>NC_135325.1:84226333-85426333 GCF_048772815.1 Callospermophilus lateralis | reverse complement strand
TATTTTTAATGAAACCTAAAGTTATTATTTAATTTTAAAAAAATGAAAATCAAGCCAGGCGTGGTGGTACACCCCTGTAATCTCAATGGCTCAGGAGGCTGAGGCAGGAGAATAGTGAGTTCAAAGCCAGCCTCAGCAATGGAGAGGCGCTAAGCAACTCAGTGAGACCCTGTCTCTAATAAAATAAAAATAAGGGTTGGGGATGTAGCTTTGTGGTCAAGTGCTCCTGAGTTCAATCCCTGGTATGCCCCCCCAAACGAAAATCAATTAGATACATTCAGGGATATAGTGGTAAAAGTTTAACAATTGGCTTTCAGGGTTACAGGAAGCCCTGATTTGTAGTGTTCACCACAATCTATGGTGTAAATACTTCCACCATGGCCACATGAAAGTGGAGCTGGGAAGAAGTAGTACAACTGACAGCAAGCTGGCTCCAGCTCACCATTGGACATTATAGTCAAAACTTATGTATAATGTATACAATTCAATTTAACTTGTAACAAATTTACTTTGCTTATTCTTTTTATTTTTTCACAGCTATTTTTAAAGCCAGTCTATGTACAATTTGAAGTTAAGTTTTTCTACTTGCTACACTGTTGAAAATCACAAAATAAGATAGGTGCCATGAAACTACAAAAAAGAATAGATTCCTTTTTGTAGAACAGGAAAAAAAAAACTTTTTCTGATAGTTGGGTTTCTGTTGCTAAAAGCAGGCCTTGCTGAGGTTTGTTATTAAGTTTTTCTATGCCAACGAAATATTGGAAATAGGCTGTTATTTCAAGTGATTATTTCAAATGGTTTGAATTAAAATTAATGACTTTAGGAGTGATTTTTTTTTCATGGTGTTAAGAATGGAACTAGAACCTCATGCATGCTAGGCAAGCACTCCACCACTGAGCTCTACCCTGAGTCCTATTAGTGACTTTTAAAAGGATTACAAACATTCTGTACAGATAATTAGCCATTTGTTATAAGGAAAAAATAAAGTGAGGGGGGATACTTAAAATATGAGCAGAAAGGCTAGAAGATCTTTTTCATTTTAAACAAAATTTGAAAAATACTGTGAAGAATGGCATTTTTTCAAAGGGATGATCAAAAATACAATCTTTTACCTGTTTGAAAGAGTGAGATACTGATATTCTTTTCCTAGAAAGAAAATCAAAGTAATTATTCAGTGTTCATGAAAACTGATCCTCTTTAAAGAGAGGAGTCTAGACCCTCAAGAAGATAATTAACCAAACTTATATCACTAAATCTATGTCATTTATGTTGAAGAATTTTACATATCTGTATTCTCTAACTCATGGTAGAACCACATATTAAATGAATAGAGTTTTATCACAGTCTATAAAATTATTGCTACTTCCTTGAAACATTCTTATAGTTAACCATTAAAATTAAAGCTGGGCTGGGGATATAGCTCAGTTGGTAGAGTGCTTGCCTCACACGCACAAGGCCCTGGGTTCAATCCCTAGCAACACACACACACACACACACACACACACACACAATCAAGGCTGATGTATTAATTTATACACTCTAGTACAAATTCAGAAGTTATCTACTTTAAGTGCAAAATTTCACTGAAACAACTATCTCCTTTGAAAAGTATCAAGTTTTGTCAACTGACTAAACAGTGTTAGTCAACTTTTTGTTATTGTGACCAAAATATGTGACCAGAACAACTAGAGGAAGAAAGTTTATTTTGGGATCACAGTTTCAGAGGTTCAATCCATTGTGGGCAAAATTCATTGATCTGGGCCTGAGGCAAGGCAGAGTATCATGCTGGAAGGATTTGGTAGAGGAAAACTGCTTGCTTCAGGTTGCCAGGAAGCAGAGAGAGGGACCAAGGTGCTAGGGACAAAATACAACCCGCAAAGGCATGTACCCATAACCTACCTTCTCAGCTACATCCTACCTGCCTAGAGTTACCACTCAGTAACCTATTCAATTATTTCTCCATCACATCGATTAATCCACCGATGAGGTTACAGCTCTCATAATCTTATCATTTCACCATCTGCATTAACATAGGCGCTTTGGGGGAACATCTCATATTCAAATTACAACAGTGCCAATCAGATTAAGATTAATACTAAGGTTCAATTAACCTTCTTATAGACCATACCAGCTATACAGAATATAGATAATATGCTAACCTCATCCATTAAGTGTTTTTTTTTTTTTGTACTCAGTTGATTAACCATTGAGCCACATCCCCAGATCTGTTTATTTATTATTTTTTAAATTTTGAGACAAGATCTCCCTAAGTCCTTAGGGCCTCACTAATTTGCTGATGTTGCTCTTGAACTTGCAATCTTCCTGCCTCAGCCTCCCAAGTCACTGGGATTACAGGTATGCCCCACCACACCCAGTTGATTAAAGTATTTTTTTAATATTTATTTTTTAGTTTTCAGTGGACACAACATCTTTATTTTATTTGTATGTGTGCTGAGGATCGAACCCAGCACTCTCCACATGCCAGGCGAGTGTGCTACCGCTTGAGCCACATCCTAAAGTATTAGAGTATCAACATACATGCTAGGCACTTTGCTATGCTGTGGTGCTTCAAAAAGGAATAAAATATAATCCCTGCCCTGCAGGCACTTGCAAATATATTGTATAGATTAGTTAATCAGCATTAGGAAGAATATGATCTTAGTGAAATGAATTTTGCATAACTATTATGGTAGTACTAGAAAAAATAATTTCCAAATCACATTCCCAACTGATACTACGTTAGTTAAATATCCTTCATCATAAAAAAATTTATTTTCCTTCAATGTCCAATATTTGTAGAAATAACACATTACTTTACGATTGTTCTGATATTCCTCAACTTGGTAATACTCTTTACTTAAAACCAGGTACACATCAACAGACGAATGGATGTTGGTAAATGGATGGAACTGGAGAACATCATACTAAGTGAAATAAACCAGTCTCAGGAAGTCACAAGTTAAAAGTTTTCTCTCATATGTGGAAGTTAGAGCAAAATAAGGAGAACAGGGGAGGGGATCCCATGAAAATAGATGAGTTATCAGTGGAGTAGAGGAAGAGGATTGAGGGGGCAAAGGGATAGGTAAAGGAAGGGAACTGTGGAATGAATTGAACAAATTATGCTATGTATACGTAGAAATTCCATCATTGAGTATATCTATAAAGCACCAATTAAAATAAATAAATGGAAGAAAGACTAATAGAATACAAGGAGAATGGGGTCAGTGGGGGGAGAAGAGGGGAGAGAAAAAGGGAGTACTGAGGACTGAAGCAGAGCAAATTATATTCTAAGCATGTATAAATATGTCAAAATGAACCCCAATGTTATTTATAATAATAATACACAAAGAAAACCTTGTTAACAATCTGAAAAGAGAAGCAGCAATTTGTAGCAAAAATAACACTGAACTCAGGGAATCAGAAGACTGGGCTGCAGTTTCTGCCTGAAGGAGGTAGGGTTGTACTAGGTTTCTAAGGATCTGAAATCAAATCTGACAAAAGAACATGACTACATTTTTATTATCTTTATGGAATCTTCAAATCAACTATTAATTTCATCCTAATTTTCTAAAAAAATAGCACCCATCTCTAAAGAAAATTTAAAAAATCTTAAATTTGTTGACAGTGTCTAATGAAGAAAACTGACCACTAACTGGACAACAATGGTCATAGAACAGTTCTCATTTCAGGATTTCATCTCTCTAAATATGCACTTAATTTCAAAGGTGATTATGAGACCATTTACACCATTTTATTTCCTATACCACTGGGCAAATTCATGAAGACACACTACAAAAATTATAAGTTAAATGTCTTTCTGATTTGTAGAGATAAACTAGTAAACTATTTATTAGTGTTAATGTGTTATAGCTAATAAATATATTTTCAGAGTTGAACAGCAGAAAAAGCTTTTTTTTTACAATTCAGTGTATTTATACTATTTTGTATTTGAAAATTTAATTTTGAAGAACAGCTAATCTGGATACTAATTGCTTAAATATAAATTTGTGGGTATATTATGACTTAAATGACACTTTCTTGATACATTTGTATGCAGTGTTACAGATTCCAATTCTATAAGGAATCCTTAAGCTTCCTAATTCAAAGTCATTAATAAGAGGTGGCTTAAGTTTTATTACATGTTCACACAGCTATCTAAAGTATTTTAGAAGGAACACATTAGAAATAAATAGCAACGAATGCCTAATGTTTTCTCTGATATAAGGAGGCTGACTCATAGTGGGGTAGGGAGGGGGAGCATGGGAGGAATAGATGAACTCTAGATAGGGAAGAGGGGAGGGAGGGGAAGGGAGGGGCAGGGGATTAGCAAGGATGGTGGAATGTGATGGTCATCATTATCCAAAGTACACGTATGAAGACATGAATTGCGTGTCAACCTACTTTATATATAAACAGAGATATGAAAAATTGTGGTATATATGTGTAATAAGAATTGTAATGCAAAAAAACCAAAGTACATGTATAAAGACATAAATTGGCATGAACACACTTTATATACAAAGATATGAAAAATTGTGGTATATATGTGTAATATGAATTGTAATGCATTGTGCTGTTGTGTATTTAAAAAAAATAAAATCAATTAAATAAAAAAATAAATAAGTAGCAAATAAGCAGCAGAAGAAATATAAACTCCAATTTCAAATGTTCAACAATGAAAAACAGGTTTGATATGTCCCTACCTTGGGATCAAAGTTAATGAAATAGGCTGTAGCAACTATTGTTACTATTACTAAATAGTAATAGGCATTTATTTTCATCCTTGCTAATTACTTTCATCCTTGCTAATCCCCTGCCCCCTCCCTTCCCCTCCCTCCCCTCTTCCCTATCTTCCCTATCATTCCATTAAAATATTAATAAAAGTATCTATCCTAAGCTTTATGGGGGAATTTTCTAGCTAGCAATCACAATGTATAGAATTTTAACCTAAGATCATGCTGGTGGTCAACCCCTTTCATTTCTTCTAAAACATTAATGATATTATAGTTTTGATCTAGTCTTAATTATTTATTTTTAAGCACAAATTCATTGAACAAATATTTATTAAGTACAGTCTATACAGTACATTCTGTACTTCTGAGTCTTTCCCCCATATACTTAATGTTAACATGTCAAAATCTTCACAAGATATAAAACATTCCAAGCATGGTGATAGCATACCTACACACTTCCCTTGACATTCACACACAAAAGAGAAGGACATGAGGAAAGCAGTGCTAGTATCTCTTTCAACCAATATTCTACTTTTAATATTAGAAAAGAATATTCACAATGAGTGCTACAAGTAATAAGGGCAACTGAAGGCCAAAGTAGTTATTCTAAAACTAAGTTCATATTCAGTTTTGCCCAGACATCCTGATAGTATGATGAAGTCAACACTTTGGAATTCACTGATATCTAGAATGAACAAGATCTGAGTGTGAAGAGTTTCAACATAACAAATGTTTCCTCCATTAGAAAAATCTGGAACCAATTCAAGTGGACTTCTGAATATTCATTTTGTCCACAGTAGCCTTCAAAAGCTGTTTTTCCCTCTACAGCCCAAATTCTTTGGAACATTGGGAAAGACCAACTATTTCAAAGAGGGATACCAAAGCGCAAAAGACCAAGAATCCCTAGTGATGTTTTTATAAAACAGAAAACAGATTACCTAAACATTTAAGCCAAACTGGTCTTTCCTTCTTGAAAGTCCTGTTTTGTGGCATTTTTTGTTTTCTCTTGATTATTGCCAGTCAAGATGAACCAAACTTAAGTTCCTTACATTTACTGCTTCATAGAAGTTCTCTTGATTAAAATATCAAGAAAGCAAATATAAAAATGGTTTCTTTTTTTTTCTTAAAATATCTGGAAATGTATGTCTGTGGCTCACTAGGAAAGACTAAATCAGTACTGTATGCTCCTTTAAGATGTCATTATGTTTCTAACTAGCCTTTAAAGTTAAAACCTAGTCTGTTTTAGAACAGACAGTACTGGTAAGCTGTTTTTTAAATCAATGGTTCTAAACATTTTGTGTTTCTACAAATCGTATTTTGTGGGGAAGGGTGGTGGCGAGGAGATGACCAAAATGACATTTTACCATTATCATTTTATAAGCCAATAAAAGAAATGTGAGCATATAATCAGGTATACTAAATTGCGTTTCTGCTCTGCACTACCAAATATTTCAGTTGTAGCCCCCCCCCCACACCCTGATACAAAGGATTAAACCCAGGGCACTCTACCATTGAGCTACATCCCCAGCCCTTTTCATTTGTTTATTTATTTTTATTTTGAAGCATGGTCTTGCTAAATTGCTGAAGCTGTCCTCAAACTTTCAATCCTCCTGCCTCAGCCTCCCAGTCTCTGGGATTAAGGTATGCACCACAGTGCCCTGCCTGGCTTTGAAGACAAACTTCATCAGGGAATGGATGACTGACTTGCTAATAGTATATACAAAATATCTTTGGCAAATGGAGTCCCCAGGAAAATCAAACACACTAAGAAAATAGTGTTCAAATGGTCACAGATGAATAATTTGTCCATGACATGTCACACTTACAGGTTAGCAATTTTTAGAATTGTTATAAAAAATACCTTGTTTTAAAAAATACCATGTCCATGACATGTCACGCTACAGGTTAGCAATTTTTAGAATTTTTATAAAAAATACCTAGTGTTACCTGAACTATTCTGACATCCACTAGTGATTATGTTTAGTATATCATTAAGAAACCAAGAGCTAGATCAGCAATTCTCCAATTTTCTGGTCTCAGGAACCCTTTATGCTCTTTAAAGTTATTGAGGGCCTCGATGTTTGCTTATGTAGATTATTTCTATTGATACCAGATTAGAATTTAACAGTGTGCAATTTTAAAAATATTAATCAATTCATTAAAAATATCATAGACACACACCAATATAATTAACATAATTTTATTAAAAATTAATATATTTTCCAAAAAGTACAATAAAGAAGAGTGGCATTGTCGTTTGGACAGTTCTTTTTTATGAGGGGGGGAACAGAGCAGATGGGGGGACTGAACCCAGTGGTGCTCAACCACTGATTCATGTCCCCAGCCCTTTTTATTTTTTTATATTTTGAGACAGGATTTCACTAAGTTGCCTTGCCTAAAAAGTTGCCTTTCTAAGTTACTGAGGCTGGCTTTGAACTTGCAGTTCTTCTGCCTCAGCCTCCCAAAGGTGCTGAGATTACAGGCATGTGCCACTACCCCTGACCAGGCAATCCTTTTTAATATCACACATAATAGAAGACAGGTAAATAAGGCTGGATGTTCATATCTGCCTTTGCTTTAGTTCTACTGTGTTATTTTATTTGAGGCATATGAAGTAAATTTTTATTCACATATATAATACAATTGGAAAATTGAGTGGTGTCTTAAAAGAATTTTCAGTAGCTGTAAATATTCTTTGATACTACATTAAAACTCAATGGTTTCTCTAAACATTAGGTTCAAAGTAGAATTTGAAGCCATATCAATGAACTCTTTCTACTTAGTTAAATGAAAACCTATTGGTCTAACTTGTAGGCTGAATGGATCTTTTATTAATCCATAATTTTGTAATATTATGCTTGGTCATTTGGAAAATATTGGTTCACTGAGTAATGTAGATCTTCTAAGTGGTGATTCATTTCTAGACTATATGATATCAAAAAATAAATTGGTTATTAATATCACCATTGATCTCATCAGAAAAGTCTAAGCACTAGCAAATTATCGAGTCACATGGTGGGTAAAAGTTTTCAAAATTCTAATTTTTTGTTTGAAAACTGATGTCATGAACAACAAACACAGTCAGTTGTTTTTCTTGAAATGAGAGGTTCATTTTTCATTTTTACAAAAGGTCTTCCAATACATAAATCTAAATAGCTATTGTTTGTCAGCAGGTCTTCAAGTTAAAAGAAGTTGTTTGAAGAAAGCAGCTAGTTCAGCTGACAACTGTGTCACACAAGTGCTTTTTCTTGAGAAATATCATACTTTGGTGTGCTGTGGAAGTGCATTAGGCCTACTTCCCATTTCATCACACAAAAATATACCTATATGTAAGTTGTACAGGGTAGAGATTTAATAAAATTAACTATTCTTACTGATTCATCAAGGACATTCTTATGTAAAAGTGGCATTTTCTTTTTCCTATAAGTGCATGGGGGTAAAGACTATAATTAATAGTCTGGTGTCCCATATTAATTGGTTTTAAGATGCCAGCAGTGTTACTCACTATTGCTTTTACATCATCTATGTAAATATCAATATAGTGAATAAAGTATATAATGGCCAAATATTATTGCAAAAGTAGTTTTAATATCATGGACCCTTGAGAGAATCTCAGAGACCAGAAGTTCTTAGATCACAATTTAAGAACTTTTGGGCTGGATTAATTATCCTCAAACTTTAATTTGAATGAGAATTTCCTGGAAAACTTGTTAAAATATTGAGCTTCCTGGGACCTATTCTCTGTTTCAGTATGTCTTGGGTGGGGCATGGAAATTTATAGGTTAACAGGTTCTGTGAGTTACTTTGCTACATGTGGCCTGCAGACAATACTTGAGAAATATCGGGGTGATGCATGCACAAGGTCCTGGGTTCTAATCCTCAGCACCACAAAAGAAAACAAGAACTTTTAAAGGGCTGGAAATATAGCTCAGTTGCTCAGTTGGTAGATTGCTTGCCTTGCATGCACAAGTCCCTTGGTTTTAATCCCCAGCACCAAAAAAAAAAAAAAAAAAAATGGAGAGAGAGAGAGAGAGAGAGAGAGAGAGAGAGAGAGGGAGAAATATTGGATTGAAGTTTAATAATAGTTTGATTTTATATTCATGGAATTTCAAGATGGTTGTCCAGTTACTTTGTCCAGACCAATGCCAATCCTTTATCATGCATAGAAAAACTCTTTGACAACAGAATTATTTTGGTTTATCAATATGTAATGAACTTCACATAGAGAGATTTGAAAATTAGCCATACCTATGTTTGAAAGTCACATCATAAATAGTCTTATTCTTTTCTTGTTCTAATAAATTTCTATTGTCATTAATATATCTTGCCTAAATGTCCATTAATGAACATTTATTCAAGCTACTAGTCTTGAATAAAACTCCAAGCTACTAGTCTTAGCCCTCTAATTCATTCTCTTTGTGGCCATCAGAGAAATTTTTCCAAGAGGGGAAAATACTCATATTATTATTGTGATAAAGGCTCTTTAAAAGTTCCATTTCATCTACAGAATAAAATTCAACCTCCTTTTATAAGTTCTTGACCCATCTGGTTTAGTTGTTCCACTTTTATACTGTCTAATACAGGCTTCCCTTGCAGTTATCTGGTTTATTTGTCCTTCACTAACCCCTGAACTTCTTCAGGTTAAGGACGGTGTCTTTCATTACTGTATCCACAACATCTAGCAGAGTAAGTGGAATGTAACATAAAAATATTTGTCAAAGAAATGTTTGATGAATGTAATTTTAAGTACAGTAGTCCCATCTTACCCATGGTTTCACTTTCTGAAGTTTCAGCTACCATCAGTCCAAAAATATTACGTGGAAAACCCCAGAAATAAATGAGAAATTTTAAATAACTTTTATTATAATTATTGTGATAATTTTTCTCTTACTCTTAGTTATTGCTGTTAATATATTACTATGTCTAATTTATAAGTTGAATTTTATCATGGGTAATGTATATACAGGAAAAAAAACATACTATATATAGGGTTCAACATTATCTGAGGTTTAAGGCATAAATGCAACATCTTAGAACATATCCTTCAAGATGGAGGGAGGAACCTATAGTATGCTATATTTCATATAATTTGAATTAATTCAAACTGAAAAACAAATTTATACTTTAAAGATAATTGTAATGAACAGAGTCCAAGGTGCACCTCCTCCCTACATAGAAGGATGGCATATCTGGACAGGATATGTCCTACTACAGCAAGGAAATATGATATATACAGATAAAAAGTTATATACTCATCCTTCTCTATAGATCTTGTTTAGTGTGATGCTTACTGCCACAGTGCTGAATCTGTTAAAATGACCCACCTCAGTTTCAGATTTATGTTCAGATGCTAGGACATATGCTGTTTTAGTTCTAAGTTCAAATTAGAACAGAGTCATTCTGGTTCTCTAGGAGACTGATGGCATTTGGGCACTTAGGGGAAGGGCAGCTGGAACAGGTTGAGTCTCTATAAAACTTTAAATTGTGTTGATACTGAAAAACAGAAAATAATAAGACACTCCATTGTAAGAAGTTATAGAATATATGTCATTTAATTAATAATAAGATATTCTGTAAATACATTACAATTTTTTTTGCTAACATTTTCTACCTTTCTTTTGTTTTAGTAGTACTGAAAAATGAACCCAGGGGTGCTCTACCATTGATCTATATCCCCAGCACGTTTTAGTTTTTATTTTGAGATGGGGTCTCACTAAGTTGCTAAGGCTAGCCTAGAACTTGTGATCCAACTGCTTCAGCCTCCCTGAGTAGGGGGGTTACAAGCATGTGACCACACCCTTCTTATGCTAATGTTTTCTATTGTAGTTTTGTTTTGTGGTGGTAAGGGTCCTAGAAACTAAATCCATCATTTGCTGTTGCTACTTGTTAATGTTTTCTAGAGGAATGATAGTAAACTCTACATCATCAACATATTCAATCCCTTGGGATAATAAATTTTGCAATATCCAGAGCTCTTCAGAATCTGATAATAATATCTGATGGTGCAAGATGAAGCAACTGCTGACTAACAAGATAAATACAACAGACTGAAATAATTCAAAAGATATTATTTGTTGGGCAGTAAAAATAAGGTAAATGGAAGACTTATGGATTTCAGGAAAAGAAAACTTAAACAAATGAATATTTGGAATTTGGTGATGTTTTTGTCTTGTATTCATAGTTTCTGTTTTCCTATATTGTAAAGCCTTGGGAAGAAGAATTCCACTGAATAAATTGTTGCTCTATTAAGGGAAAAACATACAGGCACAGAATTAGGTCATAGTCTAGACTTATAATGAAACTGGGACATGGCCTCCACCATTTGCCCCTTTATTCTCAACCTTTTAGCCCAGGTAGAATTAGTATAAGAATGCACAGAAGATACATGCACTCTGTACCTTAAATGTTGTCCAACACTATACAGTGCCATTTTTGTGTAGATTTGAGAACCCTACCTGAATTGCTCTTTGAGTGCCAGACTTGTGTTAGCGTGCTTTGTGTCACTGTGACAAAATACCTGTGATAAACAACTTAAAAGGAGGAATGATTCATATTGGCTTATGGTTCCAGAGGGTTTAGTCCATGACTGTTTGGCCCCATTGTTTTGAGGCCTGCGGCAAGGCAGAATATGAGGGCAGGGAGTGGTGGTGGGGGAGGCTTCTCACCTCATGTAGGCCATGAAGCAGAGAGAGACAGGAAGGGGCTGAGGTCCCAAAATTCCCTTCAAGTGACCTCACTTTTTTCTATTTGTTCTTACCTCTGAATAATGACATAGGCTGGTGAATAAGCCTTGAGTGATGGTCTTTCTGGGGGACATTTGAGATCCAAATCATAACACACACTAAAATGTCATTATTATAAAAAATACAATAGAGACTGAAAATGCAGGCTCTTTGGAAGGAGCCTATTTGCTCAGTCCTCTCCTCCTAACAATATCTAGCAGAGTACTAGTCATAAATGGGAGTTGAAACTTTTTGTTAATTCTGGAATCTCATTTTGTATGCATCCTCTTCAGAAATAGTTTGTAATAAGGAGATTAGATTGAAAATTCCATTTACTATTAAAGTTAGAAAGAATTTTTGTCGAGAGATAAGGTATTCATTTTGTCCTGGCCCACAGGTTCAGAAGTTACCATAATCTAATTAGTAAGTATTACATTAGATATCCATAGAGAAAATAAGAACTTAGTGTGCCTTTCTTCCCAACTTTTGGTATCATACAGGTACCAAATAAAAGTAAGAATTATTATTGCCAGGTGTGGTGGCATACAGCTATAATCCCAATAACTTGGAAGACTAAGGCAGTAAGATCACAAGTTGTAGGCCAGCCTGGGCAATTTTGGGAGACTCTATCAGAAGGAAGAAAGGAAGGAAGGAAGGAAGGAAGGAAGGAAGGAAGGAAGGAAGGAAGGAAGGAAGGAAGGAAGGAAGGGGCTGGAGATGTAGCTCTGTGGTAGAGGGCCCCTGGGTTCAATTTATAGTACCAGGGAAAAAAGAATATTCTACTACTTGAGCATATTACATTTCTTTCTGTATGAAATATAAAAGCTAGTTTCTGCACTCCAGCCCACACACTAATAATAAAAGCAAACACAAACTTATCTCACCTGTGTTTTTATTTTTTTCGTTAAATTGTCTCTGAAAGTCAATAAAGAGAATAAAACTCAACTGTAGATCTATGCTTTGAAGTTTTATTAACCTGACATAAAACGTACAAAGAAATATAACTAAATGTTTGTCATCACAGTTGAAAACATTCTGTTCTTATCATAGTTGAGGAAACTCTATTGGTTTAGTCACTCCCTGACACTGACAAATCTTTGATACTATTAAAATATGAGACCAGCCTAAATACACAACAAAATGAAACAAAAAACAAAAATATAAAAGGAAGAAATTGTCAAGTGCATGGTAGTCATTACTTCCTAAATTATATTTCAAATGCTAAGTATTTGGAGATAAAAAGTTCAGAAAATAAATAAGTTCAGAAAATAAATAAGTTCAGAAAATAAAGCATTCCATAAAGTTATATCTGGTTTCTTTAGCATTTTAGAGGCTTCCAGAAGTACTACAATGATATGCATTGCCAAGACTGGTCTATAGATGAGGGTAGGAGGAAGGTAAGCTATTCTCTACTGTTATGGTTTGAATATGTGGTATCCCTCAAAAGGTCATATATGAAACAATACAAGAATGTTCAGAGGTGAAATGATCAAATTATGAGAGCTGTAATCTAATTGGTGGATTAATCCACTTGATTGGATTAACTGGGTAGTAAGTGTAGGTGAGCAGGGTGTGGCTGGAGGAGGTAGGTAACAGGGGTATGACTTTGGGGTTTGTATTTTGTCCCTGGTAAGGAAAGCTATGCTTCTTGGTTGACATATTGGGCAAGAGCTATGGAGTTGGCTGTCTGTGGACTGAACCTCTGAAATAAGTCAAATGAGTCAAAATAAACTTTTCCTCCCATAAGTTGTTCTTATTAGGTCTTTGGTCACAGTGATGAAAAGCTGACTAAAACATCTATGTACCAGGATGTGTACTAAGTGCTTTCTCTATATTATCTATTTTAGCCCTCATCATAACCCCATAAGGCAGATGTAATTATCATTCTCCATTCTACCTGGGAAAAGACTTTGAGTTTTAAAGAGATTAATTTGGCAAGGGTCACAAAGCTATTACATGATGAAGTTGGGATTCATATTAAACTTCATCTGAATTCTATGTTACTTCTCTACTACCATGCTAACAAGAGGGTCATGGTCATCTGCCATTTCTATTGTTGGAGTATAAAATCTTAATTTTAATGTTTTGCCATTGCTTAAAATGGAAATACACAGGAGAGAAGAAAGATAAGATAGTTGTTTCCATTTCTTGATTGTGTGATTTATCTCTACATTTCTCAGGAACTTCTGAGAAAAAAATAGCAATATGGATATCACAGTTCTTTTCTACTTGTGCATATACAACTATTACATATTTCAAAGTGTGGTGGTGAATAGCTATAATAGCCAAAGGGGAATTATTATGTTTAGTAGCAAAACTATTAGAGGCAAAAAGTTCAAGAGAACTAACGAGGCCAAATGCTTTATTTCTAACATCATGGAAAGTAGGTATTATTATGCTGCTAAGAGCCACAGCCAATTAATACAATGCATGGCATTTTTGATTGAAAGGCGATGCCAGCTAGCCATTGAGATGATATGATTATGTTAAAAATTACATTCATATGGATACCGGACTCCTGCTGCGGGACTCCTGGAGAGTTCCCATTGGTTGGGAAAGTGCAGTAGGAGGGAATTCCGGGGGAGGAACTTGCTCTGGGGTTCCTGGAAGAGACCGGCAAAACGCCGCGTGGGTGGATCGGGAATCTTCCCAGGCGCATAGGTGGTATTGGCGGTTATTTCAAAAATAAAGTTTGTTCCTGTTTGAGTGGCTCGTGATCTTGTGCCCAGCCAGACTGCGGCATTATGCCACTTTTTATGAACAAGATAAATGAAGTACAGGTTAATAACCTGACCAAGATCATATAATTATTTACTTGGTAGTGCTAGAATTCAAGTTAAGCAGTGTGACTCAAGGACACTATACTCCCATTGTAATATGACATCTACCAATTGCAAATGGAACACAATTGCCTTTGGTACAATAGACAGAAGTAAAAATAGAGCAATCATGTAGCTTTCTTTAACTTCAAATGATAATTTGTTGGCCTTTAATCATATTATTTGAGATAAATCAATTCCCTTGTCTTGTCTGCCACTTCAACCAAAAGGCATCAGCTAGAGAGGGACAGCACAAAGGGAGGGATTTGGGGGTTGGGGCAAGAGTGATTTTACATTGGTTAGTTTCCATCTCTCTCATATATCTTGCTTGTCCTGTTGTCAAAATGAAATGGTGGTGGTGGTGGAGGTAAAAAAGAATTTGACTGAAACACCCTTATTAAAACTTCTTTACAACAGAGTTAAATAGAGATTGCTCATGGTTCTGTGAATGAAAACTTCACACAAATATTCTTCTAGCCTTCATCCAATTGGCTGCTGAAATTCTTTAAAATGAGAAAAGATGTACTTGAAAATTTA
Organism: Callospermophilus lateralis; assembly: GCF_048772815.1. Lineage (NCBI taxonomy): Eukaryota > Metazoa > Chordata > Mammalia > Rodentia > Sciuridae > Callospermophilus > Callospermophilus lateralis. The sequence continues at coordinate 85,411,522 of NC_135325.1, read as the reverse complement.
CTGATGGCTAACTAACCACAAATCAAAGTTAAGATATATTTGTAAAACTTTTAAGAACATTACAAATGTTATAAAATAAATAATGTCTTCTGAAACCATCATAGATTAGGAAAACAAAATGCAGAGTCCTTAAGGTGAAATACATGGAAAATGTGAGGTGGGAAATTGGTCAACATGACAAAGAGATTGAATAACTAGTGCTGGGAGCCATCAGCCAAGTAGGTATGACAAATTCCTTGCCAGCTTACTCCCATGCTGTCTAGTGGAAGGACTTCTGAAAGGTGACCTTGCTCAAGGACCAGGGCAGGATCCCTGTTTAGGGTGTTCCCCCTTTAGAATAGGGCGGTTTAGCATAATAGGAGATTAGGGTGTTCCCCCTTTAGAATAGGGCGTATTCTGCTGCTGAGTTCCTCTTGAGTTCTTAGGGTCAGACAGTATATTTTGGGAGACAGAAGCCCAGGAGTAGTGGATTTGGGCAGAGTAGTGGATTTGGGAGAAGTGGATTTGGGCAGAGAACGTGGATTCCCCCAGAGCGTGTTTGTAGACGGCCGGTGTGAGATCGGGAATAAAGAATTGCTGTTTGAATCTACAAGCTGTGTGGAGACTCGTGATTTGTGCCCAGCCAGAGACTGCGGCAAACTAGAGAAAACTACACCAGTGTGGTTGGGAAGAATATAATGAACTATACTTCATAGGGCTATCATAATGGACAATAACTAGCATGGAAATACTAATGGGCTGTGTTTCATGAATTTATTTTTAAGCTAGTAGTTTGGAACTAGAGACAATACATTTTGCCATAGTAAAGTTGCTAAACAGTTTGGGTTTCCAAAGAGCCCACACATTATTGCATGTGAAAATACTTTGAGGACTGAAATTGCAAAGCAGGTAGAAATTATTATTTAACTCAAATTTGTCATAAAACTTTTCAAAAAACAATATCATTATAATCCAAAACAAACAAAAGCATTTAATATTTATCTTGAATACTGAAACATGAGAAAATGCATATTTAATCAGGAGGATTACATGGTTGACTGGAGGTTTTTGAGATTACGTGGCTGAGTTAGAGATATATTCAAGGTCATTAGATATTGAGAGCATTGGTTTGTCATATTGTTTAATTTCACTTCAAAAGAAGTAGGTACAGTGGTGCATGCCTGTAATCTCAGAGCTTGGGGAGGCTGAGGCAGGAGGATCACAATTTTGAGACCAGACTCAGAAACTTAGCTAGACCCTGAGTCAAAATAAAAAAGAAAAAGGGCTGGGAATGTAGCTCAGTGGTAGAATGCCCCTAGGTTCAATCCCCAGTATCCCTCACCATCAAAAAAAAAAAAAAATGATATGAAATCACATCGAAGGGAGCACAACATTTTTGATGAAGAAAAGGCTCTGGCAGAGAGAAAAAGACAGAAACACACACACACACACACACACACACACACACACACACACAGAGAGAGAGAGAGAGAGAGAGAGAGAGAGAGAGAAAGAATGAATGAATTTGTGTGTATAACACATGCATGTAAGAGTACCTAAGATAGAATTTACCAAGTTGTGAAAGGCAGAGTAAGGGGGTAGAAGAGCAGGACACAAAATGCATCCTGAGACGAAAAGAAGTGGTACCAAAGCAACCCTTGAATCTGATAGTTGCTTATGTGAACCATCGACTGGTGGAGTTTCATATTAATTTCAAGGGAAATTAATAATTGATTCAATTTTAATGAGCTTATATGTTCAATATATCATTAATAAAGTAAAAATAAGAACATCATGAATCCTCTTGGTGTCCTCATTCTAGCCAAATTTCCTCCTTTTTTCCTAGAATGACAAAGCTACCATCACCAGGCAAATCCAGTGTCTCTTGAGAAAAAAATCACCAATATATTGAATTCTTTATACCAAATTGTTACATTTAGGATTAATCTGAAAATTATAAAATATAATGGATACTAAGGGTTCCAGTGAGGTTAAATAGGCCTGTTCTAAGAAAGAAACAAAAATACAAAGAAAGGAGAGGTACATTTCTGTGTATGTGAAGGAGAAAAAAAATACAAATAATGATGCAATGGATAAAGAAAAAAGAAATGCTCCATATTAAAATAGGAAGAGTCAGTCCTTAAAATTCTTTATTGTTCAAGGCCCATTTTACTTATGAGGAAACTAATTAGTGTTAACAAGAAAGGATCACACTAAACAATTATATGGGCTGCATATATTCAAAAGGTCAAAGCAATTCTTAACTGTTCATAATAGTCTGTAAATCTTTTCTATTAGCAGATATGCTTTGTTCTTGTTGCTACAGTCACATTGTTAACACTTTCTTCAGGTTTGTCTACACTATTTGAGAATTTATAGATTTTTAAAAATAACTGATTTTTCTGATCATAACTGTAAAACATTCTAGGAAATTCAGAAAAATAATACTGAAGAGAAAAATAATCATCCATAATTTTACCAACAATGTTAACATTATGGTGTATTTTCTTTTTAAAAAACTAAAACATTATTAGTTGCAGGCAGCATTTAACCAAATCATGTCAATACTTTGTCTGGAACGATAAGTTAATGTCTAGAGAGAATCAAAAACACATAAACAAGTAAATCCCAGTACTGTAATTCTTCAAAAAAGGTCAAAATGAATACAGTTAACTCAAAGTCACAGATTTGTACCTAACTTGATCATTCAAGTGTTAAAACCAAGTAATCCACAACCAGATTCTGAACCTAATAACCTCCATCAAGTCTTGTTTCCCACAATTCAGCATGAATCACCAAACTTTCTTTTCGTAAGAATTCAATACCGTAGTGAGCCTATTGGCAAATTCAAGCAGTAGCTACACACCGTGATGCATAGAAGGACATGCACACTGCTTGAAAAGAAAAGAACAGGAAATGGAATAATAACAAAGAGCCCTTGTGTATTGCTTTGCCTGTAGAGCTCCAAGGTGGGTATTGTACAGCCATGTGTGGCAACTCTGAACTGGCTTAGTAACTGCCTCAAAAAAATGCACGTGCTCTGTGCTTGATATTAACTCCCTACAGCATGCAGCTGAGGATCACCATTGTAACATAGCCACAGTGCAGTGAAGTACACTGTTTCTGTGGGCAAACAGGCTTCTATCACAGTGTTACAAGAGGCCATTCCCTCAGGAGACAAACTTGGTAATTGTGCTGCATCAAAAATTCTTCACATTGGGGTGCAAGGTTATCTTCTGGGCTTGGGAGTTTCTATTTCTTGAGTTGGGTGCTCATTATACAGGTGTTTTAACTTTGTGAAATCCTTTGAGCTCTGACCTATTGATTTATGTACCTTTTTGCTGCATGTAATACTGCAAAAAAAATATATGTACGCAAAAATTATTCATTCTCAGAAAATGTGTAGTATCCTATCAAATAAACTTTGGGGAAAACCCTAAGAATAGGTTACAGTTCAGTGGCCATCATGACTTTTTAAAAAGACACTTTAGTCAATGAGGTGCTACTTAAGCAACAAGGAAACTGGTGGCAATCCTCAGTTCTGAAAAAGTTATCACTTATGGGAATACTGTGAGAAGAGAAAATAAAGCACAATTGGTAACCAAATATTTCAAAAGACCAATGCCACAAAGGCAATGCAAATGGGATTAGACCAGACTACATTTATGGCTAGTAAATATATATATATATTCTTTTATTTTTACTGGTTCTTTTTAGTTATCCACAACATTCATTTTGACAAAATTATAAAAGCATGGAATATAATTTGTTCTAATTCAGTCCCCAGTATTTCCCCTTCCTCTCCCCTCTTCCCTCCCCCTTTTCTCTTCTCTCTACTCCACTGATCTCTCTGTTATTTATATTGTTTTAACTAGTGTCTTTTGGACATACAAAGGTCAAATGTTTTCTCTGATATACAGAAGCTAATCCAAAATAAGGCGGGGGGAGGATAAAAATAGTATATTTTGATATAAACTTCTGTTGAAAAATTTTTGTCTTATATGCCCCAAATCATACTCCTTCCCATCAGATTGTCATACTTCCTATTTTGCTAGCTAATGGAAGAGAGGTTCAGTCCCTAACCCTCAGTCAATGGCCATGAAAACCATTTTTCTATTTTTAATCACACAAGGAAGGCTTACAATCAAAAGCACTGGGTGTGATAATGGAGTGCAGTAGATAGAGTACATACAGTTCTTTAAATTATACACATACACACACACACACAGAGAAAAAGATGAAAATAAAATGCTAAAAAGTGGCCATAGCTACAGATTTGTAGGTCATCTTTTAATTTTTCTATATTTTCTTAATACTACATTAGTACTCATGAAAAATTCATCATCATGATAAAAGTAAAATACAAAGCTATACCTATGTGTGGAAAAAAGTTAAGAAGGAATATGAATAATGTTTGTCTCTGTGTTTTAGAGTTATGGGTAACTTTTAATTATACTTTTCTATATTTTCCAAGTTCTCTATAACAAGGATAATTAACTTTAAAATCAGAAGATAACTGAGAAAATGTCCTTGGTACTCCTCTCTCTTTACTCATTTGATTGGAAACAGACATTAAATGTAGCATTCTGTATTCTGAATGGGGTAAAGTTCTTTATATACTTAGAAAACAATCTGGTAATCAAGCTATATTTTCCATTTTTAAAAATAAAAAGACGGTGTTCTCTTTTATGTTAATGAGGTTCAATGCTCATCACTGTGTTCAATGGAAGTATATTAATTGGAGACATAAATTGAAGGCTGTTGTAAATAGTTTCTTTTCTGGCGGGATGCTAGGGATTGAATTCAGGGGCACTTGACCACTGAGCCACATCCCCCGCCCTATTTTGTATTTTACTTTGAGACATGGTCTCATTGAGTTGCTTAGTGTCTTGCTTTTGCTGTGAGTTCAAAGCCATTTGCGCTCACGGTCATCCTGCCTCAGCCTCCTGATCCGCTGGGATTACAGGTTTATGCCACTGTGCCCAGCTCTGTAAATAGTTTTAAAAACATCAAAAAGCATAGAGAGAGCTCAATTTAAAAACTCTAAAAACATATTTCACTATTTCCTTGTTATCTAGATCATTTTGTCATTAAATATCCATATAACTTGCCATGACAATTGTTATGGTTTGGATGTGAGGTGTCCCCCAAAAGCTCATGTGTGTGACAATACAAGAAGGTTCAGAGAAAAAATGATTCGGTTGTGAGAACCTTAACCTAATAAGTGAATTAGTCCCCTGACAGGGATTAACTGAGTGGTAAATGAAGACAGGTAGGGTGTGGCTGGATGAGGTGGGCACTGGGGGCATGTCATTTGGTTTATATTTTGTATGTGGTGTGTGGATTCTCTCTCTCTGCTTCTTGATCATAATATAAGCAACTTCCCTGTACCACACACTTGCTGCCATGATGCTCTGGCTCACCTCAGCCCCCAAGGAATGAAGTTGGCTATCTATGGACTGAGACTCTGAAACCATGAGCCCCCAAATAAACTTTCCCTCCTCTAATTGTTCTTGCCAGGTGGTTTGGTCCTAGCAATGAAAAAGCTGACTAAAATAAAATAATGGTGGTCACTACAGAAATTAGGGAGCCTGTAATCTTGAAATATTTGTATACTTTTATTGTATTTCTTCTTCCTCCTCCTCCTAGATTTTTCTACATTCCTAAATAGGGCAGGTACTTTACCTTCATTATTTTGTATTATTCAAGCAGGAAGCACAATACACAGCAGTCAGTAGATCCTTGATAAATAGTCAATGGTTTGAATTCTAATCCCTTTCCTTAGATACTTTTCTATTGAATCTTATGATCATCTAACATTAGAATTCTTAGGTGTTTTAAGGCAACTCAACAACCATTTCTAGAATATATCCAAACAAAGATCCCTATGGGGAATCTGAAGATTAACCAAACATTAAAATGATTACAATCCAGTAAGAAGGTAAAATAATCCAGTAAGAAAGTAAAAAAGTTGGGCTGGGGATGTGACTCAAGTGGTAGCGTGCTCACCTGGCATGCGTGCGGCCCAGGTTAGATCCTCAGCACCACATACAAACAAAGATGTTGTGTCCGCCGAAAACTAAAAAATAAATATTAAAATTCCCTCTCTCTCTCTCTCTTTAATAAAGAAGTAACTACCAGCAAAATGCATAAAGTACACTAAGAGATGAAGTGCCATCATGATCAAAAAGATCAGTTTGTTTTGTGTGTGAGCTGTAGTGGAAAGAGAAAAAAAAAAAGAATTGTATAGAAACACCACATATTGCAACATATAAATGTGTGTAAATTGTTATGTTTCAATTAAAACAAAACAAACTAAAATTTTTAAATTAAAAAAGGCTTGAAAGTCGAGGAAACTTTTGTTTTGAACTTTGAAGAATGGGTGAATTTTTTAAAAGTACAACTGAAAGAAGGGATGTATAGGCAACAGCAGAAGTACAAACAAAGTAATAATAATGGGAAAGGATAGAGAATGTTTAGGGAACAATATGAGAGAAGAGGTACATAAAGAGAGAAGTTTGTGACCAGATAATTAAGAGTCTTGTATGATAAGCTGAGCAATGTAGTCTAAACTTTGAGTAATGGTACCTATGTGATCAGAGCTGTGTTCTGTGTGGCAATATGGAGGAAGAAGTGTATACAAGGAGAAAATGACTGGGGCAAGGAGACCAAACAGGAATCTAAAAATTTTTCCCCCATGAGAAAACAAAGGAACTGAAAGTATGGTGATAACAGTTGCAAGGGAGAAGGGGACATGTGTGAGAATACTGAAAGTGATAGAATCAACTGGATGTGGTAGCTAGCTACTTTTTTAAGGGGAAAAATAATAGGGGTATGGAATGCAAAGGAGAAGTGTTAAATGAATGGTTTAATAAAATACCAGAAATGAAAAAAAGAAAGGCCACAGAAGGAAGAAACTGCTTGGGAGAGTTTCAAAGGAGTGGCCAATAATTTTAAATACAGTACTGCAGAGATACCAAGAAGAATACATCTGGAAATGGATTTGGGAATGTTATTTGACATGAGTGAATCATCACCACCCAATCCCTTTTGATCCTCTTGTGAGCCTCTTACTATAGTAAAAAACGTTCTGTTCTAAGTCAATGTCCTAGAATAAAAGCTAAATGTAAGAGTTGAGACTCAGATAGTGATAAAGAAGTGTAATGTTCTTTGTGAGTGGAAAGAAGATTGATCACTTAAGGAAAAACAGTTGTATAAGAAAAGAATGACAAACCTAGAAGGCCCCCCCCCAAATTTTTTCTTTATAAAAACTCAGTCTATTCAACCTGTTTCTAAAGGGTCCACATTATGACTTTGAGGACTGTGGACTTTAAAGTACTCCAGATATTTATTTTCAAATTATGTTCTCCTGATGTAGAATGCAATTTTCATTTTTCTGAAATATATTTAACTATTTTAACTGTGATTAAAAATAGTATCTTCCCATATGACAGATACTGCACTGACACTTTATCTACATTATCTCATTTAATCCTAGCAACCTTATGAGGTAAATTTATTATTGTGCCCATCTTACATATTAGAAAACTGAGAAGGAAAATCATTGGCCTATAAGTTTAAAAATACTAAACCCTTATTATATATATTAGCCCAATTCCTTAACTAATCTGCTCTACTATCTTTCAACAATGCAAATAAGTAACATTTTTTTGGTTTGGTTTTTCTTTTTCTTTTTTTTTTCATAAGTAACTTTTATATATAAAACTGTATCTCATTGGAGGCTGCCAAATCATTAAATTACACTGTTGGTTCATTCACTTTTTTTTTTAAACGGCCCTTAGGAATAACGCTTCTCTGGCTACCCCTTTGCATGTTTCAAATTCTTGTAAATGTGTCATGGATTATAAAGGCTGTATCTTGCATGGGTCTTTCAATAAATTCATGCCTGCACATGTTGACTCAAGGAAAATTGTACAAGCAAGTACACATACCACTTCAACCCTGAGGCTGTGCTCAATTAGACAGCAGGCAAGGTTCAGACCCATCTGCTCAGAGTAAGAACAGTTAGTTGCGCAACAACAAGAGCATGCTTAATGTGTCTGATCATGACAATCTACATTTTAGATGGCTTTAGTGCTTACTCTAAGTTTTGGCTGCTTTTTATCTGATTTTCATATTTAAGATAAGAACTTTGAATAATAATTAAACTTTGAAACTAAATTTCCTTCCAGGTTTCTGGATCCATTTGACTAAAAAAGTGTATATCCAGAGATTCCAAGGCAAACTGTTAAGGAATATCTATCATTTGTAATTATCTGTATGAAGCAAGGGTTGCTGAATACATTGCCATCAAAATGAAACACAGAAATTCCATGGGTGGATGCTACATCACAACTACCTTTTATGAAATTTTGGTATACATAAAAACAGCCTTGTTTTCCAAATTGATTGATCTTACACAGTGGAGTTTCTCTCTACTAAACAAAAAATGTAGAGCAACTGTTCTAAATCAGTTAGTTCTATTGCTTCAAACAAATGTATCTTCATGATCAAAGGATTGTGATAAGTGAGAGTGTGGATACTCAGCACAAACTGGAAAAAAAGACAAACAATTCAAGTGCAGGCCCCTGTGAGAGTGGGTAAAGATTGATTCTGTAAACAAAAAAGACAGCAATGGCTTCTCCACATTTGGTGACCCCTGTGTAATTTGCAACAATATAGCTCGAGTTAATACTTAAACCTCAGTCTTACCTTTCTGCCACTACAATCCAAGACAAATTATTTTTGACCAGACATTAAAAGGAACCCCTAGGTTTACTCTTAGGAGTGAATAAATAATACAGCACTTTGCAAACAAATATTCAATAACACAAGTGGAGGAAATGCAAAGTAATTTCCCCCCACCCATGTTGAAAAGTAGTTTCTCCAGGAGTTCAAGGGAGAAATGTGATTCTAAACCCCAAGTAATTTGCCAGTTTTTTGGTTAGTTGGCTTAATGGCAATATTTGCTATCACCATCATTTTAGATAATAATAAGTTTTTAAAGTATCAAAATACCTTTGTGAATGGAGTTAAGCAATCAGTATTTAGGGCTTTATTCATACATGATATCCTGAAACACAATAGGCATAATTAGGTTTCCAGTGCTTAAGTTTTTTCCTACTACACCATACTGCCTTTCAATAAAGTGTAAAATATATGTATAATGTCTAGCACATAGTAGGAGCTCAACAAAAGGTAATTTTATTGCCTCCTGAAACTATCAGATAAATGTCCTTAACAGAAGTGGAATAAAAATAGTTGAAGTGGGAACTCTCTAATAAAAGAATACGCTTCAATTACAAATCATTCATGCAAATGAATCTCATTTGGAGAAGACAAAGTCAAACCCTTGTGTTTTAGACAGCAAACTGAAATGTAAAGCATTTAAAATTTAATAAATCTTATTTTTCACTTTTACTGGAATTTAAAAAGTAATTTCATTCTAATTGTTGGATTATCAACCAAAGAAATATAGTTTGCTCCTATAATCAACATGCTAAATCTAAGAATCACAGCTTTTTAGAGTTAGAAGGGATCTTAGAGTTCATTTAGTTCACTTTTATCTCTGCACACTCTGCCAAACTGGCCTCCACCCTTTACACCTCTATGTTTCCATCTGACACGTGAGTAACTTGTACAAGGTCATGAAGCTGAGAGAGGCAAAGAGGGGGCTAAAGGAACTCAATCTTCTCAGTTCCAGTTTAGTGCTGTTTCCACTATACCACCCAGCCACTCAATAAGTACTTTCCAGGCAAATCCTATCGTAATGCTTTGAGAAAAACACAAATCCTCTAGCTGTTAAATAAGCAGATTTATCTCTTCAGTGACTCCTAGAAGGCTAATCCATATCAGCTAACCTTTACTGAGAGTGAATAATCTGTTATACTGTCTTAGACTCACGTTTTATTTCATTTTATTCTCAAGGCAAACCTGTAGATAAGTTTTTCCTTATTAATCATTCCCATTCCAATGATGAGTGCATCCAGACTCAAAGACTTCAAATAAGTTGCCCAAGGTCAGAAGACTAGTAAGCAATGAGCAGAAATTTGAATCAAGGTCTGATCTGAGGCCCAGCTTTTAACCACCACCATATACTGCTATTGCATGTCTCTTCCTTTTTTCTCCTCCAATATTTTTTAATCTGTCCTTTGGGGTCTAGGATCACTATATACATATAAGATATTTGTGATTAGGTATTGTTACCTAATCACAAATAGGGAAGTTTCTGGAAGGATAACTGAAGGGGGAAAAACAATAACCTACACCAGCTCCACAAATTTAAGAACTACCTGGACTACTTTACAAAGTCTAGGCCCTTGCTATCCTCATGAATAATAAACCTCTTTCTTTCTCAGTAACTTTAATCACCTGTTTTGGAACTCAATAACTGAAATCAGATTTTTCAAAGACAAATAAAAGCACTGATACCAACAATCTCTTTGGGATCTAAGACCACAGGGTAGAGAACCCAAGAGCTAAGCAGAGTTTCCACCAAAATTTCAATGGGGTTAACAGGGCACAGTAACACAATCTTGTACCTGATACCTAGGAAACACGGAGAGAAAAATAAGAAGAGAGGCGAGGAAATCAGTCCTACAGCAAAAAGTGAGGAAGGGATTTCCAGATGATCTGTTCCATAGTAGTTTAAAAGCCAGTGCCCACCGCCACTTAATCCAAAGCAAGGCAGCCTTGTGAAACACCAGGAAAAGGCGATGCGAAGAGAGCAAACAGTCCTCAATTCGCCTGCCTCCGCACCTCATTTGTCTTACCCTTTTCCACCAGAGAGGCAAATTCTAAAGGATTTTTTTCCGCCCAACCCCCACGCCTGGTGAATTTCGGGGAGGACCCTGCCCCACTCAGCGTGGGCAAAGGGGGCACCCATTTTCCTTCAGAGCAAAGGGATAGGGAAAGGAGGGCACTGAGGAAAATAGGAGAAACTGGCCATGGCAAAGGTTTGAAGGGGTGCAATTTAGTAGCTGCACTCACCCGGGTGAGACATGGGGATGACCTCATTGCGGGTCCCCGGGAAGTTAAAGATGACAGCTCCAGACGCCCCTCTCTCATAAGCCAGATGGATCTTGTCTGCGAAGGTGCAGCCCCCACCACGTTGGATGAGGGCCAACCAAGAGACTTGAACGGTGCTTCCCCAAACCGTGGGCACCGTGAAATTCGTGTGCGGGTTACAGGCGTTGAGCGCCCCGGGCCCGTCGGGAGGTACCAGGACCCCAGCCACAGGCTCCAGCGGCGAGTCCTGGCCGTACACGCCCTCCTCGCTCAGCTCCCACACGGTTCGGTTCACTCCTGTGTGCGGAACCCGCCAGGACACATTGAGGTACGCTGTCCACACAGCTTCGGCCCCCCGAGAGCCGGGGGCATGCGGACTCAGAGCCAGTAGGAAGCACCATGCCAGCAATCTGGAAGAGCCGCAGCCACCACGGCAGGAGACCCCGGCCCCGGGTGGCGGCCCCATGGCGCGCTTGCGCTTCACGGTTCCCTAGGGCCCCTTGCACGCACTCTCTGGGCACTTGGCAGGACCCTGGCCTTGACCAGGTGCGATCCAGGTGGGGGACGGGCAAAGTGGGACTGATGCACCGCGAGCTAGGTCGGAGCCCAGAGGCACGTAGCGTCGGTAAAGAGGTTGCAGCAGACGCAGCTCGTGGAAGCTCCAGTTCTCGCTACTGCTGCGGCCGCGTCGGGCTCTGGGGCTTTTGCATGAAGCTCCGCCCAGCCGACTGGGGGTAGAGGTGGCTGGGAGGGAGGAAAGGACACTGCGGGATCCGCCTCTTAAAAGGGTAACAGAATAGGAAGGCATTACAGTGGGCTCTGAGCTTGTGTGGCCAGGTGTGTCGCGTCGTTTTATGAAAAATGGACTGGCGAGGGACTCTAGAATCTGCAAACATTCAATCTTTCTGATAGGATTCGAGTCAGTTTTGAACTGCAGGAATACCTCTTTCCCTCCAAACATTTGCTAAAGGGCATTTTAGGATTACGGAGCCAGAATGTGAAAGTACTACTAAAAAGAAGAGGATCCCTTGGGTCTGAGTTGTAGTCAAGAGAATTTGGGTAGGTGGGTGGTGCTGGAGAGGACAGGATTTGCTGATTCCCTAGGGAAAGGCCAGAAAGAGCCAGTTCTTGTTACCCAATTGTACTGGCCTGAAAAGGCACCTTTCTCCTTTCCTTCTCCTAACAGGCATCATACATATGTACTTCCTTCCTATCCTTACCCCAGACTAAATGTACTGCATCAGATACCTCTTCTAAAAATAAAATTGGTCTTCACAAAAGAATTACTGTTTTCACATACCTCAAAACCAATCCTTTTTTCTTCCCCATCCATAAATCAAGTTTACCCCAGTGATTATCCCTGCACCATTCATGACCTTAACTACATCATCCTTTCTCCTTTTTCCCACTAACAGAAAGGAGTCTGACCCACCTAGGCAATTCACCTATGTCATTATTGCATTATGATTTATCCCTACTTAAGTGTACAATTTCTATTTACTGTGTCAATTATTACATTTACTAGGCAATCAATAATATGCACTAAAGCTGAATTAATACATCTTGTGTCTGGCCACTATGAATAACTTCTGATTCTGGGGAACTTAGTTCTTTGTGCCTCAATTTCCTCATCATCTGTAAAATGGGAATAATAATGACCTAATTTATACAGTGGTTCAAATAATTGAGTTCATACATGTAAAGTATTTAGAATAGTGTTTAGCACAATGTAAAATGCTATGTTAAAAACTATTGCTATCAAACAATTTCAGGGACACAGTACATCTAAAATAAAGTTGTTACATTGAGGCAATAATCAGAGAAAATTATTTTTAGGATATTCAGTCTTAGCCACTTTTTTAGTTTACAGAAATATAGTATTCTTAACCTACCCTGACATTTGTTAAATTCCCAATAAATCACTTCCCTCAATCCCTGACCCAGCCTTTACTTAATTAATATTAGTCCCAAAGGTTAAGCATGAAACAATTCTACACTTGATATTCTTATGACTTTGGAGAAAGCTAGAGGAAAAGTACCACCATACACCAAACAGCAACTAGAATATAAATAAATGGGCAATTTTGTGAAACATGAACCATGACTGTTGAAAGGGACTTTGGAGGTCAAGGGAGGGTAGGTAGCAGAGTACCCCTAATTATGGATGACATTAACATCTGAGATTAAAATGAACTAGAAGAAAAGAAATTAGTAAAATAAACCATCTCTAAGAAATGGTACAATTCCAGAAATTATCTGAATTTGTTGATGAAAAACACTGAAAATTAAATCAACCAATATTACTTGGATGACAATCAACTACTTTGAAGAAACAATGTATTCAAAAGAAAAGAAGTATTTTATAAAGTAATATATAAAATGAAATTTGAAAAAAATATTTATTAATGTGCATCCATTCATTATTTTCTTAAACAAATATGTATTGCATATCTGTTATGTCCTAGGGGCTAAACATTGGAATACAAAATCAAATAAGTGCTCTCATAAAGCTCTTAGATTAGTTTGGATGAAAAAGACAAGTAAAATGATAATTGTATGCATATAATGTAAACATTATGATAGATGTATGCATACAGCAGTAGTGGGAAGTAGAGAAGAGTCACTTAACCCAGACTGGGAAATAAGGGAAAGCATCCCAGAGGAGGTTACATCTGTACTACAAGGGTCAGTCTTTCTAGGCAGAGAACAACACAAGGAAAGGCACTGAGACATGAAACAGAAAATGTTGGGAAAGTACAATTACAATAAGCCTTGTAATTCTAAAATGGTTGGAACCTAGACTACAAGAGGAAGGATGGTAAGAGATAAAGTTGGAGAGGTCATAAGGTCCAGTTTTGGACAGTCCTTTGGGTAAAGCTAGAAATTTGGACTTTATACTGAACCAAAATGTAATATAATCAGGGACACACACACATATGAATATATATATATATATATATATATATATATATATATATATATATATATTAAGGAAAAAATATCAGATTTGAAATTTAGAAATCACTATGGCTTTACTGTTGACAATTGATTGGAGGTGACACAAGTAGCAGAAGGAAGCCCAGATAGAAGATTGTTGGCTATGCTCCAGGTGGGAGATGAAGGTGGCCTGGACTAAATAGGTAATTGAGATGAAGAAAAGTGGAATATTGGAGATAAAGTCAACAGGAGTTGGTTTGGGGGAAGAAAGAGATGGAAGAATTAGGGAGTACTCTGAAGTCTTTAGCTCTGAAGACTAGATGGTGTTCAATCGAAGTATTTGGGGTGGTTAAATGTATAAAGTGGGTAGGAGGAGAGATGTGTTTACTTTAGGCATGTTGATCTGGGGGTGCCTATGATGTAACTGGGTAAAACTCTTGTGTTAGGCAGTTGGATATTCTGATTACTGAACACCTACTAAGTACAAAGCACTGTAGAGGCAGGGACACAAAGGAACCAGTATTTGCTCTCAGTGAGTTCACACTTTAGAGAGACAAAGGTAATGAAACAATAACAGTACAGAGTAATAAATGTTATGATTGAGAAAAGCAAAGGATTTTATGGCAACACAGATGTGACTGAGTCTTTAGAAACAGGAAGGGTTATCAAAACAAAGAGAGTAGGGCTGGGGATGTGGCTCAAGCGGTATCGCGCTCGCCTGGCATGTGTGCGGCCTGGGTTCGATCCTCAGCACCACATACAAACAAAGATGTTGTGTCCGCCGAGAATTAAAAAATAAATATTAAAAAAATTCTCTCTCTCTCTCTGTCTCTGTCTCTCTCTCTTTAAAAAAAACCAAAGAGAGTAAAGATATTTGGGCATAAGCAATAGTATATGAGAATACCAGAGAACATTCAGGGAACTAACTTTCAGTGGTGAGGTATGGCAGGGATATAAGCTGCCAAAGGGGAACCAAGAAAAGTGAAGCTATTCAAGTAGGCTTGCCCAGAGCACAAAGAGTTTAGAAACTATTAAAACTGTTGAGTCACATGTGCACACACATTCTTAAAGCAAATATGGCAAAATTTAACTACTGGATTTTTTTTATTTTTTAGTACTGGGGATTGAACTCAGAGGTGTTCAACCATTGAGCCACACCCCCAGCCCTTTTGTATATTTTATTTATTTAGAGACAGGTCTCCATGAGTTGCTTAGGACCTCACTAAGTTGCTGAGGCTGGCTTTGAATTCATGATCCTCCTGCCTCAGCCTCATGAGTTGCTGGGATTACAGATGTGCGCCACCATGCCTGGCTGATTGTTGGATCTTGGTGGTGGATACATGGATGCTTATTGTATTAGTTTTCAACTTTTCTGTATATTTTACAATTTTGTAATAATGAGTTTGAAATTATAATTTTTTTATTGAAGCCACCAGAGCAAATGAATGTTATGATCAGATCTGGGCTTATATAGATAATTCAGATTACATGAGAACAAGACTTGTGACAAAGAGACTAATGGAGAGGCTAGCATCCCCAGAACTATTCTGGAGGTCTAGCCCAATTGTGGAATCAGACTATCTTAGCTTGATGATGCAAACCATTAAAACCATCCTGTGAACTCCCCCTGCTCTGAGTCCATTCTCACCAGGCAACCTTCTTATTATCATTTAGCTCCTCTTGTAAATATGCCTACTGGGAGATAATGCACTGATCAGCAAACACTAGTATCTGGTTCATTTGGAAGTTATACTTCTCATTATAAATTAATCAATTGGCATTCTGGCTCATATATTGGTCTCTTGTGAATTTGGTTAACAATGAGTCAGTTCCCAGGAGCCCAGACTCTGGTTATGCTACCAATCAAATTTCAAAGCTGAGGACCAGATTGTAGATCATGATTGCATCAAAGTCTTTCCACTCTGTGTAATTCACTGGCTTTACCCACCATATCCTTCTGAGTCACTGTGAGTTGTTTTCAAACTACAACAGTAGCCTTGCTACTGAGCATGAGGTTGTTGACCAGGAGCATCACCATTATCAGGCAACTGGTTAGAAATGCAGAATCACAGGTCCCAAACCAGTCCAACTGAATCAGAATCTGCATTTTAACAAGATCCCCAGGTGATTTTTATGTACATGTACGTTGGAGAATCCCTGGAGTAGACTAGACTACTCTTGATAGGTAGTTAGCATCTAGCCTCTGCTTGAATGTTTCCACTGTAAAACCTCACTACCTCACGAAGTATCACACTCTGAATAGGAGGACTACAATTTGCCTGTCAGAACGTTCATGTGTATATAGTTTGATCTTGCTTCTGTCCATTCTCTTCCTTCTTCCAACTCCAGACCCTCAGAGTTTGCATGCTACTCTCTAACTGTATCCTCAGTCCACCAAAGCCTTTTCTCTGAGCCCTGCTCTTGTACCAGACCTCACTTGGTTCTTAACAAACCAAATGTACTAGTTCCACATATATTCCCTCAGGGCCCTTCTCCATAAGGCTAATACCAGCTGCTATTCATTGAGCATTTACTATGTACTTTACATCCTTATTCATTTATTCCTCACAGCCATCTATTATTAACTCCATTTTTTTTTTTGCAGAATAGAAAATAGGCTCAGTGAGAATTAGCAACCTGCCTAAGCTCATAGCTAGGAACAGAAGCAGAATTCCAATGTAGTTCTGACTCTAAATATTAATAGCTGATAATGATTCAGTGTCTTCTCTCTGGAGAGTGGTATTCACAATTTAACATTGCTTTATATCAAAGAAAGAAAGTTCAAGTGAAATGTTTCTTGTGTGCATTTTAGGCACTGTGAGCACTGAGGGAGATATATTTGGGCCAGGAGCCTTTTTAAATTCCTCAAATCCTACCACAAAAGCTAACCCTGCCAAATATTCGTATCAGCAATACCAAACTGAAAGCTGCCCTGAGCAGTGCACTATCTAATGATGAACTGATAAACAGAGCAACATCCTGCAGGAGCAACAGCAGGGCACCATTGTGGCAGATTAAGTTTCCCATCACACTGAATTTCTGCAGAGGCGTAGAGATGGTCGATAATGTTCAGCCTTTAATATGTCTGCAAAAAATGAGACATCACCTCTGGCTTCTCACCATTAAATAAATGACAAAGCACAGTCTGGGACAACTACTGCCCTGGCATCTCAGTGATGCTAGGGCTACGCAGCTTAACAACATAGGTGTATAGAATGTATAGAGAAAGGATGGCAACAAATCTCAACTCTAGGTGCTACTGTGAGTAGGAAGAAAAAACGGTAGGGATATGGAGAGAGTCAGCCAAACAAAACAAAATAAAACACCAAAATGTGATGCCACAGCGTATTTCCAAATGATATGATATCACTTGCAAATATAGATAAACTTCAGTTGGCTCACATTGGTATACAATGATTAGAAAATGTGGAATTTTTTTTTAAAGAGAGGCCTCATGCACACAAAATTTCAGAGGTCTTGCAGAGAGTAGGTGTGCTAAATCTGAAACTAAGAACAGTCTACTTACATCCATCATTATTAGCTACAATTGAAAGTCTACTATGGCCAAGCCCATTATACCTATAAGTATTACATGCTACGTCTTACAGAAGAATCTCAGACTCAGGTCAAGTAAGTTGTTGAGGTCGCTCATGATAACCAAATGACAGAATTATAATTTGACCACATGTGTGAGTGTAAAACTACACTCTTCCTATTATATCACTTTCTGCCCTATATAACACTGCCTTCACAAATAAAGGTAGGAAAATTCTTATATTTATTGAAAACCTATCATGTTTCAGACACTTAAAAAGAATTAATTTTATCTTTTGGTTCTCACAATAGATAATATCCCATTATAATTCTCATTTTTCAAATGAGGGAAATGAAATGCAGAAAGGTGAAGTATTTTGCTAACAGTTACACAGCTAGTACGTGCTAGTTGGAATTCATACAAGGGTATGTATGACTCCCAGTTAAATGCATTATCACTCCACTATACCTCTTCACATACATAGAGATAATATCATTATAATATGGAAAGAATGAATGTATCCAGTAGCACATTCAGCATACCATTTGACCAGAATATCTTGATGTCCTGCTTATCAGTCCCGGAAATCTTAAATAATAAAGATTACAAGAGTGCATCTAGTCAAGTCTTCATAATTATTTATAAATATCTACATATTTATGTGTACATGTTCACTCACATGAGTCTATGGAGAAGAGTGCCTGAACATGTTTTGAAAGGATGTTTTGCATCCACTAATGAAAACTGGAACAGAAAGGATGTTTTGGTGAACGATACTAGAGGAAATTTCAGCCATTGTGTCTACTTGATTGGCACTGGGGGATCAGATTAGCTATGTTAAGTTTATGGAGGTGATTAAGAGGATCCCAGATAGTAAAAAAGAGATTAAGAGTGAGAAAGGGATCAAGGCATGGGGGCAGGGATGGCCTCTGGGGAAAGTTGGACAGAAGAGATGCTGAAGTAACTGTGGAGATGAGGGGTCTTTCCTGTTCACTGTGATATCAAGCTAACCTACTTGGGAAACTCATCTGGTCTCATGCAGTCTCCTATTTTTCTTTTTCAGGTTTCCAATAAAGTGAAGATTACATAAGAATTAAATCTGTGGCCATTAGAGGATTTGAATATATGTTATCAAAAAGAAAAGACAATTATCTGGGAAAAAATGGGAGAAGAAATGTTTTTGATGAATTGTGCCCTACAAAAATGACCACGTATTTGAGGTTTATTGCTGGTCCATTTATCAGATTTCAATAAACTACTCTGTAGCCTAGATCCACAAAAACTTACTCCAGTCATTCTCTTTATTTTAACTTTGTTGTTAATTGTTTATATGACATCAAGTAAATCTCCATTTCCTCTTTTTCAGCTACAAAATAGTGATACTAATAATGAGAAATTGAATAAATATATCCTGACACATTAATATTTCATTAGATTAAAGCCTAACAAATCAGGAAGTAGGATCATATGTTGCTTGACTATAGTGATATATTCTGAGAAACACATTGTTCGGTGATTTTATCATTGTGTAGTCATCACAGAGTGTACTTTCACAAACCCAGATGGTATAAGACTACTCCACACCTGAGCTATATGGTATGAACTATTGCACCTAGACTACAAACCTGTACTAAATTCACCACAAACCTATAGTTAATACTGTAGAAAATTATAAACAAATGGTAAACCCTTGTGTATCTAAACCTATCTAAACAGAAAAAGTACGGTAAAAATAAAGTAAAAAAAATGGTGTATCTGTATGAAAAACTCACCATGGAGCATGCAGGACTAGAAGTTATTCTGGATGAGTCAGTCAGTGGGGGCTGGTGAGTGAATGTGAAGGCCTACATATTACCGTAGACTTTAAAAACATTGGTACACTGAGTTTATAAAAATATTTTCTTCAATTATAAATTAACCTTGGCTTATTGTACCATTTTTCTTATAAACTTTAATTTTTCAAAACTTTTTGACTTTGTGTAATAAGAGGTTAAAATACAAGTACATTGTATAGCTCTACAAAATATTCTTTCTTTATATCCTTTTCTATAAATTTTATTTCTTTTTTAAGCCTTTGTTTTTTTAGTTTTTAATCTTTTTTTTTTCTCAAAAACAAAAAAGACACACATGCATTAACCTAGGCCTACCTAAGGTAAAGATCACCAATATCACCATCTTGTCCTACTGGTAGGGCTTAAGGGGCAAAAACATGTATAGAGCTGTCATCTTTGATGATAACAATGGGTTCTTCTGGAATTCCTTTTGAAGGAACTCAGGCTTTTCTTGAAGAGATGTCACTGTTTGCAGAAATATATCTATGGTAGTTTGCTTGGTTTGTTTCATTTTATTACTCTTTTCACCCTAGATTTACTTGTAAACAAATATTACAGCATGAACATTCTTCTCTTTTAATTAGAACTGTTCAGTGTTAAGGTCCATGTTTCACACTCTTTAAAAATATTTTTAGTTGTAGATGTATACAATACCTTTATTCTATTTATTTTTATGTGGTGCTGAGGATTGAATCCAGTGCTTCACACATGCTAGGCAATCACTCTACCACTGATCCACAACCCCAGCCCTCAAAACTCTTAAAGGAGCTTTTTGAGGCCTGTAAAATTTCTGCTAACCCTTTTGTTGTGGGGCTCTTTTTCTTCTTCAGTTTCTTTTTAACTCACCTCTTCTTCAGCTAGGCGTTCACTAGATGATAGGAATTTTGTAGCTCCACTATAATCTTATGGGAACACCATCATAAAAGTGATCTATCATTGACCTAAACATTATATTGCACATGACTGTTTATTTGAATATTTGTGACCTTGCTACTGAACAGGACAAATGACAGAAAGCCTTTGAAGGGATTTGAATTGGCAGGCATAGATAGGTCTAGTTTAGTAAATTATGAAGGAGTTAAGCTCTTAAAAATGCATATGGGCAATAAATACTTTTAGTCTATAAATGGAATGTGATTGTTTTTCAATAGTAACCTCATTTATTAGTTCCTTGTAAGATTTGGGCTTCTGAAAACAATTTGAGAATAAATACCCAGGGCTGGGGATATAGTTCAATGGTAGAGCTCTTGCCTAGCATGTATGAGGCTCTGGGTTCAGTTGCCAATACTTCAAAAACAAACAAACAAAATATAAACATCCCTTCATTCCCTATGATCAAGTGTGATTTATCCCTGGGATGCAAGAATATTTCAACTTACACTTATTAATAAGTGTGATATAGCATGTTAACAGAATGAAGTAAAAAATTGTAGTTGTCTCAATAGATGCATAAAAAGCATTTGACAAAATTCAACATCCTCTCATAATAAAAACTCTCAATAAATTAGGTAAAGGACTGGAATGCAATTCAGTGGTAGAACCCTTGCTTAGCATGTGTGAGGCCCTGGATTCCCAGTACTGCAAAAATGTCCAAATTACTTACAGAAGGAATGTTCCTCAATAAAATAAAGGTCACACATGATGAGCCCTCAGCTAATTTCATAATCAGTGGTGAAAAGTTGAAAGCTTTCTTCTGAGATCAGGAACAAGACAAAACTACCCACTATAACCACTTATGTGTGACAGTACTAGAAGTCCTAGTCAAAGCAATTATGTAAGAAGAAAGAAAAAGTATTCAAATAGGAAAAGAAGATGGGATCATGACAATACAAAAGAAAGTTTATTGACAACATAATCCCATACATAGAAAACCCTACAATATCCAGAAAAAAATCTTTTAGAATAGATAAATGAATTCAGTAGGATTGCAGGATAGAAGTCTACTTTAATATCAGTAGTATTTCTTTTCTTTCTTTCTTTCTTTTTCTTTTTCTTTTCTTTTTTTTTTTTTTTTTTTTTTTTTTGCTACCAGGGATTGAACTCAGGAGCACTCAACCACTGAGCCACATCCCCAGCCCTGTTTTGTATTTTATTTAGAGACAAGGTGTCACTGAGATGCTTAGCACCTCGCCATTGCTGAGTCTGACTTTGAACTCTTGATCCTCCTGCCTCAGCTTCCTGAGCCACTGGGATTACAGGTGTGTGCCAACACGCCTGGCTCAGTAGTGTTTCTATACACTAATAAAATAGTATCTGAAAAAGAAATTAAGACAATCATTTCACTTACAATAACACCAAAAAGTAAATTAAATAGGAGTAAATTTAGCTACAGAGGTGAAATATCCCTACACTGAAAGCTACAAAAAAATTGAAACAAATTGAAAATAATACAAATAAAATGCAAAATTCGTCTGTATTCCTGAATAGGAAGAATATTGTTAAAAAGTCCATCATAAAACTCAAAGTGATCTACAGATTCAATGCAACCCCTATAAAAATTCTAATGTCATTTTTCAATGAAATAAAAAAAAACAATTCTAAAATTTGTATGGAATGAACTATAAAGGGCCCCAGACTGGCAAAGAAATTTTGAAAGAAAAATAATGAACAAAGCTGAAGACATCACATAAATGGATTTTAAAATACATTACAATGCTATTATAATTAAAACAACATGATACTGGCATTAAAACATACACAATGATCAAGGAATAAAATTGAGAGCCCAGAAACCAACCTACACAACTACGGCCAATTGATTTTTGAAAAGGTGCGGAGAACACACACCAGGGAAAGGACAGTCTTTTTTATAAATGATGCTGGTAAAAGTGGATATTCACATGCATCAGAATTAAAATGGATCTGTATACCACTTATTAGAGAATCAACTCAAATTGGATTAAAGACTTAAATGTAAGAGCTGAACCTGTAAAACTTCTAGAAGCAAACATAGTAAAAATTTCCATGATATTAGCATGGGGAAGTGTTCTTGCATAGAATGTTAAAAACACAGACAATGAAAGCAAAAATAGACATTAAGGATTGCATAAAGCTGAACAGCTTCTGCACAGCAAAGGAAACAACAGAGTTGGAGAGCTAACACACAGAGTGGAAGAAAATATTTGCAAATCATACCTTATATAAGGGGCTAATATCCAAAATATGCAAGAAACTCAAGCATCAAGAAAACAAACAACCCCATTAAAATGGAAAAAGGATCTGGATAGCCATTCCTCAAAAGAAGTTAGATAGGGGCTGGGGTTGTGGCTCTGTGGTAGAGTGCTCATCTAGCATGTGTGAGGCCCTGGGTTCTTCCTAAGCACAACATAAAAATAAATAAGTAAAATAAAGGTATTAAAAAAGAGAAGATAGACACGAAATAAATGAAAAAAAATGCTCAATACCTCTAATCATCAGAGAAATACAAATCAAAACCGCAATGAGCTATCACTTAACATATTAAATTGGCTATTTTCAAAAAGAAAACAAGTAAATTTACAAAGATGTAGTGAAAAGGGAACCTTTCTAC
Organism: Callospermophilus lateralis; assembly: GCF_048772815.1. Lineage (NCBI taxonomy): Eukaryota > Metazoa > Chordata > Mammalia > Rodentia > Sciuridae > Callospermophilus > Callospermophilus lateralis. The sequence continues at coordinate 85,388,703 of NC_135325.1, read as the reverse complement.
ACTGTTGATGGGAATGTAAATTAACATAGCCATTATAGAAAACACAATATGAGATCGTCATACAATTAATAACTGAACTACTATATGATCCAGCAATTACCCCACTAGACATATACTTGAAGAACATGAAATCAAAATGTTGAAAAGATGGCTGTTCATTGCATTACTACTCACAATAACCAATATATGAAAACAACTGAAGTGCTCATCAATGTATGCTTGGGTCAAGAAAATGTGGTACATATATCCAATGGAATACAAGTCAGTCGTTAAAAAGCCAAAAATTCATCTGGGCATGGTGGCACACACCTACAATTCCAGCAGATCAAGAGACTGAGGCAGGAGGATCACAAGTTTAAACCAAGCCTCATCAGCTTAGTGAGGCCTGCAGCAACTCCTGAGATGCTGTCTATAAATAAAAAGGGGCCTGGGGTTGGGCTCAGTGTTTAAGCACCCCTAGGTTCAATCCCCAGTACCAATAAAAAAATAAATAAAGTTTTTTTAAAAAAAGTAAACAATTCTGTCATTTTTTTTTTGCAAAAGATGAATCAAAAGGACATTATGATATGTGAAAAAGCTAAGCATAGAGACAAAACACATGATCTCATGTATATTTGGGATATTAAAAGTCAAACTCAGAGAAATAGAGAGGAGAATGGTGATTTTCAGAAGCTGGGGTGGGGCAGTATAGATGGGGATAGAAGGAGATGATCAAAGGGTACAAAGTTTCAGTTGGACAGGAAGAATAATTTCTGCTGACCTATTACACAACAGGGTGATTACAGTTAAACATACTGTATATTTCAAAATAAGTGAAGGAATGGACTATAAATGTTCTTATCACAAAGAAATGATAAGTATTCAAGGTGATGTTTATGTTTACTAGCCTGATTAGATCATTCCACAATATAAGCAGGTATTGAAACATCACATTGTTCTCCATAAATCTATATAATTATTATTTGTCAAATATAATATTGAACTTTAAATAGATATCCAATTTGGGGAATAATAAAATCTTCAAAAACAAATAAAAATATAAAATAGCCTATAGTAGTGAATAATCACAATCATCTATTGAGGCTAAGACTTGCCCTTTAGAAGGGCAGATCTGCATGAGTGTGGGCAAAGGCAGCTTTTGTATTCCAAGGGGCAAAGTCACAAATTCACAGCTGCCAACTATATGCATTAGGATTAGCTGCAGCTGCCCAGGGCTCAAAATTGATCAATAACTTGGAGTAAACAAGTATCTGGCAATAAGTGACTAGGCTCTAGCACATAGTTGAAACAACTGAAATTGGCTAGCTTGCCACTCTTATCCACACAGTAATTAAGTTTTGTCACCCCAGAATTGAATAAATGTTATGTGTATGTTGGTAGCAGGAAACAGGCAATGGAGAAACAGGTCTTCAACAAAAAGTCATTTTATAGTTATAATGTTAGTTTTTATTTCACCACAAATTATATGATACAAAGTATAGGAACTTTTATGGGAAAAATACTGACAGGAATATCAAAAGGAAAATATTCCTAGATATATTGAGCCATAGCACACTGTGGTATCTATGAAATCACTTCTCCCATTCCTGATAATCTTCCAATTAGCAGAGGGGTAGATACATTTTTTGGAAGCTCTCTTTGTAACTTTAGGTGCTGATAGTATCATAATATTTTACATTCTTTATAGCAAACTAATTCGGACACGGAAATCAGTGACTGCTTAATATTCTGTGTGTTGTCATCTCTAGAGCCACAGAAAACCTTTTACCAGAGGCAGTGAAGTGGTTCAGCAATGTTTGCTTTAGGTGGAAAAAAAGAGAAGGTAGAAATTGAAAACTCAAAGCACTTGCTTGTTTGAAGAAGAGTCTCATCAAGTTTACCTTCAATTATTCCACCAGTTCATTAAACATCTTAGTTTTTCTTAGGTGAAGGCTGAAGTATTTACAGACCTGATGAAAACACATGCTTGAGCTCTGCACAGGGTTTAGGGCACAACAGGGCTGGTGTGCAGGCCTTCTATTTGGTGAGATTCAGGACAAAATGAAACTTCAGCACAGACATTGTAGGAAGCAGGCTAACTGCTTTCAACATGCCCTGCATTTGGTATTTTAGGCAAAGGTTTTCAAGTTTCAAGACAGAAGTAACTGTCAATTGCTTCACAGTAGTATACCTAAGAGTGGAATTAAACTGCTTGCTGTTTTCCAGTTTTATTTGCAACAGAATCTTTCCCTTGTCACTCACTGAAAATTGTGTTAGATAGCAATGGAATAAGCGAAAAACAAGCAGACTTTCAATTAAAAAAATATTGCTAGGAAAAAGTGTGCTAAACTTATCCCATCTGTCACTGCAGTCAGTTTACAAATTTAGAAATATATATATATATTTACCAACTTTGAACCTCTGGAATGTCTGAGATATAAAATTAAATATAATAATCATCTTTGGCCATACAGGAATTATAATTTTCTATTTTGGAGTTTCAATGATCTAAAAGAAATTTCACCCACTCTCTAACTTTTCATTAGAATAATAAACATTTTTAAAGCTTCTACTGTCTACAGAGTCCCTGATAGTTCCTGGGGACGATAAAAAGACGAATGCAACAAGCCCCCCCCCATTAAATATCTCAGTCTACAGGGGGTAAATTGTATCAAAAAATTTTGTGGGCCTTCCCTTTGTTTTAGACTACATGCATCTTAGATTAACAACAATACATGCTTTCACTGGAAGCACAGTCTAATGTCAATTGTCTACTAATGGAGAACTTGTGTAGATTTTTGTCAATAGCCTTCTAATTGATCTCCTTGTCTTTAGTTTCTCCTCCATTCCAAATCATTCTTTATATTACAGCAGGATTACAACTTCTAAAACCTAGATGTGACTACAAAATAAAACATAACTTGTAATTATATAGTCATTTTTTATTATATATTAAATAAGATATAAATATCTTAACATGGAATTCTACATCCTCAATCTGGGACCAAGGTTGCTAGGTTGTTCTGACCACTGCCTCTTCTACATCTGTATGTTATCTACATGTTATTTTCTTTTTCTTTTGTGGTGTGAGGGATTGAGCCTATGACTTCTTGCATGCTAGACAAATTCTACCACTGAGTCAAATACTCATGCTATATATGTAGCATTTTCGTATTATGCTGTATCTGTTTACTTATATATCTACCTCTTTATTCAGTGACAGTTCCTTAAGAGTGGGACCATAATGCTTCCTTGCTTGTATCCAGGACTTACCCTAGTACATGAACATATATTTAAATGGCAAATTAGTGGATGACAACAAGTCAAGGGCAAGCTGTCTAATTTACTGCCTAACTGGTATGAAGTTTTTTCCGCACTGGTTTTGTTAACATATAATTTACATATGTAAAATTCACCCTATTTAGTGTAGAGTTCTATACATATGACAAACATAGACAATCTCATAAGCACCACCACAATTAATATGGTTTTATTACCCCAAACTCACTTATGCTATGCCTTTATTATCCAACCCCCTCCCACTCCTAAATCCTGGCAACCACTCATCTGTTTTCTTTCCCTATGGTTTTGCCTTTTTCTAGAAGGTCATATAAATGGAATCATTCAGTATGTAGCCTTTTGTGTCTGACTTCTTTCACTTAAGCAAAATGCATTTGAGATTTGTCCATGTTACTGCGTTGGCATGGCATTTGAACAAAAGAGTAGTCAGAGAGATGAGTGCTGTGAGGGTGTACACAGTCCTGTGTGAGTATAGAGGCAGGAATGTTTGCCTCTGACTCAAGGAATTAAGGATGTTTCATGGAGAAAGTAACATCTGAGCAGGGCCTAAAGGGATAGGTGGGGTTCTGATAGGCACACAAGTTAAGGGAAGGTGTTTTTGTAAAGAATACAGCAGGAACAAAAGCTTAGAGTCAGTATTTCACTTTGGCTAGAGCACAGGAGGAGGAGGAGGAGGAGGAGGAGGAGGAGGAGGAGGAGGTGGAGGAGGAGGAGGAGGAGGAGGAGATTGGAGAAGAAATGTAAGTTTGGACTTTGTCGCCCTTCAATTATATATTTAGGAGTTGGTCTTGATTCTTTAGGCAGTAGAAAGCCTTTGGAAGTTTTTATTCAAACTCTTTTGTGAGGACAATAATAGTTTTGCCTGCAGGTGATTCAACTGCCCTTCCTGAGCTGAAGTAGCCTGTTCTCTATCCAAGCCAGTACACAACTGTCTCTCTTCAAACAAGGAAACAAACTACATCTAAATATATCATAAAGAGTACTGGACTTAAACCATCTGCACTACAGGTACTTGCTAGAAAGTGCATTCATGAAATGATTCAATCTAATACCTGCCAAGGACTTTTTTTTTCTCCATTCATTTGCATTCTCTCAATTATCACAGCAGTCAAGTAAGCCAAGTATTTTTCCTGGATCCTATTTTCTTGATTTTCTGTGAAACATCTTCACTGGGGCAAGAGTTAATGTTAGAATATCTGTCTTAGCAGACAGCTGTTGTAAAAATCCCAGCTAAACAACATTCCTTTCTTTTGAAAAAAAAAAAACAACTTATTACCAAGTAATATTACTCAAATTCCTATGTAAAAAAACTCATTCCTTTTTCAGATGCCTTTTTTTTTTTCAGATTATATGACTTAAATAGACATTTTGCCAAGGAGGATATATAGATGGCAAATCATTAGCCATTTGGGAAATACAAATTAAAACCATAATGTGATACCACTACACACCTACCACAATGGCTAAAATTAACCAAAACAAGAAAAAATGGGGGGCTGGGGATGTGGCTCATGTGGTAGTGCACTCACCTAGCATATGTGAGTCACTGGGCTCGATTTTCAGCACCACATAAAAACAAAATAAAAATATTAAAAATAAATAAATAAAGGTCCATTGACAACTAAAAAACTATTAAAAAAAGAAAAGAATGGCAAACAAAATAATGTTGAGGATTGAAAAAACAAAATCATATAGACATTTTTGTGGGAATGTAAAAATGGCACATCTAATTTGGAAAACAACCTGACAGTTTCTTATAAAACTAAACATGAAACTAACATGCAACTCAGCAATTTCAGTCATGGACCTTTATCTCAAATAAATGAAAAATGACATTTGCAAGAAAACCCTTTACAAATTTTCACAGATGATTTATTCATAATTACCCAAAACTCAAAACTCAAATGCCCTTCAATGAGTGAATGATAAAACAAATGGTGGAATATCTGTACCACAGAATACCATTCAATGATAAAAAAAAAAGAACTATTAGTATATATGACACTCTGGATGAATCTCCAGAGAATCATAGAGACTGTAAAAGCCAATCCCAAAAGTTCATATACTATGATTGCATGTATGTATCATTTTGAAATGACAAAATTATACTAATAGAGAACAGATTAGTATTTTTCAGAGTTAAGAATTGGTTGTGGAGTGGAGGATAATGTGGCTATAAAAATACAACAACAGGGAACTCTGTGGCAATGGAATCATTCTGCATCTGGAACATGATGGTAGTCAATGAACCTACATGCGTGATGAAAATTTCATAGAACATGCAAATGAGTGCATGTAAAATTAGTGAAATCCAAGTAAGGTGTGTGGATTGTATCAGTATCAATTTCTTGGTTATGATATTGTATTATATTTATGCAAGGTGAGCATTGGGCAAAATTGGGTGAAGAGTATAAGGATCTATTTCTTGTAACTACATGTGAATCTATAGTTTTCTCAAAATAAAAACTTACAAAAAGAGGAAAACATGTTGGTTATAAAAGATATACTGTATTATTTGAATTTAACCTTAGGGAATTATTTTTATTATCTTAGATTGGGAATTTAGATGTTGTTAATGACATAAAAAGGACAGACAATAAAATTCACTGTTTCTAGTTTTAACTTTGTTGTAAGGAAACTGAAAGCCCAAATGGGCAACCACTTTTGTTTCTGTAATGGTTCCTCACCTTTCTGAGGTCAGAGTTACTGTGAAAATTTGATAAAACCTATGTAAAGAATAAATAAACACACAATTTTGTACACAATTTCAATGAGTTCTATGGACCTCCTGAACTTATGCAAAGGTCCCATTTAACATTCATCTACTGCTACAGGGTTCACCATGGTACTCAATGACTACATTTGGCAATTTAGATTAAATACAATTAAAAATTCAGTTCTCCAGTCACACTAGCCACATTTCAAGCCAGGAGGCTCTGGCTACATATTAGCCACAGAAATAAAATATTTTACCATTGCAAAGTGTTCTATCGAACTGCATTGCTCTAAAACATTTAGGATAAGACTTTTTTTAATTTAAAAAAATCAACTCCATGTACTTATAATTTCAATAATAATTTAATTGTATAAAGACTGCACATGGCCCGTCTACATTTTCCCAAGGACACCTAAGAATCTCTCTTCAAATGACTGTATTTTTAACCATGAATGGTCTTATTTTGTGTTGAGTTTAACCAAGGGATTAACTTAAATCTTCTTTGAATGAGGTAGGCTACAGATCCCAAATTTTTATACTTTCAGTATAGAATGACAGAAGAATACAAGGGCACTTTCAAATAGGAAGAATTATTTCAAGTACGTATTTTTTTGACAACCTAGATACTTAATAGAAATGGGGAGATAGTTGAGAATCAGGCTTATCTAAATAACACATAAATGATTGGTTTAAAACGGAGCATCCAGTTGTTTTTTAAATTGGTATCTTTTACTTATTTTAGTGGCATGAAAACATGTATGATATTAATGGTGGCAAAAGGTAATTAAGATAGAAGGAAGGGGAAGAGCAAGATTTTAAATGCTACAATGGAAAAATAAATAGCCTAGTTGAATAAGATTTTAGATGTGTGGGTAGAAAAAAAGGTGGAGAAAATGTAAGGGAACTTATGTTTTGCAATAAGTAGCTTTCTGGTTCATTGCAGTTTCTGGTTCACTGTAGTTTGTCAAATGTTTAAGAAGGGAAAGCATTCATGCTTAAAGTGGTAGTCATTTACCTAAGCTCTGATGATCCTTCTGTTAGAGGAATCATTGTCTTAAACCATAAATAATATCTTTGACTTTTTGGCTTTTTCCTTCAGTTTTGAAATCAATATTTTTTCTTTTTTGAATTGAATTTTATTTTCTACCTAAAACAAGGTGTAGTTCTCTGAGTCACTGTTTATTTATTCCTTAAAAAGGAATTTGAGTCAGATCTCAATTATAGATACCAGTAGATGGGAAACACTGATATACATAATACAAAAAGCAGATAATCAAAAAGACATTTGGAGTTGGCTTTGAAATGCATTTTTCAGCACATTTTCTTCTTAGATTCTATGCAGGCATTCCCTTCAGACCCATAAGGTGACTCTTAAGTATGCTGAGTGATCAAAGTTAGCCTAAGATTTTTTTTTTTTTTTTTTGTACTAGGGATTGAACTCAGGGGCACTTTATCGTTGAGCCACATACCCAGTCCCTTTAAATTATTTATTTATTTTTCCATATTTTATTGGTGCATTATACTTGTATATAATGACAGGATTCATTGTTACATATTTGTACGTGTACCCAATATAATAATGTAATTTGGCCAATATCCTTTTCAATTTTTATTTTGAAACAGGGTCTCAGTAAATTGCTGATGCAGGGCTTGAACTTGTGACCCTCTGGCCTCAGCCTCCCAAGTCGCTGAGATTACAGGGGAGTGCTACCATACAGAGCTAGCCAAAGATTTAAACATTGCCACCAGACCAGCCTCATTCAGATACTTAAAACAATGGCATAAGTTAGCATATTTATATTCTGTATATCACCTTCCTCCAATAAATATGTAACTTCAAAAGAGAGTCTATGTACTCATAGCTCTTACTTATTCTGGGAAATTATTTGCATCAAGATTCCTGGCTTGAATATAATCAATTAGATTGATTTTTGTTTTATTCAAACCTTTTTGGCTGACCTTGGCTAAATGTCTTGATGTTCTCCTAATCTAAGGATTTGCCATATGGTGTCAGAAGACATTGGAAATTTCACTTCAGATGCCAATCTGACAAGTTACCATTTAAATATGCTTGAGACAAGCTGTGGGGTTTGGCATTTGCATTGGCTATAAAAATGCTCAACATGCCCTCTGCTGGGCCTTTCTTTAATAAGGTTGGAACAAAAAAAGTGCTGTGTCATTCTGTTGTACATAGATTGAGAAAGAAATTCCAGTATGATGGATGGATAAACTCAAACATGAATTACAAATCTTTCTGGCACGTTTAAGTCGGGCTTACTTAGCTGGTTTCAGAAGGAACATTTAAAATGCCATCTATGTTGAAATCAATGAAAACTTTATTATGCACTTAGGAACTTCCCTGTGTTTTATGAAACAAGATGATCTTATTGTCAGGTAAACACTCCATTCATATGTAAAGCAATTAAATATTTCTGCCATCTATAAGAGGATATCTATGAAGGGGTGGATGGGTGGACGTTAATTCAACATTTTTGCAGGTGTTGCAAAGATGTATTTCTATTCCTATGCCCCTCCCTTATTGGGGATCAGTATGTGAGATATTTTGACTCTAAATTAAGTGGGTATTTGCTTATGGAGGAAAATGAGGAATTAGAATAAGCGTTTTTTTTTTTTTTTTTTTTTAGCAAAACTAATTTACATATTTGTCATGGATCTAAATATTTTTCAACATTCTGTATGGTAAAGTATCAAATATCCAAAAAGTATCTTTTCAATAACTTCCTTCACAGTCAAATGGAATTTTATATAGTTCAGTTTAGAAATTTTCACACCAGCCACATTTTACTTGACCACATATTCCTGTTTAATGCTTCAGAAGAGCCAATTCATGAAGCTAGACTGAATCTGGAGAGACTACTGTTTCTATGCTCCCCAGTGCCAACTGACTCAAAAAATAATATTGGTCAAAATGTAGTTGGCTATTTTCTTATGAATTTCTCCCAAAGGCACCTAGATGAGCTTTTTATACCCCCAAGAGTTAAAAGAGTTTTAATTTTACCAATTTTTTTGGACTCATTTGAACCAATTCCCTCAATTAAATCAGGTCTCTTCATTTCCAAAAGCATCATTCTCAATCACTTATGACATTTTATTGACTCTAAATAAATAATAGAAGATGCAAATGCAGTATTTAGAACACTATAAATTTGCCTTTTGTTGTGTATTAATCATCGCTGCTTTCCCTTGGATATGAATGTTAGTGTACGTCAAAGATTTGGATGAAACTGACTCAGGAACAGGGAAAATAGCCATATTAAAGAAATTGGGATTATCTATTTTTTTCATATTTCAATAGAACATGGTCCTTTACTGTTCAGCTTCTTGGAAATCAGAATACAATTTTTGTTGTAATTAAATTTATATGAAAGTAATTTTAGAACAGTAGGATTTTTCTTTGCCATTTTCTTTGGCAGTAGGCAAAAAGGCTTGAGTTACCTTCCATTCTGAGTAATATTTCTCTAAAGTACAAATAAGCTATGTTATGGTTTGGATCTTAAGAGTCCCCCAAAGGCCTGTGTGTAAGAGGCTTGGTCTCCTTCTTGGTGTTACTGTGCAGTAGTGGAAACTGTAAGAGGCAGGGCCTAATGGGGGGGGGGTCTTTGGTCATGGGGGAATACCCTCAAAGGGGATTGTGGGACCTTAGACTCTTCCAATGCCTCTCTTTTGCTTCCAGGCAATGTGGTCATAGACTGAAATCTCTGACACCATGAGCCAAAATAAAACTTTTCTCTTTATAAGTTATTTTCTCAGACATTTGTTATAGTAATGGAAAGCTGACTAACAGCATATGTGATCTTAGAAGACTTTTAAAGAACTACATTATCTCCAAGATCTTACTATAAGAAAATAGAAATATTCCCATAATATGTTATAGCAGAAAATGTCCCAGATGAATGTAAAGCAAAACAAAATATTACCACCATGTTTTAAAAATGTAATTATAGGTTAAGGGCACAGTTCAGTTAAGTGGAAGCTTTAAGTAGCATATTTATAAAGTATGACTGCTTGACAGAGACAAGTCTTATCAACATCTACCACTGTACCAATATTTTACACTTCACAGAATAAATATTAATGGGCTGTGGATATCTACTTCTTCAGAGAAGCATTTGTAGGATATTCAATAATTTGAGTTATTTCTACAAGTGAGCAATGGGAATATTCTTTCAGATTTAATTATTTCCATTGTCCAAGCATATCAAATAAAAAATAGAGCTCTACTTTCACTATGAAATTATTTTTAAAATGGAGCAAAATTTTTACTAAGTCAGAGTTGCTTGAAGTTGGCAAGTTCTATAATTGGAACTACAGAATATAGTAATATTTCATTATTTTGGAGAGAGGCTAGGACTCATTTCATGATGAAATTTATATTATATGTAAGTGCTTCACTGAGAACAGTTACCTTGTACAAGAAAACAAAATTTTCTAGTGCTTTAGGATGTATTCATTTGCATGATAGCAATTGAACAATCAAATTCAAATAACTTACATTGTTCTTTGAAGCAGATTTCTATATTTCAGTAGCTTGGTTACCTTACTGTATGTATCTAAAAATTTTATATATATATATATATATATATATTTTAATATTTAAATATTAAAAATATTTTAAAATATATTTAAAAATCCACCATAATCCTGAAGTCTGCAGTTGGATAGGCCTTCCTCTAAGATCTTTAACAAAAGACAAAATGCAGTATTGTTATTTTCAAGTAATACAACGACACAAATGAGTTGCTACTAAAACTGTGCCAAAGAGAAGCACTGCTGGAGCTGCTCTAATGAATAAGCAAAGATTGTTGGCAGGAAACAGTTGCTTCTATATACTGCTTAGAAGAAGTTTCTGTCACGGAAGGTACTTAATCATCTCCTCAGTCCTTTAAGTGCTAACCTCCCAATTTAAACTTAAACACTGATGAGAATTAATGAGGTTTTGTAATACAATACTCAAATTCATGTATGATACAGTTCACTGCATCAGCAATAGCTTACCTAAATAAGTGGAAGGCTAACATTAACTCTACAATTTCATGCAGTGAAACAAGATCTGAACTGCAAACTGCTTCCTTCATTCCATGACCCTGTGTGGGTGCAAGCAGTCTACATAGCTGTGTGAATCACTGGTGGTAATCTAGGCAGTTCCTATTGCCAGAGCTTTATATAGAAGCAGCCTAACAAAGAAGTCATGTCCTGAACTGCCAGCTAAAGATGAGACACCAAGTAGCTGTAGGGAGATCAGATAGAGATAAAAAGAACACTCTGTTAATAGCCAGGAAAGCATCATTAAATTGAGGAACCCTCAAACTTTCTTGTGTTATAGCACTCAAATATCTACACATAGAATTGTGAGGTAGATAGAGTTGGGGTGGGAAAACACTCCCTCTCTTGCCCCTCATTCATTCTTGTTTTATTTTGTTTGTTTGTTTTGCTGGTGCTGGTAATCAAACTCTGAACCTCCCACATGCTAGGCAAGCGCTCCTGCTCTCACGGAGTTACATCCCCAGCCCCTCATTTGTTCATTTGCAAAGTCTCATTTATTCATTCATCAGTGTGGGCCAACTCTGAGTTAGTCACTGAGCTAGATATACTGAGATGGCTGAAACAAGGTCTTTGCATCTCCAGCAGTGGAATACGGTTTCCAGGTCACTCCTCATCCAATCTGTTTTTATACTTGAATTGCTATCAGTGAATTAATCCTTGATGTGGTATCAATTGGTATAGTTACGAAGGTATTTTTCCTCCATGTGCCTTTTAAACAGGAACTAAAAGACTCCATAGCTTTTAAAACACATAGGATTTTATGAACCTATTAGTCTATGATAATTAGTAATCCAGGAACAATGTAAATGAATAACTGAAAATATATAAAAATATATATAAAATATATAAAAATAAATATAAAAATAGGCAGAAAAGCAAATTAACAGAATATTTGATTTATTAAATTGACTTGAATTTTGTCATGCACTCATTCTTTATAATCATTTCCTATTCTTTTTTAAAAAAATTATTTATTCTAATTTGTTATATATGACAGAAGAATGCATTACAATTCATACTATATAAGCGTTGAATAGATGACAAATACTAGAGAGACCAGAATAAATGGTTAGTCAAAAATGGCTTCTCATAGGATATTAATTTTGCCCAAGATTTTAAAGGTGAAATAGATACAGATAGGCATAGATAACAGAGGAAGAATAATTTAAGAAGGTATATGACTTCATCAGCATCATCTTACTGCTACCATATTTTTAGTTTACACTATTGAATAGATTATGTGAAGCACTTTCCCCCTCCTTTTTTCTTTTTTTGACAACATTCTCTATAATTTAATTAATATTAACAGTAGCAGTAATCAGAATGTATGACCTGCATGGAATAGAAACTTACAGAGAATTCATTTGACTTTGATTCAATCATTCAAGTGGTGGTTTACTATGTTAGAAGTGTTTCCAGTCAATGTCAGAGTGCTCTGGAGTGACTGATTCCACCTGTACTCATAGGCTTGTGTTCCATGGCTCAAACCAGTGTGGCTGTGTGGATTATTACAATATTGAAATACTTCCATACTAGTTGGTGAAGAGTCCTGAATGGGTCCCCTCCTTTTTTCACTGCTGGGGATCAAAACCAGGGCCTTGCCCATGCTAAGCACATATTCTATCATGAGCTACACCCCTAGCCCCATGAAGTGTTTATAGAGATTAAATTTCACAACCACCCTATAAAGTAGTACAACCAGTATGACTGAGATGATAAGACTGAAATTTAGAGGGGTTAAGTAACTTTTCCAAGACCACACAGCTATAAAACTTAGTCACTACTATATTCCTCTGCTCCTGGTAGAAACCATGCTGCATGCTAGTGAGCTCAGAGACAGAACTATGAGATGCATAACTTGGGAAAACAGTATTTGATTAATCACTAAACATTTGTTGAGTGAATAAGCAAACCTTTGCTTTTTAGATTTAAAAAAAATTCAGTTTTGTCTTCTAGTCCCACATTAGAAAACTCAATTGTGAGCCAGAACTTGCTCTCCCTAAGAGAATTCCTCCTAGCCACCTTTGGACTAGTCTATGGATAGGTAAACAAGAACGAAGGGCACCCCAGGGCTTTACCCTCCAGGGTTTGTCTTTACTTCTTAGTCTCCCAGGTGGGATATGTATCTGTGGTAATATACATCAGGTTAGAGCCTTAGGATTCCTCTTTATACCTTCTTTATATTGCCCTTCTGGAGGCAATCAATGGATTGCAGCTTTCAGGTTAGAAAGAATGTGTTCATTGTGAAATGGCCCAACCTCACATCTTCCTTTAACCAAAGTGTGACTTGTTCCTCTCTCCACCTGAATTCAGTTCCAAAAAGTTCTTACAAGGCTTTCTGGTAAATATAGCCTTTTTGTATATCCTGGCTTTTTGAGGACTAATTTACTAAGAATATTTGCCTGCTTGAATAGTTAAAATGGTATTGAATTTCTTAGAATTAATCACTGTGGCCTCCACCTGCAACTAATGTTGATCCACACACATTAGTGAACATTTAGATATTGGCTGCATCCAATATGAGACTAAAAATCAGTTGAAAATTTGTTTCTGAAAATGGTTATTTGGTTCATGCTGACATTTCTAGAGTTAAAATAATTTTAAACATTCTATTTGACTGATTCTATACTTCTTCTCCTCTGCTGAATAGACTGCTTTGAGAAGAACTCAATTTACATTTCCATTTAAAAGCTAAAAATACACACAAGTAAATGTAGATTGGATTTAATTCAATTCCTGTATGCAGGGTGTCCAGGCATTTAATGATTGCAATTTTGACATTCTACAGTCTTGACTAAGTTTCTACCAATTTTTACTAAAATCCTATTCTCCTCATTGCAGAGATAGGTAATTACCATTAGTCATAACAAACACTATCATTTTCCAGAATATTTGATTTATTAAATTGACTTGAATTTTGTCATGCACTCATTCTTTATAATCATTTCCTATTATTTTTTTTAAAAAATTATTTATTCTAATTTGTTCTATATGACAGCAGAATGCATTACAATTCATAGTACACATATAAAGCACAATTTTTCATATCTCTGGTTGTATACAAAGTATAGTCACACCATTTGTGTCTTCATACAGGTACTTAGGGTAATGATTTCCTATTCTTATGTAACATCCTCCACATAGCCAGGTAGCACTCAAGTCAAGGCTGGACTTGTACCTAGATCAAGGTTTTAAAGCAGTTCCATTTGGAACCTTGGGGCAGGTTAGTTTCATTTTCAGGTCATTCGGCGCATGCTGCCCTCCATTTTACCCTCCCTCTTGCCCATATTAACATGCTTCTCCTTCATCCCTATGATCTATGATTACAGCTCTAGGAATAACCCTTCTGATTTAAATTCTTTTATATTTTCATCTCTAACCTGTTTGGTTCTGCCCTTCTCGGCTCCTTCAAGAGTGCCTGCTCTCTTGTGACTAATTCTCTTATGTTTTATATACACTGCAAGGCTTTTACACTGACAAGCCAAGTCTTGCACTTTCCAGAGACAACTTTATTCCAGAATTTCATTAGAAATCTTTATCCTGATGCTATCTGGTCTCACATTCATTTCATCCTTGGTTATAGCCCCAAATGGAGGCTAATTTGCTTACTATTCTGAAATACTCCCCTTTCCATACTGCTTATTACTTTCTTCTGTGATTCTACCCAAACCCTTACAAATAAAACCGCTGCTTCTTGGAGCATGGTGACATTTGGTTTTCCTACCCTCTATTGCTTTCCCCCCTGTTCATTCATAGACCAACCTCCCATTCTCCCACCTCAAGTTCTTCCATCCTCCAAGATTCTGGCCTCAGTGTGATTCAACTTCAGGGATTTTGCCTCCATTCTATTTGGGTCATCCCACTGCTTTGGCCATACCCTGGACATTATCCTGAGATGCTCAAACTCTGAAATCTTTTATTAAAATTTCTTATGTACATGACAATAGTAGAGTGCATTACATTCATAATTATCCATTCACAGCACAATTTTTCATAACTCTGTATATATAGTATGTTCACGCCAAATTATGTCATTATACATAAACTCTCTTTTTTTGCATCACAATTCTTAATACACTTTTATACCACAATTTATCATATCTCTGTTTGTATATAAGGTATGTTGACGCCAAACCGAAGCATTCCACTTTCTAATTCCCTATCTATCTCACTTTCATATCACCAAGACTGGTCTTTTTTATTTTTTAAAATATTTAAAAATTTTTTTTGTAGTTGTAGATGGACAGAATGCCTATATTTGGTGCTCTGCCACTGAGCTACAGCCCCAGCCCACCAGGACTGATCTTTGACTTCACTACTATCATCTGTAATTTATATTCATGTGAACACAACCCTTCCAACACTCTGACCTCCCGATTTCTTAATCTCTTTAGTTCCCCATATCTTAACACCTATATTATAGACCTTTTCAAATTCTGCCTTCTAGAAGTTGTATAAATATCAGTCTCCCTTACTACATTTTCCTTCTTAAGAGCAAAGATAATATTTTTGTACCATTTTTTTATAGTGCCTTGCACGGAACATGCTCACTAGAGAGGTAGTATTGTGTACTGATTAGAAGCATAGATTCTGGAGTCAGGATATTAGTTTTCAAACCTTAGCTTTGAAATTTACTAGCTCTGTAACCATAAGGAAGTTAACTAACCTTTCTGTGCTTCAATTTCCTTACATACAAAATGGGAATATTAATACTGTGTATTTCGTGGAGTTGTTGAGATTGTTACATTTAAAAGAATGTTTGGCACAGAGCTCACATACTACTCAGTATTAAGAATTACCTTCACCAGGGGGAAGGAAAAACAGATTTTCACTGGTGTGACACTGAAAGATATTAAGAGCTCCAATTATTATGAGTAATGATACTGAAAGACAGTTATTTAAAATATTAATGGAGGGCTGGGGTTGTGGCTCAGTGGGAGAGCACTTGCCTAGCATGTGTGAGGCACTGTGTTTGATCCTCAGCACCACATAAAAATAAATAAAATAAAGGTTTTGTGTCAATCTAGAGCTAAAAAATTTCAAAAAATATAAATGCAAAGCAAGTGAATTTTAAAGGGAAGTTTTTCATTTCCTTATGATTTTTTTTCCTACCAAGATGTCAATGTATTGATTATTGCTAGAGACTAGTTTATTGGATCACATTGTTTTACTATTATTGTATAGTGATGTCATTAGATAGGTCATGATGAGAATATATATAATTAAAAATGTGGATAAGATATGTCATACATATGAAAATCTTAAAAGTTATGATTTGTACTTTATTGTTGGGCTGGGATTGTGGCTCAGTGGCAGAGTGCTTGCCTTGCACGTATGAGGTACTGAGTTCAATCCTCAGCACTACATAAAAATAAATAATTAAAAAAGGTATTGTGTCCATCTACAACTAAAAAAAGTTTTTAAAAATATCACTTTATTGTTAAACATTTATGTGCTCAAACTAGGTCCTGAGCAGAGGTGGACTAAATTGTTGTTTATAGAATACAATGAGGAATGCTATGAAATATCATTGCCCCAAATATACTCTTCCACCATCTGTCAAAGGTCTTGATATTATCACCAGTTTAAAAATTTGTTTTCTTCCTTTATGGCATATTCTTTCCAGGTGCTACAATTAAAATACAAACCTATATCTGGGCTGCTTTATTACAATAGCACTTATATATCTTAAGAAGTTATGGTATAGGATTTGCAAGTTTAGATGAAACTGGATATAATATATTTACGCAAAGTCCTTGCTGCCCAGGGTAGGTAAAGTTGAAGGATGAAAGAAGGGTATCTGGGGTGAGGACACTTGGGAACTAACAGTTACTGAAAAGAGAGGGATAGAATACTTAAGAGCAACTAGCCTACTTTGTACAATCTTGTTCAGGCATTTGTTTTGTGTGTATTTACAGGTGCACACACATACACATACATGCACACATTCTTTCCTAATAATTATCAGTAATTATTGGAGAAATCAATGTTCTAGCAGCAAATGATAGTATAACAAAAGAAGCAATAAAAGTTTAGGAGAGCTGGGCAAAGTGGCACATGCCTGTAATCTCAGTTGCTGGGGAGGCTGAGGCAGAAGGATTGTAAATTCAAAGCCAGTCTCAGCAACTTATTGAAGCCCTAATAACTTAGTGAGACCCTTTCTCAAAATAAAAAATAAAAAGGCCTAGGGATGTGACTCAGTGGTTAAGCATCTCTGAGTTCAATCCCTGGTACTAAACAAACAAAAAAATTTAGGATGAAGAGACCAAGAGTTAAGCAAGAATATTTAATGAACAAAAACCACATGATTAGACTCTTTCAAAATATTTCTTGATTTTTTGATTTTAAAGTGGATTAAAAGAAGATAAAATATACTTAGGAACTCAGATTCAATTTACTCATTTTTTTTTCTGGAAATCAGTGTCCAGAAGTCTGTATCTTTATTTCTTGATAAATACATACATTTTTATGCATTTATGTTTCTATGTGCCTGTACCTAAGTGAGGTGGGGAGCACTTCAGCACTTGTGTGAAAGTATGAGAAGGGTACTCAAATCTTGTTATTGTAAGCCAGGTTATATAAAGGCTTATGAAGTTTACAGAGATTCATGAATTCCAGGTATAGCTATTTCTTATACCTAACATGTTAGGTACTTGCTAGTATATCCCATGGTCACATCAGCTTTTTAAAATGATTGTTCTGTTTTATTTAACTTGTGGGTACAATGCGATTGTCAAATAATTTGCTTGTAAACTTGTGGGTTTTCTTGCCCATGATTTTCTATTTTCTATTTGTCTCCACATTTATTACTGTTTACTATTCGCTAAGATACTAAATCTTGTTTTTAATAAACATTTTTTCTAATTGTCAAGATGTTTTTAATTTTTGTTTATTTCTTACAACTTGACACTTAATTTAAGTTGATATGAAAATCAATAAAATATTTTCAGTTTATTTATATGGAACATCAATAAAATGATATTTGAAAAACAAAAGTATGCCTTTTATCTGTTGTTTCTATATACAACTTTATTTTTTCCCCAAGCTGACAGTTAACTATTGGATTTCTCCTTTGGGTCATATCCCACAATGGTGAATATATTTAATATCCATATTTATTGACATGTATATATGCATATATTCATATTCTAGATTTCTGATAATAACAAGATTTGAAAGTCTTACTGAAGTCCTGAAACTTGATAAAGAATATCTCACTGAAACTTCTATGAAACAGCATATTTAATCCTAGCACTTTTTTTTTATCCAGGAAAACTCAAGGATGTATATTATCACTGCTATTGTAGGCCCTGGAATTTCCCTTTAGAAAGAATTAAGTGATATAATTAGTATAAAAGAAGAGGCAAAACTTTGTAGAGAAAATGATCATTTATCTTAAAAATTTGAAAGAATCAATGGCAAACTACTAAAATTAATAGGAATTCAACAAGGTGCTGAAATACAAGATTAATATTAATAGTTTTCTCATGTGTCAGCAATAATTGTGTTAATTGAAGTACTGTTTTTAAAATAGCAGCACTGAAAACAAACTAAATGTTTATTAACAGAGGTATGGTTAGGTAAATTTTGTGTGTGTGTGTGGTGTACCATGGAATATCATGCAATAGTTAAGAATAAATTAGAATGTAACATAAATTTTCTGGTATTGAAAAAACTCCAATTCTTATAGTGAGTGGCTCAAGGAGGTACAGAACAACTTCATTAATGTTAATATAAAACACAAAAAGATTGTTTTCTATAGGTTTGCATATAACAATGAATAGAAAAAGTCTGAAAGGTTACAATAATGAATGACAAACAATAGTTATTTCTTGGAAGCAACTAGGATTAGGGTTGGTAGTCAAGCAGGGACTTTAAATGTATCTTTAGTAATTCTGATCAGGAGAAAGTATTCATTTATTACTTGTATCACTAAAAGTAAAAACAATTTCAAAATGCAACTGTTTGATGGATTCACCTAATCAACTTTAACTTGTCTATCTTTTCATATATAAAAGGGAATTGCTTTCCAGTTTCTTAAACTTTTGTTTTTTGAGCAACTAGAGAAGACCATGTAGTATGCTCTGTAAGATGAATACAATGGCAAGTATGACAGACATGGTCTCTATTCTTCTGGAATTTACAATCTAGTGGGAGTGACAGATAATAAGCAAACAACAAATTAATTATATTTTATAAGACATTTAAATAGAAATGAACACACCACAGTGAATCTCATCTTTATTTATATCCACTAGGAACTAATTAAAAAATATAAGTAAATAGCAGAAAGATGAGTAGACTAGAGGGAAGGGAACAGGGGGAGGGAGAAGGGGAAGGTAAAGAGGATTGAATTAGAGCAAATTACATTCCATGCATATATGAATATGTCAAAATGAACCCTAATGGAATATATAACCAAAAGAACCAATTAATAAAGAGAAATGAACAATAGTTTTTTTTGTGTGTGTGGTACTTGAGGTTAAACCCAGGACCTCAGAATGCTAAGTGAGCTCTCTACCACTGAGCTACATCCCCAGCCCAGGTAGCATGTATTGATGGGAAATAATGTGGGTATGGTTGAGGGAGACCTCTTAGAAAAAGAGACATCATTTAAACTGGAATTTGGAGTGGTGGTAGTTATAAGGAGAAAAACAAGCAAAACAGATCTCATGCAGTAAAAGCTTCATGTGTTGGAGAAATCATTAGGTCAGAGTGATTGAAGGATTGTGAAGGTCAGGGAGAGTGGGTGGCTAGGGTGGAGAGGTAGGCAGAGTTAAGTCAGGCAAGTTCTTTGAGGCATGATTTTATTGAAAAAACCATGGAAAGTCACTGGGAGGCTTTGAGAAGATAAGTGATGTGATTAACTCATAGTTTTTTAAAGATCACTCTGGCTGTGGTGCAGAGGATATATTGTGGTGCACAGAATAGCGAGTATTGAAAGAGGGAATCCAGTTTGGAGGCTATATGCAGTAATCAGTGTGAGAGATATAGTATCCTGAATTAGACTAGTGGTAGCAGACATTTTGAAGGCAGCATTGTAAGAAAAAAGGAAATATGAATAACTCAGACAGTGGAAATAGAGAGTGCAAAAGCTTTAATATATTTCCCTTGGTTAAGAAACAGAAAGAAACTAGCTATAGTGGCATATACCTATAATCCCAGTGACTTACAAGGCTGAGGCAGGAGGATCACACGTTCCAGGCCAGCCTTAGCAAAGACCCTAAAAAAAAAAAAAAAAAAAAAAAAAAAAAAGGACTGGGGATGTAACTGTGTGTGGTAAAGTACCCCTGAGATCAATCCCCATCCCCAGTACAAAAAAAAAAAAAAAAAAAAAAAAAAAAAAAAGATCAGAGTGGCTGAGACTTGGTAATGTGGGAGAGAAAGGCATGGGATGAGTTCTTATCATGTAGTGCCCTTTAGGCCAGGGCACTAAGCCTGGATTTTGTTCTAATTGGGGCTGAATTACAATTTTTTACAGCATCTGTCTAGCTCTCTATGGAAGACAGACTCTATAGAAGGGTGAGAGCAGCAGGGAGAGCAGCTGGGAGGGTGTGTAGTGGTCTTGGTGAGAGATGAGGATGACCTAGGTTTGAATTAAAGCAGCAGAGATGGAAAAAGAAAATGGACTTAAGAAATGCTTGGAGATGGAATCAACAGAAATTTATGTTTATTGAGATGTGGGAGTTAAGATAAGGAAGGCATCAAGGATTACTTTCAGACTGTAGGGCAGGGGAAAATTTACAGTGTAGCTCATGCTCCAAGAGTGGTGGAGGGAACAATGGGAGGAGATCAGATCATAGTGATCAGCAGGGATCAGGTGATTCTGAGCTGGATAAAGACATGGAAAACATTTGAAATTACTCTTGAGTATTGTAGGAAGCCACAGGAGGATTTTAAATAGTGTGAAATTTATCTTTTCTAAAAAGTCGCTTTGGCTGCAGTATGGGCATTGGGCTTGGAAGAGGACAAGATTTGAGGGAAAATCAGCTAGAAAGCTATTGTAGAGGCCTAAAAGAACATGATGTCTTGATGCACTGAACTAGACAAATTTGAGGTTTGTTTGAAGTGAAACTGATTAGTTTTATTATGCATATATCTGAGTCCAAGTCTTATTGGAGTGTTTTTATTATCCTTTCACTTCATTTTTATAGTATCTCCTTATTTAGATTCTAGGAGAACATTTTTATAAAGCATGTGAGTTTGCCACTCTGATTAAACTGTTCCTTTCCATGCATTTAGCTGCTCTGGAATTGGTGAGCGTTGTGGATTTGGAAATGCTGCAAGCCTCATTCCATAATCCATTTTGTTAGACACAGTCAAAATATAAAAAAAAATATGAACTATTCTATCCTTCCCAAGTTATTGACTTTGCTGACGTAAACTACATTCAAATATAAGCATTTCATAAGACAATTTACCTGTAAATAGCATATTTAACTTTCAAAAACTGTTCAGCAAGAAAGTACTTAAATGTTCTGAATTTTCTGCTTGGATAGCTTAGGAGTCCTGACTTTTCTTGCACATCTGGGATAGAATTTGATCACATTCTTTGCAGCGTTTAGAAAGTGTTGGGGAAAAGGGGGGGGGGGTCAAGGAATCCTATGAAAATGAAAGAGAAATCAGTGGAGAAGAGGAAGGGAATTGAGGGTGAAGGAGGAGGGATGGGAGAAGGGAGGAACAGTGGAATGAAATTGACCAAACTATCCTGTGTACATATATGAATATACCACAGTGAATTTCATAATTGTGTGTATCTCTAAAGCATTAATTAAAAGTACTATAAATAAATATAAGGAAGACCAGTAAAGTAGAGGAAGGGGAACAGTGAAAGGGAGGAGGGGAGGGAAAGAGGAAGTATGGGGACTGAAGTGGAGCAAGTTATATTCCATGTTTGTATAATTATGTCAAAATTAACCCCAGTATTATGTATAAATATAATGCACCAATAAAAATATGAAATGTTAAAAATAAAAATATCCACAAGATGTCAATAACAATTTCAATTAAAAATAAATTGTTTTATTGACCAAAAAGAAGTTGTTTACTTATTTAAGGGCATGAGAAGCATATACTTTTATTTCCAACCACATCAAAATGCCAAATCAAAACACATAGCAGATTGGGAAACTTTGAAATTTTACCTCTAAGTATTAGACTATAATACACTATTCTTCTTCAGGGCAGCTGCCTTCAGACTGGAGCTATTGCCTTTAGAAAAATAATAGCTGCTAGTAAGAAAGCTGTAAATAGAGTGGGTACAGGAGGAAGGAATTTCTGTATGTACATCATGAAACCATGAGAAAAAGGGATATGCAGAAGCATCCTTTAGGCTTATTAGGGCCTTTAGAAGCAACCTAGAGTGGACAGGAAAGCACAGAAATGCACTAAGATATAGGAAGAGAAACTGTATTTGCATACCAGTAAAGGAGAGGGCAAAGTGGATTGTCACTGAGAAGGAAACAAGTAGGCCCTGATATCCAGAATCTGGTCTGGCACTATCAGTTGGACCTTGGTGTTTACTTGTTGAATGTAAACCACGTCACAGAACATCAGCATTAGTGAAGGTCATTCTATGACCATTATGGATCAAGACAGAAACAAGAGACTCTGTAATCATATCTGAACACAGACAAAATACAAACAGTGCAAAGCCACAAAAATGACCAAATATCTCCCTATCCTGGCAACTATGACTACTGCTTCTTTACTGTACCTGTAGCCTTAGGCTAGTCTTGACCATGTATAAAAATTATTTAGGAGCAATCACATAATTTCCCCACTTCCTGACAGCATCCAAACCCAGAACAAAGCCAGTTTACACAGTAACTTCCTCATTTAGAAATGAAAGTCCCTAGTCCAGGAAAACCCCTCAATCTCAAACAAAGTAGGATGGTTGGTCAAGAGCCTGTTTCCTTAAACCCTCCCTCAAACCACCTAAACCTTACTGACATGCCTGGTGGTTTCCCAAGGGTAGCATTCTCCCTTGGCTAAAACAAGTAATAAATCCACCTTTTCTAATCATATACTTATTGCCAATGGTCTTTGATTTGAGGACATTGAAATCAGTAAGAAGTAAAGACACACAAAAATGCGGAAGGGCTAGTAAGGCCCACCAGAGGATAATGGGACTGAAGGCATGAAGACACAGGGGAAGCAAGGGAAAAGTGAAAGACTGTGTGTGCCTGAGGGGGCTACACTGTGGTTTTCTGACAATGTGTTTTTTTAGGGGTGGTAAAAGATGAGGTGATAGAAGGTGAAGTCATGAGCTTTAGGTGAATGAGTTTTTGTCCCCATTCTTTGTGTCAACAAAACAAAACACTGATGAAAAGACAGCAACAGAAAACACAATTTTGGCTTGTGTTATAGTGATTTGGTCTTTAATGATCTAGAGGCTGATCATATAGTTTTCATATCCACACTTACTTTATTATATTTGTCACTTGCATCACAGAAAAGAGTTTCTAAATAAAGGAAATCCTTGGGAAGAAATAAATTCAATGATTCACTAACTGATAGTACTAGGAACTGCAAAACTCTAAAGTTAAAACTTCAATTCTTTGGAGATGAGATCATTCAATGTAAAGAACAATATTCATTAAATAAAAAAAAGGCCCTAGAATAGTGCCTGATCTATAATAAATCAAATGAATGTTAACTATTATAGTCATTATCATTATGCTTTCTTTTCTTTAATTCAAATTAAATTTTAACTGATACATAAAAATGTAAACATTATACATATTAATGGGATACCAATGTGATGTTCTGGTACTTGTTTACATTGCAATGTTTAAATCAGGGTAAACATATCTATCTCCTCAAATATTTATCATTTATTTAGGTGAAAACATACACTTTTTAAATTTTAAAAATTTGTTCTTTGTAATTATATATGACAGTAGGATCTTTTTTGATATATTTTTACAAACATGGAATATATTGCACTCTGTTTAGGGGCCCAGTCTTGTGGATATACACAATGCTGTGATTCACTGTGGTGTGTATATATATATATGTGTATATATATATATATATATATATATATATATATATATATATGTGAAAATTATGTCAGATTCATTCTACTGTCTTTCCTATCCTATCCCTCTCCCTTCTCTTCAACCCCTTTTGAAATATATATAGTAGCTTATTGTTATCTCTAGTCACCCCACTGGGCAATAGCATACCAGAATTTCTTACTCTGACCTAACTTTAATTTAGTACCCATTGATCAACATTTCTCCATCCCTATCTCCCCTCTATCCTATATATTTCAATGTGTTTATTGTAATTTTAGCTGGGGTTTCACCCAGTTGATTATACTGGTCTCAAACTCATGATCCTCATGGATCAGCCACCAAAGTAGTTGGATTCTAAGCACGTGGCACCCTACCTGGCTCAATGTGCTTATTTATTTATTTATTTTATTTGGTACTGGGGATTGAACCCAGGGATGCTTTACCACTGAGCCATATCCCCAGTCCTTCTTATTTTATTTTATTTTGAGATAGGGTCTTTCTGAGTTGCTTAGGGCCTTGAAAAGTTGATGAGGCTGGCTTTGAACTTGAGATCCTCCTGTCTCAGCCTCCCCAGCCACTGGGATTATTAAAGGCATGCACCATCACACCTGGACTACTGTGCTTATTTTAAAACAGGGGCAATGCTATAGTTTTTTAAAAATGATTTTGCTTATATTGGAGGTATGCATTGAATTATAAGTCTAACTATCTTCTTCTTAAAACTGTGGTCAGGGTTATGTATTCAAATGATGGTTCACATACCTTTTGGAGACATTTACCGTGAGTGATCTTTTGTAAATATTTAAAATTCAGCAATGGAGTGCCTACATTCCACTAGATGTTGACCCTTACTGCAGGTTGCAAGTCAAGTTTTGAAAACAGGACTACTAATTAGTTTGATACTGTTTATACTTTAAAAATAGCAGGAGAGCAACTATGTAGAATATGATTGTGCATGCAAAAAGAAACCTAGAGCACTTAGTATCTCTGCATAGGAAGGGAGTAGTTTCTTTAAGGTAGATTTAATTTCCATTTGCCACCAGAAAGTTACATTGCTTTTTTCTACAAATATAAAAGCCACTTGTGAAATCAAGAACATTCAGGAAATGCTTGTGAAAAGTTTTTAGCTTGAAAATAAAAAAAAAAAAATGTGACTACCTGAGCTCTGGTGACATCCAGAATGTGTTACAAAAATTAGCAAGTAGAGTTTTTGTACATTTACAATAAGTTTGTACTGCTGAAAGACCATACCAGGCTTTTCAGAGAAACAATAAACTTGTTTTTCAAACATTAGTACTAAAGTGTCATCTTATATGTATATAACTTGGAATATTCCAAGTACTCTCTTATTGTTAACACAAATTCAATTTTCTCCTTTTCATAATTCTGAAATGTGTTTAATTTGCATTAATGTTCTTGCAGGTCACATTTGATGGTATTGACACCAATTATCAAAATATTATATTCATTTACATCATCCCTTATTTGAAATTATTGCCCTTGTTTGAAATTATTCCCCCATATTCCCTTATGCTAAATCTGGAGTAAAAGATATACATGTCCACCCTTGAAAACTTGGGGCAGAAGTTTACTACAGTGGTTTAAAAAAAAAACATTTATCCAGAAAATGACATTTTTTTCTACAAAATAAAATAGAATAAAAAATAGTAATTTTCAAAACCAAATTCCTTTACTGTTAATAAATTAGATGATTAGATTGTTTACTTAACAAGTCATCAGTAAACATTTCTAAGGGAAATCTTTATTTTTCACGTGAGTTACATTGCTACCCTATTTCTGCCATATTTTTTTAAATGGATAACATTTCTTGAATAGTAGTTTTGTATATATAAATCCCACTAATGTTTAAGTTTTACATGCATACAGAATAATCTAATTCTCATTTCTGTAACATTTTACACATTTACAGTATGCTATTCTTTATTCATAATAATCAGTTTTGCAGTTTAATATACTTGAATATATACAATCTTTTTGGGGGGAGAAAATGAATTAAACTGAAAAACACAGCTATTAATCAAAATATTATATTTCAATGTTTAGAGGTGAAGATAGGACTTATTAAAAAGTAATTATGCATTGCAGGCTGAAAAACTTTGTAGAACTAAGAAAAATTGAAAGGAAACAGGAACTACTTCATGGACTGCTATTGTTCTTGGGACAAATTAATTAAAGATAATTCCAAGTAATGTCCTGGTAAGTATAAAGTAAGATTGTTTTATAACTTCATTGCCAGATCCTAGAGTAATTCTAGATGGAAATGCCACTGTAAGATATACAAAGAGATTAACTTTCTTTGGGAATCAATTCTTACTTACCAAAATTTCCCATCTGTATCGTCTGGTTGCCAGTCTCTGGAGCATTGTAAATCACAACAGCATCAGCATTTCTTCTACCCGCTGTTTGAATTTTTTCGGAAAATGAACAATTACCTCTTTCTATCAGTGCAATCCAGGGCTTCTTAGTATTAGTAAATTCAGTGTTGAAGTCACAAGCTTGGTAGTTATTGTTCTTAGGGATGCCTACCACCCCCATAGCATTAGCCACTGGTGAGGCTAATCCATAAACGCCACATTCACATGCCTCTGTTGTAGTGTAGTTGCTGGTTTCATTATAATAAGTCACAGTCACATAGGCATTCAGTGAAAAAGTTGCTGTATTTTTAAGTAAAAAGGTAAAAATTACCAGGAGCCAGGAAAAACTGGACTTATTCTCCTGGTTCATTGCTCATTCATTTGAGCATAAAACTTAAGATGTCTGCTGTTATTTCCAACTATCAGTCACCATTGTCCACTCATTTCCCTGCTAAACAGAAGTTTGAAATTTCAGTTGCAGGCAGGTAACTGATCTTGCCTCTAGCAACATAAGCTCTGAATACATCAGCTCTTTTTTTCACTTTAGTTATCTACGTTCACCTTTGCCTGTCCCTCCTCCAACACACATATACAACCCTTATCCAGACTACCTTAGTACTAAATAACACCATCAACTTTATTCTACATGTCAACTTATCAGAATTGGATGACTTCCTGCAGTGCGTTTTTTTTTTCTTCTTACTGTTCCAGCTAATGCACTTTCATAAACACGGAGTGGATTGGAATGAGGAACTGGACTCTTGGGAATCACATGTGACAAGGCTAAAAGTTACCTCTCAGAATATCTACAATACTAAACTGGTTTTCCAAGCTCTGCTGAAATATGTTATCAACCAGTTTAGCCAGAGTAAGTTAAGATCCATAATTTTAATTGCTCTGACATTAGTAGAAAGGATTTTACTACTTTTTTATCCTCTAATTTCTTTGTGGATTTTTTTCTTAGCAGGCTCCCCAAGGAATATGATCTGCTACTTTGTTTGTTAGAAACCAAACATAATCCAGCGGTTAGAGATATTTTCACATACAGTGCCTTGCCCATGGTAGGCACTCAAATATTTGTTGATTGATACCTATGAGTTGCTGCATTCCATTAATTTTCCCCCATGTGTTATACTCTAAAAGGATTGTTCAAGGTTTAACTTTTAACATTTAGAGTATGTAATTTTCATTCTTCCAAAAGCATAAAAAGCATAAATAGGTTTTTAAAAATTGCTTCATGTACTTAAAGCTCTATTTTAAGTCAGGTGTACACTGGATCCTAGCAGCAGTTGGACTTACATTGCTAGAGGATCATCTTGTCTGGGCAATTTTCTGGGATGGGGAGATTGCGATGTGTGGTAAGGGCTGCTGAAGGAATAGATGAAAAGACAAGAAGATAAACAGAAAACAGAGATAACAGGAGTCTCTTTGGGTCAAGAGTCAGCAATCTAGACTAACAAGAATGAGGCTGTCAGAGAAGCAGAAAGCCACCAGGTCAAAAGGAAGGCAGACACAGTGATAGTTAAAAGTCCAAGTCAAAGAGTCTGGAATCAGGAAAACTACCACAATCAAGGGTGGGAATTGACAATCAATACCACCCAGCAGAGGAAAGGAGTTATGGGAATGACCTGTAAAACCTGCTGAATAAATTCCAACAGGTGAATAATACAAATATTAACCTTTCTATTATATCATAGCTGCCAATGACTCATTTTGCTATCACACTATTATTTTGATGTGTTAAAGACAAACATAATCAGACTGAAAACAAATGTTATTATGAAAATATTGTTGTCAAAACACTAGTTTAATTGCTGATGATCAGTCATTTGTGATAAATTCTACACCAGAATGCAGCATGCAAGTAATTAGTGAAGTCCCAGAAGTTTGATATAATCCTTTCAATCATTCATTACATTGCTCCTAAAGGAAAAACCACTCATGAAAACTGTTTAAAAACAGATAAGTGAGAAGTTAGCTAAATACAATAAAAGCTAGATTTTGTTAAATAATCTTAAAATACTAGTTTCAAGTCTTCACACTATATTATTGCAAATGTTGCATCATTATGTACCTTAAAAATGAAAACTTTCCCACAACACTCTGTGGCAGTGTTGGAATGTTAATGAGAACTTCACTGAAATTTTAGGTTAAATTACTCTGGAGGTTGAAGTGCGTTGACTTCATATGGTAGCCAGCATTGTATAACTTGTACATGTGTTATGTTTTTCTTTTACAGAGTTTATAGTCATTATATCCAAAGACACTTTTAAATTGCCTTTAAATATCTGCAATTAAGTAAAACTAACTCACCGGTGTAATTTTCTTTTTAATCTTAAAGTAGTTTACTGGAGGGTGAGTTGTCTAAGTGCTTATTCAGTATTTTTAAAGTTTTGTCTCTGAAGCACCTACATTATAATCCTTTAGAGGCTTATTAAAATGAAGGTTCCTGGCTCCCACTCTCCATCACCATGAATCAGAATCTAAAGAAAATCTTGGAATTCTCATTTAAAATAAGATCTCTAGGTAATTCCTATGCACTGTCCAGTTCAAGAACTTTAGATCTCTCACCCTGCACAAAACTCAGAGTGGATCAAAGATTTAAACATTAGAACAAAGAACCTGTGCTTAATAGAAGAAAACATAGGCCCAAATCTACATCATGTCGTCTTAGGAACTGACTTCTTTAATAAGACTCATAAAGTGCAAAAAGTAAAATCAAGAATCAATTAATGGGATGGAATAAAACTAAAAAGGCTTCTTCACACAAAGGAAACAATCAAGAACGTGAAAAGAGAGCCTACAGAACGAGAGAAAATTGTTGCCACCTGCATATTTTCAGGATATATACAGAACTCAAAAGACTTGGGCTGGGGTTGTGCTCAGTGGTAGAGTGCTTGTCTAGTATGTGTGAAGCACTGGGTTCTATTCTCAGTGCCATGTAAAAATAAATAAATAAATAAAATAAACGTATTGTGTTCATCTACAACTAAAAAAAAATGAAAAAAAAAACCTCAAAAAAACTTAACACACACACACACACACACACACACAAACAAACAAACAAAAAAAAACAACCCTAGAGCTGGGGTTGTGGCTCAGTGGTAGAGTGCACACCTTGCAGGTGGGAGGCCCTGGGTTCGATCCTCAGCACCACATAAAAATAAATAAATAAAATAAAGGTGTTGTGCCCAACTACAACTAAAAAATAAACCTATAAAAAAAATCAACCCAAATAACCCAATCAATAAATGGTCTAAGGAACTGAACAGACATTTCATAGTAGACAGACAATTGGTCAACAAATATATGAAAAAATGTTCAATATCTCTAGCAATTAGAGAAATGCAAATTAAAACTACACCGAAATTTCATTTCACTCCAGCCAGAATGGCAATTATCAAGAATACAAGTAACAATAAATGTTGATGAGGATGTGTGTGGGGGGAAATGTACACTCATACATTGTTGGTGGGACTGCAAATTGGTGCAACCACTATGGAAAGCAGTATGGAGATTACTTAGAAAACATGGAATAGATCCACCATTTGACCCAGTTATCCCATTCTTTGGTTTATGCCCAAACGACTTAAAATCAGCATATTACGGTGATGTAGCCACATCAATGCTTATAGCAGTTCAATTCACAATAGCTAAACTATGGAACCAATCTAGCTAGCTTTCAACAGATGAATGGATAAAGAAAATGTGGTATATACACACAATGGAATATGGCTCAGCCATAAAGAATAATGAAATTATGGCATTTGCAGGTAAATGGATGGAACTGGAGAATATAATGCTAAGTCAAATAAGTGAATCCCAAAAAACCAAAGGCTGAATGTTTTCTCTGATACGTGGGTGCTAATTCACAATAAATTGGGGGCTGTGGGAAAATAGAAGTAGTTTGGATTAGACAAAGGGAAATGAAGGTAAGGTAGGGGGAATGAGAATAGGAAAGATAGCACAATGAATATTACTACCCTACATGCATATATGATTATATGACCAATGTAATTCTATATCATGTACAACCAGAAGAATGAGAAGTTATATTCCATATGTGTTTAATATGTCAAAATACATTGTACTATCATGTATAACTAATTAGGACAAATAAAAAAGAACTTTAGATCACTCAAATTGTATTGTAACTGGATATAATCTGGTTTTGACAGATTAGTTGCTGTCTATTTTATTCAGTGTGATTTAACTTCCAGCCTATAAAGGTTTGGTGTTTATTTGCACTTTAGATGGTACTCTGAACATTTATGAAGTATCTTGAAAACCAGAAATTTCCACAAGTGATACTTGTGGGTCTTACTAAGTTGTTTAGGTCCTCCCTAAGTTATTGAGACTGGCTTTGAATTCGTAATCCTCCTGCCTCAGACTTCTGAGCCACTGGGATTATAGGTGTGCACCACCACACCTGGCTCACATTTTCTTTATACAGTAATCTGTTGAAGGGCACCTAGGTTTGTTCCATAGTTTGGCTATTGTGAATTGTACTGTTACAGATGTTGATGTGGCTGCATCATTGTAGCATGCTGATTATAAATCTTTTGGAAATACTGAGGAGATGAGTAGCTGGGTCATAGGGTGGTTTGATATTAATTTTATTGAAGAATATACTGATTTACAGATTGATTATGCTAATTTTCAACCCCACCAACAACGTATTAGTGTATATTATCCCCCACATCCTCACTCCATTTATTTATTGTTACCTGTATTCTTGATAATTGCCATTCTGACTGGAGTGAGACGAAATCTCAATGTAGTTTTAAATAAGGCATTAATATCCAGAATATACAGAGAACTCTAAAAACTTAATACCAAATAAATAAATAAATATATAAAGCAGTCAATAAATGGGCAAAAGAACTAAATAGACACTTCTCAAAAGAAATACAAATGGTCAACAAATATACAAAAAAAAATGTTCAGGGCTGGGGTTGTGGCTCAGTGGCAGAGCACTTGCCTGGAATATGTGAGGCAATGGGTTTGATCCTCAGCATCACATAAAAATAAATAAACAAAATAAAGATATTGTGCCAATGTATAACTAAAAAAAATATTTAAAATATGTTCATAACATCATCTCATTCTTTTATGAGTTTCAGGCTTGAGTTTATCTCACAATGACCTAAAATATTGATATTTTATTGTTATTCAAACATTTTATTTTGTGCTCAAATTACAGTTTAAAGAAAAAAAATCCAGAGTATAAACCTTATCTCCATCTACAATATAGATATTAACACCTCATTAGAGGCACCTTCTAGAACTGAAGGTAATAGGAGTCAAAAACAGTAACCTTCAAATAACATCATAAATAAGTTCTTTAAAAAATGTT
The DNA here is from genome assembly GCF_048772815.1 of Callospermophilus lateralis. Lineage (NCBI taxonomy): Eukaryota > Metazoa > Chordata > Mammalia > Rodentia > Sciuridae > Callospermophilus > Callospermophilus lateralis. Next base: position 85,356,891 of record NC_135325.1, on the reverse strand, counting down.
TGATTTTTCACTGCAAATGTACATATCACTTTTAAAGCTGAAATATTTTAGATTTCTGCTATATATATATATATATATATATATATATATATATATATATATACACACACACATATATATATACATATACACAGTTATGTAAAAATAGCACATTAAATTAGGAAAAATCACTAGCAATTAAAAAACTAGGATTAAACAATTTCAGTGTTTGGTTTCTGGTTGCAGTGAAGTTTTAAGAGAACTTAAAAATGTTCTTAATAGAAAACCTTGTTTCATGAAAATAACTAAAAGGCATTTTCAGCTCTCTAATAACTATAAGAATAGACCAAAAAGAATCATAGAACTGGATGAGACTATTTGCAAATTTACAAATAAGTAAACTGAGGCCAACCAATTTAAATGGCTTTTCTTAAGATCCTACAGGGATTTAGGGACAGAGCTGTGGCTAGCTTTAAATCTGTATGTTTCTACACACTCATAAGTATAATGGAAAAAAAAAACTTGGGTGAGAAAAGGTATTGATATAACAATACAAGATGCAAGAATGAGGTGCATGGTTGGATTAAAAGAAAAGTTTATATCCCTTTATATATAATGATTCTTTTTTGGAGACTTAACACAAACTCAAATATTATCTTACATAAGTAAAAACTTCACATAGGCCTCAAATCTAATTTTTATGTATTTTCAACAATTATCCCTAACCATATGTTATCAAAATAGTTGATTATTGAAATAAACAGATCTAATTATACACAATTCAGCCCTTACCAATTTGCATGCAAATCCTGGGGCAGCAATGCTTAACAAATAAAAAAAAGTAAATGTATTTGAAAAGATAACTGGTGAAATACCAACAAGCTAAATTATAAATCATATAAATGACTTTAGAAAAATAAGATTTGGTTATAGTTTATATTCTACATAGAATAATTTTGTTAATATTACAAAATAAGAATTTCAAATCTGAAATCCTCTTTTTAATATGAATGAGAATAGTATAGTTTCAGCAAGGAAATAAAAATGTTCATCTGGGAGAACATGAACTCAAATTTTTCCTTTGAGTTTTATCAGCTTATTTAAGGATTTAAATGTGTATGTATATCTTATTTGCTACCCCAAATTAGAAACTTTGGTGATCTACTGTGGTCCTCTGGTAGATTATGTAGTATTTCATAATTTACTAATCAACTTGTTAATGTGAAGATGGAATTAAAGAAGTATATTTGTATTGCTTTGCAATTAATAACACATCTCTTTAAGATATTTTTTTTCTGATTATAATATGCTATTTTTCTAGGAAACTGCCATAGTAGCTATGCAATTTTGCAACAACCTGATATAGGGACAGAGATTTTGAACTTCAAATTTGGACAGAAATATTGCTAGAACATAAACTGAATTTCCAGGTGAAGTTTAATTTGAATCTCCTCAAATTTTAAAATAGATTTTATTTCCCATGCAATATAAAAAGAGAAATTATACCCATGAATAGTATTGAAATCTTTGCCTGTGGTTTTCCTTCAATGAATATTTAAGGTTTTCCCTCTCTCACATTTATGTAGCACTAAAATGGAATTGCCTTTTAAAAGTCATAATAGCTTAAACTGAAAACCTAGTTTCCATTTAATAAACAACTCATATGGAAAAATCATCTTGGCTCATTTAGCAAGTACATATAACCCGCCCCCTCCAAATACGAAGAAAACACATCAAATTCATTAAAAATGAAACAAGAGACCAAAAAAGTCATTGCATTTTAGCTTCTTTAATAATACACTCAAAATTGTAACACAAGAAGGATTCACTATTTTACTTAACATTTAAACACAGTTATGAAGAATAGAAGAGTGAACACATTTATAAACAAACTGCAGTATATCTTTAAGTTCTTAGGCTGCCCAACAGTTTAAAATGTATAGCATATGAAGTAACGACTATAGGGCTACAAGAAAATCCTACAAGTTAATAGCTTAACTACATTCAGAATCATTTTGATATAGAATAATTTTTAATCTCATTTAATGGTTGTTTTAGCTCATCTAACAAACCATATAGATGTCAACACAGGACCTTGCAAATGCAGAGTGGCCATTTACATTTAACATGAAATATAAGACAACCAGAATTAAAACAATTCCTTAGTTACTGTTTTTTACTTTTAATATGAACACTTAAGATGTTAATATGAAATGAAATTTCACTATCTAAACTCACATTACATATTTGGAACTACAAAAATGAATACAGCAAGAATATAGACATACTGCAGCCTCTGGATTTAACATCATACACTGGCCAAAATATTTAGAAATCCAAAGCATATAAAAATCACAGTATAGTATGGAAAAACTTGAAGACAATTTAATTTGGCTCATTCATTTTACAGCTGACCAAACTTTTGAGACCTGTGGCAACAAGACTGTAACAATCCACATGTGCTTTTGCAAATGACTGAAATTACTTTGGTTGTGAGAATGCAAGTTGACCACTTTAAGAGAATGAGAATTTAATCTTCAAATTGGCAATTCAAAATCTGTCATTACATGTGAATAAAATTGGAAGGATGCTAAATCTCTAGGAAAAGTTACTCTTGTAAGTCTGGATGCCTTATACTGAACTTTTAGAATAAAAGTACACTTCACAAATGGAACACTGAACATAAATTATGACAAGTCAAGATAATAGTCATATAGAAGTAAGGTAATTTTTTGATACATAAGAATTGTTTTGATAACCTTTTTCAATAATGAATCTAGTATTAGTGCATTGGCTCCAAATACAGGACAAACATAAGCCACTTAACTTCAGAGCTCAAGTAATATTCTTGCTGAAAACAGTTGCTAAAAATATCAACAAAATAATAGAATATCTTTAAGCAGTGTCCTCTTTATAACCTGTAATAATTTCATTTGGCAATTTTAAGAGGTATTCTCTGGACTATAAATTTTCTGCAAATAGACTTCCACTTTGTTGTTACCCAAATTACAGATATCCAAGATACCAATGATATGTACTCTATCCAGTTCAGTTGCTGCTCTTATAATATCACCTAAAAGTAAAAAAAAAAAAAAAAAAAAAAAAAACAGATGTTAAGTATTGTAAAATAGTTAAATATTTACTTGCATTTAGAATCACATTACCTGATGATTTTTGTCTTAAAATATTAACACTGTCCCCCATCTCCCTCCAATGCATCATATGCATTTACCAAATTTTTGTTACAGTAATCTAACTTCTACAGATAAAAGTGAGCACATCAAAGAGATACTACCAATAATTTCAAGATATGGCTTTCCAAAGTCATATTTAATTTTCTTTTCTTTCTTTTTTAGGTGAAGCAACATAAAAGCACATATTTTCAAGGTCATTTATAATGTTCCAAATAAACAGCTTATATTAAACTTCAAAGAAATGCAAATTTAAGTTTTCCTATTTTGCAATTAAATTATCAATGTTTTTTGTAAAATTTGAGCCATAAAGCAAAACAACATATATCTAACATATACTCTAATGTATGCATATGCATATATGTGTATGAATACATTCTTTTTGAAGTGGCTTGTATCAATTAGGGCATCTTTAGATATTCTCAAGCTTTACCAAAAATTGATCAGGTGAATGATATCACTGAAAATAGCAGAATAGGGAATTCCAGGGCTCTGTCTCTCCATTAAGCATCTTATAAGCTGGGAAAAATTCTCAGAATCAACATTCGGCAAACTCTTAATCTAGACAAAAATTTAGAACCATCAAAGGCAATGATTAAGAAAGATAGAAAGTGCTACACTATGGTAAGAGTCTGCTATGATGTTTTAAATAGCCTGGCTATCATATTTCATACTCCAGATGATTAGTGACCATAAAGATGACAACTCACACTCCTTGGTGGAGGTTGTTAGTACCAAAGAGAGCAAAGTAGAACTTATTCTCAATTATGCAGCTGTGTGTTTTGACCCATCTGACAGTTCCCTCAAAGTCCAGGTGCAAGGACTTGCTTTCATTTTACCCAGAGTGGATCATTCTCTCACCTGGGGTGGCTTTCCCCATAACTGCTTTTGTTGAAAGCATACAAAGAAAGTATTGAACAGTGAAATTCTGGGCAGGATAGAGGTTGAGAAAAGAGATAAATGGGAGAATAGATTTTTTAAAAGTGCCTTTGAACACTGGGGAATCAAGAAGACTTTACACATACTCAGGTCTTTATGCATGCTCAGAAAAGGCCTGAGAAGACTGATCATTTACCTCTAGCTGACCTGCAGGCTCTGAGCAAGCAGGAAGCGAAGGCTAAGGCAGAGTTCTAAATAGCCTTGGCTAAGTGTCGAAGAAGTGCTGTGGCACAGGGTCAATCTGCAAAAACTAGAATATAGTTTTCTTTATTTTCTTGGCTCTTGTTGTTTAAGGAAACTCTGTCAAAACATTAGTCCACTACTACTAAGCAAATAGATTATACAGAGTTCAGTGGCTACAAATGTCAGACTTTTTTAAATATGAGAAAACAAAAAACTTAGAGGTTAAGTAACAAACTCACATGATTCTAATCCAGACAGTAAAACTTTAAGGTATAAGCTTTCAGCCTTTTATGGTAGAGCTATAGCTCTATAAATTTGTACTAAAATTTGGGAGTACATCTAGTGCACTCTGAAAACCTCTAAAGGGAATACTATTTGGGACCCTTTTATGAAAAAAAAAAATACGATCAGAGAACCAACAGAGGCAATGATTAAGAAAGAAAGAGGGATTTGAGAGGAATCTATGTATGCTCAGGATTCATTAACTTCACAGTAAACCCATTTTAGACATATAAAATATCTAATGAATGATTTAAAATTGTATAAACTAAATAAAACACATGAATGTTATAATAAATGCTAGTACTATATAATTTTGTTCTTTTTTGAGTGGGATGGACTTTCATCCAGGTAACTGGAAAGATTTCAAGATCTTCAGCTTTGATTTTAACATCAATAACCCAAACCTTAGTAATTCTAATTGCTATCATATATTGACTTTTATAAACAATGATTTGCATACCACCCACTTTGCCAATTATGTAATACTTCAAGCAAAAGACAGCTTCTCTATGTCTCAATTTGCTCTTTAGAGCAGTGTTTTTAGGGTTAAATACCATGAAGCACTTTAGAGTGGTGGCTAACCACATAGAAAGCACTCAAATAATTGCAGCAATAATTTTTACTTAAGCAAAACTATTGTGAAATAAAGATATCATTTATATGACATAAATCTTTTAATCAAATGACTACTAATTTTATCTATAAAATGAACTTTTGTACATTTTACTTGAAATTGATAGTATAACAAGAATTACACATTTTAGTAACATCAGACATATATAAAGTGAGACAAAGAAAGCTCTATGTATTCTCACTTTGTTTGCTATTATTGGTTACAGGGTAAGACAAAGTGTCCTGGCATCCTTTGAAACTAGATTGATATCATGTAATTGGGTTCTGGAAAATTAGAAAATGAGTGGGAGTGATGTGTCACTTACATAGGTCAAAAAATAAGTGAGTTTATCCATCTCTTTCTTTCTTTGCCTTGACAACCTTAGAAGTCATCTGTTCTTGCTAAGGCAGCAACAAGAGGGAAGTTAACACAATAAAAAGTTTCTTGCTTCAGTGTGATACATGCTTCCCTGTTGGATTGGTGAATAAGTACTGGGAAGAGAGCTGGTGACTCACTGTATCACACTGAAGCAAGAAAGAAACTTTTATTGTGTTATGTCACTGAGACTTTAGAGTTGTTTTTTAACTAACTGCAACACAGTCCAACCTATCTTGTAATAAAGTGTGGTATTCCTTTGCTAAAAACAGGATGGGAAACCTTGATTAGCTAGAGAATAAAACCGTTTTCATGAATGTGTAAAAACCCTTCTCCCTGTGCTATACTTCTGAAATGTTTATCAATAGATGTGTCAACTCAATGCTTCCAAGGGGGTGGAAGTCATTCATATTCTTGTACTTCATAATTAAATATGACACCAAGAAGGAATTCATATCAGCAAGCCATATTCAAAAAGTGACTTGGGATAAATGTCTGTCCATTTTAAAAATAAAATATAAAACTGAATCCTTATGTCAGCATCTACACAAAATTCCAAATGAATTAAAATTTTAAGTTGTCAAAATGAAGTTACATATATAATAATGCCTCCACTAAAAAATTGTAAAAAATTGTAAAAATGGGCATAGGAATTGAATAGAAATTTCTCCAAATAAGTTATACACATGGCCCATAAACACATGAAAAGATACTCAACTTCTATTGTAATTAGGTAAATGCAAATCATAACCACAGTGAGATACCAACTCACACCCATGTTGGTGGCTGTTATCAAAATGAAACATAACAGCTTGAAAGTAACAAGGGTTGAGTGAGGATGCCAAGAATCTGGAATCATCATGGATTGCTGGTGGGATTGTGAAATAGTGAAGATGCTGTGAAAAACAGTTTGGCTATTCCTCAAAAAGTTAAATGTAGGATTACCATATGATCTATCAGTTCCACTCCTGGGTTTATAGCAAAAAAAGTTGAAAGCAGAGACTCAGATACTTGTAGACCAATGTTCATAGAAGAATTATTCACAATAGCCAAAATACAGAAATAAACCAAATTTACATTTACAGAAAAATGTATAAAGGAAATGTAAAATATAATACAAAGAAATATTATTTAGCCATATAAAGGAATGACATTCTGATATATATTACAATATGAATGAATATTGATAATGCTATACTAAATAAAATAAGTGAGACACAAAACAATATTCCATGATTCAATCTGCATGAAATAACTAAAATAGACAAATTCATAGAGAAAGTGGAATAGTAGTTACCAGGGGCTGAGGAAGGGGGATTGGGATGTTACTATTTAATGGGTACAGTATTTCTGTTTGGGATGATAAAAAATTCTGGAAATGGATACTGATGATGGTTGCACCACATTGTCAATGTACTTAATATAATTGAAAAGACATTTAAAAATGGCTAAAATGGCAAATTTTGTGTTGTCTATTTGATCACAATTAAAAATATATAAGCAAAAATAACAAAGTTATAAAAGTACTAAGAAAAAGTATAGTGAATTTTTTTAGAGAGAGAGAATTTTAATATTTCTTAATTTTTTTTTTAGTTCTCGGCGGACACAACATCTTTGTTTTGTATGTGGTGCTGAGGATTGAACCCGGGCTGCACTCATGCCAGGCGAGTGCGCTACCGCTTGAGTCACATCCCCAGCCCCAATATAGTGAATTTTAAAAAAGTGTCTTGAGCTGGGTGATGCCTTTTTGAGTATGAAAAGGAGCAGCCACAAAATAAAAGATGATGTACTTGAGTACACAGAAACAAAATTACTTAAAATACCAAAGAAAACTGCTATTGAATAAATGTCAAACTAGGTAAATATATTTTTAGCATATGAAAAAGGGTTAATTTTAATATAAAAAGATAAAAATTAATAAGAAAAAGAACATTCTTATAGCTAAATGGAGAAAATAAGACTAGCACTGAAATTTCTAGAAAGTTCTTGGCAATAAAATTTAAGTGACTAAAAATTATATGAAGATTTTCCAGTTCAGAAATAATGAAGAAATTCAAATCAAAATAGTAACACATTAGTTTTTCCAGCAGTCTGCAAAGATTAATAAGAATAATAATACCTAGTCTTTACAAGGGTGTGAATAAAGTGGAACTCTTGACTTTGTCTCTAGTGTAAATTAGTATACATTAGTTATCTTATAGAGAAGCATTTGAAAACATCTACCAAAATTTTAAATGAACACATCTTTTGAGTTAGTGACTTCTAAGAATTCTTCTTACAGATATAGTAGTATATCAAGATTACACACACACACACACACACATATACACACATACAAATATATATGGATACCCATTGCAGTACTATTTGCTAACTGCCCCCCCACTCAGAAAAATAAAATACTTGGGACTGGAGCTGTAGTTCAGTGGCAGAGCACTTGCCTACCACATGTGAGGCGCTAGATTCAATCCTCAGCACCACAAAAAAAATAAATAAAGTTATTAAAATTTTTTTTCCTTAAAAAAATCACGAAACAATCTAACTCTCCATTAGTTGGCAACTGGGGAAGTAAATTTTGGTATATCCACACAGTGAAATACTTTGTAGTTATTAAAAAGAATGAGGTATCTCTGTATATACTAACATGAAAAATGTCCAAGATAAACTGGTAAACTGTCAAAATGAAAAAGATGGTTACAGAATCACACAGTTATATAATTCCATTTGTGTATACTTTGAGAGACAGAGGATGAGTAAGAATATATACTGATTTACACAAAAATAATTTTTTTTTACAAAAATCAATTTCTTCAAGGAATAAAAAATTCTGGTTATCTCCAGAGAATAGGTGAGTGGGTTGGTGGAAGGGGCTGGATCTGGGAAAGGAAGGAGGGGAACTTGCACTTTTATTCAACACCTTTCTGATATTTGGGCTCTTTGCAATTCCAGATTTCTTAATTTATACCCTAACCTGTAGTTTGAATATTTCTGTACTAATTTTTGTTCCTTTGTTCCTGTTTCAATTTTTAATTATTAACATGTATAGCTTTTGTAATAAAAAATGTTAGTTTATTAAAACTGTTTAAAGGATGAATCCATGTCTCACTATATCACACCACTCTATTTTTATCTTTTAGTTAGAATCATGAAAGGAATGGAAAAGTTTGGATCAGACAGATTTTGGTTCAAATTGTGACTGTTACTCATGTTGGTGAATATCTCTGATTCTCAGTCTAGTTCTCTATAAATAGGAAATATTAATGTGCACTCTGCAGGGTTATTAGTAAAATTAATTTAAATGTATAAAATGTACAGGCACAATGATTACCACAGAGTTAAATGGACACTATTATTATTAGTGCCAAAGCATGAAAAACATGGCATTACACTCAAGATGAATTCCTTTGCTTTTGGTTACCATTTTATTTTCTTCCCTAGTGGTTCTTGTCCTTCATATCCATAGACTTTTCATGTGACCATATTAGTGACTACTGTAATAATATTGGCACTAACAATAAGCATATAACTGAGAACTCTGACCTGATATTTTGTATTGTTGATGGAATATACATATAGCAGAAGATATGTGACAGAAGTGAATATTGCAAGGAACAAAAATTAGTACAGAAATATTTAAACTACAGGTTAGGGTATAAATTAAGAAATCTGGAATTGCAAAGAGCCCAAGGAGCTGTAATACAAAAAGTAATACTGCAAGTCAACCAATATATCATCTCTAAAATGGGCTGTGGGAAAATAGAAAACCTCATTTCTTATGAAAGTAGACACTTGTGTTCAGTTTGCATAACCATTACTGTCAAAAGTTACTTCATTGGGTGCAGTTCATAAAAGATTCATTCAAAAACAACATACACTCAAGAGCTTTGTCAGCTTAGAAAGACCTACCACAAAATCCCAGGAAAATGAAGCCTTTCTTAAATGCTCTTTTAAATGTTTTATCTTTTAAATGTAAACTCAGTAAAAATTGCTAGAGTTTCACTCTATGCTTCGGAAATATAAATGAAAACAGACAATAAACAGGATAATTACCGTTTGACAGATAATTTCACAAGTTTAAAGAAATAAAGTTTGATATATTATTTAGTAGCCTAAACAAATTTTTGGTTGAAGAATTTCACTATTGGAACCTCATACACTCCTAGCCTTCCTCAAGGAATTTATTGTTTAGCACTTGAATAACTAAACATTTATAAGAGAGAAATTTTACTATATTATACTTTGGAGATATTGTGATTTCAGACAATTATAAGGTAAAAAGACAAACTGTCTGGCCTGAGTTAAAAGAAGAGAGTATCTCCACAAGAATGGAGTCCTAATTAGAATAAGATAAAATCTATGCTTGTATAATTTTATCAGAATGGATTCTACTGTCATGTATAACTAAAGAGAACTAATAAAAAATAAAAAAATAAAAAAGACTAGAACTGCACAGTTCCACATGTATGTCATTTAGATCTGATGAAATAATTACATATCAAATTATATTATAAGAACATTTCTTAATGCCTGCCCAGAATAGAAACAAGTTGCTCCATTTATTTAAAAGATATAACCTCATTTTATAAATCTTAAGGCACATTTACCAAATAAACCTTTAGTTAAACTACATCAAGTTTTAAGTCTAGAGTTGCTTACATAATTAAATACTGTCAATGAGAAAAGGTTAGAATTATTTATGATTTTTTTTCCTGAGTAAAAGGAACACAGATTTTCTTACTTGCAAGTGCTCTGGGGCCTGGAAATCGGTCACTGACAGTGACTTCTGGAGGATATACACAGCTGTAATTCATGCAGGTCAACAATGTGTCTATTTGAGATGTTCGGACATCTTCTGGACAATACATGGGTAGGAATGCAACATCAATTGCAATCTCATGGTTCAGACCTGTTGGAGAAAATTACACATTATTAAAAGTTTGATGGGTTAGTTTATGGTGCTAATAAGGCCAAATTTGCTGTATTGATCTTTTTGAAAATCTTATTTTGTATTTGTTCTTTTTAGATACACATGAAGTAGAGAGTATTTTGACATATTATACATACATGCAGTATAACTTATTCTAATCAGGATCCCATTCTTATGGTTGTACATGATGTGGAGTTTTACTGATTACATGATGTCTTGATGGTGAATTTATATATGAACATAGGAAATTTATGTCCAATTCATTCCACTGTCTTTTCTATTCCTATCTTGGTTTGATCTTTTCTTTTTTATGACAATATCTTTATTTTATTTTTATGTGGTGCTGAGGATCGAACCCAATGTCTCATACATGGTAAGCGAGTGCTTTACCTCTGAGCCACAACCCTAGCCCCTGGTTTGATTTTAATGTGCTGAATTGCTATAGGTTGAAAAAGTAGGTACTTCAGTGCAACCTATCACCACTTCTAGAAATAACAATTAAAAATGTTTTCCCTACTGATATAAAATTAATGTTTTATTATGCAGAGAACAGCCTTGTCACATAAATGAAGACATAGAGAGTGCTTCCTTGGTCATTCATGACAGGTAGGAGAATTAAGAGAGATGATTTTTGGTTCCCTTACTGCCATCTGGATATTTGGCTTCAGCAAGACCAGGGATGATGTAACTCGGTCCCATTTGTCCTCAAATACAAAAGACACAGTTCACATACTAACTATTAGGGTTAATAAATGGTTTTAGTAGAAAAGGCTCTTAGCCATAGTGAATACTGTCCTTTGACTGCCATGTCTTTATGCTTGCTAGGGTGGATAAAAACAAAACAAAACAAAAACACTTCTTGAAGGAAGACAAGGATTTGAGCTGGGTACTAAATGATGAGTAGCATTTAAGCAACAGAGAGGAGGGCATTTCAGGCATGCCATGGAGTAACACAAGCCAAAGATTTAGATAAGAGTAAGGTGACCAGCCTGGCTATATCAAGGGTAAACAAAAGAGAACAGCTTTAAAACTATGAACTTCATACAGTTTCCCAAGCCAGAAATCCAGGAGTTGTCATAATCCTCATTAGCCCTTTTATTCTTCATGGATATTTGGTCACCTAAATTCTATGTCGTTAATATTTCTCCTGTACATCCCTTATAGTGATTCTTAAGTACTGAGTATGGGCCACTGATGGTTAAACAAATTCCTTCTTGTTAAGCTGCAAATTGACCCAGAAGTGCAAATTCTTTGCTATTTATGAGCAAATGACACTAGATCCCATAACTTTAAGGTATAACTAAGGGCTGCTTAAATTTTTTTAAAGATCACTAAAATTTGGTATTCATAATGTAAAACAATAATGTAATCTAGAATTTCCTGAGGACTCCAATTCAGTGTTATAAGAAGTGTAGCTATCCTATAACTCTTAGTAGTGCTGCAATGCTCCTGTGAATGTACATGTTGGTACGTCTTATTTCTGTGATTCTGAGAGTAAATTTAACTCTAAGCTATATCATTAATGTAATAAGTTATTATAAAAAGAAGAATCTGCATTAAATATATCATTGATCATATGATACATTCCAACTTATAAATGTATTTTATTTTTATTTTTTCTTTTTACACATGACAGTAGAGATAATTTTGACATACTTATATAAACATGGAGTACATCTTATTCTAATTAGGATTCTAGTCTTGTGGATGTACACAATGTTGAGATTCACTGTGTTGTATTCATATATGTAGATAGGAAATTTATGTCAGATTCATTCCACTGTCTTTCCTATTCTTGTCCCTAATTCCTTCCCTTCATTCAGCTTTTTCTAATTCAATGAACTTCTATTCTTCCCTCCCTTGTTGTCTGTTAGCATCCACATATCAAAGAGACCATTTCAACCTTGTTTTTTTTGGGGGGGGATTAGCTTATTTCACATAGCATGATAGTCTCTAGATCCATCCATTTACTGGCAATATCATAGTCACCCTTCTTTATGGCCTATTAATATTCCATTATGTATATACACCACATTTTCTTTATCTGTTCATCTGTTGTATGGCACCTAGGTTGATTCCATATCTTAGATAATGTGAATTGAGCTGCTATAAATATTGATGTGGCCGTGTCGTTGTAGTATGCTGATTTTAACTTTTTTTTGGATATACTAAGAAGTGGGATAACTGGGTCAAATGGTGGTTCTATTTCTAGTTTTTTTTTGAGGGATTTCCATATTGCTTCAACTTGTAAATGTATTTTGAGCTGCTTTCTAAATTATAAAATACTGTGAGTTTAGCTTTAACATTATCAGTAAAATTAAGGTTATTTGATTGAAACTAGACTTGAGAGTGCAAATTCTAGTGATGTGCCTAGGATATTCTTATCCCAGATAACCACTTGGCTTGCTCTTTCTCCTCCATCAGGTTTCTGGTGAAATGCCATGTTCTCATTGAGACCTTTGCTGAGTAATTTATTTAAAATGGTACCTTTCTCCATCACAGCATTCTTGTTTGTTCTGTCACCTATCTCCATCTCACTCTACAGTAAGCTCTTTTAGGGCAGGGATTTTATTTATTATGTTCACTAATTTAACTTTAGCACTTAGACCAGTATTAGGCACATAGTGGGCACTCAATATATACTTGTTAATTTGAATAAATAAATGTACATTTGTATATTTAATCTATAATTTTCCAACATCAGACTTTAAGACATTTTTGTATTAGTATTCAAATATAAATTCATTTATATACCCACTGCCCTGAATGTCCTGTACAAACCTCAATAATATTGGCTATGTATATGAGAGTTGTTAAGATAATTTTTTTCTAAAATTTTTGTCAAGATTTTTGGAGCAAATTTGCTCACATGTTTTTTTTCTTCCTTGTCTTTAAAATTTAAATGATGATGTAATATATGTGTGATAATTATGTATAATAATACTATGAAATATATAATGATATTATAATAATTTAACAGTACTAATTGTGACATCAAGGAAGTTTGTTATGCTATAGTTATACTGAAATACTAAGACTTTATTTAATCTTGATTTTTTTCTTCTATTAAAGTAGCCAAGCAGACCAACATAATTCCTTCCCTCTTTGGTATTAGCCCGTTTTGTTCAGGACCAATTATTTGTATGAACCCCTGAAGTATATACCTCCTTATTTGTTGAAATCCCTATTTATACAATAAGTTGAGTAGCACTGGTTCCCTCATTATTTATTCCCTCACCAAATAATTCTATTATTGGTATTTATATATCATGATTTCCAAAAGACAAATGGATGGCCCTTAAAGACTTAGAAAGGTTGGCTGGGTTGTCTTCCTTCCTTCCCTCCCTCCTCTCTCTTTTTATTTTTTTAACCTCTTCTTCCCTTCTTTTTTCTTTCTTTCTTTTTTTGTGCTGGATATTAAGCCCAAGGCCTTGTACTTACTAGCCACTATATCCTCAACCCTTAGATTATGTTTCTAATTGTCTATGCCAAATACAAATTGAAGAGAGGACTCTTAAGTTTTGATTGACTCATAAGATTTCATGGGCAACTAAATCAGTGTTACTGGAGCAAATGTTATACTGTTAACATTTGTAAGTCCAATCAAGCTTTTAAGAGATATCTTCTTTAAGGTAAGAAATAATTCTTAAAATTGGGAAAGAATGACTAACAGATTCTAAATTTTGTACCTCTGAAAAAGCACTAAAGTCTTTTATAAAAAATCTTTATTTATTTATTTATTTATTTAATGTGGTGCTGAGGATCGAACCAAGGGCCTCACATGTACTAGGTGAGTGCTCTACCACTGAGCCACAATCCCAGCCCAAAAAGCACTAAAGTTTTAATTTGACACTTCATCTAGATATATCCTCCTTAAAGTATGTGATCATGAATGGTAAGCAATGGCCTAAAGTTTTAGTGATTACTGTCTATTGATTTGAAGAGAGTGAGATAGCAAAACAAGAATTTTAAGACAAGAACCAGTGCTTCTGTGATACATTTGTGATATTGACAAAGTATCCAACTGCTTGTTGAGAGTCATTAAAACTATGGAGAGATTAAGAGTTCTTTCAAAGTTTACAATAACAATTCACCCTTTACCAGTCAGAGCAATGGACCAAAGTTGGGATCCAAATAACATTTCTGGTTTCAAGAATTTGGCACATCAAAATTGCTGGGTCCTCCAGAGATTAGCAAGATAATGCAGAGGACTAAGAAGCCAGTAGGAAATAGTGTCGATATATATTTGACAAGCTCTGTGCTAGGAGTATGTCGAGTATACAGATCCGTAAGTCTAGATTGGTGATGGCAATCTTAGCCAAGAACAGAGCCCTGGAAAAGGGGTCAGAAAATTAGAACCTGGGGATTAAGTCTACTCTGTGCCTGGTTTTGTACACACCATGAGGTAAAGTTTGGCTTTTACACTCTTAACAGTTAAAAAAATAAAGGAATGGGGGCTGGGGATGTGGCTCAAGCGGTAGCGCCCTCACCTGGCATGCATGTGGCCCAGGTTCGATCCTCAGCACCACATACAAACAAAGATGTTGTGTCCACTGAGAACTAAAAAATAAATATTAAAATTCTCTCTCTCTCTCTCTCTCCCCCTTTATAAAAAACAAAAAAGGAACAATATTTTGTGATGGACAAAAATATGAAATTCAAAGTGCAGTGTGCATAGACTTTTATTTAAACATAGCCATGTACACATTCATTTATATATCACTGATAGCTGCTTTCTCATGAAAACAGCACAGCTAAGTTACTGCAACAGAAATTGTATAACCTGCAAAGCCTCAAACCTGTTTGTCCTTTGTCCTTTACAGAAGTTTGTCCCCCATGTACAGGATATACTTAAAGTCATCTTTTAGTTTTAGGATTCTATCTTTAAACAAACAGTCCATTCATAAAGATTTAGTCCTTTTTCCCTGTGTTCGTTTTTTATTTCCACACTTGAAATACTTTCCTAAACTGACAAATTTACCACTCTTACATCTGATCATCAGCTCTCATTTTAACCAGTATAAGAGAATGTCTAAACTTCAAATACTAGTTAGAGAATAGTGGTTTTCTTTTTATTCTTTTTTTTTTTTTGAGAGAGAGAGAGAGAGAGAGAGAGAGAGAATTTTTTCATACTTATTTTTTAGTTTTCAGTGGTCGCAACATCTTTATTTTATTTTTATGTGGTGCTGAGGATCAAACCCAGTGCCTCACGCATGCCAGGCGAGTGTGCTACCGCTTGAGCCACATCCCCAGCCCAGAGAATAGTGGTTTTCAACCTTTATTCTACTCCTGCATGCCTGATGATCAGATGCATCCTTGCTAGTGGCTTTCTCTCTGTGACAATGTCTGCCTCAAGAAGAGAAGAAGACTGAATGAGCTGCTTCTCTAGCATATCTAAGAATTCCAAGGAGTACGGATAAGTTTGATAATGTACCTCCCTCACTAACATTATATGAGCATCATTAGATCCAGTACCACTTATCTTGGTTGCATATATTTTATATTAAGTTATGCCATTAGAAAGCAGAGTGCAGGATTACATAATAATAAAGTGAAAATAAACACCATTATAGAAGTGCTTTATTATGATATGAGTAATGACTGTATAAGTTTTATGCAGGAATCAACTATCATTTAGGACACTTTTTAAAAAATATTTATTTCTCTCTCTCTCTCTCTCTCTCTCTTTCTCTCTCTCTCTTTTAGTTTTAGTTGGACACAATACCTTTACTTTACTTATTTATTTATTTTTATGTGGTGCTGAGGATTGAACCCAGGGTCTTGCACGTGCTAGGTGAGTGTTCTACCACTGAGCCACCCGCCCCAGCCCCATTTCCACACCTTGAAAGACAAAGCTATTGTTGATAAAATCAATTCATTTGTTATTGTGTGCTATTTATATGATAATTTCATACAGTATATTCAGACTTAAATTTTGTTTGAAAGAAAAAAAAAGAATTCCTCTATTTGAATGTTTTCTCTGCAACAGAGGATGTTTAGAGACTTCAGGAGTACTATTTTTCATCATGATCTGGCTTCAACCTAGCCAGATATTAAGACTAGAAGTTATCCAATTTTCTTTAAGTTTTAACATTGAATATGTAATCAGAAGCAAAACAAAAAAAAACTCTTTCCCCCTTCCTGCAAGAAAGCTCAGGGAAAATTACTGCTGAACAGTAGTAATTTAGTTATCTACAAGAACCTACTAACACCTTCCTTTTCTGCTTCCTTTAAAATGTTCTGTACTGTTTTATTCATAAATGGATTATTTTTCACTTTATTTTAACTCTGCAAACCATCCTTGGAAACAGTCAGGGGAAAAAAAAAAATATATATATATATATATATATATATAAATAATGCTTCTAACATGAATTAGAGCTGGCAAGCAGAATAAACTTGTCTTCTATATTTGATTCTTGCTTCCAGCTGACTCATAGCCAAAGCTACAAAAAGTTTACAATTAGATGTAAGATAGCTCAGCTGTCTTAGTCAATCTGTTTTAATGGATTGGTACCATGTTAAGAGGAAGAAAATCATTCAATTTCTATGTTTTGAGATGAACTCACTGTTTCCATGGTTACTTTTCTTGATGTATGGGAAATCTTGCTACAGTTTTTGCTTCTCAGATAAGATTGATAAACTATCTGAAGAGATCAAGTAATATAGTCTAGTGGAGAATATTTGAACCTTAGATCTGTAGAAGTCAGTGGAAATTCATCCTTTTCATAGATTATACATATATTCATCCACGTGCATATTCATATTTATGTTTGAGGAGTTAGGGAAGAAGGGATAGGGGAGAATAAAGGGGGAAATTGTCTTGATAAAAATCAGGGCAGTTCGTTCCAGAACTACAGATGTAAAAATCCATTAACTTTATTTTTTCCAGGCATTAAATTAATGTGCTCATGATTCTTCCTCATTGCTTCCTTTTAAGGCAGCAAGATCTAGTGCTAAGATCTTCTTATGAAACACAAAATTCTTTCCTTGACTCCGAGAATCATTTTGGCAAAGGTTTTATTTTAGAATTATCTTTGTGCATATTTTTTCTTTTATTAGAAACAAACAAGTAAATCTAAATTTAAATTTTTCACTTTAAATGTTTCAAATTCTATAGCTAGGTATCTCTCAGTTTTGAACAAGATGGGAAATCAGTTTATTTCCCCTTATCAGACAAAGTTAGTTTTTTCAATAATTTCTTTCTGTTCAACCTGAGTTACTTGAGAATTTTGTTTCCCCACGCCCCCAGAGGCTAAATAGACCTATTTTTTAATATTTATTTTTAGCTGTAGTTGGATACAATGCTTTTATTTTATTTATTTATTTTTATGTGGTGCTGAGGATTGAACCCAGGGCCTCGCACATGCTAGCCAAGTGCTCTACTGCTGAGCCACAACCCCACCCCCTAAATAGACCTATTTTCAGAGGCTTACCTTGATTATTACTACTTTTCTTTAACTTATACTTTACCCTTCAATGGTTCATATGGACTGAGAAAGAAGCAATGTATATAGACAACAAAGCAGTGGCTAAGAAATAATAGAAACAGTCTTAGAAGTACAGTAGTCAGATAGTTAGGGGTGAAGAAAAGTTCCTTTAATTTCAATTCTTCTCTTCTCAAATACTTTCCAAGGTTTTGTCAATGCTGAAAAGCCCAAAATTAGAGCTTCATTTATTGCAGAATTAGTGCTCTATTCCTTTATTTTTAGCCAAATGGAAGCTCCTTGTGAGCTTAATCTTCATGAGCATGTGTGGAGGGGGCTTAATTTTTTTAAAGAAAAATAGTACCGATATTTAAACTATGTCATTAAAAATAATTGAAGAGAAGAATGGGTGACTTACCTAGGATGGTTACTTCGAAATGTCCAAGGCTTCGAGCACTCATAAAGTCATCAAGTTTGGGGGGTCTTCCTTCTGGTGGTACATATTTTGCAGGCTGAGAATTGTACTGCTGAGTAAGAAACTTTCTGTGTTCTAAAATAAATTTCCGTGGAATACTTTCAGGATACACATGGCTGTAATGTAGGTGGTCTATTAAGCCAAAACTTTTCTCTCTCCACATTTGGCTCTCCCACCTATCGCTTATGGTTTTTCTGCCCTTGCCTAATGTACTAGCACTTGTACTTTCTTGACCTGTTGAAGACACAACGAAACAAATGCATCTGACTTATAAGCTAGTTAAAACAAGGCATTCACTATGAAAAAAGTATAGATTAATCAGGACTAGATGAGAAATTTGAAAATCAGTCATTTAAAATGCAAAATGAATATCCAAATTATAACTCTTATCAAAGCAAGGAAAGAACTAGATTCACTGATTCCAATAGATTAAAAGCAATATTTTTTTCTGTATTGTCAAAGTTATCAATATTTGTAATTTTCTTTTTATTTTTTGGTACCAGGAATTAAACCCAGTTCCATTCAACCACTGAGCCACATCCCCAGTACTTTTTATATTTTACAGTAAGGGTCTTGATATGTTGTTTAGGGCCTTGATATGTTGCTGTGACTGGCTTTGAACTTGAGATCTTGCAGCCTCAGCCTCGTGAGCTGCTGTGATTACAGGCATGTACCACTACACCTGGCTATTATAATTAATCTCTTCATATATTTTCTGTATTTTCCAAGTGTTCTTAAATAAACATACATTCCTTTTATATTCAGTCACAAATTCAAGTGAAATCAAATTCATGAGAATGGCACCATTTAGAGGTCACTCATTATTGGTAGAATTTGAGCTTAAAATAAAATTTTGTTTATCTCTGCTAAAAGTGACCTGAACAAACATGGTTTTTACTCTAGATACATCTCCTCTTAAGAAGGATCATTTATTATATATGACAATCCTTTTATATATAAATAACATAGAAAACAAAGAAGGAACTAAATTGAGATGAAAGAAATTAATTCTTGCTTGTTAAATTATTATTTTTTTGTGATATTGGAGATTGAACCTAGGGTGCTCTATTGGTGAGCTACATCTCCAGCCCTTTTAAAATTATTTTTCTAAGTGTCCCAGGATGGACTAAAACTTGTGATTTTCCTGCCTCAGCCTCCTGAGTAGCTGGGATTATGGGCACATACCATTGCATCTAGCTTCCTCTTCAATTCTTGATTGTTCTAAATCAATTTAACTCTTATGTACAATTTACCTAAAATGTTTAGTTTCAAAGGTAGAACATAATTTATCCCTTAAACATTATGACATTCATTCAACAAATAATAATAATAATTGTTTTGTACAAGGTATTGGACCTAGGGGTGCTTATCATTGAGCCACATCCTCAGGTCTTTTTTTATATTTTATTTAGAGACAAATTCTCATTGATTTGCTTAGGGACTCACTGTGTTACTGAGGCTGGCTTTGAACTTGTGATCCTCCTGTCTCAGCCTCCCAAGCCACTGGGATTTATAGGTGTGTGCCACCTTGCATGGCCCAAAAAATAATTATTGAGTACATATTATGGGTCAGACATGATGTTAAGAAATTTGTACAAAAAATATTCTAATTGAATAATATACCCTAGGAACTGAAGACATATGGTAAAATCAGAAAAATGGATGTGGAACAAGACTCTCTAGTTAGTTCTACTAGCTAAGGAAAGCCAACAGCAACTCCCTTTCAGAGTTTAACGAGCTTGCTCTGTTGCTTCCTTATAGGCTACCTATGTCCTGATACTGATTCTTACCCTAGTATTAAAAAAAAACATTATTGAGGCAGAAGGTGATTTTAACGGCAAGATTTCAGTACAGTTAACATACCACTTCTGCTTTTCAGATTTTATTGCATATTCCACGACTATTTGCTTGGTTTCTTAAGCCTAGATGAAGACTTACCAAAATTGGAGTACAAAGTAAAATATTATATTGAGTTATAAGGAAAGATTAAGAAATTTGAACATATATTTCTTACCAAGAATCTAAAACACTGCAATATTATAAAAGAGTTTTTTAAACACAAAATTCAGTTGATGAACATACTTAATTGACTTCCAATAATAATGCTTGACAACAAACGGGAAAGCAATCCTACATGGAAAAGAAAGGAATAAAATTAAATCTAAAAGAAATACTCAAGAGTTAATAGGACGAAACAGAGGAGTGGGAAATAGTTTCATGTTTTGCATTTTCTAGAAATAAATCTCCCTTATTCAAACCAATAAAGGCACATAATTTGAATATCATTAAGTTGCTATTACAATGACTGAAACCATATCTCTTTCTTATTTCTTCTAGAATACAGCATGAAAATGGTATGTGCTGGGGCTGGAGATGTAGCTTAGCAGTACAGTACTTTTTTAACATGGCCAAAACCATGGGTTTGATCCCCAGCACTACTATAAAAAAAAGTTGTATGCTACAGTAGTTTTCAAAAAATTAAGTACTTACATTTACCTTCTGGGAAAAAAGTCATTCTTGACCCTTCCAGAAATAAGAATTTTTTTATATTTTTTTATTTGGATGTTAATATTGAGGACCATCAAGATATTAATGCTTATAGGAAAAATTCCTCTAAATCATGTTTTATTATTTTTATTTTAGCATCATAATTACCTACCCCAATTATATATTCATAATTAATTAATATAAATGGGTCTATAAACCTGTACAGGAGACACTGGAAATTACTGGTTGTGAATAGCAGCATTTCAAAGGAATGTAGGAAAGAGACAAAATATATCTACAGCTCAGGTTTTTCTAAATGTAGAATGGAAAATTATGAACTGGAATTCTTTTATTTTTGGCTTAAATGCTGTTAAAATTGTTGTATGGAACATGTTTTAAGCCTACTTTTACACTGGTAAATACAAATTAATCATGTATCAAAATTATATTTCTATATTTTATAATTACAATTACTACTTTATTATTTAGTTATTCATTTAACTCTTATTTATAGTGAGATCAGTTTTATGATTTAATGAGAAATTTTTTAAATAGAATACTACATTTAAGTTGTAAAGTAATGAAGGATGCAGTACAAAATATATATACAGGCCTGGTGATTTTCTTCATAATATCTACTTTGAACATTTAATTATGAGGATAATAGTAGACAATGATGTATAGAAGCATGGGGGAAGGAGAGGAACTATTTTCCTTGTCTCTTTCCCCTTTACCTCCACTCACCCCATGTGGTGCAAGATCTATAAGGCTAAAGAAGAACAGGGTATTTCAATCAGTGATAAGGTCTATGTTTGGTGGTAATTATATAATAGACTTTTTAAAGAATTATATAAGCCAGGGATTACCTGTAATCCTTTAATGTCTTGTGATGTTAGATGTACTGTTCTTATTAATTGTGAACTTTTCAAATGTATATCACATCTACTTATCTAAGTTACTAGATATAAAGGATAAGATATTGAACTTTATAGACTTCAAAATACCTGGCACAACAAACTATGCACACATTAACTACATATTCATAACATGAATGAATTTTGAATTTGCAGATGTAGAAAAAAACAAAGCTATCATGAAATATGTCTGGGAATATGTTGGCAACAAGGTTGACAAATATAGATCTATTCTTTTATTTTCTTTTTTTGAAATTCTAGGGATCAAACCCAAGAACTTGTACATGTGTGGCAAGTGCTCTACTGCTAAACAATGTCCCCAGGCCACATATAGAGATTTAATTCACTCACTGAAATTTCAAGATATCTTCTAGTATATGAATATGCTATATTTTATGTACATATCCTCTGTTAATTAACATTAGCTTTCATTTTTGCCTATTATAAAAAATGTTGTAATAAAAATCTTAGAACAGATCTGCCCATGTGGCCAAAATGTAGGGGGAATCCAGGGAACAAAGTATATACAACATATTTTCAACCAATTAGGTATTGCCATATTGTTCTTAAAAGGTAGTCAGTATTAGTGCATTAATCTAAGAAAGGGGGGACATAACTCTATTTTTCTCTGATATACAAAAATATTTGCTTATATTATAGAAATGAACAATGGAAAAATGAATGATTCAATTAATTAAAAAGTCATCCATGGTGGGAGTGAAGGGATAAGATGTGGGGGACAAGGATAGAAGACAAAATTCATTAAATATATATTCTTTTGCATATTTGACTTTGGAACCATGTAAATAATTAACCAAATTATAAAACAAAAGTACATACTTATTTAAGGAAAGCAATATCTAAACATTAAAATAAAAGCGGTGAACCTAAATGTCTATCCAGTAGATGGTAGAACCTTACAGAAAGGAAGAGTATGAGTGATTTTTAAGCTATAATAATTTGATTGTACATCTTTAGTGGGGTAGAACTTAAAAGAATTGCAACAAAACAAACCTTAAAATAATTATTCTGAGGTTATTTTTATATGTGTTGGGTTAATGCAAATAAATTATTATCTGATATTCTATCATCCCTAGGGTTTTAAGAACCAGGATTCTTACAGTAGGAAAAAAAAGTATTTTTTTTTATTTCCTTAGTGGAAGTTATTTAGTTGTGAATTTGAATCTGAAATACAAATGTGAAATCATTACACATTTTGTCTTAATTGATCAACCAACTAACAGCCAATCAATCAGAGCAGCATATTTTCTAGTTCTGTCCACTGCAAAGGCTTAGAGATAATAACTAGGCTAGTATAAATGAATACACCTAATGCCCAATCTTTAGTCTCTTAAGTATGAGGGCTCTATGGAGAAAAGTCTGATTCCATGTCTGGGTAAAAAATAATCAAGATAAGCCTGGAAATGTGATGTCAAACAAGACAGCAAGCAAGCAAACAAAAAAAGAAAACCAACTATGGAACATTACTAAGGTCATATTAAAAGCACTCATAAGGGCTGTGGTTGTAGCTCAGTGGTAGAGTGCTTGCCTAGCATGTGTGAGGCACTGTGTTGATCCTCAGCACCACATAGAAAAATAAAGAAACAAAATAAAGGTATTGTGTCCATCTATAACTAAAAATATCTCAAAAAGCACTCAAGCAAAGATGAATGGTTTCCTAATTCACCAAAGATGGAATAATGTGAGCAACAATGAGGGTGGTAACTGCAATAGGAAATAAAAATTCAGTATGTTTAAATCCATGAGTTTATAATATTTAAAAACACCAAAACAACAACAACATCTGGTCACCTTTGGAAGATGCTAGAGATCCAATTCATTACTTTGAAAACTGATAGAGTGAAGTATCAAGCATTTAGCTCATCTTTACAAATAGAACTAAATAATGGGTAATCAAATAATAGATGAAAGGAAGTTTCTACTTAAAGAGCTTTTCAGCTAATAAATACGAAATGATAGAATTAGGATATGAATATTTTGCAACACTTCATGAATTAACAGACCTAAACATTTATCATCAATGGTTGATAACATTATAAAGAAACAATCAAACCTTATGAGTCTAGCAAAATGGCAGAATAGGTATCTCAAAGTTTCTGACACTTAACAGAAATATTGAAAAGCAAGCAGAAAATGTCAGTACTCACTGCCAGAAATCTGGAAAACAGTCAAAGGTTTAGAGCAACCAAGTGAACACTAAATCATGAAAAAGGGAATTTAACAATAGTAAAAGTTTTGTGGCATTTTTTCCCTGTCCTGATCATTGAATCCAGAGCCTTGACATTTTGGCATTTTGTATTTGCCCTTGCTCCACCCATTTCCTGGCATGGCTGCAGTCTTGAAGAGGGTAACTCGGGTTCTCACTGATGGGACTCAAAAATTATTATGTAGTCATGTTCTAACCTGCCCAGGGTGTACCTGAAGTACTGACTGAAGACTCTGGTCTCTGTTTCACCTAACATGGAAATGATCCAGCTGAGAAAGCAGTGTGGCTTGAAAACATTGTAAATTGGACAAACAACCTGCAGACACCTGGGACAGAAGATTATGGTTTAGACATAAAATCAACTGCCTAAGACCATGGAGGAAAAGCCAAACAGAAACTTTTGTTGGGAAATTGGTGCATTCAGAGCCATCCTGGGGAATTAAAAAATCCAAGGACAGGCCCAGTACAAGGTACACAGTCAGAAAAGACCTAAGATATTAAGCTATTAACTCAGGCTTCTCCTTAGGTCAGTGCAAGTCTAGCTAAGTTTGACAGAGGACCCAGGCACAGAACCAATCTGCAAAGACTGGGAGAGGTAGTATTTCATTTTAGTTTCTACTGTTCAAAGAACTCTCTGTCAGAACAATAGCTGAAAATAAGTTAAGAAACAGAGTTCTGTGGCCACACACAACAAGTAATAGTCTGCAAAAATTTGGGATAAGTTACTAGACAATGGGATGACTACAGCTTTTAATAATAACCTCCCCCAGCAAACCCTGAGAAAGGGAATCATCTGATTTCCATCGTTACCAAATTGTAATATTTGAATGTCTGGTTTTCAATGAGAAATGAAAGGCATACAAGGAATTAGGAAAGTAAAGTGCAAAGGAAAAACAACAACAACAACAACAACAAAAGCAGTCATAGAGGAAGCCCAGATACTGAACTTGCAAGACAAACACTTTAAAACAGGTATTTAAATATGTTCAAAGAACTAAAAGAAAACAGACATAGTTCTAAAATAAACCAGAAAAAAACAATGCATGAACAAATGCGAATATCAATAAAGAAAAAAAAACATAAAAGGAAGTGAATAAAAAAGTCTGATATTAAAAAAAAAACTGAAAAACAAAAATTCATTTAAGGGTTTCAACAGTATTTTTGAGCATGCAAAAGAAGAAACAGAAAACCTGAAGGTCAACTGGAATCATCTAATCTGAGAAGAAAGAAAAAAGAATGAAGAAGAATAAACAGAGCATAGGGGACTGGTGGGGCAACATCAAGCTGCCTGACATTCACACTGTAGGAGTTAAAATAGGAGAAGAGAAAGAGAAAGATGTAGAAAGTCATTATTTCTTCAAATAATGACTCAAAACTTCTCAAATTTCAAAAGAGATATGAATCAACACTTCCAGAAAACTCCAACTGTCCTGGCCTCAATCCCTTGATCAGTCTATTTCCAGTTTCTGGAGTATAAATTCTTTCATGTGTTACATCTTATCACATTGCTTTAAAGTAGTACATTTCCTTGGGAGTTTATAATTTTTTAACCATAATTAATTCTCTGTAGTTATTTTCCATGGAAGTTGCAAGCACCCTAGCTTATAAGAACTCCCTTCAAGGAAGTTTCACATTTAACCCTTGTCAATACTTTAAGATCATAATATCACTGATTCTGGACCAGATATCAAAAGATAATTCCTTATCTAAATGTCCTCACCAGTTAAGTCATGTGAATTATGACCACACTTCCAGGCTGTATAGATCTGATATTCTAATTTATCACTGGTGACTTTCCCCTACATAGTACCCAGGGAATAAGGGAAGCTCTTCAATAATTCCCTACACTAAGAGGCATAATTTCTCTGGCTTCCATAACTTCCCAATTTTATATTGGTTCTTCTTCACATGAAGGAGGCCTGTGGTCTGGAATCTCCTTTCCATGTATTGATTATACTTTAGCTCATGAAAATTAAGGACTTTATTTAGTTCTGAAATGCCCATGAGTAGTTTTAGTTTTGGTTCCTATTCATTACTAGATTTAAATTATATCTGTGTTGCTTTTATGTTTTTTCATTCTTATTTTGGACTTGGTTATATATTTGTATTATAATGTTTTCTCCTTTGTTTTACATGTTTTTTGGAGGGGGTAGCCAGATCCCAGATCCTTTTGTGGCTTTTTGATCTGCCAGAATTGGCTAGAAGTCAATCTTTTCTTTTATTTTCAATCCAACAGACTATTATTTAAGTTTCTTCTTTCTCTAGTCTAAAACTTAATCATTTATATTATTTTATTTCAGTTAGAATACAAATGGTAAACTTATAGGCTATTTTTTTTCAGAAAAAGTATGGAATAGGAGGGAAAAGATGAAATTAATTTACAATAATCACTGCCTATGAGATAAATGATATAAATACAAAATCTAAGCATAGAGCCTGGCACATGAATGTTCAATCAATGGCTGGTACTATTATTATATAAATTTGTAAAGTACCATGTTGTTTTCTGTAGGTAAAACAGAAGGGATAATTTAGAGATGTTAATGAAAAAGTTTTATGAAGTGTATCATCAGCTGACAAACTGAATTACAGGAATTTAGTCAATTTTTTGGACATGTAGAAACAAACAAACAAAAACCTAAAATCAATTATGGTTTTCTCCTTAATTTTTAGAATTTAGAATCCAGGTAAGATCCATTTTCTGAGAAACATTTTCTTTTTAAATCTCAAGTTCTGCTTATTTGGGAAAAATAGCCTTTTCTCCATGAGTTCTAAGGTTATTTAATTTATTTATTCACTAAAACCAACCAAAATGCTCATTGAAACATTTGAACTAAATAGTAAGCATTATTTAGTGAACAGCCTGTCTAGAATATGACACATGAAATAAGAAAAAAATGTCATTAGCTAATGCATATAAATGTAACAGATAAGGCTAGTATAGATGGCTATTATTTAAGAAAAGAAAGACTAAAAATTTTTACAATAGAATTGTTCAAAATACCACAATTTCATATTATGTAACAATCAACAAACACCTTTATTGAAATACTTTGGAAAGGTTCATTGAGACTTCAAATTTAATGAGAGTATAGAATAAAATGACAGTGTTGCCTCTGTTTAGGTGGGAAATGAAAAAAAAAAAGAATAATACCAAAAAGAAGGATGGACATAAAATGCTAAAACATCTAAACCAGAGAGATGATCCATTTCAAATAAGATCTTATACAGGGATCAACTCTCTGGACTAGATTTTTATAGTACTTTACTCTCATCTCACTTTTGTTGTTAATCTTAATTTTTTATATCACAGTAAATCCCACTTTCATGTGTAATTATAATGTACTAATTAAAAAAATAAATAAATGGGAGACCAGAAGAGTAAAGGAAGGGGATCAAAGGAAAGAAGGAGGGGAGAGAAAGAAAAAGTACTGGGAAATGAAATGGAGCAAATTGTGATATATATGCATATTGAATAATCACAGTGAGCCCCACCACTATGTAAAATTATAATGCACTAATAAAATATGATAAAAAATAAAATAAATCCAAAGTCAATAGCAAAGAAAGGAAGTAAAACTTTTAAAATTCATTTATATTTATTCTCAATTTAAAATTAAACTTCATAATTAGTTATTCTTTGGTTAACTAAAAGAAGTATACTTGCAGGGCTATACTACCACTAAAGAAACCAATATTTGTTTGTATTTACTTTCACTTTTAAAAACATCACTACTATTAACCAATAATAATTTGTACCTGATATAGATATTTGATAGTAGGAAAGTTTTAAAAAGGAATATGGACTAAAAACACAAATAAGAGTCACTTTTAAAATGAAAAAGTGTAGAAAAATGTACCACATGTAGAAAAACTTCTTTCATTTTGTATTGACACTGGTTACAGTCTAAGAGTGTACAAGAGCACCTCCAAATGGACAATAAGATACATGTTGCTAAATATAAATGGATTTTTTTTAACAAGGAAAATATTTTACAGGCTTTTTGATGAACTCTAACTTATAACAAATGCCCCAATACTGGAGAACATTAACCAACATTGTTGGGCAATATTCAAATAACATAACATTTAATTTCCTACCAAAGTCAATGTCACTAGACAGAATCATGTGCCAAAATTGCCAACTTAAGGAATTTTTTACTTTCAGAAAGTTGCTATTTCTTGGAATGACACTCACTTAGGCATATAGTATACTATGCATATAGGTAGATTTATTAATATTTATTTTACTTGCAAGATCAACTCACAGAAATGGATAGGACCATGAATCCACACCAAAAATATGATGGTCATAGTCACAAGCAAGACTGATAAGATTTTGACTACTTCTTTCCTGTCTACCACACATGTGCTGCTTCTTGAGGGGATTAGCCTAACTTTCAACTCTGCTTTGTCAATATTTTATGCTTTCTACTAGAGGTTAATGGAGTCCCTCTCAAATAGCATTCCTGTTTAAGGTCACGTTTTTTTCATATTTTATCATTTTAATACATGGTGGTTGTTCATATAGCCTAACTACTTGTTTTTAAAAATATTTTAAGAATTTAATTCACATATTGTTATACAAATTTATGGGGTACAGTGGAGTGTTTTAATAAGTAATAATCAGGTCAAGGTAATTGGCATATCTATCACCTCAAACATTTATCATTTGTGTTGAGTCATTAAAAATCTCTACTAGTTATTTTAAAATATACAATTAAATGTAAACCATACTTACATCACTGTTCCATGGACTACTAGAAGTTATTCCTCTTATCCTGTTGCAGGACTTTTGCACAGAGACACAGGACACCAGGGCATTGAGCAGGAAGCAATGTTTATCTGTGCCTACACAGACTCAGAGCATTCTTATTCAAAGGCTGAGCATTTAGTGTAAGGAGGCCTAGCTTTATATATTTTTGTTAGTTTCCTTTTATATACTAGTTCTTTGTTTCCCATATAAGGTAATGCACATCCTAGTTGGACATTTTATTTCTATACTATAGAGTACCAACAATGTTACAACTGAGTTGTGGAAGGCTCACATTGATACTGATGGCACCATGTTATCTTTCCTTTGTTCTGAGAAAATCTCTACCACATTTCTACTGCACCCCCTGTACCTGTTAGCTATTCTGTTTTTCACTCCTCTTTCCCAGCCTGTAGTAACTACTATTATAATTACTTTAACGTTTGGGATGACACAAAATTTATCAGTACTTTTGACAATGATCTAAGCTAAGATAAACCACTTTTATTTTCCTAGTAGCAAGTATGACACAACAAGGCAGAATCAAATCAAACAGTAAGATACATATAATCGTTCCATATAGGTTTCATAAATAATAAAAATAAATAATAACAACGTACTTTGGAAGAAGCTTGACGTGCCAGGCTTATTTCCTTTTGTTTGTGCCAAAACCTCTGGCTGAGGTACAGCAACTCTACAAAGAATCAAAATAAAATAGACAATAGTTTAAAAAAGTGACACAAATGGGAACAAAAAATCCTAGCTGGTTCTATTCAAAATTTATTTTAATTCAATAAATGTAGAAAATATGCAGGTTGTTTCTTAAAGTAATGCATTAAATATGAATATGGATATAATTATGAAAATATCCATACATAATATCATTTAAATACTGAAATAAATTTAAATTTTCTTCTAAGGAGTATTCCATTTGAGGAAGCATTTGACTTTATTAAATTTCAAATAAGGATGGAAATATTTTCATTCTCATGGTTGCTTTTTTCAACAATTCTGAAAAACAACCTTGCCTGTTTCTGCAACTTTGTTTCATTGTGTTTTTAAAGACCCATGGTCCTTCAAACTTTTGTGCTTTTCTTTCCATATGGAAAAATCCTATACCCCTTTTGTCTTGTTAACTCCTATTTATCCTTCAATATTTAGCTCAGGCTTTAAGATGACACCTCTGATCTCTAGTCATGGCTAACTGCACCTTGTACATGCTGTTATAGTACAATGAATAGACTTCTAACATAGCATGCATTACACTGTATTGAAATTATAGGTTTATAAATCTATACCTTATATAAGATCAAGCTTTCTACAACAGTATAGACTTTATTTTGTTTTTGTATCTACCTCAATAACTATTCATTGAACTGAAATGAGTGAATGAAAGGGGAATCATCTTATTTTGAAGCTAAGGAGAATCATGCTTTTCTAAGGAAAATTTTACCTTATGAGCTTTTTTGCAATATTGCTGAGATTTTTCCAATTGTTGCATTTCCAAAATTAAGAGCATAAAGTGAAACAGAAATGTCATATTGTAAAATACCACATCACATTGCTCAACTTAATTAATCAACAGATTTATCTCCTATAATAGTATTATTAATTCTGCTATTCAGTTATTGATGAACAAAAAAGAAGTAGTGTTAGTGAAGGAAGAATCATTTAACTATAAAAGTCTGCAAGTAAAAATATATTTTACAATTGAGTTTTAAAATTTTTTCAGCTGTATGTAAAAAATAAATAAATAAAAAATATTTTTTTCAGCTAATGAAAAAATGATTATTTCTAGAAATTAGTAAACAAAAAACATAAACCCTAAGAGAAGTCTAAATAATTAAAAATAAATTATTAAGTTGCACGTATTTTGAGATCCTTAAACATAATGTACATATTTCTTTAAAAGGGTGATTATAACATGATTTTATTTCATCTGAAATAAATGAGGATAAAAAGTTTTCAAATTCTAATGTTGCCATTATATGGAATTTTAAAGAAGTGGTTGAAGAGATTCTCACTGGAATATATAATCATTCATCCCAAGAACTTGGTGAACGGTTAAATGTGAGAAGCGGTATCTGTGTATATCAACTGAAGAAACTGGAAAAAAGATGAAAACAAGAATAAAAGGATAACTGAGTATAAAAAGGGTAAACAGGGCTAAAAGAAGAGAAGATAAAGATGTATATGGTGCATAGTGGCAGAATATTATAAAAATTATGTCAGGGGCTCTAAATTACAATATAATCTTGCCTTTATTATCAATTTATTGACTTCAGATAAGAAATTTAGATCCTATAGTATGCCATTTCCTCATTCTATTTAACAGGATTATAGTTAGTATTATTGTAAACTTATAAATGATCTTTAATGCAATGAAATTAAAGGTATTTAATATATAAACATGCATAAATGCTATATTTTATCCTTTACAATCCTAAAATTCCTAATCTGTACAATTGAGATAATTATCTTGTTTCTCCCTCACAGGGAAGTTGAGGATCAAATGAGGTAATGTAACTGATCTTGCGTTGTATATTGAAATGCTCTATATAATGAACTGAAGGAATATTTTCAGTATCTTCTTCCTAAAAAAAATAGCAAAAGACATTTCACATGTCTTTTTTTGTTAAGTTGCTAATATAAGCAAATTAGAAAGTTTATAATGATCAAAAATGTTATAATCCTTGTGTTTTTTTTTTCAGTGCTGGGGATTGAACCCAGGACTCCATGCATGCTAAAAAAGCATTTTACCACTGTGCTACATCCACAGCCCAGTCAGTAATCCTTAATTCAAATTAGCAAATGACTTCCAGGCAACAACCATTAAAAAAAATCTTTCCTACAGTGTTTTTTCCCTTAGGAGATGCTGAAAATGATTTTTAAGAGTTCACCTAACCTTGGTATGGTTCACTTTCTCTGTTTATGGAGTAAATATATTAAATAGAATTAAACAAAGAGGTTTCAATGACCCACTTATTATAATTTATTGGATTTTTACTATATTTTAAAATCTAACATAGAACACTCAGTAGCCCTTAAGTTGACTATCATTAGAATTAAATTGTTGGTGGATATAAGCTCCTAAATACTGTTAGGGTACCAATAGTTAATCTACATATTAGAGTTAACAGGTCATGATTTCAAATGGTCTGATTAATACATTCAAGAAAACAGGAAAAGATGGACAAAACAGATACAGAATCTCAACAGTAAATATTTAGAAAAAGAAGCAAGTGGGCTTCTTAGAACTGAAAATCAGAATAGCTGAATTTAAGAACTGTGGTTATATAACCATGGTAAAGGCTATATTTCGTATTTTTTTCTTGCACAGTTTCAAAATGTTTGGAATTTCTAAGTGATAGGAGTACCTTTTTATGCTAATGAGTTGACTCTAGTGTGTCCCTGGATAGTTTCAGGATTGGGGTTTGTCTCCAGAAAGACCAAGCAAGTAATCTGTGAGTTGGAGCACAGAGCTAGTTCAGACCTCCTGGGAAGGGAGGATAGATGGATATTTACTTCACTCACATAGTCAATGAATCAATTTATCATGCCTAGATAATTAAATATGAACAACACAAAACAAAAATCTGGGTAACAAGGCTTGATGAAGCTCTATGGTCTGTGAACACACTGATATGCCAGTAGAACAGCATGCCTGTATTACATAAAGAAAGGGCACAGAGGCTCTACATTCCTTCACAGTCTGTATCCTATGTGTTTTAAAATTTGGCTATTCTTGATCAGTCTTTATTAATAAAACAGTGATTGTTAAGTTTAGTGATTTCCTGAGTTCTGTGAATTGTCCTAGTACATTATCAAATCTCCGAGGTCTGAGGAACCCTTGAACTTATATGAACAATTTTATAACAACAAGTACTACAATTTAGATGTGAACATTAAATTCTTTTGAAAAACAAAACTGCCAAAGAAATAGAAAATATGAATATTCCAAAATCTACTAAAGGAATTGAATTTCTTTCCCCAGTGAAAACCTCAGACCCTAATGGCTTAACTAGAGCCCATCTAAACACTTGAGGAAGAAATAACACCAATATTACACATTCTCTTCCAGAGAAAAATTATTCTTCCTATTATTTTTAATGTGGCCAGCATAAACTTGATTTATAGCCCTGACAAAAATATCATAAGTAAAAAATTTATAGACATTTTTATCATAAACGTGGGTACTAAAATGCTAACCAAACTATTGAAAAATCAAGTCCACTGATGTATAACAAAGGCAATATATCATAAGCAAGTAAAATTATAAAAATGTGTAAATTATTTAATATTCAAGAAATCAATGAGTGTAATTAACTATGTGACAAGAATAAATGGTAAAAATTAATAGATAAATAGAATCAGAATAAATATTTGGTAAAATTCATCTTAGATTTATAAGAAAATTTTAGCTTCTAGGATTGAAAGGGAATTTACTTTATCTTTTAAATTCATTCATCAAATTCCTATATGGTGAAATCTTGAGAAATTTGAGTTCAAAAATAAGACAAAGATGCTCTTTTTCTTTGATCAATTATGTTCAATGTTGTACTAGAGGTTGTAAACAGTACAATAATGCAAGAAAAGGAAATAAAAGGCAAAATTATTAGAAAGGAAGAAATAAACTACTATCATTTGCTGATTACATGAAAATAAAAAAATCAGAGAAAATCCACAATAATCCTAAAAACTTTTAGAAATAATAAGTCAATCTATCAAGGTTGCTACTTGATATTTGGCACAGCTACTATAAGACTAGAGGTTGAAAAATCTTAAAATCTAAAATGATTCTGTAGTCTGCTTTATAATTATCTTTGTATTCCTGACACTTCAAAGAAACCAAAATTGTTGATCATCTACAATTTATAATAGTTGCACTTTACATAGGTAAGACCCATGCTTGAAAAATTGGTAAAACATGTAAGCTATAATATATTAAATTAAAATAAAATTTGAAATAATATAAACATATATATTTTTTAAAGTAGTACCTGCTTAAACTCTTTCAAATTAGTCCATGCTGAGCATGGCCATATAAGATGGCACCTGCTATAAGTTAAATTGTGTTCATTCCCTCCAATTCATATGTTGAATTCCTAACCACTAATATCCCATATGTGATTTTATTTGGATATAGGGTTACTGCAAATGTAATTTAGTTGATTTAAGAAGAGAACATACTGGAGTAGGTGGACGCCTAATTCTGTATGACTGATGTCCTTATAGAAAGTAGAAATTTGGATACAGACAAGCATACATGGAAATGTCCATGTGGAGACAGAAATGATGCTTCTGTAAGCCAAAAGAAAGCACCAAAAGTTGCCAGAAAATCACCTGAACAGATTATTTCTCACAATCCTCAGTAGAAACCAACACTACTAAAAACCTGACCTATGGCATTTAGCCTCCCAAACTGTAAGATAATACATTTCTGCCATTTAAGTCATCCAGTCTGTTGTATTCTATTTTAGCAACCCTAGCAAATGAATACATATTTTAGTACTCATAAGTGTAATTGCTATTGTAATGAATACCTAAAAATGTGAAGGTAGCTTTAAATTAGATTTCAAGTGAAAGCTGAAAAAACTTTGAAGGGTATATAGAAAAGGCCTAGACTGCCTTAAAGAGACATTCATAGAAATATGAACTTTAAAGGAGGATTTTGCAAGGACTCAGAAAGAACTGCAGAGAGAAAGCTCCTGTCATCTTAGACAATACATATCTCATCACAAACAGAATGCAGTTAGAAATATGAATGCAAACTATGCTTTTGGTGATGTTTCAGAGAGAAATAAGGAAAGTATCATTAGAAAGGTGAGCCTTATACTGTGTGGCAAAGGACTGAATCAAATCGCATTTGGTTTAGATGGAATGTTGAACTTGTAAGTGATAAACTTATATATTTAGCTGAAGAGACTTTTTTAAAACAATGTGTTGACGTTATGGCCTTATTTTTCCTTACTGTACATTAAAATATAAGAAGAGAAAAATCAGTTGAAAGGGAAATTGCCAAGCAAAAAGAATCCAGAATATGAAGATTTACAAAATCATCAGACTATCAATATTGAAAACAATGAGAAAGCTTGCTCTGTAGACATCACTACAGGTGCATACAAAGAAACATTTGTTCAAGAGATTAGGCTTGTTACTTATGGATCCAATCAACCATCAAAGCAGAAAGGGCTGATAGACTACACTGAAAGGATCATATATGAAATGAGATGGAAAAAAATGCTGCCAGACTTCTGGGATTCTATAGGCAGAAAATGAGCTTAGAGAGAGATCTAGCTGCAAATAAGTGTTATTCTCCAAGAAAAGGGGAGAATGACCCTGAGAGTTAGGGCTAACTCCTAGGTTCCAGAGAACAGGGCTAACTTTCCATTTCCATAGGGTGAAATCATAACCTTAATTCTAGACCAGGGGAACACCATGCAGTGCTGAGGGAGTGGGGCTATCTTGGTGGGCATAAAGAACATAGCATCCAGCTAGAGAGGATAATTCTGAAATCATAAAAATATAATGGAATTTTCTCTGCTTAATTTTGGAGTTGCTTGTGAATAATAATCCCTTTTGTCTTTCCAAATTCTCATTTCAGAATGGAAATGTCTATCCTATGCCTGTGCTATCATTACATTTTGGACAGATAACTTGTCCATTTTCCCAGGTTTACAGATGGAGAATTTTGCCCTAGGATATAAATCACCCTGAGTCTCAACTATATGTGATTTAGATTTTTATACATATAAAAGTTATATATATGTAGCATAATATATACACATATATGTAATGATAAATGACATATATAATGTATATGTATATATATTACACATATTATGCATATATATTAAATGTCATATATAACATATATGCATAATATATTTAATATGTAATATCCAGAATATATAAAGAACTGAAAAAACTTAACACCAAAAAACAATTCAATCAATAAATGGGCAAAAAAACTAAACAGATATTTCTCAATATCTGTTTATTAATATTATATGTAATATTATATATTACATATAATATATATAATCACAAACATATATATTTCATAAATTAATTAATTTTTCCAGTGCTGGGGACTGAATCCAGGACTTTGCACATGTCAGGAAAGCACTCTATCACTGAGCTAGATCTGAAGGCCTTTTTGTTTTATTCTGAGATATTTGTCTAAAAGTTGTCTGGGCTAGACTTATACTTGTGATTCTCTTGCCTCAGTCTTCTGAATAGCTATGATTACAGGCATGAAACACTGAGCTCAGATTAGATAATATTTAGGTAAGATTCTGGACCAAAATTGATCTTGGTATGAGTTAAAAATTTGGATGATGTTATGATTGAGTGAATATATTTTGCATGTAAGAAGGACATGAATTTTGGGGAACTAGCAGAAAGATTGTTAAGGATGGAATTGTGTCCCCCCACCACCAAATTTGTATGATGAACTCCTAATCCTCAGTACCTGAAAACATGACCTTATTTGGGAGTACGATTATTAAAGATGTGACTGGTTAAGTTAAGATGGGCTCATACTGGAGGAGGGTGTGCTCCTAATCCAGCATGTCTCATGTCCTGATAAAAAGGTGAAATTGAACAGACATGTACACAGGGAGAACACCATGTAACAATGAAGGTAGAGACTGATGTGATATTTATACAAGTTAAACAATTCCAAAGATTACCATCAAACCAGCAGAAGCTTGGAGGAAAGCATAAAATAGATCCTTAACTCTGTCAACACTTTGATCTTGATCTTGGATTCTAGCCACCAGAACAGTGACACAAAGGATTTCTATGTTTAAGCCACTTAGTTGCAGTATTTTTGTTATGAAAGTTCTTGTAAATTAATATGACTTTTATCACAATTGCTTACTTTACAGAATATATGTAAACAAAAAATTATTTGCTTTACATATACGTACTTGATACAAGTGACTTACGGTTTAGCATATGGGCCCTGAAGAATTCTTCTTTTCTTGCTGGGACTCAAACTTGCAGATGTACTTTGAAAACACTGAGGACTCATAGGCCTGTCATCTTGATGCCATTTACCATCTCTTTCCTGCCTATGACTTTCTTCTCTAGCTGCTTGAGATGTTGAGGGTTGGTTATCATTCTAAAACCAACAATTTAGAGAAAACATTTTAAATATAATTCACAAAACTATTAATCTTTTAGAAGAATTCAAATTATCTTTGTTTGCTGATGACATGATTCTATATTTAGAAGACCCATAAAACTTAAACAGAAGACTTCCAGACTGACCAATGAATTCAGCAAAGTAACAGGACACAAAATAAAAATACTTGGGAATCAATCTAACAAAAGAGTTAAGAACTGCTACAATGAAAACTATATGACACTAAAGAAGGAAATTGAATCAGACCTTAGAAGACAGAAAAACCTCCCATGATCTTGGATAGGCAGAATTAATATTGTTAAAATGGCCATACTACCAAAAGCAACATATAGATTCAATACAATTTCCATCAAAATACCAAAGTTATTCTTCACAGAACTAGAAAAACCAGTCCTTAAATTCATTCGGAAGAATAAAAGAACCAGAATAGTCAAAGAAATCCTGACCAAGTGATACAGGAAGCATCACAATACTTGATCTCAAATTATACTACAGAGCGATAGTAACAAAAATAGCATGGTACTGGCATCAAAATATATATGAAGACCACTGGAACAGAATAAAAGACACAGAGGCAAATGCACATGATAATTCATCTGATCCTTCACAAAGGTGGCAAAAACATACATTGGAGAAAAGACAGCCTTTTTAACAAAAGGTGCGTGCTAGAAAAACTGGATATCTACATGTAGATGGATGAAACTAGATCTATACCTGTTATCCTGCATTAAAGTCAAATTAAAGTGGATCAAAGACTTAGGAATTAAACTAGAAATCTTACAAATGCTAGAAGAAAACACAGGGTCAACACTCTTATCATATTGGTGAAGGCACTGACTTCATTAACAAGACTGAAAGCTCAAGACATAAAACCAAGAATCAATAAGTAGGATGCCATCAGATTAAAATGTTATTGCACAGTAAAGGAAATAATTAAGAATGTAAAGATAAAGCCTACAGAATAGCAGAAAATCTTTGCCAGATTCTTCTTCAACAAGGTATTAATATCCAGAATATATAAAGAACTGAAAAAAACAACACCAAAAAACTATTCAATCAATAAATGGGCAAAAGAACTAAACAGATATTTCTCAAAAGAAGAAACATAAAAGTCCAACAAATATATGAAAAAAGAAGTTCAACACCTCTAGCAATTAAGGGAATGCAAATAAAAACTACACTGAGATTTCATCTCACTCCAGTCTGAATGGCAAGTATTAAGAATAAAAATAATGAAAAATTCTGACAAGAATGTGGGGGGAAATGTGTATTTGTATACATTGTTGGTAGGACTAAAAATTAGTACAACCACTCTGGAAAGCAGTAGGGAGATTCCTCAAGAACTAGGAATGGAACCACCATATCACCAAGCTATCTCAATGATTGATATTTATCCAAAAGAACTAAAATCATCATATGATAGTGATATGGCTACATCAATGTGAATTGTGCCCATTCACAATAGCCAAATCAGCCCAGGTGCTGGTCTATAGATGAATGAATTAAGCAAATGTGGTGTATATACACAGAAAAGTTTAACTCAGCCCTAAAGAAGAATGAAATTATGGCATTCAATAGATGGAAATTGAGAACATTATGCTCAGCAAAATAGGCCAGACTCAGAAAATCAAGAGTTGAATGTTTTCTCTCATATTCAGAAGCTAGAGCAAAATAAGGAGAAAAAAGACATGGGTAGGATATCATAAAGATATAGGGAAAGTCAGTGCAGTAGAAGGAGATTGAGATGGAGGGAGGAGAGATGGGAAAGGGAAAGAAATGCAGAATGAATTTAACACAAGCATATTATATACATATATAAGTATACCACAGGAAATTTCATCTTTATGTATGTGTAAAAAGCATCAATCAAATATAAATAAATAAATGAACAAAATGAAGATCAGCAGAATAGAGCAGGAGAATAGGGGGTGAAAAGAGGGAGGTAAATCAGGGGAACAGGGACTAAATGAAGTAAATCAAATTTGATGCATGCATATGATTTTGTCAAAACGAACCCAACTACTATGTATAACTATAATACTCTAATAAAAAATATTTCTCTCTTAAAGGACTTTAATTTTAGTTTATCTGTGTTTTCATCATTTTAAGAGTTGGGCAAAACTTGATATTCATGATAACTTGATAATTATGATTTTGCTTTTATGAAGATGATGAAATCTAATCTATGTGCTATTAAATATTTTAAAGAAGAAGATAAAAGTCTTCTTAAGTAGTATATCTGAAAAATTTTGACTAAATAATTTTTCTTTGGTAGGGGGGGATTGAAGGCAGAGGTGCTTTAACTCTGAGCTACATCCTCAGTCCTTTTTATATTTTGATACAGGGTCTTCCTAAATTGTTGAGGTTCTTGCTAAGTTGCTGAGGCTGGCCTCGAGCTTGTAATACTCTTGTCTCAGCCTCTAAAGTCCCTGTGATTACAGGTGTGCACTACGGTGCCTGGTCTAAATGCTTATTTATATATAAATAGCAATAACCATAGACACAGTTTTTAAAAAGATAAACTCAAACTCAGGGGGAAAACTATTTTGTCTTGATTGTGCCTAAATTCTAGAACTGGCCTCTTTTACTATATCATTTATTTTACCAAAGTTATTGCTATCTCTTATAAAACCTGGGAAGTACTATCATGTCAGATACAGAGGTAAAAACTTTCTGTGGAAGACTTCTTGTAATTTTGGCCTGGACAAAAATTAAGAAAAGAAATTTAGTCATATATACCAATGGAAGTTTAAGACGTTCATGATAGGCTCAAATTATGCAGAAAGCAAAAAACAAGTTTTGAGGGCCTTGGGAAATGTCAAAGGCTGTGACCATTAGCTCCATCTACCACAAAATAAATGATGAAAAACAAACAAACAAAATGCTCAAGTAAGATTTCTTTATGAGGTTTACATTATTAAGAGTCAATATATAATGTACAAGGTACCAACTGTAATTATGATCACAGTGCTTTCTCTGGCACCATACCAGAAGTGTTTCTGATGCTGAGGCACTTTCAGTTGCACAGCCATGGGGGATATACTTTATAACAGTAATTATCCCCTGAATTGCAATGCGCTTTTGTTCCCTATACTGCAAGTCTTCAATCTCCTTCCTCACTTCACTTATAGCTGTCAAGAGCGACTCAACTGCAAAAGAGTAATTCCAAAGAAATTGTAAGTTTTAAAGAACTGAAATGATAAAAATTAGGTTTGCAATATAATTTCACAACATAAAATTATAAACTTGCTACATTAAATGTGAGACTTTGTATCTATATTTGTCATCCTCTTATGTAATTTTTGTAAAATAGGCAAAATTAATTTATCAGTTAAATTGTGATACAGGCTTCCAGTCTGAAGTATTCATTTGTAACAGAAATTTTGCATACTGAATGTAATTTATATATCATATTTCAAAGTATAAAGGGTTGTCTATTGCTGCATAAAAAACACATTTTAATTTTTCAACCATATATAAAACATTGCTAACATTATGATATATAAGAGGATGCCAATATTTAGATAGTAATAGTTTAGCTCTGCAAAGTTTATGTTTTCCCCAAACTGTTCAATCATCTCATAGCTTTTAAAAATGAACAGGATCATGTTAAAATTTTCAACTGTTATATAATAATTCTATTAAAAATGTAAATGTTAGGCCTCCCATCAGTACTTCAATTATAATTTAGCTACTCATTGATTCTGTTGTCATTTTCATTTAAAAGTTGCATTCAATTACATTATACACAATATATCATTTCACAAGAGTATCATAATACAGATATCAATATATACATATTAAATTTCTCAGAGTCTCTTTTAAATATCTTTAGTCTTTTTGTATAGTATCATAGTAGTTGAGACCTACCAAAGTCAGATCTGTTCTCAATGACATTAAATCAAAATATGACCCCCAGTTATCTTTTACATTTTCTCTTTTCTTCCAGTCTAATAAAAATCAAACTTTAACCTTTAGGAAACACAACATGCATTTTTAGGTCTACAGTAAGACCTCATGATCATCGTTGTGTGTTGCTACCCTTGAATTCACTCCTATAAAAGAATAAAGATGACTACTTGAAATAGTATACACGGTATGTATAGCATATAAACAAATCATGAAGAAACTGGCAATTACATTAGTACCTTTGACAGAATTACTATACTTGGAAAATGTTTCTGGCACTGGTGGATAGGGGTAATATCCACCAATAACAGTATTCTTCATTTCCCCAGAATCGGTCTTTGTTTTAATCCACTGAATAAAATTTTTTACCTTGGTATCGTAGGTATATGGCTGGCCTCTATGACCTTTTTGCAAGAAGGGTAGAACATAAAAAAACAAGAAATAAAAAGGTCACTGTAATAAACTGTATGGACTTCTTTGTATAAAAGTTTAATATTAAAACAGTTTCATATCACCAAGAAAAAAGTCAAGTTCACTTATTCACTATGTTGCACAGTTATCCAAAGAAAATAAGACACATTAGAGTTTAAATGGACTGAACTGCAATTGTCTACAAGATGCTAAAAACCACAGGAAAAAGGAAAAAATAATAAACTTTTTCTAACTATTCAAATGGTTGGCATCTTCTGAAAAAGCCTGATTTTTAGATCACTTATTAATCTGAATGTATAAGATCATCCAAAAACTAAACTGTGTATTAAAAACAGTTTACCATTTAAATTCATGTTCTTAAAACATACTTAAAAATGGCATATTTACATCTGATATTGTTTGTATTCATAAAATAAGGTATTGACTAAAATATATGTTAAGTCTTTCCTGGAACTTTTCTTTGACATATTCATAAATTACCAACATTGTAGAATTCTGGTAAAAATTCCATTCCACACTATTCTCTGATTTGGAAACTTTTATCTTACTTGTTTTTGAGAGAATAGAGAGAAAGAATGTACAGTTGTCCCTCAATATCTGTGGGGGATTGGTTCCAAGACTCCTGCAGATAACCAAACTTGTGTATTCTGAAGTTCTTTGAATAAAATCTATTTATTTGCATGTAACTCATGTAAACCTTTCATATATTTTAAATCATTGCTAGATTACTTATAATACTTAATAGAGTGTAAATACTATGTAAATTACTATATTGCTTAGGGATTAATAACAAGAAAAAACTCTGTACATGTTCAGTTCAGATAATTTTTTTTCAAATATTTTTGATTCATGCTTTGTTGAATTTTGAGTATGAAACCCACAGATCTGGAAGCCCCACTTTACACAAGCAGTGAGATTCTTCTTAATATAAATAAAATGTGAGATCCTGGGTCAAAAATTGACACGCATTTTTTATTGAGTATGATTTAAAAATAATGTCAACTGAATCTACATTGTGGTACTGGGCCTACC
Organism: Callospermophilus lateralis; assembly: GCF_048772815.1. Classification (NCBI taxonomy): domain Eukaryota; kingdom Metazoa; phylum Chordata; class Mammalia; order Rodentia; family Sciuridae; genus Callospermophilus; species Callospermophilus lateralis. The sequence continues at coordinate 85,314,594 of NC_135325.1, read as the reverse complement.
AGTCTTTAATACAGCTAGCAATTTGGGATTATCTACATTCTATGTCAAGCAGAAGTTAAAGTCAACCAAAATACAAAAAATACAAATTTCTAATGAGTCACAAAATCACTTCTTCAATCAGAAGTAATCTAGAAGCAATATACTTCATAGGCCAAATAGTCTTTGTTAAAGTATGTTTGTAGTGATAATGGAGGTTAAAATAAAGCTAACTTGTAGTTGAATGTTACAACCAAAATAAAATAAAATAAAATAAAACCCTATGCTAAAGGTTCTGGTAAAGAAAATATGTTACATTTCTAGTAAAGAATATACAAAGAATTTACTTACCAGTAATAAACACTCGGCTCTCATTTGTAGTAGTGAGGTAAAGAAGTTTAGGTACTTGAGTGTCATTTCTGACAACTTTCAACTGTGTACACACAAAATATGTCACTGTAGAAAATGAAAACACTTATGAAATTAATTTTGCATTTCAAAGAGTACATACCAAGATGAGGAGCTCACATACTATTTCTCAAACTTTAAAGAACATAGGGATCACAGAGGACTATTGTGAAAACACAAATTCAGATTCAGTAGATCTAGAAGGGGACCTGATATTCTGCATTTCTAATAAGCTCCTAGGTGATATTGGTGATAATGGTCTTCTCACCATTGGAGCAGCATGTAATGCAAGTCATTTGCCTGTTGCAAAGATGAAGAGTGTGAGAATCATTCTAATTGGGCAAACAACTGAGTATGAATAGTTATTTCCTACAGAGAAAAAATTTTCTCCATGATCCTTTCACTGATTAACTAACTCAATTTAACACAAAACCCCAAATTACTCCAACTCCTTTTACCATATATGGCTATAGATTATTTGTATTTGCTTATGTGAGTGTTTTGTATTTCTCATGTATTTATCTTAATTAGACTTCAAGGCTCAATGATGGTTTTATATCACCTGTCTTTTTTTTCTTCTTCTACCCTATTGGATAGGCTACAAAGAATTCCTGAATGAGTTTGCAATGCCTTGAGATGCAAAAATTTCATTAATACAACATTATTTAACTTATCACATGTCAAAAGGGTTATCTTACAAAATAGAAAATGAAGAAATAAATGTAAATTTGAGTTATTACACAAAGTGGGTTCTTTTTAAGATAAAAAATTTTCAATAGCATAACTATAATTTCATTTGCTATATCTCTTCTATAAGTTCTTTATTCTGTAATAAAAAAGGAAATCTGTTTAAATGCTAAGAATGATACTAATTTATATAATTTTTCTTTATTTCAAAAACTAGATTCATATGAATATTAATGGCAAAAGATGATAACATATCCATACTAAAGACATCTCTAAAAATCTGCTAGAAGACTAGATCTAAGGTTGCATTATTTCCACAAAAAACTGACATTAAAAAATAAAGAAATCTCTAATTCTAACTTACAGCCATTAAAAATCTAATGATTTCTAGTGATTTGACATCCAGAAAATAACTTAATCCCTCTGGATCTTTGCTTTCCCACCTGAAAATCTGTTATAAAATCAACATTCTAAAAGGTAACTGGGAACAAAAAATGAGATAGTAGCTTTAAGCATCTAGTACATAATAAACACACATAATTAGCTCCCCTTAGTTCTTTACCTTCCTAACAGTGAAACAAAACATAAAACCTGTAGTTCTATCAAAGGATGTTGGTATTCTTCCAGAAGACCCTTGGTCATGCTTCCCTGAACAAGCTAAAGCACACTTAATACTCACCATTCATTTAATGATTTTTTCCTCTTCATTCTTGGTTCAATGGCAAAGATAAATTATAATTGTTGTACTAGAATAAATTTCACTAAGGTCTATAATACCTTGCTTAGAAAGAGGTATTTCACATTATCATTAAAAAATAGAACATGTTTGCTTGACAAACTTTCTGTGAGCTTTACCCAAAACTCATGTCAGCTACTTGCTTAAAGTGGCTACAAACAGAGAGTACTTGAGTATAAAGCCCACCTAAAATGAGGTAATGGAATTATCACAAGAGGTCATCAGTGCCAATCATTTTTGCCCTCCAAAGAAGTTACATGAGAGATCATAGAACACTGACCATGGAAGTCAATTTCCTTGATATGGCCCAAACTCTCTTTTTGTTTCATCCCTGATAAATTAGAGTGAGATTCAATTGTATTCAAATATATATTAAAAATGTATTTCATAAGCCAAGGATAGACTCTTATGAAGCAGATGTGTAATACTATATTGCATAGAGAACAAAAGGGCAGCAAAACAGTACTGTAAATGGTCTGTAGGTGATATAGGGATCTACAACTTCAATCTCATTACTGGATTAAAAAATAATAAACAGTCAATATTGGAGACTTCCTCAGTGTTGGCAAGTAAAAATAACAAAACAGTATGCAATATCTAAAATAGTCTGAATTCAAATAAGAAAAATATCATTAAAATTGATTAAAAGTATTAAATGTACTTTTTATAATGATAAATATAAAGAATAGCCTATGTATCTAAAATATTTTCAAATAAATAAAAATGAACACACTGGGAAAAAGTCAATGCCAAAGTAAGCAAAATACTGACCAGCTGGTATAATACCACCAACCTAATATAAATTTAATACTCAAATAAATCATACTTGTCATTATCACTATTTAATTACATAGTCTGCCAATCATTTACCAATTAATGTCACATTAGTAAAGTCTTTGATTTTTTTGGTGGGATGGGGTATACCAGGGATTGAACTCAGGGGCACTCAGCCACTAAGCCACATCCCCATCCCTATTTTATATTTTATTTAGAGATAGGGTCTCACTGAGTTGCTTACCTCATAGCTTGTACTAAGTCTGGTTTTGAACTCATGATTCTCCTGCCTCAGCCCCCAATGCCACTGCAATTATAGGTGTATGACAACATGTCTGGCAAGTCTTTGATTTTTAATGGGTCTATTTAGTCAATTTCCAAATGGATACAAAAGAAGTTATATTTTTTATGTGTGAAATTCTAACAATGAAAATGGACAAGAGCACTGGATTCTCTGAAAATCTGATTTCAATTCTAATATAATTTTGAATAGACAAGCAGCAGGTAGTTAATATCTATAACACTAAATATGATATTAATATAGAAAAGATGTAAACATGCTGTCAGACTGCTTGAGATTGCTAACTCAATATCATGTCACTTCTGTATGTCAGCTTATTATACTATTTGAAAAGCAAACTCTCATTTCCCAAAATAAAAAGATAAAAATATTAAGAATTGAGTACTTGGGTAAATATTTTCAAAGATTTCTGGCTGAGATGTAGAAAACAGTTCCACTATAAACGGTTGCTCTGACGTTCCATCAGCAATGTGAATCCAGCGATATGACCAAAAGTCTTCACGGTTTTCTATATGGATAGAATATTAAAATAAATGAAGGTAACTGATTTATGCATTTGAAAACAAGACTGAAATACTTTTTATCATTTTCAAATTTAATGCTTACCTTTCTTTTTTGACCGTTGCACCCTTCCTACAAAAGCTAACATGCCAATAACATCACAGATATGATTTTCTGGCATATCATCCAGTTCTGATCTAAAAAAAATCAAAATTATTAAATAGATATTATATATTAAAATAGTAAAAAAACATCATATAGTAATGCCTATGAAAATGTATATGTTAATAATTGCTAAAGCAAATTCTAGATAGATTTTAAGCAAATTATATTGCATTACTTTTCAGTAACTAATGTTCGAAAATTAATATTGAAGACATTTTACAAGAAACTGTTTTACCTTGTGATAAATCTGTGGTTTAATTTTGGCAATCTCCATTCTGGTTTCACCTGCTTTTCTGGAATTATAATTATATTAGTTGGAGGATCTCGAAGATTGAGGCAGATTTCTGAAAAGCAAATATATTACTTTAATATTTAATATATACTAAAGAATATGTATGTATATAAATTACACAGCAAAAACATAGAGTATGCACTTTTGATCTGACAACTAAAATAGTAGACCAGTATTAATGGTCTCGTCCACGTCCATTAAACATTCACTTATCTTCCCACCAAAGCTTAACCATATCTTTGTTTTTGATAATTTCCTTAAGTTAAGAAAAGTTTTCTCTTATGACTTTTTGCCTAAACAAAATACTGCTTGGCTTTGCTTTTGAATGTAGTATTCTGGGGTTATATTTCACTTAACATTATATCACTAAAGTTTATACACGTAGCTATATGTAATTGGGATTTTAAAAATTTCCATGGCTGAATAATGTTCTGGTGTTATAAAATACTATAATTTATCTAGCCATTACTGTATTGATAGATACCTGGATTATTTCCATGTTTTTCTTATTACAAACAAGGTTGTTATACATACTTTTATATATATATCTTCCTGTGCACACAGGCAAGAGATTCTAAGTTAGTACCCCTAGAATTGAAATCCCTGAGTTGTATTATGTATAAATATTCAACTCTACAGGATAAGCCCAAATTATTTTAAGTAATGAACATACTTACAGTAGCAATATGTAAATTCCTACTGATACACATTCTCTCCAAATTCTGTTATAGCCAAATTTCTTACTTATTGTCAACCTGGTGATGTAACAGTTTGTTGTGATACTGGTCTGCACTTCCGTTATGTTAATTATTTTGAACAATATTTAATATACTTACAGTTCACCTATGCATCTTCTTTTTAAAATGGCTGTGTATTTTGTCATTTTTTAATGTTGTATTACCTTTTTCTGTTTGTAACTGTTTATATATTGGTTATTAATTCTGTTGATCTTGAGCTTACACCTATTTTGTTACTCGTTTTTTAAAAATTCTTTTTATGGTGTCTTTTAATGGGTGCATATCACACTTTTAATGCAGTTATGGTTATTAATATTTTTAATGTTACTACTTCTTATATCTTCTCTAAGAAATCCTGTCTCATCCCAAGGTCAAACTCCAGGTTAACTTTCTATAAATTCTCCTGTTAAGTTTTAAAAGTTTTGCCTTTCACATTTAAGCATTTTCTATACCTGGATTGATTTATATAATGGGATGAATAGTGCCTCTTTCCTTGATGCTCTATATGACACATTTACATCAAAATTCTATGTATAGGGCTTTATGTTGGCTCTATATTTGGACACACAGGTAAATTTGTCCATATATATATTTTTTTACCAGTACCACATTATTTTAAACACTATGGCTTTATAATTTTTGATATTTATAGGACAAGTCATCACTCTCTTTATTCCCCTATTCTTCAGAAGTGTTTTGACTATTCTTGGCAGTTAATGTGCATCTACATGAATTTTAGAATCAGTTTGTTAGTTCTAGGAAAAAACCCTGATGGAATAACTTTAAAGCTATATAGATCAATTTGAGGGGACTTTATATAGTGATGAAACGGAGGATGACCTCCTACCTGTGAATATAGGATACTTCTTCATTTATTTAGGGCTTTCTTAATGTCTTTCAATAATCTCTAATAATCATCTCCAAAGAGGTTTTACATATCTTCTGCTAGATTTATTTTTAGATACATTATACCATAAAATTGTTGACCCCATAAATAATATTTTCTAAATTACAATTTCTAACTCTTTAGTATTGAAATTTACAAAATTAGTTGACTTGTAAAGTTATGCTATAGTTAAACTTGAAAATATATTATTATTTTTAACGCTTTGGATTTTCTGTGTAGAAATACTTTTAACTTGTACATAATGAGTGTTTTGTAGTTTTTAAATCCTTATATCTTTTTTAAAAATATTTTTTAAGTTGTAGTTGGACACAATATCTTTATTTTATTTACTTATTTTTATGTGGTGCTGAGGATCAAACCCAGTGCTTTGCACATGCTAGGCAAGGATGCTACCGCTGAGCCACAACACCAGTCCCTAAATCTTTGTATCTTTAATGCATTTTTGTCTTCTAACACTGGCTAGGACTGCCAGTGCAACATTAACCAATTTTGTCCCATCATTCCAGGTGTGGAACTCTATAAAAACTTAAATATAGTATATGGTATATAGTTATATATACTATATGATTATTATATATCATATCATTAATCATACCATGATGATAATTACATTATATTATAGTATAATATTAATATTATAATACATAAGCTTTATATTGTTATTTCCAAGTTATTTAACACACCTGTGTCAATTTTGCTAAAATATTCACAGAATTGAAAATTTGGGACTTAATGGGTTAAGTAGAAACATTAATGGGAGGTATATATGCTCTTCATTAAAATTTTTTTAAAATATTAATTTTACACATTAAATGGATTCATAGTGATATTTCCATACATGCATACAGCAAGCATTGATCAAACCATTCACCCTTTTCCACCCTCACTTCTTCCCCTACCCAGTCCCTAGTAATCACTAGTCTACTTTGAGGTTGACTTTTTTTCTTTTCTCTTTTCTTCCCATTCTTCCCCTTCCCCTTCTACTTTTTAGTTTGTACTTATGAGACAGAATATGCAATAATTATCTTTCTATGTCTGGCTTATTTCCCTTAACATGATGCTCTCTAGTTCCATCTATTTTCCTACAAATGACAAGATTTCATTTTTTTGGCGAAATAATACTCCATTGCATATATACACCATATTTTTTGTAATTCATTCATTCATTGATGGGCACCTAGGCTGATTCCATATCTTAGCTATTGTGAATAGCCTTGATAAACATGTATATGGGAGATCTCCTCTGAGGACAGACTTCATTTCCTTCAGATATATACTTAGGAATGGCATAGCTGAATCATATGGTAGTTTAATCTTTAAAGGATTAATCTTTATGAGGAATCTCCATCCTGTTTTCCATATGGCTGAACTAATTTACATTCCCTTCAACAGTGTATTGGAGTTCTTTTTTCTCTACATCCTTTCCATCAATTGTTATTTTCTTATTTTATAAAGGAGTATTGTAAACTTGTCCCATTATAACGGTGTTGGTTGTTTTATTTTGATATTGTAAATACCTTTTGTCAGGTTAAGAATGGTTCCCTTCTCTTTCTATTTTCTATTTTTTATCTTTATTTTTATTTTTATGTGGTGCTGAGGATCGAACCCAGTACCTCATGCATGCTAGGCAAGCACTCTACCTAAGCCACAACTCCAGCCCTCTATTTTCCTATTTAAAATGAAGAATGGTTTTAAAATGCCTTTTGTGTATCTCTTAGGATGATAATTATTTTCAATCTGTTAATGTGATAGGTGATACAGATTTTCATATGTAAAATCAACTATTGGGAAAAATATAACTTGGTCACATTGCATGATTTTTCTATAAACAAACAAATTGAGTTCGATAATATTCTATTCAAAATATTTGTATATGTGTTCATGGCTGAAGCTGGCCTATAATTTTCTGGTTTCACACTATTCTTGTTCATTTTTTATTATTATAGGTATATTGGTGTTAAAGAATGAGTTAGAATCAGTTTACTTTATCTGGAATTGTTTGGAAGGATATATTCCTTGAATGTGGTAGACTGTCTCCATGAAATGATGTGTACCTGATATTTTCCTTGTGAGAAGACTTTAAATATGTTTCAATTCATTTAATAGTTATAAAGTCATTTGGGCTTTCTAATTCTTATTTATCTCAACTAATTAAATTTTTCTAAGAATTTGCTATGTTGGAAACAATTAACAGGATGAAGACACCTGATTTCTATTTCTAGTCATGTGATTAGAAAAATTCATTTTACCTTTATGATATTCAATCTATTCATACAGAAGCAAATAAAGCTTATATTACATAATAGCACCTTGTACCTAGAAAATAGTTTGCATTTTACAAATTTGCTTTTTATACTCATATTCTTACTGGATTACATTCAAGTTTCCTCACAGCCTCTAAAATGCTAGGATTCCTAATTAAATAAATAATCTCCTCCCTCAAACCAAAAATATTTGATACTATCATCTCAATATCTATTATTCAATATAGTTTGGAAATCCCAAGATCTTAAATAGTTTATTATTGGGTATGCCATCTGAATATTATTTTATAAAAGACAGATAGAATAATGTATAAAAAATACAGTGCTACAACCAGCAAATAAATGATTTTGCAATAGAATTTTCATTTTTATATGTTTTCATTTATTTCAACTTTTAAAACAGTTACACCATGGGCTCGGGTTGTAGCTCATTGGTATAGTGCTTGTTTAGCAAGTTACAGGCACTGGGTTCAATCCTCAGCACCATATAAAAAGAAGAATAAATAAAATAAAGGCATTGTGTCCATTTACAACTGAAAATAAAAAATTACATCATAGTTTCTCTAACTTAGTGCTACATGTATAAATATGAAAAATAAGCCAAGATAAATTACCATAATAGTTTGTTTTCTAATATAAAAGCCTAGAAGATTGTGATGGTACCTAAGTCCCCTATTTCCTACTAACCAACGCTACCCTGATTGCATACTATTTCTCATTCACATTGCTCATAACATTTAAACAACCATGTATTTTTCCTAACTTTTGCTTACAGTTTCTCCTACCCAATCCATTCTACTCATTTGCCCATTCCTTCTTCTACTACGTTTCATTCATTTCTTCTCTTCTTGTCTATCACATCTTTATCTGTTTATTGTCATTAATGTTTCTTTGTACTTTAATTTGTTTATTGTACATAACTGCTCCCCATTAACTAATTTTGAAGGGTAGAACTGCAGATTACTTTTTCCCTCCTGTGCCTAGTGTGGTTTACAGAAATGCCTTTTTTCCCCCTCTATAAGATCATTCATCAGTTTGAGATAGGTAATTTTTAAAGATCATAAATTCATAGTTCTCAACCCTGGATGTATTATTAGAATCAGCTATGGGTTTCATTTTTTATATTTATATTTTTATTTATTTTTTTTTCTGTTATTAGGAATTGAACCCAGGGCCTCATGCATGCTAGGCAAGCACTCTGTCACAGAGCTACACCACCAGTGTTTTTATTTTTTATTTTGAGACAGGGTCACACTAATTGTTCAGACTCACCTTGAACTTGTGATCTTCTTGCCTCAGCTTCCCAAAGACCTGAGATTACAGGCACCACTGTACACCACTGTGCCTGGTTGCTGAGGAATTTTTAAGACATACAAACGCCTTAGTCTCCTTCTTAGAATAATTAAATTAATTGGGAGTGCCAATGGTTCTTCAAAGCTCCCCAAGCAATTCAAACGTATAGCCAATGTTCAGATCTACTTATATATGTAGGCTATGTAAACTACAGATTACAGGTGGCTTTTTTTGTAAATAAGGTTTTATTACAACACAATAATGTTCATATGCTTATATATCATATATGTTTGTCTTCACTCTACAAAGGAAAAGCTGAGTAGCTGCAATGGAGACCATATAGCTTGCGATGTTTAATGTATTATCTGAAACTTTACAGAAACAGTTTGTTGACCCCTGATAGAGAAGGAACTCTGTTACTTATCAAGAAAATATGGGAGAAAATTAATGACTAACATTAATAAGCAGTAAAACTGTTTTAAACACTAAAAGGCATGTTTTAAAAATATTTTGTTTGGTTTGAATATAAGATGTCCCCCAATCTCATATTGAATATAAGATGTCCCCCAATCTCAGCTGTAATTCGGAGCTGAAATTTAAATTATGAAAACTGTAACCCAATCAGTGAATTAATATATTCAATAAATTAACAATGTGAGTGGAATAACTGGGTTTTAAAACTAAGCATGTGGGGCATGGGTGGAGGATGCAGTAACTGGAGTGTGCCCTAGGTGGGTTTAATCTTCTTTGGGGCCTCCTCCTCCCCTGACCTCTGTTTCCTGGCTACCTTGAGGTAAGCAGCTTTCCTCTGCTCCATCTCACCTTGGGCCCAGAATAATGGAGTCAGTCAGCCATGAACTATACTTCTGAAACCATGAGAAACTTTTGCTCCTCTAAGTTGTTCTCATCAAGTATCTTGGTCACAGCAACAAAAGTTGACAAACACATACTTTCATCAAGGTTATTGTTTTAAAAATAATTTATATATCTGCAATTATTTATTTGAAAGCATAGTTTTACATATCTTAAAGAGAAGATTTCCATTATGAAAATCTGCCCCCATGATTCTATATAACAATAGTAGCAGCAGTGTTTGGTTTGGTTTCAATGTTAATTTTTTTAGTGGTTGATTATGTACTGACTATACGATGTCTATTGCCCTACTTTTCATACATTTTTAAGGTTTAGAAGCAGCTATTAGTTAGTACCAGACATGTTAGACCTTGTCCACAGGCATATAAAAACTATTGTTTGAATTAACTCTCTTTATCCAGAAAACTATTTATCTAGTAGAAATATATAGGCTAGATATCATGAGAACTAAGATTTGATTTTCATTGTTCCAGTGATTTTTAAAAGTCATTGACAAAGTCACTTACCTTATCTGTTATTAATAAATAATGTCTCAATCCTTACTAAAGGAATTTTGTCACCTGGATATGCCTGGTTGTGTAATATAATAATGTGTATTTGGAGCTGGGTGTGGTGGTGCCTGCCTGTAATCCCACTGATTTGGGAGGCCGAGGCAGGAGGATTACAAATTCAAGGCTATTGTCAACAATTTGATGAGACCCTAAGCTACTTAGTGAGACCCTGTCTCAAAATAAAATATAAAAAGGACTGGGGTTGTAGCTCAGTGGTACAGTGCCTCTGGGTTCAATCCCTAGTACTAGAAAAAAAAATCATGCTGTGAATTAGCTTCCTCTTGCTCACTTTTACTATATTTTCTCAAGTAAATCACAATATTTCTATCAATTTAATTTCTTATCTTTCTATAGTAAACTCTAATTAGTCAAAGGACTAAGCATAAATTACTTAGGTAATAACTTCTTCATTTAGCAAGACAGGCCAATGTCTGAAAAATACTTAAGTTTTAAATAAAAATCAGGTGGCACATGCCTGTAATCCCAGCAGCTCAGGAGGCTGAGGCAGGAGGATCATGAGATCAAAGTCAGCCTCAGCAACAGCAAGGCAATAAGCAACTCAGTGAGACCCTGTCTCTAAATAAAAATATATATGTATATATAAGAAAGGGCTGGAGATATGGCTCAGTGGTCGAGTGCCCCTGAGTTCAATCCCTAGTACCCTGAAAAAAATCATATGAGGTTTTCCAAATAAACACACATTTAAGAAAACAATGAATAATTGATATACCTGAGCAATATCTTGGTAATTAATTTTAATGGATTAGCTGAAGAATAGATATTATATAGAAGTAAAGATTCAGAATAAAACTATTATAAGATAAAAACAATCTTATTGAGGGATGCTATCTATAATTCTGAAAAAGGAAACTAAAAATTACATCCAAATCTAACAGTAATCATTTAAATTATTAATTCTAGGCTGGGTGCGGTGGCACAAGCCTATAATCCCAGTAGCTAAGGAGACTGAGGTAGGAGGACTTCCAAGTTCAAAGCCAGTTTCAGCAACTTAGTGAGGCCATAAGCAATTTAGAGATATAATGTCTCAAAATAAAACATAAAACGGACTGGAATGTGGTTAAATTTTTAAACACTAGTACAAAAAAAATTACATTAATTCTAATGCTTCTAAAATACTTAAGATTTTTAGATATCAAAACTTTGATATCAATACTAATTTGAAAAGCCCTTTAAAGATTGCAATTGCAAAATCTGAACATTGACTAAATATTAGAAATACTGTATCAATTTAAAATTTCCTGATTTTTGTAACTGTATTGTGATTATTTAATAAAATATTCTTTTTCTTCAGAAATATACACTGAAATACTAGTGATAGGCTTTCAAATAGATCACATCCTTTCAAATAGTTCATAGGGAAATATATAATGTAAAGAGAGAGAATGTTAAAGCAAAGGTAAACAATTGCCTAATGTTAACAATTGTTTAATGTGGGTTAAGGGAATATAAGTTCTTACTATTCTTTGAACTTGAAATAATCACAAAATATAAACTTAACAATAGCCCTTTCAAGATAACACCTAGTAGTAACTTTAAAATATATTCAAGTTATTAACTTAATATTATAGAACAAAACCAAAATTTAGTAGACTAAAGGAGAAGGGCACAGTGGTACATGCCTGTAATCCCAGCAACTTAGGAGGCTGAGGCAGGAGGATCAAAAATTCAAAGCCAGTCTCAGCAAGAGTGAGGTGCTAAACAACTCAGTGAGACACTGTCTCTAAATAAAATACAAAATAGGGCTGGGAATATGGCTCAGTGTTTGAGTGCCCCTGAGTTCAATTCCCGGTACTGCCCCCCAAAACAAAACACAACAAAAAACCAAATAGATAAAGGAATTTGAAAATTTGTTAGATTCTAACAACTTCAGTGTTTTTATGGTCCTTTGCCTGATATGATACTTTGCAAATTTTTATAAGCAAAATAACCATAATACAATAAACTGATTGAATACTTAACCCATTGTAGAAATTAGTTTGATCTGTGGATCCACAGGGAGAGGCTGTATTCTGAATGGATAGCTCTTTTTAACAGAATAATCTTGAAGTAGAAGAACTAATCCAACACGCAAACTTTTATACCACTCAGGACATAGGGCATTCCACATAATCACTGACACTGTGCCTGAACTGTCAGCAACTTCCAAAAAGGTCTAGGAAAAAAAAAGCAAAAGCATATATTTTATATATATATATATATAATTTATTTATTTTTATTCATATGGATGATATATAGCATATTGTCTGTGAAAATATAGACCTATGGAAAATAATATTAAGATTTTAATTTTTTATTATTAATGATTCTGTTGCCAACTCTGCTAATAATGGTAATCTACAGGAGAGATTAGTATAAGAGGCTTGGAAGTCACAGATGTGCTATTAACTCACTCTTTGATTGTGAACTATGAAGCATAGTCTAAATCTTATTTATATTTGGTTCTCTCATAATTTTTAACACAGTGCCTTAAACGTAGTAACCACCTAATATCTTTGCAAATGAATCAGACCACCCAAACTTGGAAATTTTAAATGAAGATCTTGATACAATTCTTGATTATTTAAACTGTGAGAGGGCCTTGATATTTATATTATAGAACTTCAGACATGTCACTAATTGGACACAATGTTCTGATTATATTAATTTATTTAGACTGGTATTTGAGGCTTTACTATAAATTACATGGGAATTATTTGTGAGTTACTACGTGAAAACTTATTGGAGCAGAAAAAGGCAGTATAGTTAAAATAGAGAAATCTGTTGTAGTAAAAAATATATTTTTTCAATTTTAAAATATAATGACAATGTTAGTCCCATAAAAAGGCAGTGTTTCAAGTGTTTTTGATAATAGTTTCTTCTTTTTTGAATTTACTCATATTTCATTCAAGGTAAGTTGGGAAATTAATCAGTGGTCACTCTGAAGTATTTCAGTTCATTTTGGTGCTTGAATATATAATTAAATTTTTGAAACAGTGAGGTAGTCAAATACCACCAACGTCCCTCTGGAACATCCTCATAAGGTGGTGCTTCCTAGACTCCAAATTTCTTCTTAAATGATGATTTTACATTCTCATATCCCTTTTCATACTGATGACTATACATTTTGAGTAATCTATCTTTTTATTAACTAAACTTGCACTGAGTTTGTATGATACTCCAGACATTGTTAGGCACTGGGATGAAGAGGTGAATCATCATCCCTAATAATAATAGCCAAAATAGATATAGTACTTACTTACAGGCATGTAAGTCCTTTACCTATATTCACTAATTCAAACCTTGCATCAACTCTGGAAGGAAAGTACAATCAATATCCCCATTTTACAGATGAGTAAACTATAACATTGCTAACATCATAAAGTTAAGGAGTGGTAAACAAAATGAAGCTTCCAATCAGATCATATGACTACAGGGTAAATATTCTTAAGCATAATACCACACTGCCTCCCTATAGTCAGAGAACTTGCACAAGAGTAAACTTGGCGAATCTACTAAAAATATACATAACTGAGTTATGCATGTTCTGATAGACAAATATAAGGCCATACAGTAGAAAGGAGTTGATTTTTCTTAGTAAATATGCATATGGTTGTGCAGTAAAAGGCTTAAAGTAGAGGTCAGTATTGAACTGAATGTTAGAGTTGGCTTTGTCAACCTGATGAGAGCTGAGAGGAAGAACATGCCCGGAAGAAAGAACAACATGAAGAGGCATGAAAGGAAGAAAACAACTGGTTACCTTTGAGAAATTTTTAGTAGGGCAATTTGGCTAGCATAAGGCATGAAAAGCTCAGGAGGAGTTGAGTCTGGAGAAGCAAGCAGGGACTAGTTGAGGGAGACAGAGGAGATAAGACAATGGAAAAAGTGGGGAGGAAAATTCAAGGAGGAAAGTATTTAGAGAATGAGGAAGCAAAACCTATAGGAAAATCACTGAATAGTTTTATTATATCACATAACAGAATTTGTAAATTATGAAAAATGTTGAATGAAGAATTTTGGTGATATGAGAAAATAAGAAAATGTTAAATGATACAGAATTCTATGTACACTTGTACACCATGGTTTCCATTTTGTAAGATAATTTAATGTGCTATATGACATGGTCACATGCAACATATAATATACAGGCACATATGTGCTATATATGATATACATGATATGATAGATATGCATATATTGAATATGTAGATATATGTATATTATGTATATGCATAATTTACATACATACAAGAAAGGGAATAAAGCCGACCAAGTTGACAGTGGTTTTCTTTGAGTCATAGATAATACTATTCTCTTTATAAAGGTGTCTACATTTTCCAAATTCCTCCCAGTAAGTATGCATAATTTTTATAATAAAAGCTTAATAAAACACCTAAAATGGTTCTTGATTAACATGAGAAACTACAGTATACTAGTAAATAAAACAATCAAACAGAACACAAATATATCAAGAAAATAGTTCTGATCAGCATTACATGGCACAGAGAGTCAAGATAATAGAAAAGTATGAGATTAGAAGGTCATTCATGAATAACAAGCTAAAGAAAAAGCCAATGTGGGCTGAGGCTGTAGCTTAGTGGCAGAGCGCTCGCCCAGCATGTGTGAGGCACTGGTTTCAATCCTCATCACTACATAAAAATAAAAAATAAATAAAGGCATTCTGTTCATCTACAACTACAAAAAATTTTTTTAAAAAGCCAATGTAATTGTTTTCTTTTGTTTTTACATTTCATTGACATTTACTAATAAATTTGAATTCATGTATTACATATAATCCACTTACCCCACCATATGTAAAATATTTATAAAACATTTATATTTAGAGACAAATAAAAATGATACTGTCAACACCATGAAAAGACAAACTTGAAACAATTCAGGTTCTATAGCAGTTCAATGAGTGAATAAGTTGGGTACAACAGAGCCCCAGACAGCAGCACAGCAACATATGTTCAACAGACTGAGGCAAAGAAATGGTTAAAAAAAGAAAGAAACAAAAACATTTAACATAATCCTAATGGAATAACAATGGTAACAATAAGTTCCTAAAAATTCAAAAGAAATACAATCAAGCAAAACAAGGACTCTTGAGAAATACATGGTGAAATTATTAGGAACAAAAAAGTCACAGAACTCTTACCATCTCTGTATACAGAAGTAACATGATATCAGTGAGACACACCAGAACTGCCAACAACCCATGTTTTTCTAAATGGGGACTTTATGGGTGTTTAGATTCTTCTTATTTAAACATAGCATTGCTTTACTGGTAGAATTACCTTGGCTTCTTCAGGGCATATCACCCCATCCACTCACATATTCAACAATATATTGAAAATCTTAAATCACAAGATAGAAATTTTAAATACTTGGACAAACTGTATTTGTATGGCACCATATAATTGTTTTACCATAACCCATGCATTGAGCTGTCAGGGAAAGGCTATTACCTAGCTACCACTTTTAGTTACAGTAACTTTATTATTTTTTATTTGTTCTTTTTTATTTACACATGACAGTAGAGCTAATTCTGACATATTTATACAAACATGGAGTACATCCTATTCTAATTAAGATTCCAGTCTTGTGGATGTACACAATATTGAGATTCACTGTGGTGTATTCATGTATGTATATAGGAAAGTTATGTCCGATTCATTCCACTGTCGTTCTATTCCTATCCCCCTCCCTTCCCTTCATTCACCTTTGTCTAATCCACTGAACTTCTATTCTTCCCCTCTCTCCCTCCCCTTGTTGTGTGTTAGCATCCACATATCAAAAAGAACATGTGACCTTTGTTTTTTGGGGATTTAGCTAATGTAATTGTGTTGAGAAGTAAACGGGAGGCCAGCAAGTGAAAACATCCAGTGTAGACTACTACTTTAAGAACCTTGCCTGAAGAAGAAAGAGGGAATAGAGAAGCCATAAGGTCAAGGGAGATTTTTTTCTCTTTATATTTTTTAAATGTGATATTACAGTATGTTTATATGGTGGTATGAAAAACACAGTAGAGAAGAAAAATTTGGAGACAAAGAAAAAGATGTGAAGGAGATCAGCTGTATGTATGAAGGAACTAAAGAGCACCAATATAGAAAGAATTTATTTTCTTTTTTATTTTTTGTAATGCTGGGGATTAAACTCATGCCCCACAAATGCCAGGCAAGTGCTGTACTACTGAGCTATATCCCCAGCCCCCAAGAATTTCTTTCTATAAATTACAAAGAAAAATACTCTGCAATGCATATATATATATATATATATATATATATATATATATATATATATAAACTTTGGAATATTATCTAAACTAGTATTTTATCCTACATAGAGTCAGCTATATAAGTTATAATGTATAAATGTAGATTCATATATATTATCTTGTCATTACTTGTACCTGGTAAGGTTCAATCATCTTTTTATCAGGTTTTCCATAGTATCGTAGTTTTGATTTATGCAAGATCCTCACAAGCAAGGCAGGAAAATTCCTTCTGTTAGCCCAGGTCATTTCAAGATGAGAAAGGGAAATGATTCTGGTATCTAGAATATAAAAAAGAGAAAAACTTTTTCTACTTAATATGTCATGGTAACTTTCAAGATCTATTTTAATGTTTAAAGATAGTAATAAATCACACCAAATGTAATTTCTTGCCAACTAAGACAGTCTATATACTTATATATACTTCTACATGAACTATGCCTCATTCCTAATAAAAGCATATGTATGTATATACATATATATGCTTTATATATATGCCATATATATATGTGTATATGTGTGTGTGTGTGTGTGTGTGTGTATTACTATATGTCAAGAATATAGGTGAATACCTATATAAACTAATGCAGTATTTCATCTAGATTGCCCTCCACCTTACCAAATCATTTGATTACTGCCTGGAAAATTTAGATCTTACCTTACCTCTTAATTATTTTCCCATTATTAGGCACTTGTTTAACATATAGGCTTTTTCATGGCATTTGCAGGGAAATGGATGGCATTAGAGCAGATTATGCTAAGTGAAGCTAGCCAATCCCTAAAAAACAAATGCCAATGTCTTCTTTGATATAAGGAGGGCAACTAAGAACAGGGAGGAAGAGCATGAGAAGAAGATTATCATTAAACAGGGACGAGAGGTGGGAGGGAAAGGGAAAGAGAAGGGAAATTGCATGGAAATGGAAGGAGACCCTCACTGTTATACAAAATTACATATAAGAGGAAGTGAGGGGAAAGGGAAAAAAACAAGAGAGAGAAATGAATTACAGTAGATGGGATAGAGAGAGAAGATGGGAGGGGAGGGGAGGGGAGGGGGGATAGTAGAGGATAGGAAAGGCAGCAGAATACAACAGACACTAGTATGGCATTATGTAAAAATGTGGATGTGTAACCGATGTGATTCTGCAATCTGTATATGGGGTAAAAATGGGAGTTCATAACCCACTTGAATCAAATGCATGAAATATGATATGTCAAGAGCTTTGTAATGTTTTGAACAACTAATAATAAAAAAGAAGAAAAAACATATAGGTTTTTTTTTAATGATATATTTCTGTAGTGTTCTCACCTCAGTTTCATATAAAGAGGTATCATCTTCCCCGAACATGTCAGATATGGTTGTGTATCAGTGCCTTTTACTTGCTGTTCTCTGGATCTGGACTATCTTCCTCTTAGATATCCAAGTGTCTTCCTCCCATCCCTCTTCAAGTTTACTTAAAGGTCACTTTCCCAGTGATGTTATCCCCAACCACCCTATTGAAAAGTAACCTCTTTACTTTACCCTGTCCCAGAGAGAGCTTATTATCTTTCATATGCCATATAATTTGAAACATTTTAATCTCCAAGCCTGCTTAAGGATAAAAACTACTTAAAAGCTATTCATCATCTTAAAGGATTAACTCATACTTTTGATTTATCCTCCCTTGGGTTAAGAAGGGTTCCATCTGCAGTTTTCTCCCAATTTTACTCTCACAGACCATAGTCCCGACTTTTAAAATCTGAATTTGCAAGAGTTCCAATATTTTCAGTTTGTTAAGGCATCCTCCTTTTCCATCTTTTTTCACATAATATATTACCTAGTCAACGTTTTGGCATAAAAATCATACCTGTAATTTATTTTTACTAAGAGTTTTAATGGTATGCTATAATTATGCTTATACCATAAAACACAGAGATTTTTCAATATTACTAGGATACCTTGTGTAACTTTCTCACTAGATTTTCCCAAAACATTAGTAGCCCAGAATCATAGATCTGAATATTTGATCTAGTATAGCAAAGTGATTTCTTTTTTTTAACATGGTCAGACAAATCATGGATCAGTTTTGAATTATCTAGAACATACACATAACACTCTTGATCAATGAAGGCAGATATGACTACTTTATCGACTGAAATAAATTCAAGAGCTACATGGTTTTGCAAAAAAACAGAGTTTTAAGAGCTACTGTTCTGCCACAATTAGGTCCAGACAGTTAGCTGCAATCAAACATCTATCAGCTCAATTCACATTTTTCCAAGTCTGGTTTTCAACTCACAAATTTAACAGAATATACATACTTCTCAAATTCAAAAAGGAACTACAATCTATTTACAGAGAATGAGGAATACCTGCAAATTCACAGCAATAAGTGTGTACATTATCAAAAAAGAAAGAATAAAAATAAAAGGTATACAATAAGTTAGAAAATAAGCAATGGAAGAGTGATTCTAAAACTTTTTGGTCCTGGGACCCCTTTACATTCTTACAAAGTATTTAATATCTTGAAGAGATTGATTTTGTTTATTTGGGTTGTATCTATCAAAATTTATTGTGTTATAAATAAAAATAAAAAAGAAATTTTAAAATCATCAACTTAAAAATAGTAATAGACCTAAGATATAATTATAATTTGAGAAATGACCATATTTTCCAAAATAAGTATAGTTAGAAGAGTAGTATTGTTTTCCAATTCTGCAAGTATCATTAGTATCTAGCTTATTAAAAAACAGCTAGATTCTCATGTCTTCTTTGGCATTCAGTCTGCTTCAATGTCACATGTCAGGCAGCCTCTGGAAAACTTCATGGTGCAGTTGTGAGAGAATAAGAGTGGGAAAAGGTAAGTAAAGCCTTAGTATTATTATTAAAATAGTTTGACCTCAAAAATCCCTTAAAATGTATTGAGTACACCAGTAGTGATACTTTAAAAATTATTGCAGAAGAATAAATTTAAGGGATGCAGTAAGGAATAAAGATAAAACCTGAAAATAATGAATTAGAGAACACTATGCCACAATAAACAAAAAGAAAACAGTAGTACTAATAAATCAAATCATCTGGAAAAACTAATGAAAAGGTAAATTTCTGGCAATTCCAATCATGAAAAACAATACAAAATATAATATTCAGAATGTGCTAAAACTTACACACAATGAAAAAATTGTTAAAAGAGTATTATGTATGATTCTATATAAATAAATTTGTAAGTATAAGTGAAATAGGTAATCTTCTAGGAAAATGCAAATTACCGGTATTATTGTAAAAAGAAGAAAACCAGGACAGGTCATTAATCATGGAAGTAAATGAAAAATGTGGAAAAGGAAACAGTGGCCTCAAAATGGCAGCAAGTTCACATGGATTTTAACACATTTAAGGAATAGCTCTGTCCCTGAGCCACAAATTGCTTCAGTGCCCAGTGAAATATACTAATTATACCTATTCATTTATAAACTTAGAATAATGCTGAAAAATTTCAATAGAAGTAGTACAAAAGAGAAAAATTATTAATCAAAATAATTTGTGATGGTAAAATCTTAAATCACGTTCTAATCTACTGTAGCAGCTTGCCAAGGGACAAATGTGCCAGGACTAATTAGAGTCCTAAACTTCTTTTCTTGTTCAGGAGGGGAATAGCATAAATTATGAAGACACACATGGACATGTAAGTTTGAATAGTTGAGTATTCATGACTAGAAAAAAAGTACTAGAAGAAAAAAATTATCCTGCAAAAGTCAAAAAAATAACCACAACCTAGTAGGGATTTGAAAGTGACTCAACATCAGCAAATCCATCAATGCAATTTATTTCATTCATTTCGTTATTCAAAAAGCACTTACTTAATGCCTACTGTGTGCCAAACATTGTTCTAAGTATAAGGGTTATGTCTCACAATGGTGAAAAAAGTTACAAATCTTATGAACAGTTCAGAAGAGAAAAAAACAAAGAAAATATTTTCAGAGTGTTATGACTCAATGAAAGGCATTTGCAGGGTGCTATAATAAAAATAAACAGGTAGGGAAAACTTACTTAGATATACTTTTCTAGAATGTTTTATACATTTGAGTTGAAACCTGGGAATGGGAAGAAGCTATTCTGAAAGGGGAAAAAGCAGGTGCAAAGTACCTGAGGCAGGCAAAAGGCTGGAAGTTTGGGGATCAAAAGGCTGGTATTGCTAGAACAAAATGAAGAAAAGAAGGGGTTAGAGACGAGGTTAGAGAGGTGAGTAAAGGGATTCTGTATGGCAGGATCAACAAACACAGGTCCATAGCCAAATCATGCTGCTGCCTATTTTTGTAAAGGAACTTCTATTGGAACACAGACCCATTCATTTACACATTGTCTAGGCCTGCTTTAACTTATGATAGCAAAACTGAATAGTTTTGAAAATGACCATATGTCTTGCAAAGGTAAAAAGATTTATCATCTGACGTTTTACAGAAAATTTGCCAACCACTTCTGTAGGACCTTGTGGATCCTAGTGGGTAGTTTGAATTGCTGTGTAAATGCAATGGGCCACTGCAGAGATTTAAGCAGGCAATTGGCATGATCTAACCTCCATTTTAAAAAGCTGTCTTTGAGGTCACAATAGGAGTTACCTTTCAGTCACGGTACTGACTAGGAGAAGGCATGAGAGAATCTTTTGTGGTGCTTGCAATATTCTCTGTCTTGATGGTAGTGTAATGACACAGGTGTATATATAAGTAGAAATTTATCAAACTGTATTTTTAAGACTTTTTCATTTTACCATGTAAAGTTATACCTTAATAAGAGGTTTCAAAGGCACAAAAATATACAATAAACAAAGTTTAGAGAAAAATGGACAGAGTGTGAGAAAATAACTTGGAGTATATAGCAGACAAAAATTAATAACCATTAGCAAAGAAATTTTACTAATAAATAAAAAAGTCAAAAGATATCATTTTAAAATAGCAAGACATATGAAAATGAGCACTAATACATGTTAGTGAATATAAATTAGTACAAATTTTTCAGATGATTTGTCAATTTCCATTAAATTGATTCAAATATTTTTTACCCCAGAATTCCTCTTCTATGAATCCATCTATTTAATATAAATACTTGAATACAATCAATATGCATATAGCCTAACAATGTTCAACACTGTATCTAATATGGAAAAACTAAACACTGCCAAAGTTACAAATTAACATTCACATGGGCATGATTATAGAAATTACCGTATATCCATTCTATGGAATATTATATATACAAATATACATGAAAGATATCTAAGATAAAATAAGTGGAAATAGCAAATCATGCAATGCCATATAATTCATTATTCTTCAAGGGTGCACACAGAACCATAGACAGTTTGGAATTTTGAGAGAGAAGTTGAAGGTATAGGGGAAGGTTAAAGAGGTCTTTCATTGCACTCCAGAATTTTATGATTAACAATTTCAAACATAGCAAACCTGAAAGGATTTTTCAAAGAACAACAATAAACTCACTTCCTAGATTTTACCACCACCATTTTACTATACTTGGATCTTGCACTTTTAGCAGAACATACTTTTAAATGTATAGTTTTTTTTTAGCATAAGGACATTGCATTTTGTAATAAAACATGTTTTTGATAAATAAATAGATACTACTTTAATAATAACAACAAAAACCAAATATACAAATTTTTAACTCTTTTAAAAGCTAGAAATATATACATTTTAACTCTTTTTAACTCTTATAGGACACCAATGTTTCATTTTACATATTCAATTCTAAAAATAAAAATTATCAACGTTGAGAATAGTAATGCACTACTGTTTTATTCCATGCTTAAGATAAAATCAGTCTATTATTTACATCATTACCCTAAGTACACGTATGAAGACACAAATGGTGTGACTCTACTTTGTGTATAACCAGAGACATGAAATATTGTGCTCTATATATGTGCTAAAGATTTAGAATAAATAAATTAAAAATTAAAAAGTCAGTCCATTATTTCACTCCAGAAATAATTTTTAAAAATTTACTTATTTAAATCATCCTTGACTACAAATTTATATAACATTTTCTTTTTGCTTTATAACTGGATATGACTATAACTGTGTATTTTTCAATTAGTTATCCTTTCCGCTCTCATTTGTTACTGTTACAAATCACAGTAAGATGACCTGTGGTTTAGCAGTTTGATTAAAACATAAAAAAATACTGAAAATCAGTAAGTGTAGAAAATTATATTTCTCCTCCTAGTACTTTTTATTTAATTTTTTTGTATTTTATTCTCTTCCCATATGTGTTCATGCCCACAGTATTATCATTCCCCTTAATTCCATCTCATAAGAATAATAAAAGCATTTTAGAGCAGTTACTGATGAGGAGCTGGCATTTTCTGGGTAACTTCCCACTTCTGATACTGAAAAATTGAACTTCATAGGTCAGTAATGTTCATAATAAGTAATAAGAAACATGAAAAGGAGAATTCTGAGCCTTTCCACAAAATCATACCCTCAAAAAGTGATATTTAAATAACTGTTACAAGGATATAAAAGTGGCATTTTGATTAATGTAAACTATTAAGAAATAAATCATGGGACATCCTTTATGAATGAAGGTCAAAACCTGCAAACATGCAAATATTTACAACTTCCATGCAAAATTCAAATCTACATGCTCTTCAACCAATATAACATACTATTTCCACAAATGAAATGCAATGTGACTAAGCTTCATTCACCATAGCCAAATATATAACTAATGCAAGAGGAATACTGAGTTCCACATTAGTATCTTTGCTACACTGAATTTAAGATGTGTTGAGGCACTTCAGAATGGCCACTCTGCAATCAAACCGAGAGAGGGGCTGCACAAATTTCATTAAGAAAGCTTCTGTCACTCTTTCAAGAAAACTTGTTTGCTCCTACCCTTCACTTGTAATCAACAATACAAAAGCACCTTCATTTCTTTGCCTTTAGCGCAAGCTCCTGGAAAAAACAAAGCAACTTTTGGAAACCCTTTGCCGTTCCCTCCAATTACTTACTGTTAAAATTGTATTCCTCAGGTTGCTTGTCCGTTAACCAGATATCTCCATAAGGATCTTCATTATTCCACAGCGCCAGGTAATGACTCTTCCCTCCCCTTAAGGGTCTCTCGGGTTTCTCCTCATGTGCTCTATTTCTGAAAGGAGTTTCTAAAGAAATTGCGTCTAGGGTCTCCCCACAGTGGACATTATCTATGCACAGGATTCCCTGGCCTACCCTTTTCTCATTGTAAAGACACGAGACTCTGGAAATTTTCATTTCTATGCCAACTTTAAGAATATTCTGATATACAAGAGAGTTCAAGCTGGGGTCCAAGTAGCACTTCTCCTGGTACACCCCGTCTGAGATCGTCACATCATAGCAGTAAAGGGGAGGCTTGGGCACCGTGTCCCGTGGCTCATCCTCCAACAGGTACCTTTGGACAGCCAGGACAGTGACAGGCACCACCTCGGAGGGGGTGACCCACTGACGAGGTGAGCCAGTTATTTGCTCAAGAACCTTTTGGATCCAGGACCTGGGCCCCTGGGCACCAGCCCTTCGGATCACTCCTCCTGGGACCCCAGCCCGATCTCTCTGAAGGTTTGGCCAATCTAGCCCAGCGTGTGAGGGGCCAGCCTGAGGCTGACCTGACTCACCAGACATTGTGATATAACCTCGAACTCTCTGTACTCCTAAAAGCTAGTTTGCCGGGTTCAAAGCTGGGAGAAAAGAAACCGCGCGCTTTGGCGACGATCGCTACTCTGCCCCTGCTAACTGGCAAGTCTCCGCCCCGTAGCGAGGCTGCAAAGACGCTACGCCTGCGCGCGCTCCAGCTTTCCCGCCCCACCCCTCTCCCGACTTGCTTCTAATTCTGAGGCACTGTTACTAGGCAGTAGCACCAGCGGGTTACGTAGCAGGTCTTCCGACCTGGTGCCTGCCTGATTGTGGTCTCGGGGAGGAGTGGCCGAGGAGTAGGAGGTGGAAGCGATGTCATCAAGGTTCTCAAAGCTTATCCAGAGGGAGGGGAAAGAGAGCTCCTGGCTCCCACCAAAAGGAGAGTACAAGTGGCAATTGGAAAAGAAAGTGTAAGGAAGTAGGGTGCATGTAATCAAAACTCAGAGGTTTGGGGTTTGGAACTTGGGCCAAGAACAGAAAGTAATTTATCCTTGATTAATATACATGAATGCGATAACATGGGTCTCCTGTAGTATGAACAAAATCGGATAATGTATGCTTTCAGGACAGCCTTTAGGACAGTCTCTAGCGCGCGCGCGCACACACACACACACACACACACACACACAGAAGGAAAACAAAAAGTCCTCAATAAACATTAATTGCCACTGCTTTTATGATTAGCATAATTGTCTGTAGTAGCTTCTTGAGAGCAGGGTGGGTGAATTAGTGATTAAGTGCAAATTAAAACAGAAGATAGTAGAATTGACTTGATAGAATCACTTTTAGATTGTGCTTTCTTTCTTTCTATTTATTTATTTATTATTGAAAGGTGGACACAATATCTTGATTTTATTTTTATGTGCCGCTGAGGATAGAACCTAGTGCCTCATGCATGCTAGGTAAGTGCTCTACCACTGAGCCACAACCCCAGCCTACATTGTGCTTTCTTAAAATGCACTTATTTTTAATATAATAACTAGCCTAATATACAGATAAGCTACAGACTTTCAATACCTGCATTTCATTAGTACAGAGCATATATCAGGAATAAATTTGAAGTGAAAAAACTTATTAGAATAGCCAGAATTAAAAATATAAGGGCTCAGTGGTAGAGTGCTTGCCTTGCAAGTGTGAGGCAGTGGGTTTGATCCTCAGCACCACATAAACATAAACAAACAAAATAAAGCTATTGTCCATCTATAACTAATTTTTTAAAATATGATATTTATTAGATGTATCCAGAGGTGCTAATATTACACATAATGTAGTAATTGTCCTAAGAATATTTGAAAGGTTTTATGAGCTAATTTTGTTTATATTAGTTTCATTTTGCTATTTTATTTTATTATTCTTTATACACTGTTTATTAAGTCCTTACTATGAAACAGGTACTGGGGATAACTATGGTCAGGGTTTTATAGTCTAGCTTTTCACTGCTTGGGCTGCAGAACTCTGCCATTTTTAATATTTAATTATTTCACTCATTCTACATATATTTTTCTGAGCCGTGTACAGTTGGCTGTGGAGACAAAAAATCATAGTAAGGGGAAAAGGAGTGGAGGGACAGGAGTTAATATTTTAGAGTTTGATAGGGAAAGTTTCTTTAATAACATATTGAGTAGAAGAGACCTGCAGAAAGTGAGGGGGTGACCTATGTGGATATCTGGGGAAACACTTGAATCAGAGAGAACAGCAAGAGCAGATTCCATAAGAAACAGAAAATACGTTGGATATTTTCAAGGAAATGCAAAAGCAAGTGGGTTGTAGTGCAGGGGAGAAAGGAAGAGGGGTAGATGAAGTCAGATAGGTAGCTGGCCCAGAATGTTTTCCTTTTTTGAGCATAGGATTGACATTACACTTCAACTTGAGCTCCATTTCCTTCATAGCACCTCTCTGAACCAATTAAATCTAGAATGATCTTTCTCTTCTCAGTATTGCTTTGTATATATCATTCATTTAACATTCATCATCTAATAACTTTCCATTAAAAAACATGTTATATACAATGGAGATTTAATCAACCATAATGAAGAATGAAATTTTGTCATTTGCTGGTAAATGGATAAAACTGGAGAACATCATGCTAAGTGAAATAAGCCAGAATCAGAAAGTAAAGGGTTGAATGTTTTCCCTCATATGCAGAATCTAGAGAAAAATGAGGAAAATAAGTGCGTGTGAGAGAGAATCCCATGAAAATAGAAGGGAGATCAGTCAATGACAGAAAGGGATAGAAGGGGAGAGACTAGAAAAGAGGAACTGTGGTGGAATGAAATTGACTATTATGCTATGTACATATATGAATATACCATAGTGAATTTCAACATTATGTTTATCTATAAAGCACCAATTTAAAAAACCATAAATAAATTGAAGGAAAACAGCAGAGTACAGAAAGGGGAATGAGGGAGAGAGGATGAGAGAAAAAGAGGAAATACTAGGGACTGAAGTGGAACAAATTATATTCCACACATGTGTGATTATGTCAAAATGAACCCTAGGAATTGTAAAACTATACTGCACTAATAAAATACATTTTTAAAAAACCCTTTCAAATTATGTATTCTGTCTGATTAGGGCACTCTTTACATTTTTGGCTAGAAAATTAGTTGTTATAAGACTGTCTTGTGCACTATAAGATATTAAGAATTATTCATGGACTCTACCCAGCACATGACTATATTACCTACTTCCCCAGACTCCATTGTGACAATCAAGAATATCCCCAGTCATTGCCAAATGTCTCATGGGGTACAAAATATTCTTGGTTAGGTGGCATTGGAGTAACTAGATTTGAAGCTTTTTGAGAGCAAAACCTGATTTGTTCCTTTTTTATTTCCTATAGTTCTTTCACAGTTACTATGCATAAAAGGCATTTGACTATTTTAAATAAATGTAAAACACAATTATTACTACCTTTCTTCCCAAAGAAATATACAAGTGTGTCTTCCCATAAGCACACAAATGCAATAAACAAATATTTTAATTTATAAAGCATAAAATAAGTTCCCTCAACATAGGCACTTTGTGACTTTCACTGCTGAATCTCCAGTGGTAAAATCAGTATATAGCATAAAGTAGATGCTCAACAGTAATTGTTAAATGATTAAGTGAAATTGTGGATTTTTATTAGATTTACTGTAGGAGTCATTAAATATCAACCATCTATTATTTATCCTTTAAAAAGAACATAATCGAAGTATTTAAAATCTAATTCATCAGCATCTTTTGAACTATGTACTCTATGGAATTTATGCATAATAATACTGTATCATCACATTCTGGTTCCTCCAGCTAATTCATGAAAGATGGATTTTGATTGTAGTGCTTGGTAGTTGAAATTGGGAAGAAATAGCACCCATGTTTGTTTTTACACTATAACTCACAATAAAGATGTACATGACTAAGTGTACACTTTTGGAGTCTTTTGTATTACTCTGGCAATCTGCTGATAATGTGTGCCACACTAAGAATTTAGGTGTCTATTTGAGCATTTGTTACACTTACAGGAGTATGAATGCTCCCTGATGTGGTATTATTATACCTGTTTTAGGATCAGTTATAGTACACAATAACAGTAAGAGACTTTTAGAGTGACTTTTAGGGTAACCTTTAGGTTAGTTTTTCTACCTCATCTGGAAGTTTTGTTACAGTGCCCTCCAGAGGTTAAATTATAAAAGCAGACAAGGCTATAAAATGGATATGTTCTAAGTAAGATATTCAAAACACTTTAAATATTTCACAAAATGTATTTTGGTAGAACACCAAATTTGGTGCACATCGATTTATTCATCTTTAAAATTGTACTAATAAAAGTAGTCACATTTGTTGAAAATTAAGTTACTACATATAGGTAAAGTACTTAAAATAATGAATGGCACATACTAAAAATTCAATAAATGCTAGCTATTGTTGCTATTATTCAAAAGGAAGATAAAGGCATGACATAAAATCATAGAATACTACAACTATAGGAAGCCATTAGATACTCATTAGTTCAGTGTTCTTCAAACTGTGGATTGTGAAGCATTAATGAGGTTATGAAATTGATTTACTGGGTCACAACCAGCAATTAAAAATATGAAAAAGAATAGCACAGAAAATATCAAAGTGCATCACACATAGTAATTGTAAGAATTGCTTCATAAAATTTTTGTTTCAGATTTGTTGTCATGTATTTGAGTATACTGGGCTGTGCTGTAAAATGTATTTCTTAGATTAGGTTATGGCCAGAAATGTTTAAAAGTAGCTATTAAAATTCAACTTCCTTTTACTACAAATTAGAAAGTTCAGACTAACATGAACAAGATCACACAGTGATAAATAGAAGAGCATCAGAACTATAAGTCAAGATTCTTGGTTACCAAGCCTTAATAAAAAAAGGCTTTTTAATGGGTTGGGGTTGTAGCTCAGCAGTAGAGCACTTGCCTAGCACGGGTGAGGCACTGGGTTCAATCCTCAATACCACATTAAAAATAAATAAATAAAATATAGGTATTGTGTCCATAATATGTTTTTCAAGACCTTAAGTCTGATAAATCCTGCATTATTTACCAAATATATATGTGTGTGTGTGTGTGTGTGTGTGTGTGTGTATATATATATATATATATATATATATATATATATATATATATATATATATATAAAATTTAAAGAAACTTATTTTGATATATTCTATTATTCATTAACTATCCTTTCATTCATATCCCAGGTCAGGCAAATTAGCATCATTCCTTAGCCTTGGACATTGGAGGTACACTTGTAGGTGCATCAAATTTGTAAGATTATAAGAGTGTAGGTGGAGTTGTGGGGGAGGAGTAAAAAGAAGTGGCATGACTAGTTGGTGCTAAAAGGATGTGGAGAGTTCAGATGCTATCTCAAAGAGTGTTTAGGTAAGCTCTCCAAACATCACCACGGTAACAAGAGAGGGCCTGAGGGTGGCTGCCTGGCAACCAGAGCACTACAACCTCCAGCTCAGTGCTGCCCTTTTCCAACATCTTTCCCTTTTATGGTTGCTCTTGATGATTTTATTAACTAAATTGCCTCTATATACACAGATGGATTTGTATAGCTTTTAATACCACCTATTTCATTGGAATCAAGGATGTTCCTATGTTATCTTTCTCTCAGATGTGGAATATAGTTTGATTTATTTATTGGAGAGCATAAACAGAAATCTCTAACACAGACCCACCATTTCAGTGGTTTTAGTCCCCTTTTGCCCCTTGGTGTCTCAAAACAAATGCTAATATTTGTCCATATGCCTTTGCTTATACTGAGTACATATTAGATGCACTATAAATGGTTTATGATGTTCCCTTTTCCTTCTCCTTTTATCCATTCAAATCCTACTTCTATTTTTCATAAAAATCTCCGTATGTTAGCTTTTCTTCTGTGTCCCAGTGTTATAGATTTGTAAGAGAACTTGATATTAGAATGCATTTGCGTATTTTCAACTTATTAGACCTTTCCTTTCCTGGCATTTTCCTTGAAGAGAAAGAAGGACTGCCAGTAAACTTCTGGGATTTTGGAAATTAACTTTTTACTATTATCCTTATTTATCAACCTAGTATGATGTGTACAGCCTCAATGCTTATATTATTTCAATAATTTATGTTTGTTAAAATGTGTAGCTAAACTTTGATAACATTTTGGAAATCTGAACACCAGTGTGTATACCGGGTTGTCTTATGTGAATGAGAACCAGGTCAGTAATTTTGTTCTCAATAAGCTATTTATCTCAAGATGTCTAGGCTAGTTTTTTTAAATAATAGCTTTGTAGAAGTATAATTCATAAAGCACACAATTTACCCGTTTTAAGTGCAGGATTCAGTTGTTTTTACTACATTCAGAGTTGTGCAGTCATCAAAACAACATAATTTTAGAACATTTTATCACCATGAAATTAGTCCTATAAACATTAGCAGACTTTCCCAATTCCAGCTCCCTGCACCAGCCACAGGCAACTACTAATCTACTCTCTGTCACTATGGATTTGCCTACTCTGGATATTTCATGTAACTTGAAATATGCATTGTGTCTGACTTCTTTCAGTTAGCACAATTATTTCAAGATTCACCCATGTTGTTCACTCCTTTCCTTGACTGCTAATATTTCATTCTATTGATATACCACATTATATTTATCAATTCATCAGCTGATGAACATTCTTTCCATTTTGGACTATAATAAAAATGATATATTAATGTATACTAATTTTGGGTAATATATGCTTTCAAATCTCTTGTATAACTACCTAGGAGTGATATTGCTGGCTCATAAAGCAACAATATGGTTAATTTTTTGAAGAACTACTAAAGTGTTGTTCCATTTTACATTGCCACTAGCAACATATGAATTCCAGTTTTACCACATCCTTGTCAATAACACTTGTTATTGCCCACTCAGTCTTTTATTATAGTCTTTCCTTGGTATGCACATAGCTGTGCACTGCACATTTTCTTCTAAGTTTTCAGGAATATATCAGATATTTTCAAATTCTCCCCTTAATACCTCATTATTCATCTTGGGCATCCAGATTGTTCTTGGAAAAATAAATGGTTTATTTTTTATGTAGTCTAATTTATATATTTGTTTTCTCCTGCTTGTACCTTAGGTACCACATCTGAAGTCATTGTATAAGCCAATGTTACAACTATTTACTCTAATGTTTTTAAAATTAGAGTTTTATAATTTTAGCTCTTATATATAGGTCTATATTATATTTTGAGTTAATTCTTATATATAGTGTAAGGTGGAAGTTCAAATTCATTGTTTGGCCTGTAGATATGTAGGTGTCCTGGCACCATTTGTAGAAACATTTCTTTCCCTCACTGAACTATATTACTATTCATGCTGATAATCAATTGACCATAATTTTAAGGATTTATTTCTGGCCTCTTAATTCTATTGCATTGATTTTATATCTATTCTTATTCTAGTGCCACAGACTTGATAACTGTAGGTTTGTAGTAAGTTTTGAACTTGAAAAATATTAGTCCTGCATTTTGCTTCTCTTTTCTCAAGATTGTTTTCACTTATATTCTAAGTCCTTTGCATTTCCATATGAATATTAATATGAGTTGATTAATTTCTGCAAAAATGAAAGCTGGAAGTTTGAATCTTTAGATCAATTTGGGGGGGTGTTGCCAACTTAACAATATTCAGTTTTTTGATAAATGATCATGGATGTCTTTCCATTCATTAAGGTTTTATTTAATGGCTTTCAAGAATATTTTTAGTCTTTAGTGTACAAATCTGACACTTCCTTCATTAAACATATATCTAAGTAGTTTATTCTTTTGATATTATCATAAATAGAATTTTTCATAATTTTATTTTCACACTGTTAATTGATATTATACATAGAAATTGAGTTGACTTTGTCTTAAAATCTTGCTATACTTGTATTTTCGTTCTAATAAGATTTTGGTTGACTGATTAGTACTTCCTATATATAGTACTTCCTATATATTAGTACTTTCTATATATGAGACCATGTAATCTGTGAATCAGGAGTTTTATTTCTCTTTTTCAAATCTGAAAGTCTTTTTTTTTTGCCTAAATATTCTTGCTTAATCGCCAGTATAGTTTCAAATAGAAGTGGTCATTTTTTTTTTCCCAGTATGATGAGAACATGCAATCTTCTTAACAGTTTTTTGCTTTTAATATTTTGTTAGCTTCTTGTTTGTCTCAAACTGTAACACTGCCATAGGCAGTTTCTATTTAAAATAATCCCTGCTGGTTGATATTGACAAATGCCCTGGATATAGTGCTGTTCATGTAGAATAATATATGTGTTCAAATAAAGACAAGTTTTGATAATGGAGCTTTGTAAAGCTGTCAGAAAAAATGAAACAGTAACAATTCTCTGAGGGTGAGATATTTAGGAGGCAATGGACCTTTCTGCCCCATCCAATAGCTGCAATGTTTCTGGTTTTCTTTTTCTTCCTTTTAAATGATTCCTTACTTCTTTCTTTCCTTTCCTCTTTCTTTCTTTTGTGGTACTGGGGATTGTACCCAGGGGTGCCTTATCACAGAACCACATTCCTAGCCCTTTTTATTTTAAAAGGGTCTCCCTAAGTTGCCCAGCCTGGTCTCAAACTTCTGATCCTCCTGCCTCAGCCTCTTCAGACACTGGGATTACAGTCATGCATCACTGTGTGCAGCATGCCTCTGATTTACATATATACTACTGCTAGTGAGGATGTTTCCAGACTTTTATAAACCTGGATAGAGGGGAATAGGTTTTGGAGAGTTAAAATAACACAATACCACATAGATCACCATTCTTACTGAAATCCAGCCATTTTTCTCTAGTAATCACCCCCTTTGGATTGTGTAAGCCTTTGGATAATTTTAGAGTTCAAAAAAAGTTAATTTTGACATTTTTGCCAATGTTATTGTTGCTTCTATGGAGGAGTGGATTGGGGAGATTCTCACTCCAGTATTCAGGAAATTCCTCCTGTGTTAAGTTTCAATGAAGAAAAAACATTCTATTTTTTGTTTTTACAAATAATTTCAATAGTGTTAAAGTGAAAACAACTCTGAGGTAAAAGGTAATATTTAAATATCATATTATTGCTAAGTAGTTACTTTTCTTAGCATCTTCAAAATTGATCTCATAGACCATGTTTTACTTACTCATAGAATCCTTAGTGCATAGTACTTAGTGCACAGTAAGCAGTCAATAAATTATTGTCAAATATATACATGTGTGATGAAATGATATTCCCTTTAAAAGTTACCTGTCATAGACAGGTAAGTCTTTAAAAAAAAATCTCAAAATTGGCTGTAAGACTTCAATATCACCTAGAATTTTTTTATTTATTTATTTTTTCCTTCCTTTAAAAAAATCAAGTTCTTTAAAACATTTGTTATTGATTTTTTTAAAAAAATCAATGACAGTGGAATGCATTGCAATTCTTATTATACATATAATAAGCACAACTTTTCATATTTCTGGTTGTATATAAGGTATGTTGACACCAATTCGTGTCTTCATACATGTACTTTGGATAATGATGTCTATCACATTCCACCATCCTAGAATTCTTTTAGAAAATGTCATAGGGCTTTCCTTTCTAGAGTTTTCTGAAAGAATATTGTTTCCAAGCTATTCAAACTGTGTATGGTATAAAAAACTTGTTCAGTCAGCAAAAGTTGTTTAGGGTCTCACTAAGTTACTGAGGCTGGCTTTGAACTCATGATCCTCTTGCCTTAGCCTCCCAAGCCACTGGGATTACAGGAACAACATTGTAGCAAAGTGTCATAATGTCTAGGGTCAGGGTTTATGAGTAAAATCCAGAAAAATTAGAATGTGTGCTGATTAAACAAAGAATAAATGTAGATTATAATAATCAATAATTGTGGAATATACATGGATTAAATGAACTTACTTATATTAATATGCATTGTGTCCCAAGTTCCTGAAGTCCTAAACTATCTACATGGAGTCAGTGGTTTCCAATATTTGATTTAAAGAAAGTTTATTATGATAATATCAGTGACTTTTATGCAATCATGCAACTCATATGGATATCTTAGGGTAACTGCAGGCTCAAACCATACTCTCACTGGCTGGAGAGTATTGTTAGGGGTAATAGATTCTGTAGATTCTTCCCACAGATCCCCTTTAGTAGGTTTTGCTTAGGAATAGTAGAGAAGTTATATCTTGTTCTAACCCTCTCCTATCCAAAGCCAAGGGGTAATCAATCCAGTAGGAGGCACAAATGCATGTATGTCTCAGTGTGGGAAAATTCTGTGGTGCATTCATGCACTGGAGCTTCCCTTTGGATCAGGCTAAAGTTAGATTTAGGTAGAAACCTGACATTTACTTGATTTCTTACTCAGTTGTAGCCAGTTTTATATACTTTCTTATAATATTTTCTTAGGAGAGTACTTCCACCATGAAACATACCCCAAGAATTTCTACCTCCTTCCAGGGAAATTGATTCCACACAATGCAGACATTGACTATTTGGAGATGGTGGATTATGGAAACAAAACAACTGTGTTTGGAAATAGCACTTTAGAGCAACTTGATAAGTGATTTCTTAAGAGGTTAGATAATTTAGAGGAGGAATGGTTGTTGGAACAATTCCTTGTCAAGTGTCAGTTCTGGCTTACTCCTGTGAATCATATGTGGCATATAGCCTCTCAGCAGACCACAAACACTAACTGATAAAATATTTCTACAAATAGAAGATAACCTCTCTCAGATATGTGTATCATCTACTCCTTTATATCCGTTAACTCCTTGCTCAAAATCAGAAAGGCCTACCTTGATTTCCCTGTATAGGATAACATCCCTGCTCCTATTACTGCTTTCTTTCCTAAACTGTTTTTACTTCCATTACATTTATCTTTACTTGCTTTATTACACTTATGCATATTTATTCATTGTCTATCCACCATAGACTATAAACATCATAAGAGCAAATACTTTTATCACTGCTTTCTTCAGTATCTGGAATATTGTTTGATAAGTAATAGATATACAGAGATTTGTTGAAAGAAAGATCAAAAGCTGGGCATGGTGGTGCACATTTGTAATTCCAGTTACCTGGAAGGTTGAAGCAGGTGGATCACAAGTGTGAGACCAGCCTCAGAAACTTAATAAGACCTTTTCTCAAAAAAAATACATAAATAAAAAGGGCTGGGGATATACCTCAATATAGGGAACTTCCTTAGCACGTGTGAGGCCTTGGCTTCAATCCCCAGCAATGAAAAAAAAAAAAGAAAGAAAGAAAGAAAAGGAAAGAGCAAATAAAGATTAAATGAATGATAAATAGATAAATATTTCTTTGATCTACATAACATACATCACATCATGAACTTATGACAATTCTCTTTAGAATATTCAGAAATCTTATATTTCTGTTCCCCTTTCACATAGCTAAAGGAGAGAAAAAGTATGTCTCTGTATGTCTTTGATTTCTTTCTTTTGGGGGACCTGGTTAGTGGGGAATGAACTCAGGGGCACTCAACCACTGAGCCACATCCCCAACCCTATTTTGTATTTTATTTAGAGACAGGGTCTCTCTGAGTTGCTTAGTACCTTGCTTTTGCTGAGGCTGGCTTTGAACTCTTGAACCTCCTCCCAAGCTGCTGGGATTATAGGCATGCGCCACCATGCCCTGCCTTTGATTTTGTTTTATTTTATTCATCTATTCTTCAGTGCAAGAGAACTACTATGAATAAAGCTATTTAAACAAAGCTTTACAGAGCCCCTCACTAGGGAGACTTGTCAGCTAAGATGACTTGAAATATGTCTCCTTAATTTTTTGCTCCTATCTGACTGTATGTATTGGGATAAAGGCATGTATCCAGAGCTGATTTTTACATAAGATTGAGTCTTAGGTTTCAATTGCTATGGCATATAGCAACAGACAAACATCTGGCAAACTATTTTCCCAGAGTGGCTCTACCAGTTTTTATTCCCATCTGTGGTATATGAGTGACTCAGTTTCTCCAGTATCTCATGAATATTGGGTATTTTGTCACTATTTTTTATTTTAGCTCTATTTTTAGAAATAGAGATATTTCGTTGTGGCCTTAACTTTCATTTCCCTAATGCCTAGTTGTGCTTTCCATCTTTTCAAGTGCTTACATGCTGCTCTGGTTTGAATGTATCTTCAAGAAAGCTTGTATTAGAAACTTACTCCCCAATGCAATAGTGTTAAAGGGTGGGACTGTGAAAAGGTGGAACTGTGGTGAGGTGATTAGGCCATAGAATTCTGCCATAATGAATAAATTTAAAGAAATTAGATTGGGAGAGTTTGATCCCCTTCTGACTTATACTCTTGACATTTCACACTGAACCATGGAATGACCCAGCACCAAGGCCCTCATCAGATGCTGGCACTACCTTGATATTAGACTTCCCAGCCTCTAGAAACAGGAAACAGTAAGTTTCTGTTCTTTATAAATTACTCAGTCCTACATATTTTGTTAAAACAGCACAAAATGGACCAAGACATTTGTCATCCATACAGTCTCTTCAGTGAAATTTCTCTTCATGATTTTTATCCATTTTCTAATTGAATTATTAGTTTTCTTTTACTGTCCTTTGTCAGATATTTGGTTTGCAATTATATTCTCCTAGAGCCTGTAACTTGTCTTTTCATCCTCTCAATAGTGTCTTTCATAGAGCAAAATATTTATTGTTATTTCTTGTTAGTGTCAAGTTGGAGAACTCTTTGCTTAGTCCTTGTTTTTTTTTAAAAAAATCTTCTATATAAGTCCATCACAATCCAATTTGAGTAAATTTTTGTATGTTAGGTCATGAATCATTTTCTGGCCTGTTGATATCCAATTGTCCCAGTACCATTTGTAGAAGACTAACCTTCCTTCATTGAATTACTTTTGCAACTTTGTAAAAAATCAGGGCCTATATCTCTATTTCTTGTGTTAGGATATTTTCTGGTTTTAAAATCTGTTAAATTGATCTATGTGTATCTGTCCATCAGTACTCACATTCTATATTGCTGGAGCTGTATAAGGCTTAACATAAGAAAAACTCATTTCCCTCTTTACCTGATTTCTCAAATGTATTTAGCTATTCTAACACTTTTGCTTTTCTATATAAACTGTAGATGCATTTTGTCCATATCTACAAAAAACTTGCTGGGTTTTGATAGTAATCATTACAAACCTGTATATACATTTGGGGAGATTGACATTTTACTATAGTGAAGCTTCCAATGTATGGACTTCATTTACTTAAATCATTATTTATTTATTTAATAAGTATTTTGTAGTTTTGAGCATGTAAGTCCTATGCAAGTTAGATTTATGCTTATTTCAAAATCTGAGCAATTGTTTTAATCAGCCTTGTGTCACTGTGACCAAAAGTCCTGGTAAGAAAAACTTGGAGGAGGAAAAGTTTATACTGCCTCATGATTTCAGGGGTTCAATTGTGGTTGGCCAATTTCATAGCTATGGGCATCAGGTGAGGCAGAACATCATGGTGGAAGGGTGTGGCATAGGAAAGCAGCTCAGAACATGGCCACAAGCAAGAGATACAGCAACATTCACTAGGGACAAAATCTAAACCCAAGTCATACCCCCAATGACCTACTTCTTCTGTCACACCCTATCTACCTATGGTTACAACATAATTAATCCATATCAGTATATTAATCCACTGATGAGGTCATAACTCTCATAATCTAAACATTTCACCTCTGAACCTTCTTATATTATCTCACACATGAGCTTTTGGGGGACACTTCATATCTAAACCATAATGGGCTCTGTGTTTTATATTTCAGTGGTAATATACTCATTGCCAATATGTAGAAATACAATTGATTTTTGTATGTTGAAATTTTATCTTATAAACTCACTGAATTCATGTTTTAGTTCTAGAAATTGTTGGTAGATTCCTTGGAATATTTTATGTAGTACAGACCATCTGCAAATAGGGATAATTTTATTTATGCCTTTCTGACTTTAATGTATTTTGCTCCTTCTCTTTTCTTATTGTGGTGATTAGGATCTCCAGTATAATGTTTAATAGCATTAATGAGAGGAGATATAATTGTTTTGTTCCCAATCTTTGAAATGTAACTTTCAGTCTTTCACCATTAGGTTTAATGTTATCATGGGATTTTTAAAATTTTTATTTATTTATTTATTTTTATTTATATACAACAGTAGAATGCATTACAATTCTTATTACACATATAGAGCTCAATTTTCATATCTCTGGTTGTATACATAGTATATGCACACCAATTCGTGTCTTCATACATGTACTTTGGATAATAATGATATCACCTTCCACCATCACTAATTACTCCCATGACCCCTCCCTTTCCCTCCCAACCCTCTGCCCTATCTAGAGTTTTTAAAGATGTTCTTTATCAAATTTTGATAGTTTCCTTCTATTCTTAATTTGTTGTGAATTTTTTTTTTTAAAAAAAATAATGAATGGGCCAGGCACAGTGGTGCATGCCTGTAATCCCAGCAGTTCAGGAGGCTGAGGCAGGAGGATTGTGAGTTCAAAGCCAGCCTCAGAAAAAAGTGAGGTTCTAAGCAACTCAGTGAGACCCTGCCCCTAAATAAAATACAAAATAGGGATGAGGATATGGCTCAGAGGTCAAGAGATCCTGAGTTCAACCCACTATGACTCTCCCCCAAAATAATAATAATAAATGGATGTTGGCTTTTGTAAAATGTGCTTTTTTCATTAATGGATAATGGTCATGTGATTTTTTTCTTCTTTATCTAATTGATATGGTAAATAATAGTAAATGTTTTTAAAATGTTGAACAAATCTTAAAAATCTGGTATGAATATCACTTGGACATGATATATTATTCTTTTTATACATTTCTTAATATGTTTTATGAATATTTTGTGGAGAAATTTTGTATCTACTTTCATGAGAGCTATTGATCTGTAGTTTTCTTCTTTTATAAAACTGTCCTTGTCCAGGTTCGGTATTAGGGTAATAATGAAGCAAGTTATTTCACTCCCCTTATTTTCTTGAAAAGGCTTTTTAGAATTGGTGTTAAATTTTCTATGAATATTTGGTGGTGTTTGCTAATGAAACTGTTAGAACCTGAAATTTATTTTTCAGTTTTTTTGTTTGTTTTTGGTGCTGGGGATTGAACCCAGGGCCTCCTCCATTCTAGGCAAGTAATTTACCACTGAACTACATCACCAGCCCTTGTGAGGCTTTTAAATGTAAGAGCAAAATAATCTCCTGTTTATTTAACCACAATTTTCGTAGCTTCCAAGAAAATACTAGTTTCAAAAATTACTGTGACTTATAAATGATCCCTGATCTATAGTCAGGACCCTGCCAAACAAATGTGTTCTTTTTTGCAAATTCACTTTTTAATTTATTTTTTGGCAGCAGAATGCATTACAATTCTTATTACATATATAGAGCACAATTTTTCATATCTCTGGTTATTTACATAGTATATTCACACCAATTCGTGTCTTCATACCTGTACCAAATGTGTTCTTATAATGATACTTTTAATTGTTTATCCAAGAAATTATTTCTTAAAATATATGTTTTGTGTAGTATATAGATATAATGTTGGCTGACAAAATTTGCTTATAACACAACAGTAAAAATTTAGGTAATATTATTTTTGAAATTAGTGTGTGGTTGGATTTTATTATATCATATGTAAAGTTAGTTACCATGCCTGAATGGCAGCCTCTAAATGTCTGGCCACCTCTGAGATAAGTAAGATTCTTACACTCTGGATATCTGTTTGCCAATTTTGTTAACCGATAAACTTTGCAAAATAGAAGTTTCAATGATTTTATCTCTTAAACATCTTATAAATAATTAATATTATTAGTCTGTGCCATTGTTCTTATAGCCTTTGACATATGCTTTAAAAATGTGCTATTCCTTCTCTTACCTGACAATATTTCTGGAAGTTTTGGGGGGTACCCTCGGGTCTTGAAATAATTTCATCTACTAATATACCCCATCTGCATCTATTAATGTATCCTATGTGCTGAAGAATGATGGGAAATTGCAACTCAGTTTTTTTGTTTGGGGATATTGCACCATTGGATCTCAGAAGATAGGCATTGATAACAACATATGTGCTTTATCCATAGTTTGCTTCTAGTTTCACTACTAGAACTGGAAAACTAGTTTTTAATTAGAATAATTCTTATTCTCCCACTTACTATTTGTTTGTTCCTGAACTAATTGACCCCAAATCTAGAAGGTGTGGGACATAGCCTACTTGAAAGTTAACACTATTTGGAGAGCTTAAATAGGAATTTCTAAAGGTTTATGTTCAATAAAAAGATGTTTTTTAATTTAAGGTATAGTACATAATATGAGCTTAGAGATATAGTAAGAATTAAATGAGTTTGATTAATGTCTCTCTGAGTGGGTATATATACACAATACATATATACAATCTAAATAACCAATAAACATATGAACTGTGTCTAACTTCTTTATTGGCCAAAGAAATGCCAATTAAAGTTACTTGCAAAATGGCCAAAAGTTTTTAGAAGGGTGATAATGGGTTATTGGGTGGCAGCCATTTTATCTCATCTCCAAGGAATTGAACCCCAGTGAGGCCTGAGTTTGGGGGAGAAGGTCTTGTTGACTGAATTGTAGAGAAAGCATCTGTCTCAAGGATACTGAGCTACATTAGAATGTGGTTGGGCTGCCTATAGACTTTTCATTGTTTTTCTTGTCTCATACTATGGGACAGATCTAAACTCAACACAATGTTAAGTCCAGAAGACATACATTTTCTTCCCTGTAATATCAGAGGGTGCCTGTAAGACAGAGGAATATTTTAAAATGTAAAATTTGTGACTTGAAAAGTTTGGGCTTTTACTTTCATTTGCAATAGAGTAGCTAGTATTAAACTAACTTTATTGTTGACAATAACTATAAATGCTTGACAAATATTTTACCAGAGAGAAGCAAATTATAAAATAGAATCAAATGAAAATTCAAAAATAAATAACAGAATAACTAAAATTAAGAATTCAATAGATATTGGGGGCTGGGGTTGTGGCTCAGTGGTAGAGTGCTTGCCTAGCATGTGTGAGGCACTATGTTTTATTCTCAGCACCACATATAAACAAATAAATGAATAAAGATCCATTAATAACTAATAAAAATTTTAAAAAATGAATTCAATAGATAAATTAACAAAGACAAGGCAGAGGAGAGGATTATTGAACATAATAAGAGGCCAATATACAATATTTAGACTAATCCCAGAGGAAAAAAAGATTGGAGGATACATAAAAGAGAATAAGAAACACTGATAACATGATCAACAGGTCTAACATAATTAATTGAAACCCAAGAGGAAGAGAAAAGAGAAAAATCAGGGGGAAAAACAATATTTAAAGAAATACTTGCCAAGAATTTTCCAAAAACTTCAGGAAAGCATTAAGTTTCATGTGCAAAAGGCTGTATACATCCAAAGTAGCATGAATGTGGCTGGAAGAAGATGCCTACACCCTAATCCTCAGAACCTATGAATATGTTATGTTACATGGAATAAGAGAATTAAGTTTGCAGATAATTGTTAACCAGATAACTTTAAGATAAGTAAATTATCATGAATTATCTAGGTGGCCCTTAAGTGTAGAAGAGGATGGTAGTCATATTGGTTAGAGAAAAATGTGGCAAGAGGACAATCACTGCTGGCTTTATAGATGGAGAAAAGGAACTGTGAGTCACACAATGCAGGTGGTCTCTGGAAGTTGGAAATAGTCATCAGCTTACCACCAACAAGAAAACTAGAATTTCAGTCCTACAAGTGCAACAAGTGAATTCTGTCAACAACCTGAATGAGCTAGGAAATGGATTTTCCCCTACAGCCTCCAGAAAGGAACTCATCCCTACTGACAACTTAATTTTAGCCCAGTAAGACATGTTATTATACTTGTGACCTATAAAACTGTAAAACAATGAATTTGTGTTGTTTTAAAATACTAAATTTGTAGGAATTTGTTATTACAACAATAGAAAAGTAGTAATACTGCAAGAAAGAAAAAAAAACAGATTTAGGTACATCCAAATAAAATGAAGGGTACCAGAAACAAGAGAACAATTTAAGTGGAAATAGGCAATAAAGACTCATTATTTTTAAAGGAGCATCAATAAGCTTAACAGGTGATTTTTTTGACAAAACAGTGAATAAAAACAATGGTATGGCTTTTCAAAATGCAGAAAAAATGCCAAGCTAGAATTTTTTTCCAAAATGAAGACAAATCAAAGAAAATTTAGTATAAACAAAAATTGAGATAACTTTTCAGACATGTACTAAAATAAATACTAAAGAATTATTTAGGTAAATTGAAAATAATCCCATATGGAAGCACCACATATAAACAAATAAATGAATTTATTCATTTATTCAAGAAGGAATGAAGAAACTGGAGAAAATTATGCTAAGTGAAAAGAGCAAGTCTCAGAAAGTCAAGGGTTGCATGTTTACATATGCAGAGGCTAGAGAGATATAAAGAGGAATAATAAAAGGGGGGATTTTCTGAAAAAAGACAGGAGACTAGTGGAGTACAGGAAGAGGATAGATAGGGTGGGAGGACCGAAAGCATGGGTAAGTACTAGGGAATGAAATAAATGCAGTGTCCATGTCATTTATGTATGTTTGTGTGTAATTATAATGCACTAATTAAAATAACAATAATAGATGGAAATCAGCAAGTGTATCTGGAGAGGGAGAGGATGGAAAGGGAAGGAATTATGGAATGAGATTGATCAAATTATGTTGTGCTTATGTATGAATATGACATAATTAATCCCACTATTACGTATAATTATGATGCATCAATTAAATAAAAAAATGAGTCAGGTGTGGTGATGCATGCCTGTAATCCCAGCTATTCTGGAAGTTGAGATAGGAGGAATCAAGTTCAAATCCAGCATCAACAATTTAGTGAGACCCTGCTGCAAAATTAAATTAAAAGGACTGGGTTAAGCAACTCTGGGTACAATCTTCAGCCAAAAAATGGGAATGAAAAACACTGAAAAGGTTTAATATGGATAAATCTATACCAATATTGACTATATAAAACAACAACAATAATAACTTTGGGAGTTTAAAATATATGTGCAATTAAAATACATGATTGCAGCACAAAAGGTGGGAGAGTATAAATGGAGTTGAAGTGTTTCAAGGTTCTTACTTAGTGTGAAAAGTGGTAAAAGCACTATCTTAAGGTAAATTTTAATAAGTCAAGAAAAAGAATAGGAGAAGCTGGGTGCAGTGGTGCATGCTTGTAATCCAAGCAGCTCAGGAGGCTGAGGCAGGAGAATCCTGAGTTCAAAGCTAGCCTCAGCAAAAAGTGAGGTGTTAAGTAACTCAGTAAGACCTTGTCTCTAAATAAAATACGAAACAGGCTGGGGATGTGGCTTAGTGGTCGAGTGCCCCTGAGTTCAATTCCTAGTACCCCCCCAAAAGAAAGAATGAATAGGAAAGAATAGATAAGAAACAAACAATAAAATAGATTAAAACCCAAACTTCCAAGTAATCACATTAAATATGAAATGTCTAAGTATCCCAAATAAAAACAAAGATATCAGACTGGATAAAAACATAAATTACAAATTACAATTATGTTCTGCTTATAAGAGATAAAACCTTAATTATGATATATAAAGTTTGAAAGTAAAAATATTGAAAAAGATATACCAAAAATGAATGAAAATAAAGCTACTATATTTATATTAATAACAGATGAATCAGACTCTAAAGCAAAAAGCATTTTGACAGATATTATGTAGACATTTCACAATGATTAAAGGGTCAATTCAACAATAGGTTTTAAAGAAACTTTGGTTGACTGTGGTGGTGCATGCCTGTAATCCCAGTGACTCAGGCGGCTGAGGTAGGAGGATTGCAAGTTTGAAGCCACTCTTAGAGGCTCTAAGCAATTTAATGAGACTGTCACAAAATAAAATAATTTAAATGGCTGGGGATATGGCTCAGTGGTTAAGTGCCCTTGGGTTCAATCCCTGGGACTAAGAAAAATAAAAATAAAACCCTTAATTAATATATATGTATAAAGTAGTTCCAAAATACATAAAGTAAAAGCTGACAGAACACTAAATAAATATAAATAAATAAACCTACAAAGTTGGATATTTTAGCCCATACCCTCCAATAATTGATGGAAAAGCAGACAAAAAAGAAAACAAGAAGTGTGGGTATAAAAGAATAAATAGGAAGACTAACAAGTGTGTCCTAACACAAGTAGAACATTGCATGGAATAAGTGTAGAATGCACATTCTTTTCATATGTGCATGAGCTATTTATCAAAATTGACCATTTGCTGGATCACAAAGCAAGTCTCAACCACGCTACTACAAACCCAGTCCAGATAATTTCTTAATTCAATAAAGAGAACTTTTAAAATGTGCACTATGTAGCATAATAATGGTGGATTATTGAAGGCTTCCCATGTGAGACCAGAAATGAGACCTAAATCTCTGTACGACCATTCTAATCAATAGGGTATTGATTATTCTAGCCAGTCAAATAAGATAAATGAATCATGAAAAGATTAGAAAGGAAGAAATAAATGCTTCATTATTCACATATGACAGAATTGTGTGCTTAGAAATTCCAAAAGTATTTACAAATAACTTAGAATTAATAAGATAGAAGTTAGGATGGAAAATGAATTATATTTCTATAATATTAGTAACAAGCAGAAAAAAATAGAAACTATAATATTTTCAAAAAAAATCACCAAATACTGAACATGTTTAAGACCTTTACATAGAAAATTATAAAATATTGAGGAAAATTAACATATACCTAAATAAAAAGAAAATTGTATACTGACAATGGACTATACA
The DNA here is from genome assembly GCF_048772815.1 of Callospermophilus lateralis. Lineage (NCBI taxonomy): Eukaryota > Metazoa > Chordata > Mammalia > Rodentia > Sciuridae > Callospermophilus > Callospermophilus lateralis. The sequence goes on along the minus strand of NC_135325.1, from coordinate 85,269,851 downwards.
ACTTTATACTTTAAAGAGGTTAATTTTCCCAATTTGATCCTTGATTCAAAATAATAATTACAGTAGGCTTCTTTTTTTTAGAATTGACAAATGGATTCTAAATTTCAAATATAAATATTAATGGCAAGAATGGCAAAGAAAATCTTGAAGAAAAAGTATGATGATTTACAGAAATCAAGTTATTAGATGAAACTATAATAAACAAAATAATGTGCTATTGTTGTAAGTATAGAATAACAGAACCATGGTACAGAAAAGATCAAAAAGAGATCCATGCATATATTGATACTCAATTTATGACAAAGAATTCATTATAATGCAGTGGGGAAAGAATGGTAATTTTAATAAGTGGTTTCTGATTAACTGAGTATCTAAAGTGATCCAAATGAAACTTTGTACCTATTTCAAACTTATACAATATTTAATTCCAAGTGGACCACAGATGAAATGTGAAGGGTAAAACAAAGGTTATTGAAGATAACATTGGAAAATATCTTAATGACCTTGATATAGTAAAGCATTCCTTTAAAAAGACACAAAACCACCAACTCTAAATAAAAAAATAAAAAATACACATAAATATATTATAAACAAATACATTTAACTTCATTAAAATTAAAAGACATTATTAAGGCAGGCCACAAAGTGAGGGAAAATAATTGCAGTGATTACATCTGAAAAATGACTTGTATTCAGAATACATTCAAGACTATTAATCAATAAAAAGGCAACCCAATTATTTTTAATGACAAAAATTTGAACGGCCACCTCAAAATTAGGATATCCAAATGGCCAATAACATAATAAAAATGTGCTTAATTTTTATATACAAATGCATTTCATTTATATGATAATAAAATCTTTATGTACTCAAAGCAACCAGATTTATACCAGGTTTTAAAATGGCAGTGTGGCCCTTTTATGCCAGATATGATGTATAAAATAAAGCACTTATTGTTTACCTTTCCTGTATTAAGCCTACAGAAGCTTCTATTTTACAAACTTTTACATAACACAGTTTTTCCATAACAAAGCTTGGACAAATATTTTGCTCTCAGATGTATACATATCTCAAGTAACATATTTAGGGTGTTAACTATATTGTAATAATCTAAAATAACTCTTGTTTATCTAACTAGCTATGGAGTTATATCCAACTTAATCACATGCACAAACATCTTAGAATCCATCTTCCACAAATCTTTTGCATAAAAACACAAAAATGTGCTGAATTCTGTTAGTTATCAAGTAACTGCAAATTAAAATCACCATCAGATAATGCTGTGTGTTCACCAGGAATGCTAAAATTAAAAAAAAAAATAAGCAGAACAGTGTCAACAAGGATGTCGAATATGGGAACTCTAATGCATTACTTTTGTGATTGTAAGTTGGTACAAATACTTTGGAAAACTGATGCACTGATTATCTTAGAGTTTAATCATATTACCTAGCAATTCCAGTTAGACACACGAGCATAATAGAAATGCCTGCATATGTTCACCAAAACAAATATATGAGAATGTTCATCTTAACATTATTTGTAGTAGTCAAAAATATTAAATAACCAAAATGTCCATCCATAGTAGAGTGAATAAATTATGTTACATTCATACAGTGGAATTTGTAGCAGCAGTAGAAATGAACCACAATTTTAAAAATGGATACATTTCACAAAATAATATCAAGCAAAAGAAATTAGACATAAAGAATATGAATGTATTATTCTATTTATATGAAGCTCAAAAATAGGCAAAACTAATCTATGGTGATAGAAGTGAGAATAGTGGCTTATGTTGTGGTGTCAATGACTCAAAGTGGTATGAGGGAGGCTTCTGTAGTACAGGTGATGTACTAAATATTTATTGAGGTATTGGTTTTATGGGTATGTTTGTTTTGTAGAAAATTATCAAGTTGTATACTTATGATGTGTGTACTTTATTGTACGTGTGGTATAGTTTGTTAAAAAATTTACAAAAATTGTGTGATTTTTGTAAATTTCCAGGTCTTTCTTGAGCTGGAAAGAATGTGTGGGAATAGGTACTTCGTATATTGTTTTGAAATTTGACTGCTATATCCCTTTTAAACATTGAAAATGTAAAATATTTGTAACATTGATCAAGCAATTCCACTTCTGGGACTCTTTCTATATTAGCTGATATATATATTTTTTGCTTAATAAAAATTGGTTTCTACTATAGGTATATGATACATAGTTCTTCCCAGTTCACTTGGACTTACATATTGCCATGAGTGATCTTTGGTCAATGAGATTTGAGAAAAAGTGACATTTCCACAAACAAAATATGATCAGTGGTTGAGTAAACCAACCAACCAAAACCACAAACAAACCAATCCCAAACCAAAAACAAAAACCCAATAAAAATGTTAATTCAAACAAGTAGAACTGAGATTTCTTTTTACACCTATTTAGACTTACAAATTAGAAAAAGACCATATTGACAGTAGGGCAAAGCACTGAGCACTGCTGGGAACATGGTCTGGGCCACATAGCTGGGATGTGTGGAAGCCTAAATCAGAACCCAGGTCTGTCTGTATCAACACCTCCTTCCTTGAAAAGCATAGAACTATTGATAAGTACCAGCAGTTCACCAGAGCTAGTCATCCTCTATAATCTATGTATACCAGGAAATTTGGACTCTGAGAGACTACACATACACACACACACACACACACACACACACACACATGCACTTATGTGTGTGTATATATGTATATATTACATATATATTGCACTCTTCAGCTATGGGAATTTTACACTCTCCAGCTATGGGAAATTCCATTCTTCAGACAATGACATGTGAGTATATTTGCGTGTATGAAAGTGTATGGTGTATAACGAAATGGGATATGTCATTTTAAGTTCCTTTTCCTGATTATAATACTGTGACCTGAAGAGTAAGATGACAAAATAAACACAGTTCTGAGCAGCAAGGCAACTCTTAACATCAGGTACACATACATCACTCTACTCTGCAGCCCCATGGAGAATTCCATTCTCACCTAAAGATAAGTGTGTGTGTGTGTGTGTGTGTGTGTATGTGTGTAACAAAACGTGATAGGCTATTTTCAGCTTCAATTTGTTTCTGATATCGTGGATGTTTATTTGAAAAATCTAAGAAGATGCTGAAACTTATAAAGAAGGAAATACACAGTAGTCTCCTCACCCAGAACCTTTTGCTGTTAACATTTAGATCAATTAACTTCCAAATTTTTATTCTATTTATGTGGTTGAATGGTGTCCCTACTTCCCCACCCCAAATATGCTGAAATCTCCATTCTTGTTACCTATAAATGTGATCTTACGTGGAAATCAGGAGTTTGCAGATGTAATCAAGCTAATATAAGATCACACTGGATTGAGGTGGGTCCTAATTCAATATTAGAAGAGACAAAAAAAAAGAGAGAAAGAGTAGAATGCCATGGGAAGACACATACTCTGAAATAAGTGAAGGCCATGTGAAGACAGAGGGAAATTGATCAAATTACACTTTATGTATATATGAACATACCACAATTAAACTCACCATTATATATAATTAATATGCACTAATAAAAAGAAAACACAGAAGATACAATTTACCTAATTGTCAAGAATGACAATCAAATATTCAGTTTTAACTAAATATTAACTTTCTTCTATTATTAGCAAGTTTACTACCATGTGCTTGTGTACACACACATACAGATTAGAGTGATACAACTAAAAGTCAAGGAATACCAACAATTTTCAGCAATTACCAGTTAGAAAGAGGCAAGGAAGAATTCTCTCCCTAGAGTTTCAGAGAGAACATGGGCCTGTCAACACATTGATTTTGGATTTCTAGGTTTTATACTGTGAAATAATAAATTTCTCTTATTTTAAGCCACCTAATATGTATCATTTCATTTTGACAATCCTAGGAAACTAATACACTATTTTAAATGAACTATTTGAAAATAATTCCTTAAAAAAACATACATGAAGTTTATATGGAGCTGGGTGCAATGGCACACACCTGTAATCCCAGCGGCTCTAGAGACTGAGGCAAGATTGAAAGTTCAAAGACAGTCTTAGCAAATTAGTGAGGCACTAAGCACCTCAATGAGATCCTGCCTCAAAAAAAAAAAAAAAAAAAATATATATATATATATATATATATATATATATATATATATAAAGAGCTGGGGATGTGGTGAAGTTTTAAGTACCCCTGGGTTCAATACCTGGTACCAAAACATTTTTTTAAATTCATACGGAAGCATGAAAGACACCAAATAGCTAAAGGAATCTTAAACAAAAAGAACCAAACTCTAGGCATCATGATAGCAGATTTCAAGATATTTAAGGAGCATGGTACTGGTGTAAAGTCAGGCTTATAGACAAATGGAATGAAATTGAGATTATAGAAATAAATCTATGTATCTATGGCAAACTTGTTCTTAACAAACTCATAAAAAAACAAACATTGGAGAAAGGACATCCTTTCCAATAAATGTTTCTGGGAGAACTGGATATATACATGCAGAAGATTAGAACTTGTCACCTGTTTCTCACTCTGAAACATAATTCAAAATGGAACAAAGTCCTAAATATAAGGCCTGAGACTATAACACTACTAGAAAAACATAGTACACATACTTCAAGCATCTGAATAGGCAATAATTTTTTGGATATGACCCCAAAATCACAAGAAACAAAAGCAAAAATGGACAAGTGGAGCGACATCAAATTAAAAAGCTTCTGCAAAGCAAAGAAGATACCATCTACAGAGTGAAAGAAAATATTTGCCACATATCTATCTGGCAAAGGATTAATATCCAGAATATATAAGGAACTTAAAAAATGTAGCAACAAAACCCAAGTAATCCAATTAAAATAGGCAAATGATCTGGGCTGGGGATAGAGCTCAAGTTGGTAGAGTACTTGCCTCACATGTATGAGGCCCTGGGTTCAATCCCCCAGACCACCACTGAAAAAAAAATAGGCAAATGATCTGAATAGATACTTCTCTAAAGAAGAAATACTAATGACAAACGAATATATGAAAAAAATTACTTAACATCATTAGCCATCAGGAAAATTACTACAATGACATTTCTTCTCACCTCAATTAGAATGGCTATTATAAAACAACAACAAAAAATGGTGGTGAGGATATTAAGAAAAAGTAACTTTCACACATGGTTGGTGGCAATGTAAATTACTACAACAAGTATGAAAAACAATATGGAGGTTCCTCAAAAAAAGCTAAAAATAGCATAAGATCCAGCTATCTCACATCTAGGTACATAGCCCAAAGAAATGAAAGCAGTATACCAAAGAGACCTGCACATTCATGTTCATTGGAGCACTATTCATTATATCTAAGATATGGAGTGGCCTAGGGTCTTATCAACAGATGATTAGATAAAGAAAATGTGGCATATATACAAAATGGATTATTCAGCCATAAAGAAGAACAATTTCTTGTTGTTGGCAGAAAAATAGATAACTGAAATACACTATGTGAAGAGAAATTAAGTCAGACCCCCCCAAAAGTATCATATGTTCACTTTCATATGTGAAAGTTAAAAAAATAAATTAAACTGGATATATAGTAATTACTAGCGGCTGGGAAGATACAGGGAAAGTGGATAAAGCAAGGCTGGATTTGATACATTGAATACATACGTTCAAATATTACACTGATTCCCATAATATGTACAATTAATACATGTAAATAAAAATTAAAAACATTAAGAAACTCAATTACATATTTAATATCCTTATATGCTCATTCTGTCTATATCGTTATTTTGTAAATCACTTGCAGAAGGAATAGGTTTTACAAAGTTTATATTTTATTTACTTTTCTGATTACAAAGGTAGTACGTATTGATGAAAAACAAATAATAAATCTATTAAGATTTTATTGCCCTGTGACCCCATAGCTAAATCCCTTTCTGAGATATTCTCTATGAACAGTTTGTGTGTGTGTGTGTGTGTGTGTGTATAAAATATTCTAAATGTCTTTCATTTCAGATTTGGTACCAAGAGAAATGTAACTCTTATTCTTTCTTTTCTTATACCAATGAGAGGTGAATTTGTTTTTACCAATATACTTTATTAGCATAAGAATGCTTATTGAAGCATTATCTATGATGGCAAAATACCGGAAACTGATTGTATATCCACCAATGGGTGGATGCTTGAACAAATTGTGCTGTACTCAGACTATTTTCTTCAGCTGTTAAAGAATGAGTTATATCTGTATTAATAAATAGAAGGGCTATTTGTGATGTATTGTTACATGACATGCACACATACACACATAATGATTAGTGAGAAAAGTGTGTACTAAGCAGTATATTATCTGGAGTTGACGTAAGGAAGGGAAGGGTATATGTGTATGTGAAATTTAATTATTTATGAGATCACTATACTATTTCATTCCATTTCTTGCAGTGAACACATGTTAATTTTGTAATTCTGGAAGAATAATTACAGATAGAAAAAGAATACACATTTGAAAATATTTTATTTAATATTTATATATAAATTAAATAATATGTGGTGTCATTATCATTTATGTTTTAAATTTATAATAAACTTATTACCTAAAAGAAGAAAAATAATATATTATATAAACTCTCAGTATTAGTGTCATAAGCATAAAAATATATTTAACTTATTAGTTCTCTCACAGAAAAATCTCTATTTTCAATATATACTTCCTTCCTTAAAAGGGCCAAATAATCATTCAATAATATGAATTATAAAAATTTATTTATTCAAAAATCCTTATTGATGACAGATAAAGGTTGGGTAAAATTACTTCTCAGGAGATGTAATAGCATTTGCAGAATCCAAATAAAAGGATGTTACAAATAGCTCTTTCGAAAGGCTCTTCAGGGTCATTTACTTGCTCTAGCTATGCGGTTTCCTTTTCAAATTTCTATTTCAGCATGTAATTTTGCAGTATCTACTAATTATAGTAAATGACCATTGTTCCACAAAATATATGACATTTTAGAAAAATGAAATAGCCTCTGCCACAGTAATTTTCTTCCTGTCAACACATTTCTTTCATCATGGTCTTCACTCTAATTTATTGTGGGGACTATAACAGTGTCAATATTTTCCCAGTCTGTTAAAGACTGGTAAATGGCTGAGAACTGTCATAATGCATATGTCACAAGTGGTGCTGCCATGATGTCCCTGAGACTCTGTAGCTTTTACTGGTCGTGATCACAACTTAGTGGATCACAATGTTTTTTGGTATTATGTATCATATAAAATAATTAATTGAATGCATTTTGTGTGCCAGAAACTGTGCTAAGCATTGTGAAAGCATAAATAAAATAACAATTATCCAATTAGGCAGGTATTATTATCTGCACTTTAAACTAAAGCTCAGAGTTTAAATCATTTGTCAAGTAGCAAGTGTCAGAGAACTAGGGCTTAAATTTAGAGTTTGTGAATCCAGGTGTTGTCTTTACCTATAAGCTACACTACTTCCAATAGTATCTGAAGTTTTTATTACTACAGCTCAGCAATACCTGGTTCTCCTTCATTTTATAGGCACCAGAAAGCTATAGTTTCTAGACATCTTGTAAGTAGACAGGGCCATCTAACTAGATCTAGCAAAGGATCTGTGTGTGAACGAAAAAAATGATGTTTTGTTTACAGGTTGAAACATTTAATAGCTATTGTGTAAATCTCTTGACATCTATTTTTCTTGGTTGTAGCAACTGAAGAGGCTTCATGTTGAGATGCTGGAACTTAAAGTTTGAAGAAGCCTGATTACTTAGTCCCCATATAGAGAAGATACATGTAAGAATTGTCTAAATTCACAGTGTAATGTATATGTGTCAGTAGCATGTTCTTGTTGTATTAAGTCACTGATATTATAGGGTTATTACCCATCTTAATATATCCTGATTAATAGAAAATGGTACTGAAAGGTATATTACCTTGACAAAAATCTGAAATGTGACATTGGTGAAGTCGTTTTGTGGTTAGATTTTGCAGTGGCAAAATTTGGTAAAATTGTCACCTGCAGAAGATTGAACACATATTATTAGGGAACTTATAACATTAAAAGAGATAAGGGGGGATATGTCTATAGCTCAGTGGTAGCACACTTGTGTGGAATATGTGAGGTACTGGGTTTGATTCTCAGCACCTCATATAAATAAATAAATAAAGGTCTATCAGCAACAAAAAAATATTTTAAAAAGACATAAGGGGGCTGGGAATGTGGCTCAAGCAGTAATGTGCTCGCCTGGCATGCAGAGGGCGCTGGGTTTGATCCTCAGCACCATATAAAATAAAATAAAGATGTTGTGTCCACCGAACACTGAAAAATAAATATTAAAAAATTCTCTCTCTCTCTCAAACAAAAGAGATAAGGGAAAAAATTCTTTTAGAGGTATTCTACCAAAAGTTCCTGGAGAAGAGAATGTTAGTAGCATTATTAGTTGTGGTAGTAGGGTTTATTTATTGCTGCTAGATTTGATTGGCAAAATAAGGCAAGAAAGGGAGGAGCATAGAAAGAATGAGTTTGTAAACAAATCATTCACATGAATTTCAGTCCTTGTACGTTTGGAAAACTAACTGGATTTTAACCCCAAACTATAAAATATAAGATGTAGACAGCTTCTGAGGAACAAGCACACATTTAAAACATTTCAGCTTATTAAAATGTACTGGGGAAAATTAGACCAATATAATACCATTTAAAGTTTTAAATTAAATAAAATTGCTCAGAGCAAAGATTAACTTAAGAATATGGTATGTTCACAGAAAACTTAACAGCCTAAAGTTAATCCATATCAAAAATACAGGGAGAAATGGGAACAAAAAAGGGTAAAATGTCTATATATATGAGAATCATGCCTTTAAAAATACTTTGTGTGGTTATTGGCATATGGGGATGACTGAAACCAAGTTTACTAAGTTTTGGGGACAATTGAACCATGAAAAAATCCATGATCCTAAACTAAGAAAGCCTATGAAAAAGATTTAAAATAATCCTTTGGTCACTAGGAATGAAACTATCTGGCCTAGACTCAATTTAAGTGTAAGAAAAACAATACTTTAGCTAACAAAATTCTTTGGCAAGAAGGTGGTTGAGAAAGATACATACCTCATAGTGTACATATTCTATAACATTCACTTTAGACACAGCTAAGGAAGATAATGGAAAATGAAGAACTATGTAGAGGGCAAATCATGGAACCTCAGAGAACAATAATGAAGAGAATCAATGCAAAGAAATGAATTGAGCTCCAATAAAGGAATATTTCCAACCTCCTAGGTAAGAGATACCCACAATTTCTGCTATAATTTGCCTCTGTCATTAAGAATTTTTATTGAGGTTATTCCATCCTCATTAAACCATTGCATATTGGGTGGGTGGAGGAGAGATGACTTGTCTTTTTAGTTTATGCATCTCTTGACAAACGGGAGCCACAACTTAATCTGATAGAGAGAGTAGATTATGGACTTTTAAATTATGACTGAGCAACATTTGCATTGTCCTTCTTTCAGAAAAGGTGAGTGTGGTTTCACTGTGGGAAGAATAATGAAGCAAATATTTGGTGGAGTATGGTACTGGTTACTAGAATTCATCATATCCATTTCTCTCTACTTCTAGGGCATAGAACATCATACTTACAATCTCCTTAAAAATTAGAGTCACTTGACTAGGGTTTGGTAATGGACTGTGCTTTTGTGCATTCTATTACTTTTAGTGGCAGAAGTGGAATTGAGATAGCAATACCTAGTTTGTTGAATCACCACTTAGAGAACTACCTAATTGCAGTTAGCATTCTGATAACAATTAGGTTCTTCCACTTAGACTTATAAGATGCTTGTAAGGTGGAAGTGAGGTGCAAGACATCTTCCTCTTGCTGTGGTGATACTGGCAAAGTCATGAATAAAAGAATGACAGTTGTCGTGTTTCTGGACTCAGTATTCCAGAAACTTGTCAATAGTTTTGTGGGTATCCAGAGGCAATTAGAGGCCAAATTAGCATTAGCTTCATGGGTGTTGCAGGAAGTTGGGTGGAAACAGTAGTAGCTTTCCCTGAATTCAATGATATAGTGTAACACCCTGATTTCCATTCTCTGGTCACTATGGTAAATTTGTAAGGACCAAAAATCACTTTAAGTTTCTTTCTGTTTATGAAATAGAGTGGCCTCTGCATCTACTTTGACATCTGCTTTGAGAGACTTGCATCAGCTGAGAATCAGTGTCCCATGATCCTCTTATAGTTTGGCTATTTTCATTCCCCTGTGTATACTTATCCAAATAAATAATCATAACTGCCTAGACTAGGAAAAATATTTATAGTATGTTCTATAACTGTGTTATAGAATCCTGCTTCCAGGTTAGTTGGCTTTCCCTTCATGCAAGGGTACCGGGTTTTAAACTGGTTCAAGTTTGGGAATTGTGTGCAGACCTGTGACTTTCTGTTGGGCTAACCTAACTCTCTAAGTCATGCCACTGTTCACCAGGTTTAGACTTGCTTTCCTTTCTTCTCTCTCTCTCTCTCTCTCTCTCTCTCTCTCTCTCTCTCTCTCTCGGTACTGGGGATTGAATCCAGGGATGCTTACCACTGAGGCACATCCCCAATCCATATGTATGTGTGTGTGTGTGTGTGTGTGTGTGTGTGTGTGTGTATAAAGACTGGTCCTTACTAAGTTGCTGAGATTGGCTTTTGAACGTGAACTTCCTGCCTCAACCTCTGAGCTTCTAGGATTACAGGTGTGTGCCACTCTGCCTGGATATTTTTGTTGTTGTGAATTCCAAGCAGAACCTTAATAGGCTGCTCATCTATTCTAGTCTTAGAGACATCATAATCAATTAACCAATGCAAGAATCTCTATGGGTCAAAGTACTCTAACTAACATTCTGACTCTGATTCTAATTACAGTAATTTTGTATACCTTGCTTTGTTAGCAAGATACTATCACTTGTCCTCTACCATTATTGCATCCTATCATCTCTATATCTGGGAACTTATGTCTGTGGCAGCATCTATCTGGCCTCATAGGGTTCGGCCTCTATAGTGATGTTTGAAGAGCATAGTACTGTCCTGGGGGTAGTATTGTAGCTCAGTGGTAGAGCGCTTTTCTAGCACATTTGTGAGGCACTGGGTTGAATTCTCAACACCACATATAAATAAATAAAATAAAGGTCTACTGGAAACTAAAACATTTTTAAATAACAGTATTCTCCTTACCATTTTATTTCCCAATTATTGATGAAGAAAGCATCATATGGGTCCTTCTGGGGGATATGGGTACAAGTGAGTTGGTTCTACATTATATATACATTCCTCCATCTTTATATTTTTAAGTCTTTGGGCTTCTTCCTCTACAATGTCAATTAATCTGTGGTAACTCCATTTAGTGGAGATGGCTTTGGAGCCTAGGTGATATATCTGGTGCTCCAAATCATTTTTGCACATCCTTATGTTGGACTTGTCTTGTGCACGTTAGCCATCCTTGGTAACTAACACTGTTTGCACAATGGACACATACATGAAGTGGCCATGATGGTAAACTGCAAATTATGAATGGGCTCAAAAACATGAACAACTCACTGAGATCAGTCAGCATTGTGGCAAGTTGATTGCCTCACACCTGTCTACTGTAGAGGATGCAGTAATTTGTACTCAACAAGAATTGACAACTTTTCCAGAAACAGGATTATTATCTTTCCCTGCCCTCTTTTTCTGCTGGCATCATAATTTGAAGTTTATGAAATGCCTGATTTGTGACAGGGGATCCTGCATAACATTGTCTTAGATGAAAGGACCCATTTACACTGAAGAAGGTGTGGCAATACTAGTCCTATAATATAATATATAACCTAGCATCAGATAATCCAATACATTGATTCAATGATCTGATTAGCTAAAGCACCAAATAGAGGACAATATCTTGCAGAGTTGAAATATTATCCTTTTGGTTTAGGTATATGCACAGTCTAATAACTTATATGCAATGTTGTATTCCTAAAAGCCAAATAACAGGCTCAGGAGTCAACTCAATAATCTAGTTAAAGAGTCTGTGCTTCTTGTTTCTATATACTCAGATCTGCTAGATTGGGAGTCTCCTTCTCACGGCGGATGCTTCCACAAGGGGACACTTTGAGAGTTCTATCAAACATAAGGTTATAATTAATTACTGGTCACTTTAGGGTCCTCATTTTGGTGGTCCAGCAGGCAAAAAATAGAGTTATCTATTAGTGGAAGTAATTGTATTTAAGTATAATGAGTAGTAAGGGTTACTGATATATAATAGAGGCAGGGACCACAAGAACTATGTAGAAAAGTTATCATATTGACTTTTAAGAAAAATATTAATTATTACATAACTGTTGAAATAAAGAATTGGTTTATACTTTAAATAATCTCCCATTATATAACTATTTATAATTTCCACATCACATTCCATTTTAAACTAGTGATACTTTTGTCATCCTTTATTTTTCAATTATGCCAGCTAGAGGTTAATTTGCTTTTATAAATCTTTTCAAAGAACTAGCTTTTTATATTTCTGACTTGTTCTATTAGTAGCCCATTGTCAATTTCACTGATTTATGTTCTGATTTTTATTATTTCTTTTCTTCTACTTTTTTTGAATTTAATTTGCTCTTCTTTTTCTGGTTTTCTAAGGTGGAAGCTGAGATTATTGATTTTAGGTCTTTCTTCTTTTCTGATATATGCATTCAGTGCTATATTTTTCCGTCCAAGCACTCACTGCTAGTGTTGCATCTCACAAATATTGGTAAATTGTGTTTTATTTTCATTTAGTTCTAAGTATTTTTATCCTGTGATTTCATATTTTTTATCATATGTGCTATTAGGTATGTGCTGTATAAACTACAAGCATTTGGGAATTTTTCACTTAACTTTCTGTTACTGATTTCTAGTCTAATTCCATTGTAGTCTAAAAGCAGACATTGTATAATTTCTATTATTTTAAATTTGTGAAGGTATGTTTTATAGACTAGAACATATTTTATCTTGGTGAATATTCTATGTGATCTTGAGATTGTACTTTTTTTTTGTTTTTCAGATGAAGTAATCTATAGATATTTATTATATCTAGTTGATTGGTGGTGGTGTTATCTATATCATTACTGATTTTCTTTATGTCAAATCTGTCTATTTATAGCACAGGGATATGGGCATCTTCAATTCTAAGCATAAATTAATACATTTCTCCTTGTAGTCCTATCAGTTTTTGCCTCAAATACTATGAGGTTCTCTTGAAAGGTACAAAAACAGTAAGGATTTTTATTTTTTCTTTATTCTTTTTTAAAAACATTTTTCTAAGTTGTAGATGGACGCAATATCTTCATTTATTATTTTTATGTGGTTTTGAGGATCAAGCCCAGTTCCTCATATGTTCTAGGCAAGCCCTCTACCACTGAGCCCCATCCCCAGCCCAATCCTTGAGGACTTTGCTTGGTTTTCTATATGCAATTAGCATAGAATCTCCCATTTTCTTTTGATCAGAGTTGGTATGGTATGGTCTTCTATATGCAATTAGCATAGAATCTCCCATTTTGTTTTGATTAGAGTTGGTATGGCACTTATTTCTTCATCAGTTTGTTTTTAATCTATATGGATTTTTTTATGTTCAAAGTAGATTCTTTGTAGAGCACAAATATTTAGGTCTTGTTGATTCGTTCTTTTGATCCTTTCAGTTGTCACATTTTTACTATTGTTCAAAGTGACTATTGACATTGTTGGATCTACCAAATTTCTTCCTGTTTTATATTTGTTGCCCTTATTCCTATTCCTATTTTTTCTTCCATTCATTTTATGCCTTTTGCAGTTTTTTTATTATTGGTTGTTCAAAACATTACAAAGCTCTTGACATATCATATTTCATACATTTGATTCAAGTGGGTTATGAACTCCCATTTTTACCCCGTACACAGATTGCAGAATCACATCAGTTACACATCCACGTTTTTACATATAGCAGTTTTAATTATTTTTTCCAGTACTGGGGATTGAACCCAGGGGCACTCAACCACTGAGCCACATCCCCAGACTGTTATATATTTTTTTTATTTTGAGAAAGGGACTTAGGGCCTTGATAAGTTGCTGAGGCTGATTTTGAACTTGTGATCTTCCTGCCTCAGCCTGCTGAGCTGCTGGGATTATAGGTGTGAACCACTGAGCCTGGCTAATTGAACATTTTATGTGATTTCTTTTTCTGTCCTTTATATCAGTTATACTTCTTTTAAAACATTCCAGGTTTTGCCTTAGAGTTTTAAATACATATTTGCAACTAATTTGAAAATTTACTTTCAAATAACACTATACCATTTCATAGGTAATGTGAGTACCTTATAGTAACAAAAAATAATTCTAATTTTTCCTTCTTGTCCCTGTATCACTGGCATCATTAATTTCACTTACACATTGCTGTCATATATTTCTCATATATATGCTTATAAATAAGCCATTGCAATTTTGAACAAACTCTTTTCTTTTAGAATAAGAATGATTTTTTTATTTACCTAATTTCTTCTCCAATGCTCTTCCTATTTTTCTGTAGATTTGAGTTTCTGACTTATGTACTTTTCCTTATCTGTAAATCATTTATTTTTACATTTCTTGCAAAACAACAGGTCTACTGGCAACCCATTTTCCCAATTTTTGTTTTTCTGACAAAGTCTTTATTTCTTCTTTATTATTGAAGAATAATTGCATAGAATACATTTCTTGGTTGGTTGTTTTTATCTCAACAGTAGAAAAATTTTGCTGCACTCTCTTCCTGCTTGCATGGTTCATGAGAAGCTGGATGTAATTCTTATCTTTGCTCCTTTATAATTAAGGTGTTTTCCCTCTGGCTTATTTTAGGATTTTCCCTTTACCTTTGATTTTCTACTCTTTGAAAACTATATGACTAGAGTTTTATTTGTGTCTACCATTAATTTAGAGAAATTCTTAGTTATTATTTTTTCTAATATTTTTCCTGTTACTTTCTTGTCTCTTCTTCTTATTGGATTCCTATTATGCATATGTTAACATTTTGTAGTTATCCCACAGTTTCTTGAATATTTTCTTCTTTTTAGTCTTTTTACTCATTACTATGTTTGTTTTAGTGGCTTTATCAAAATCCAGTCTACCAATAAGCCTGTCAAAACCATTCTTCATTTCTGTTACAATGGTTTTGGTCTCTAGCATTTCCTTTTTATTATTTATTAGAATTTCCATCTCTCTTTTTACATTGGTCATGAGTTTTTGCATTCTTACTTTATCATTTAGAACCCTTTGAATCTTCATCATTTAAAAAAAATTTCCCAGCCTTATGATTACAATATTTCTGCTATATCTCAGTCTGATGCTGATGTGTGTTCTCTCTCTCTCTCTCTCTCTCTCTCTCTCTCTCTCTCTCTCTCTCTCTCTCTCCTCTCCCTCCCTCCTTCCCTCCCTCTCTCTCCATATGGGACTTCTATCCTTTTAGTATGTTTGCTAATTTTTTTCATAGCTGAACATGATGTGCTGGGTAAAAGAAAATACCTTTAGTAATATGTTGGTAAGGTTGGGGGCAAGAGGACAATTTCTACACTCCTATGCATAGGTCTCAGTCTTTTGGTGACTTATACCACTACACTTGAATTTCACTTGCAACTATGAATTTGCTTTTCAGTTTCCTTCCTCCTTCTCTAGGGTATAGGACGACTAAAGTAAGCAGGAAATAGATATTTCTCTTTCCCAAGATCAATTAGTTTCTGATAAAATGCCTCCAGGTTAGACACTGATTAAATAGTTTCTCCTGAGGGCAAGCCTTGTTAAGAAGAACAGAATGCTCTGGTGTATTTCAAAAGTTTCATTTCCCTATCCCCTTTTAGAGGCACCAGGAGATTATTTCTGTGATCTAAACCATGAGAATGTGATTGAGAGTCTGGAGGTAAAACTAACAAATATGTGACCCCTCCCCAATGTTTGAGCTCCCCTGGAGTTTTTATCTCTCAGCCTTGTCATTGTTAGTGTATAGTAATATCACTGAATGTTTGTATGTTGATCATATTCAGTGTAACATTTCTAAATATGTTTATTTGCCCTAATAATTGTGTACATGTGTGAACATGTGTGTGTATTCTTTAGGATTTTCTATATATACAATCATGTCACTTGGAAATAGGAGTAATTTTATTTCTTCTTTTCTTTCTTTTAGTACAGCACTCAACAGCAGTGACCAAAGTGGGGAATCTTTTTTCCCTGTTTGTACTGGGGCATATTAATTCTACAGAATGATGGTTTTCATTCCCCAGCATTTATTTTTATTTGTACTCTTGATGAATGCTGTCCTAACTGGAGTGAGATGAAATATCAGTGTAGTTTTGATTTACATTTGCCTGATAGCTAAAGATATAAACATTTTTTCATATAATTGTTGGCTATTTGCACTTCTTCTTTTGAGAAGCATCTGTTCAGTTATTGAAAGTGCTATTTATTGAAAGTGTTATTTGAATTTTTGGTGTTCAGTTTTCTGAGCTGTTTATATATTCTTTATACTAATCCTCTGTCAAAAGTCTACCTGGCAAAAATTTCCTCCCATTCTCTAGGCAGTCGTTTTACTCTGTCATTTCCTTTGCTACACAGAACTTTTTAAATTGATGCCGTACCATTTATTGATTATTTCTCTCATTTCTTGAGTTATAAAGGTTCTATTCAGGAAGTCTTTTCCTGCACCTACATTGTGAAGTGTTTCTTTTATTTTTTCTTCAAAGGGGTGCAAAGTTTCTGCTCTTATGTTCAGGTTGTTGATCCATTTTGGCTTTACTTTTATATGGGGTGAGAGACAGGGTTCTATTTTTTTCTTGATATTAGTAGGGGGCTTTCAGTTTTCCATCATTGAGTATGATGTTAACTGTGGATTTTTCATAAGCTTTCTTAATCATGTTGAGGAAATTACCTTCTATTCCTGGTTTTCTGAATATTTTATGATGAAAAGATATTGGATTTTTTCAAATGTTTTATCTGCCCCAATATGGATAACAATGTTATTGATCATCATAATTCTATTCATATGGCTTATTATATTTATATTTTCATATAGAACTGTGGTTGCATTGATATGCATTTATAAATCCAATCTGGTCATGGTATCTAGTATTTTTGGGGTTGGCTTGTTAGTATTTTGCTGAGGATTTTTGAATGTATATTCATAAGTGATATACATCTGTAGTTTTCTGTGATGTTTGTGTTTGGTTTTGCTCTCGCCATAATACTGTTTTCATAGAATGGATTAGGAGGGGTTCATTCTGCCTGTGTATTTAGAAGAGGTTGAAAATTATTGGTGTTAATTCTCCTATAAATGTTTGATAGAATTCATCAGTAAACCCTGTGGTCCTGGGCTTTTCTTTGTTAGGATTTTTGTGATTACTGTTGCAATCTTGTTAATTTTTAAAGGTCTTTTCACACTTTCTAGTTTTTCTTTACTCAATTTTGGTAGTTTGAGTGTTTCTAGGATTTATTTTCCTATTAATATAGATTATTTGTTGGCTTAAAACTTCATAATATTCTCTTATAATTCATTTATTTCTGTAAGATTGGTAAAAATGATCTCTCATTTCATGTTATAGTCATTTGCTTCATGTCTTGTTCTCTTAGTCTGGCTAACATTTTATCAATTTTGTTAGTTGAATTTTTTTTTAAGAATCAATGTTGTTTTTATCATTAGTTTCTCCATTTTTAAAAATTTCTTATTTAATCTATCACTACTCCAATCTTTATTAGTTAATTATTTTTGTTAGCTTTGGGTTTAGTTTTCCCCCCTCTCCTTTCTAGTTTCGAAAAGGGTAATTCTAAGTTATTAGTTTGAGATGAAATTCTCATTCTATTTTTTTAATTTTATTTAATTTTTAAATTAATTTTAAAAATTAATTGGTGCATTATAATTTTACATGATAGTGGGATTCATTGTTACATATTGATTTATGCACACAGCACAACAACACAATTTGGTCAATTTCCTTCCGCATTACCTCTCCTTTCCCTCAGATCCTCATTTTTTAATATAAGCATTCATAGCTGTAAACATCATTGTTAGCATGGCTTTCACTGCATCCTGTAAAATTTTGTATATTATGTTTTCATTTTCATTCAACTCAAAGTATTTTCTAATTTCCCTTATGAATTCTCCTTTGACACACTGGTTGTTTACAAGTGTGTTATTTAAATTCCACTTATTCATGAATCTATTTTTCTTATGTTATGGATTTGTAGTTTCACTCCAAGGTGGCCAGTTAAGATACTTTGTGTGATTTCAATATTTTTACAA
Organism: Callospermophilus lateralis; assembly: GCF_048772815.1. NCBI lineage: Eukaryota > Metazoa > Chordata > Mammalia > Rodentia > Sciuridae > Callospermophilus > Callospermophilus lateralis. The sequence goes on along the minus strand of NC_135325.1, from coordinate 85,251,548 downwards.
CTGTTGAGACATTTTAGCCTAACATATGGTCTATGTTAACATATGGAGAATTTCCATGTATATTTGAAAGAATATGTACCCTACTGTTAAGTGGAGTGTTATGTATATATCTGTTAGTTTTATTTCATTTATGGTATTGGTCATATTCTGTAATACATTGTTGATCTTGTGATTAGTTGTATTCATTATTGTTTTTATATTTTTATTTTGTTTATTTATTTTTTATGTCGTGCTGAGGATCGAACCCAGGGTCTCACACATGTGAGGCTAATGCTCTACCGCTGAGCCACAGCCCCAGGCCTGTATTCATTATTAATAGTGGGATGTTGAATTTCTTATTATTTTATAACTGTCATTTTCTTCCTTCTCAATTCTTTCAGGGGTTGAGAGACCTGTACTTGCCTTTACCTTTCTATGGGACACACATACCAGTGTCCAATCCTTGTGATTTTTACCCTCTCCTATTCAGTTTGGGCAGTGGATATAAAGTAGGGAGATCCTTTGGGTCCAAGACTGATATTCAGCATTCACCTCTAAACTCCCAGTGCTAAGTATGGTGCTTTCCACACTGTAGGAACTCAGTCTATGTTTGGTTGAGAAGAAACAATGACACAGGACAATTACACTCTCTAATCATTGCCTAGTCCCATCTCATGGTTTCCCAGTTGCCTGAGGATAAAGTCTGCTGTATTTGTTCTGTCTTCCAAATCCCACCATAGATTGTATCTAGGTTTAGCGCAAACTAGTTCCCATTACTTGATCTCCTCCCCTAATTGAATTAAACACATATGTTCTTGTTGTAAAAAACTATTTTTAGTTGTAGATGGACACAATATTGTTATTTTATTTATCTATTTTTATGTGGTGCAGAGGATTGAACCCAATGCCTCACACACTGAGCTACAGCTCCAGCCCCAACACATATGATCTTAATGTAGTCCTGAAACTGGCAGTGTCTGGAATGAGATTCTTCATGTCATGTCCTGCACATGTTCAATTAACAGGACCCACTGTTATTATTACAACTATAGCTAGATTTTTTTTAAAGAGAGAGAGAGAGAGAGAGAGAGAGAGAGAGAGAGAGAGAGAGAGAGAGAGAATTTTTTAATATTTTTTTTCGGTGGACACAACATCTTTATTTTATATTTATGTGGTGCTAAGGATCGAACCCAGCACCCCACACATACCAGGCGAGCCTCCTACCGCTTGAGCCACATCCCCAGTCCCTATAGCTAGATATTGATGAAGGCAAGGATGAACTATGGTTTCCTGACTGAGTCCAGTGTTCTTTACTCTCACTGTACATATACCTGTACATAACAGGTATACAGTTAATCCTGGAGAGTGGAATTTTATATTCCACCTTCCTTGGCTCCATCTGTATCCCCTTTTTATGTCCTGTGGGAGCGTACAAGGGATTTAAATCATCAGAGGATAAGACTGGCTTCCCCCTTGGTAGACATACAAGTATGAAGGATCAGAGTTCTATGGTTAGAAGTTACCTTTGACATTATTTCCTTCACCAATGCACAAATCATTTCTATAGCACCCATTATCCAGGTTCACTCAGCTTCTTCCTATGGGTATCTTTTCCTCAAAAGGTTGCCAGCCCCAGCACTATTTAGCCTTGATGTTGAGAACTGTCTTTTTCTTGCTGACTTTTGTCACTTCTGCCCATGGAAATCATTCTGTCTGCTGAAGAGACACTTTGCTGCATGAACCTAAACCCCACCAGTTCTGACAATCATTTGTCTATTTTGTTTCAGACGAAGGATCTAGCAGCCAAAGCAGTCCCCCAAATTGAGATCTTATAATTTTTACAGCTTTTTTTCCCTTTTGGCCTTGGTTTTGTGCTTCAGTTTTGAACACATCATTTCAGAGTTCATTTCAGGGATTTTAAAAAGAAGCATGCTCTAGTTGCAATAGTGGGAATGTTATAATGATAGAAAGGTGTTGCTTTCTGAGAGATGTGAGTGGCTTCTTGGGCATATGTTGGAATTCTCTTTGGGAATTCTGAACATCTCTGTTAGCAAATGAAAGTTTCAAATAACCATAAACTCCACGTTCCTAGGACTAGGGGCCAAGGTTTAAGTGTTGCCAATTGATAATTGTTCTTCTAATGAATCTCAGCCTTTTACAAACAAGAGGACTCTGATGCCAATATGGAGATTGGATAGAGTGGTGGAAGGAGGGAGGTTGGGATGGAAGACATAGTAGGCAGTGTTACCTGCTAGGAGCTGACAAAGTGTTGTGGTCATGTACCAAGGTAGTAGAAGTAGGGATCAAAAGATGAGTAAATTGTGAGAGGTATTCAGGTAGTATTCATAAGGCATCATGACTCATTACAAGTGGAGAATGAGAATGAATGATGTTGTTATGACTCCCAGGTTTCTGGCATGGGGTTCTCTACAGACAGTCATGCAATAGACTGAGATGTGGAATGAGCATGAAGGAGCAAGCTTGCAAGGTGGGAAGATGATTTGTTCACTTTTGGAAACTTGAGGTTTCTAAATTCAGACTTAGAATTGTGTGGACCATCCTGGTGAATGTATCCAGTAGGAATCTGAATAAATGGCTAGGAATTCATAAGAACAATCTACACTAGAGATATATTCATTTTTAAAAAATTTTGAAATATTTATTTATTTATTTTAGTTAGAATAAGATATATTCCATGCTTGCATCAATCTGTCAAAAATGTTTAATTAATTTATTTTAATTAGGTATATATGACATCAGATGCATTTTGATTCATTGTACATGATTGCAGGACAACTTTTCATTTCTCTGGTTGTACAAGATGTAGTGTTGCACCATATGTGCAGTCATACATGTACCTAGGGTCATGATACCCATCTCATTCCACCATATTTCCTGCCTCCCATGAACCCTCTCTACCCTCCATCCCTTTTGCCCAGTCAACAATCAATGAGGTGAACAGAGATATATATTCTTTTGTGAGGTTGTATTGATTTCTGGGTGTAGATAATATAATCCAGAAAGAGGATGGAGGTCTGTGGAAGGAGCCCTAGACCTGGCCTGATTTGGGTCTCTTCCATCTGATCAATCATGTCTGTGATTATTGCTTATTCCATAAATAATCACTTTTTTCATTGCCTTGTATTCTTACAGGCTCAGAGCATCTTATTCCATATCTTTCTGGCTTCATTTCTAGTAATTTAGAAATGATGCACATGGATATAAGAATAATGTTGTTGGTCTGGGGCTGTAGCTCAGTGGCAGAGAACTTGCCTGGCATGCTTGAGGCACTGGGTTTGATCTTCAGCGCCACATTAAAATAAACAAATAAAATAAAGGCATTCTGTCCATCTACAACTACAAAAAAATTTAAAAAAAGAATAATGTTGTTAAGGTGACTTATACATTAGAAATGATTAGGTGAGGGCTGGGATCGTGGCTTAGCAGTAGAGTGTTCACCTGATGCATGCAGGGCCCTGGGTTTGATCCTGGGCACCACATAAAAATAGATAGGTGAAATGAAGATATTGTGTCCAGCTACAAATAAAAAATAAATATTTTTTAAAAAAGAAAAAGAAATGATTAGGTGATAATATTGAAAAGAGTGATCTAAAATGCTATTATATTTTCAACTTTTTGTTGTTTAGAAATATTTCTTCATCTTCCTTGTATCACACAAACACAAAGATTTCAATACATGAACCTGCTCATTGGTCTTTAAACTACTATCTTTCCATTCCAATTAAACATATATTTTGAAAATTATTTTATATTTTTTGTTTAGCCAAAGAAAGTATGGATCTTCTCTCTTATAGTATCTTATGCATTTTATCTTAAAATACTAAATTAAAGAATAATGCAATCCAAAATTCTAATCTATAAAGAATAATATATGCAGAGACTTTACTGGTTTTACCTAAGGGATTTGGTTCAAATAAAAAGTGATTCAATTTTCATAAATTTAATTTACTCACAGCATTTTTATAATGTTGCTGTTACATCCAGATGAGAGTCCATGACATTATTTCTATGGCCTCAGAAAGCCACTTCTTCTCTGCCCTGCTCCTATTAGATGCATCATCAGCTTTTCAGTAGAAAGAGGCCCCCGCCCAGCCCCTGGTGAGTGCAGCATGAAACATTTTCTATTGTTTTGTTAATCAAGCTGAGTTATTATTTTTTGTCTCTAAGATAGTTTTTTGCCCAGCTAAATACCCCTAATGATTTTACCACCTCATCTCTTATAGATTTCTGTTAGTCATACTTGTCACCATGACCAAAAGACCTAACAATAACACCTAGAGGAGAAAAATCTATTTGGGCTCATGGTTTCAGAGGATAAGTCCATGGTCAGATGAATCTGCTGCTTTGGGTTCAAGGTGAGGCAGCACATCATTTCAAAAGGGTAGCTGGGAACCAGGCAGTGGGGTGGGGGAGGGAGGACAAGATAGAATCCCCAAGGGTATGCTCCCAGTGACCTAACTTCCTTTAGCCACACCCCACCTACCTATAGTTACCACCCAGTTAGTCCATTCAAATTAGGATGGGCCAATCAGTTTATAGCTCTCATAATCTAATCATTTTACCTCTGAACATTGCTGTATTAACATAGGAACTTTTGGTGGATAGTTGACATTTGCCTCAACAAAATGCCACTCTCTAGAAGATGTCATCCATCAATGCTGGCTTTGCATTCAACCTGTACTGGAGGTTCACTATGGAGACCCCAGACCAGAACATCTTTTCCCCTGGAACATTTCTGAAGTTTTGGACATGTTTTCTTTTGGTATCTGCTTCCAAACCCAAGCTCACACTTTGAAGTACTTGGAGTTCAACCTCACAGATACCTCAATGTCAGAGATTCAGCAGGGGAGCATATGATCTGTTCTCTGAATTTTCCATAGAAGTAACTGGAATTGCAGGTATAAACACTGTCTCTGTTAGGAAGTGGCTGAATCTATTGGCAAAATTGTTCAATTACTTCAAAATATGGTAAAACCTTCTATGAGACCTATGCCCTTAAGAATCTGATTTACTTCTAGGTCCATTTACTGAGCAGTCTAAACATGTTCCTAGTAATACACAAACTGGTAGCAGTAGTGGAAATTTTGTACATTAAGTTTTCCAAGAAGCAGACTGAAACAGAATTTATTGTACACGATGTTTATGTGGGAATGACTTTGGGACTGATGCCTATAAAAATGAAAGGAAATAAATAGAATTAAGCAGGGATAGAAGTCAATCTGAAATGCAGGCCAAAACAGCAATAGCCTTGGATGACTGCATGAGGAAATCTGGAGCAAAATTGGCCAATTATAGTTGTCCTGTGTAAGTTCAAAATGATTAGCTTTTATACACCCATCTTAATCAGTTACTGGATCTGAGTGGATGTCTCTCTGCCAATGGAGGTTGTCACTGAAGGAACTAAAAGCTGAAAACTGTCTGCTGACAGGACTCCTAGCATGTGGAACAATAAGTCCTTTGTTGAAAGGGAATCTGTTTGGAGCACTTTCATGTTCAACATTGTTCACCTGTTTTGCTGAACAAATCTACTTTATAAAAGTCTGGGAAATAACTCGTCCAGGGTTCTGATGGGTCTTGATTTGTAGAATGAATTACAGCTTCTGCTGCTGTAGCTGGTCTCAGGATCACAACTGCTAACAGTCATCTCCCTTTTGCACTGTCCATTATAGATTCCCTTATCCCTCACCTGGTGTCTATAGTTTACCTGGTGACATTCCTGATGACTCTGAAGTCAGTGGTTACAAGATTTAACTTTGGCTAAGGTTATTGCACTTTTCCATTTGGGTGAAGGAGTACAAAGAGACACCCATAGAAATTAATTGGTTACCAGGAATATTCTGTTTATCTCTATTATATAAAACATACATCCATTTTTATGAAATAAAGGGTAAATTGCACCTCTCCAGGTGGTATACTAAAGAGTCTGACTCCATGTTTTGATGTTTCACTGCTGCTATCTTTTAAGCCTCTTCTAAACCAGATCTTAATACTTTATTTTGCTTTTCTAGTTGTTCTTTATAGAAAACTTGGCTTATCATGAACTACTTCATTTATATGGAAGGAGAAATGCATATGTGTTCTTTAAAAATTTCCCAAGTTATTTGAATGTATAGTCCAATTTGAGAACCACTGCCCTAGACAAACACCTGCACATGTGTACTTAGAGACATGTGACAGGAAATTCAGCAATGGAAAAACTGCAAAACACCAAAATATATATCGATATGGAAATTAATGACTAAATTATAGTATATTCACAGGATGGGATATTATTCAAGCACTAAAATTAATAAACTACAGCTGCATGTATAAACATGAGCATATATTTTTAAAGTTACCTGATAAAAATCAAGTTGAGGAAAAAACAAAATGTGACATATCACATCATTAAGCAAACCACATAAAACAATACTAAATTCTTGGACACATATTTGAAGTAAAGGCCATAAAAATATGGATAGGAAATAAATATATCATATTCATGATAATGCTTAGGTACAAATGAGTATTAGTGTTATTGTTTAAAATAATAAAAATAAATTTTAACTTTTGAAAGTTATGTATAATGAGGTCTAGTTGTAGGAAAATAGAAAACTCTAGAATAATATGAACTGAATGATTACACTCCTGGAAAAAAGAAACAAAGTCATTTATGAAAAGTAATCCCATGGTTTACAACTCTGTCATTTAAAAAAAATTATTTATTTATTTTTAAATTTTTCTTAGTTGTCAATGGACCTTTATTTTATTTATTTATATGTGGTGCTGAGAATTGAGCCCAGGTTCTCATACATGCTAGGCAAGTGTTCTAGCATTGACTGAACCGCAACCCAGCTCTGTCATTTTTTTAAAGGAGGAAAAGTTTACTTTGGCTCATGGTCTCAGTCCACAGATGGCTGACTCCATAGCTCTGGGCAGTAGGTGAGGCAGCACATCATGGCAGAAGGGTATAGAGGAGGAAAACAGTACATGACATGGAAATCAGAAAGCAGAGAGAGAGTTCCACTCACCAGGACAAAACATATACCCCACAGGCACTCTGTCAGTGGCCTACCTTTTCCAGTTACACCTTACCTGCCGAGTTATCACCCAGTTAATTCATATCCGTGGATTAAGCCATTGACTAGGTTACATTTCATAATCTAATCATTATATCTCTGAGCATTCTTGCATTGTCTCATACATTATCTTTTTTGGGACACCACATTTCATCCCTGACCCCCTAAAGCTCATGCCAATTTCACAATGCAAAATAAATTTACTCCAACAAGTGGAAATGCTAATATATTCTAGAAAATAAATATGCTGTTGTAAAAAATTACATTTATTTCCATTCCCAAGAATCCCATAGTGTTAACATTTTTTGCCTTGTCCATTCTTCCTACTGTCTGTACGTAAAGTACTTAACATCTTTTTAGTGACTGCAATGTCTTTAACAACCATAATGTCCCACTCCAGGTTTTTTTTTGCACTTTTTTGGCCAAACTTCAAGTTTTTCTCAAATCTTTCTGCTCCTGATTATCACAGTAAACTTGGTTAAAAGCTGTCAGCAATATCCATGCCACTGCCTGATTGCTGTGCTGCCTTGAATTTCCTCTGCCAGATTAATCAGTCCATCATTTTTAAATTTGGCCTCAAACAAAATCTCAGGACATGGGTAAAATGCAAACAACTTCTTTGCCAGTCTATGAACAAGTGGACTCTGGTCCAATTCCCAACAGAGTCCCCATTTTCATTTGAAACCTCAGGAGCACAGTCCACATTCCTATCAGCATTCTGGTCTTCTGAGCTTCTACCAGAATTACCCATTAAGCTCAGTTACAACATTCTGAAGCATTTCTGCCTTGCATCTCTAAACTTTTCAAAATCCCCCCTTCCAAACAGTTCCAAAGGCTCTGAACCACATAATCATGTTAATCCCAGCAAGGACCCCATTTCTTGGTTCCAATTTCTGGTTTAGTCAGCTTTTTTGTCACAGTAAACAAAAGACTTTACAATTCACAATAGCCAAGCTATAGTACCAACCTGGGTGCCCTTCAAAAGATGAATGGATAAAGAAAATGTGGTATAGATACACAATGGAATATTACTCAGCCATAAAGAAGAATGAAATAATGGCATTTGCTAGTAAATGGATGGAATTGGAGAATATCATGCTAAGTCAAATAATCCAGTCCCCAATACCAAAGGCTGAAAGTTCTCGCTGTTATGACTATTATGTGGATGCTAACACACAATAAGGGTGGGGAGGGAAGAATAGAAGTTCTTGGGACTAGACATAGGGGAATGAAGGGAAGGGATGGGAATAGGAATCACAATAGAATGAATCAGACATTACTTTCCTATTTTCATATATGAATACATGACTAGTGTAACTCCACATTATGTAAAACCACAAGAATGGAAAGTTACACTCCATGTGTGTATAATATGTCAAATTACATTCTACTGTCTTATATAACTTTTAAAAAGAAAAAATAATTTTTTTCTATGTCCACCTGGGTGTGGTGGTACACACCTGTAATCCCAGAGACTGGGGAGGCTAAGACAGGAGGATCACAAGTTTGAGGCCAGTCTTGACAAGTTAGTGAGAAACCAAACCAAACAAAAATAATAAAATAAAATAAAAAGGGGCTGGGGATGTAGCTCAGTGGTAAAGCTCCTCTGCATTCAATACCCAGTACAAAACAAAATTACCATAACTTCCAAACAGTACTATCCAATGGTATAATTTAAGTTCAGCAAGCCTCCTGGAATTCAATTTTCCCAATAAGATGTGTCAGTTCTTATCTCCTAAGGCCTTTATTATGCAGGGCACTGTGATTGTTGTTGTTCTTTTAGGCAACTGTATCCTTCTTATAACCATTCCAATATACATTTGTCTAAATATTTGGAAATAATAAAGGTTAGAATTTTCTTCTGCTACCTACTGAAGGGGCATTATTTTCTAACTGCCTTGTTATAGAATTTGTACATTCTGGTTGACATGAAAAGTTTTCTGTGGCAGTATCTGCATGTCTGGTTTGCTTTTCTATAATACTATGAGACTCATCTCATTAAATCCTCCCCTCCTTACATTATTCCAAAGTGACCAAGAATCCTTGGACATTCAACTTGCATAAACCTACCCAGTTTCATGACAGACCTGGACGCTGTTGTGACCAGAGTATCATCAATTTTTTATATTGAATTTGGTTATAAGAAAATCTGCTTCCCACATAGTACTCATTTGACTTGCTCATTAGATTAATATCTATATGCACTATAATGTTTTGGATGGTGGACCCCCAGAATATGTGTCTATGTGCAAATTAATCTTGCAAATATTAACTTGTTTGGAAAAAAGGTATTTGAATATGTAATGAAATTATGAATTTTGAGATAAAATTATCTTGGATTACCTAGATAAGCCCTAAATCCAAAGATAAGTGTCCTTATTGGAGACAGAATGGAAGATCTAGTGAAGGTGGATGCAAATGTTGTAGTTATGCAACCACAGGCTAAGTAATACCTAGAACCACTAGAAGCTGGTAGATACAAAGAAGGATTCTTTATTTGTAGAAAACATAGCCCTGCTGACACCTTGATTTTGGACTTGTGGCCTATAGAACAGTGAAAGAATAAATTTCTATTGCTTCAGCCACCAAGTTTGTGGAAACTTTTTCCAGAACCCACAAGAAATTACAATATTTTAATGTTTTCTGTTGCAATTTTTTCAGTATTCCATGCATTAAGTTTTAGTATTGTGAGACATGTGAATAATTGGGGTATGCTGTAAGGCTGCATCTCTGAGGATAATTTATGGCACTAATGAAAGGACCAACATGCCAATCTAACAACTGTATTGATGGTAGTTGCAGCAGTTTTTACTTTGGGGTCAAAATATTGAGTAGAGTTAAGCTCTAACAGAACCCCACTGTACATCAGGATCTGATATCTGGAATCCTAAGTGACTCAATCTTAGAATTGAATGCTTGTGTTTTTTGGGGGAATGGATGCAGGGAATCAGAACCCTCTAATCAGTGAAGGGCATGAGAAATGTCAGAACAGTCCCTTATCCTTCCTTTTAGTCTAAGGTCATTTGAGCAACCCATATAGTGAGGACAAATTTGAGGCTATTAAAATTTGAAATTCATTCCAGTCTCTAAAGTATTCATAAGTAGGGACTAGTATCTATATCTACATGTCACAGTGTAAATTCCAGCTTTGGTATAAGGTTAATTAATGTTGGCCTCATAGAATGTTAGAATGTGTTCCCTTCCCTTCAATTTCTTGGAAGTGTTTGAGAAAGATAGGTATTAATTTTTCATTAAATATTTACTAGAATTTGCCAATGAAGCCATTTGGTCCTGGGTTTTTTCTTTACTTTTTTAAAAATTTAATTTATTTTATTAGTGCATTACAGTTATACTTTATAGTGAGATTTATTTTGACATAATCATCATATATTCATGAAATTTGATATACTCCATTTCAGTTCCTCATGCCTCTCTTTCTCTCCCCTCTTCATTCCCCCTATTCTCATTTTTCTACTCTGCTGGTCTTCCTTCATTTATTTATTGCTTTTTAAAATTGGTGCTTTATAGATATACATAGAGGTGAATTCAGTGTTGTATATTCATGTATGTACATAGCATAATTTGGACAATTTCGTTCCACAGTTATTTCCTTTTCCTGTCCCTTCTCCCTCCCCCTCTATTCCCTTCCTCTCCTCACTGACCCACTGACTTACCTTCTATTTTCATGGGATCTCCATTATTTTGCTCTAGCTTATGCATATGAAAGAAAACATTTTCTTGTTATACATCTGTTCAGATTTTCTATATCTTCTTGAAGCAGGTTTAGTAATTTTTTGGTTTCTAGGAATGTACCCATTTATTCTAGATATTCAGACTTGTTAGCATACAGTTTTTCATACTATTTTATTATAATAATTTTTTTCTATAATGTTTTTAATAATGGCTTACATTAGTTTGATAATGTTGCCAGAACAAGGTACTGCAGACTGAATGGTTTAAACAACAAATTACTTCCTCATAGTTTTGAAGGACAGAAGTTCAAGTTCAAGGTGTTGCCAGAGTTTCCTATAGGGTTCTGGTCCACTGCATTATCTTTCTTCAGTTTGTGAATGGCCATCTTCCTTTGCCTTTGCATGGTTTTATTCAATGCATATCCATCTGTGTCCTCTTCTTATAAGAAAACAAGATGTACTGGACCAGGACTGACACTAATGACCTCATTTAACCTAATCACCCTTTCAAAAGCCCTATCTCCAAATACAATCACATTCAGAGTTATTATGTTTAAGATTTAAAAAATATGAATTGAGAGGCTGATAATGTAACTCAATGATAGAGCACTTTCCTAGCATATTTGAGGCCCTGAGTATAATTCCTAGCACCACAAAAAATAAAATGTGAATTTTGGGGGTAAAACAATTCCTAACATGTCCCCACTTTCATTTCTGGTTTTAGCAACTTGAATCTTCTCTTTTTTTCTTCATCATTCTAGGTAAAGGTTTGTCAATTTTGTCAAACTTTTCATGGACCAACTTTTGGTTTTGACAATTCTCTTTATTGTTTTCTTTATTTTCTATTTCACTTGTCTCTGTTCTAATCTTTATTTCTTCCTTCTCTCTACTAGCTTTGGGTTTAACCTTCTCTTTTTTCTAGCACCTTAAGTCCTACAGTTAGTTTACTGATTTTGGAATTTTTCTTTTTTTAATTTTTTTGTTGTTAATATATTTTTATTTATTTTATTTATATGTGGTGCTAAGAATTGAACTTAGTGTCTCACACATGCTAGGCAAGCACTCTACCACTGAGCTACAGCCTCAGCCCAATTTTTCTTATTCTTTTTTGTACCAGGGATTGAACTCAGGGGTCCTTAACCATTGAGCCACATCACCAGCCCTATTTTGTATTTTATTTAGAGACAGGATCTCACTGCATTACTTAGTGCCATTGCTGAGGCTGGTTTTGAACTCATGATCCTCCTGCCTCATCTTCCCGAGTTGCTGGGATTTCAGGCATGAGCCACCACTCCCGGCAATTTTTCTTATTTTAAATGTAGGTTTTTATAGGTATAAATATTCCACAGAGCACTGCTGTACCCCATACATCTTGGTATGTTTGTTTACATTTGTATTTATCTCAAAAATGTTCTAATGCAAATTGTGCTTTCTTCTTTGACCAATTGTTTACTTGAGAGTATTTGTAGTTCAGCATTTTTGTTTGACTTCTGTTGATTTGTAGGTTCTTCTCCTTGTGGTCAAGAAGATACTTACTATGACTTCAAATATTTAAATTATAATGGGAATTGTTTGTGACCTAACATATAGTTAATCATGTACAATGTTCCATGTCCACTGAAAATAAAGTGTATTTTGTTGTGGTCATTGAGTGGGGTGTTCTGTATGTGTCTATAGACCTAATTGGTTTATTGTGTAGTTCAAGGCCTTATTAATCTTCCATCTAGTTGTTCTTTGCATTATTCAAAGTGGAATATTGAAGTCTACAACTGTTATTGTAGAATTTCCTATTTCTCTTTTTAATTCTGTCATTTTTTGCTTCATATATTTTGGGATGTTATTTTTACATATATATATATATATATATATATATATATATATATATATGTATATATTATTCTGATGGATTGACAGTTTAATGAATAGTCAATGTCTTTTTGCCCTTTAAGATTTTAAAAGTACTTTTTGTCTAATATTAGTATTGCTACCTAGATCTCATTTTGGTTACTATTTGCACAGAGTATCTTTAGCCTGTATCTGTCTTTGGATCTTAAATGTGTATCTTCTAGACAGAATACAACTGAATTATGTTTTTAAAATCCATCTGGTAATCCAGAGAGATAATCTGTTTGCCTTTAAACTGACTTTTTGACAATAAGAGAGATATTTTACTCAACATATCTTATGTCTCATGTGTTCCCTAATTCCTTTATCATCTCCTTCATTTGTGGATTTTTATTTTTATAGTGTACAATTTTGATAGCATTCCTTCTCATTTATATTTGTGTGTCTTTTAGTTTTTCTTTTTGTAATTACCCCAGAGATTGCATTTAATTCCTTAAACTTATAACAACCTATTTTGAATTAATATCAAATAACCCACTGTAGAATACAAAACTCTGCTACTATACAACCTAGATATCTTTCAATGGGTAATGGTTAAGGAAACTTTGATACATTTAGACTAGGGACTATATGTCCACAAACAAATATCAACAAGATAAAGTATAAATATATGAAAGTCTGTTTAACATAATTATCCATCAGAATAATATATATTTTTAAACTACAAATAGACTATAATAAGTTTTAAAATGAATTTTAAACTAATAACGTTAAGTTCTAGAAATTAGAATATATTTTGTACTGAATGATAAATTACAATATATTAATTCTTATTGGATGTAACTCAAGTGTTCACAGAAGGTTCTCGTGTTATTTCTTGTGACTGCATGCAAATCTACAATTATACAAAATGTGATTTCATTTTTAAAAATACACTATGTAATCCTACCAAAATTAGGTTCTAGAATCTATTTCAAAAAGAATTACAAATTCTGGAGAGGGTGATGAGCAGTGGAATAAGCACATTCACCTGCTGTCAAGGCAGAGTGAAGTGGGTTCAGATTTTCTCTCTTCCACTTCCCAGCTATGTAACCTGTAGCTTTGTGACTTAGGGTGCCCATTTTCTCATACCATTGCCAACTTGTATAGTGTGTTCCTTTTTAATGTTTTTCTTTAGTTTTAGATGGACACAATACCTTTTTATTTTGTTTATTTATATGTGGTGCTGAGGATTGAACCCAGGCTTCACATGTTCAAGGAAAGTGCTCTACCCCTGAGCTACAACCTCATTCCCAAGTGCATTATTTTACTAGTTTGTGAATTTGAAAAGATTAAGAAAATTCCTTTGCTATTATATTTTTATTTCTTTGATGATGATTGCAAATGAGCATAATTTTACAAATCATCTTATTTAGCCTTTTTTTCCTATAATATTTGCATAATTATTTTCATGAAGAACATTGCTACGTAATTGGATTTTCTTGGTATATCTCTGTCAGTACTTGCCTTCAAGGTTTAGTCTCATTGGAAAGTCTGTGATTGCTATTTCATTTTTATTGTCAGTTTGAGATACATACTTTATCCTCAGCAAATGTTTGGTAGGATACACCAGAGATGCCATCAGATCTGAGGTTTTATTTGAGGGAATGTTTTAAATTATAGAATCAATTTGTTTAACAAACATAAGATTATTCAGATTATCTAGGTTTCTGTGGTTAGTTTTGTAATTCATGTTTTCATGAAATATGTGCACTTAATTTATTAAATTTATCTATGTGTAGTTGTCCAAAATATTCTATTATCATCCTTTGAAAGATCATAGGCTCTGTTGTGATATCTCCCTTTCTTAATGTTGTTTGTTTTTCATTATAATCAATTTTGCTCATAGTTTATCAATTTAATTATGGTATTCAAAGAACAGACTGTTGTCTTTTTTGATTTGCTCTATTTTAATGACTGTATTCTATTGTACTGATATCTGTCCTTACCTTTGTTATTTCTTTTCTTCTTTATTTTATATGGTATTAATTTTTGCTGTTTATTTTCTAGTTTCTCTAAATGGAAGCTTAAAATATTAATTTGAAATTTTCTTTTCTAAAACATAAATTTTAAACTATGAATTTCCTTCTGTGAACACTTGAGTTATATCCAACAAGTATTAATATATCGTAATTTATCATTCAGTACAAAATATATTCTAATTTCTAGAACTTAACATTATTAGTTGAAAATTCATTTTAAAACTTATTATAGTCTCTTTGTAGTTTAAAATTATATATTATTCTGATGGATAATTATGTTAAACAGACTTTCATATATTTACTGGCCATTCATATAGCTTCTCTTGTGAGCTTTCTATTCAGTCTTTTGTCCATTTTTTAATTAGGTTGTTTTCTTCTTGTTTTGAGTTGAAAGGGCTCTTTATATATTCTGGAGTATAGTCAATTATCAGATGAATTCATGGTGAACAATTTCTCCCATTGAACTGGCATTCCCTTTTATTATTATTATTTTTGGTACTGTGGCTTGAACTCAGGGGCACTCGACCACTGAGCTACATACCCAGCCCTCCATTTTATTTTTAATAACATTTTTGAATGGAAGAAAATTTTAATTGGAGCGATGTCCATTTTATCGATCTTTTATTGGTGATTTTGTCATTTTTCTGAAATCTTTATCTCACCCAGGTTTATAAAGATTTTTATCCTATGTTGTTTTCTGGCCATATTACCTTTGACATTTAGGATTATAATTAATTTCCAATTAATTTTTATGAAGTATGTGATTCATAATTTTAAATAGCCTTTGTATATGGATATCTAGTTTTACTGGCACCATTTGATAAAAAGACTATACTTTCTCCAATTGAATTATGTTAACTCTTTTCCCTAAATCAATTTGGTATGAATATGTAAATCAGTTTTTGGACTCTCCACTCTGCATTTTTTTAAATCTCTACATCTTTCTTTAGGCCAACATAGTATCATATGGATTACTGCATCTTTATGGTGAGAGTTACAATACGAGGTTGGATAAGTCCTTCAACTTTGTCATTGCTTTTGTTATTAAAAGTTTGCATTTACACACGCATTTTAGAATCAGCTCTTCAACTTCTACAAAAACTTTTCTGTGATTTTAATTGAAATTACACTGACTCCATAGACAATTTTGGAAAGAATTGACATCTGAAGACTATTAAGTCTTCCAATTCATAAACATGAACTGTCATCTCCACTTATTTAGATCTTTAAAAATTTCTTTCAGCAATGTTCTGTAGTTTTCATTCTAGTAGTCTTAGCCATCTTTCGTTAATTTCTAAGCATTTTGTAATTTTGATTCTATTTCATGTGGTGTTCTTTATGTAAATTTATTTTTCTAGTTATTTGGTGCTACTATTAAAAATAAATAAGATTAATATTCACCTATCAGAGAAAACATTCAGCCTTTAGATTCTGGGGGATTGGATTATTTCACTTAGCATTATAGTCTTCTCCAGTTCCATCCATTTACCAGCAAATACCATAATTTCATTCTTCTTTATGGCTGAGTAATACTCCATTATGTATACATACCACATTTTCTTTATCACTTCATCTGTTGAAGGGCACCTATGTTGGTTCCATAGCTTGTATATTGTGAATTGAGTTTCTGTAAACATTGATGTGGCTGCCTCACTGAAGTATGCTGATTTTAAGTCCTTTGTGGAGTGGGATAAGTGGGTCAAACAGTTGTTCCATTCTAAGTATTCTGAGAAATCTCCATACTGCTTCCCAGAGTGGTCACACCAATTTGCATGTCCACCAGCAATGTATGTGTGAACTTTTTTCCCCACATCCTTGACAATATTTATTGTTACTTGTTTTCTTGATAATTGCCATTCTGACTGGAGTAAAATGAAATCTCAGTGTAGTTTTAATTTGTATTTTTCTAATTGCTAGTGATGTTGAACATATATTTGTTGAGTGATTATATTTCTTCCGTGAAGTGTCTGTTCATTTCCTTTGCCCAATTATTGATTAGGTTATTTTTGTGGTGTTAAGTTTTTTGAGTTCTTTATATATCTTGGAGATTAATGTTCTATTTGAAGTGCAGTTGTTACAGAATTTCTCCCATTCTGTAGGCTCTTTCTTCATGTTCTTGATTGTTTTCTTTGCTATGCAGATGTTTTTTGTTTGATGCCATCCCATTTATTGATTCTTGATTTTATTTCTTGCACTTTAGGAGTCTTATTTAGGAAGTACGTTCCACAGCAAGGGAGGGTGGAGTGGGGTAGAATGGAATTTAATTGGATTAGACAAAGGGGAATGAAGGAAAGGAATGGGCAAGGGAGCAGGGATAGGAAGGAATAGGAAAGATAGTAAAATGAATCAGACATAACTTTCCTA
Source organism: Callospermophilus lateralis (assembly GCF_048772815.1). NCBI lineage: Eukaryota > Metazoa > Chordata > Mammalia > Rodentia > Sciuridae > Callospermophilus > Callospermophilus lateralis. Next base: position 85,234,568 of record NC_135325.1, on the reverse strand, counting down.
TGCTCTTATATGAACACATGACCAGTGTAACTCCATATCATGTACAACCACAAGAATGGGATCATAATTAGAATAAATTGTGCTCCATGAATGTATAATATGTCAAAATACACTCTATTGTCATGTATATCTAAAAAAACAAATTAAAATAATAAATAAATTAAAAATAAATAAGAGCTAGGCATGGTGGGACACATAAAATCTCTAAAATCCTAGAGACTCAGGAGGCTGAGGCAAGAGGATTACAAGTTCAATACCAGCCTGGGAAAATTAGTGATATCTTGTCTCAATAGTAAAATAAGTAGAGTGTCCCTTGGTTTAATCCCTGGTATCACAAAAATAAACAAATAGAACTTTTATACTAACCTTGTATCCTATATCTTTGATAATTTCAGTTAGTAATCTACTACTTCTTTTGTAAGTTAAAATTTTCCATATAAACTATTGTGTCATTTGCAAATCATGACTGATTAATGTTCTCCTTTTTAATTGCTATACCTTGAATTACTCTTTCTTGCATTAATATAATAGAATTTCTACTATAATGCTTATAGAAGTGATGAAATTGAGCACTTTCCTTTGACTTCAATCTTGGAATAAAACATTTACTATTTAAACATCAAATATGATGTAGTTGTAGAGTGCTTATCAATGTTCTCTATCAGTTTAAGGTAGTTTCCTTCTATATATTGTTGGGTGAGTTTTTTAAAATTATCAACCTACTGTTAAATTTCCTCAAATTGTTCTTCTGCATCTACTAAAATTATCATATATATAATATATATATATGTGTGTATATATATATATATATATATATATATATATATAAATCCCTTTAACCTAAAATGTGGTGACTTAAATTATTGACTTTTGAATGTTGAAGAACCTTCCATTCCTGAGATAAACCTCACTTCATTGCATTGCATAATTATTTATGTACCTTTGTGGATTTGCAAATATCACAGTGAAGATTCTTATACCTTGAGATTTAACTATGAAAGTTATTTGACTTTGCATTTCTTTACTTGTGATATCCTGATCATTGTTAATATCAGAAATGTTATTCTGGCCTTAAAATTATATTTGAAAGCATATTTTCCTCCCCTGTTTTTAGAAATTTTAGTGTGAGTTTTATATTATTTCTTACTTCAATATTTGAAAGGATTTATATTAAGACCATTTGGGTCTATCTTCTCCTAAATATCAAGCTCTTCATATCTTTGTTTCTTCTTGTTGCTGTATTGTTAAGTTGTCCTTTTCAATAAAATTTGCCAATTTCATTTATTTAAAAATTTGTTGGCATGATTTTCATAATATTCCTTCATTATTTTTTTAAAGAGAGAGTGAGAGAGATAGAGAGAGAGAGAATTTTTTTTTAATATTTATTTTTTAGTTTTCGGCAGACACAACATCTTTGTCTGTATGTGGTGCTGAGGATCGAACCCGGGCCGCACGCATGCCAGGCGAGCGCGCTACCGCTTGAGCCACATCCCCAGCCCTCCTTCATTATTTTTTAAAATATATTTTTAGTTGCGATGGACCTTTATTTTATTTATTTACTCACATTTGGTGCTGAGGATTGAACCCAGTGCTTCATACATGCGAGATAAACACTCTACCACTGAACCACATCCCCAGCTCCCTTCTTCATTATTTTTAATGTCTAGATAATCTGTAATGATAGGTCCCCTTTTATTCCTGATATCACTTACTTATGTTTTTCTTCTTTCTTGATTATTCTAGCATGGGGTTCATGAATTTTATGGATATTTTATTATTTTGTCTTTGTTAATTTCCTCTATGGATTGTCTTCTATATTACTGTCATTATTATTTATTTCTTCGTGTGTGTGTGTGTGCATGTGTGTGTATATATATATATATTTTTTTTTTCTTTTTTTTCCCTCCAAGCAGATTTATTTAACCTAACAAAATTTTATAGACAAAGTGATCTGGACATGCTGCTTCAAAACATGATCCTTATTAATATCTTGATATGTTGGTTAAAAAGCAATACACTCTAAAATAAATAGAAAAGTACCCAATGCATATTCAATGAATGGCTTAATCACTGCAAATTAACTAGTTTTGTAAGATGATTAACATAGTAAGATTGAGTCCCTATGACAGGCTGCTGGAGAACTGATGAGAGACATTAAGAGGCCATTTTGTGCACTGCCACGGTGATGCCATCATGTTTTTGGATCATAATGTTCCCATTATCTGATTCTAGGCACACCACAGGAATATCAGTGGGGTCAGAGGTTAGGTTAGCTGCTTGTTGGGCTAGAACAGATATAACCTGCTGAGAGCCATTAGCCAAGTAGGTATGACAATTTCCTTGCCAGCGTACCCCTGTTGCTTAGAGGAAGGACTCGTGGAAATGGACTTGCCTTGGACATTTTGCAGTGACATTGCATGTAAGGTGACCTTGCTCAAGGACCAGGGCGGATCCGGGTTTAGGGCAGATCAGGGTTTAGGGTTCTCCTTGGGTTTAGGGCGGTTCCAGGTTTAAGGTGTACCCTGCTGGGAATAGGGCGTATCGTGCTGCCTCAGGCGTGCCCGCTCCAGTAGTTCCCGTTGAGTTCTCCCGGGATTCAGAGAGTATTTGGGATTTTCCCCCAGAACGTGGAACTTGGTAGAGAACGTGGATTTCCCCAGAACGTGTTTGTAGAGGGCCGATGTGAGTTCGGGAATAAAGAATTGCTGTTTGACTCTACAAAGCTGTGAGTGGCTCGTGATTTTGTGCCCAGCCAGACTGCGGCATTAATGCAGGGAACTACTGGAGCGGGCACGCCTGAGGCAGCAGGGTATGCCCTATTCCCAGCAGGGTACACCTTAAACCTGGAACTGCCCTAAACCCAAGGAGAGCCCTAAACCCTGATCCGCCCTAAACCCGGATCTGCCCTGGTCCTTGAGCAAGGTCACCTTACGTGCAATGTCACTGCAAAATGTCCAAGGCAAGTCCATTTCCACGAGTCCTTCCTCTAAGCAACATGGGGTACGCTGGCAAGGACATTGTCATACCTACTTGGCTAATGGCTCTCAGCAATAACCCCAGCATGTTCATCTGACAGGGTCTCACGACAGCCCAGATTAAGTCCTTCTGAGTCTGTGCACAGGACTCCAACAATGGACGGATTCTTCATTGTATACTCCAAGTGCTGCTCCAAAGTCGCCTCCATCCTGCTCGAAGCCCATCCTGGTGCCGCTCTTTGTGCTTATAGGTTTTATATGTCCTTATGGTGGACTATGTATAAAATTCTAAGTTTTCAATAATATTCTTTCATCAAAATTTGAGAGATCAATCCATTGTTTTCAATTTCACATTATTTTTCTTTTGAGTCATACTGGTGACTTACTTTCTCTTTTGAAAATATTGTTTTATGCTTATATTAGTTATAATGAAGTAGATTCTGGGCCCCCTGGCTATTGAAGGTTCTTTATGCTACTGAATCAACAGGAAAATAATGGAAGTCACTCTTTTGAGTGTGACTGATATTGTTTATCAAGGAGAAACTGTAGTTTCATGGTGGTAGCATGAAGGGCTATGTAAATAAGCCACAAGATTGTCTGGAATAATGTTTAGTAATTATATATCTAGTAGTAAGTATTAATGCAAAGATAGTGTAACAAAAATAAGGCAAGTTTAATGAGGATTCTAATCCTTCAGGAATGAATGGGTTAGCCCCTGGGTAAAGAACATTGATGAGATGGAGTCTTGTCTGAAGGCAAAAGAAATGGGGAATTGGGGGACTGAGGTTATGGCTCAGTGGTAGAGTGCTCACCTAGCACATGTGAGGACCTGCATTTGATCATCAGCACCACATTAAAATAAATAAATAAAACAAAGGTATTGTGTCCAACTGCAACTTAAAAACATTTAAAAAAGAAATAGGGAATGGTGTGTACAATAAGGAATTTATTAATATATGAACATTAAGCTATATAAATATTAATTATGGCCTTGTGTACAACTAAAGAAATAAGGAAGTCAGTAGCAATGTATTTTTCTCTTTTGTTTATTATGTATTTTTTACATGCATATTAAGTACCAGGTTTTCAATTCTGCAAATATTTCAATAAAATTGTCAGATTCACTAAAATAGGTCATAAATAATAATCTAGATCTTACATATTATTATATTAATATTATATAATAATTATGATATTATTATAATTCTATAATTATATTGTTATACAAGTATAGTATATATTATATACTATAAGTTTTTTATATGTGTTTCACATCTAGGATGATGGGAAGAAGTAGGTTAACTACTTTCTTCTATCTCATTTTTTGTGGTTAAATTTGGAATACAGACCTTAATATTTGTAATATTCAGCTCAAATAGCAAATGAATTTTTGAGAAGTGGTTGATATTAGTTCAAGAAGTGTATGATGGGGCTGGGGATGTGGCTCAAGCAGTAGCGCGCTCGCCTGGCATGCGTGCGGCCCAGGTTCGATCCTCAGCACCACATACAAACAAAGATGTTGTGTCCGCCGAAAACTAAAAAATAAATATTAAAAAATTCTCTCTCTCTCTCTCTCTCTAAGAAGTGTATGATGATTGGCACCTACATTTATATGAGGTTACTATTGGTACTTTGTATGTCCTTGTTGGGGAGAGGGTGAGACAATTTTGTTTGTATGAAACACAGTTATCTTGTTAGCCAAAAGTAATAACTGAATTTTATAGTTGTATGGAAGTTCAAAAGTTTGTTAAAATGTATATAGGGGGTACTATTATGTGATACTATTAGCAGGTAAAAAGAGGGTCTGAATTATTTATGAAACTATTTTCTTGCAGCTTCAATATTCTAGTCTCTTTATTTTGTTATTGTTTCTATATCTTTGCTTTTCTAGCTGGCTCACTGATTAACTCTGACATTAATGGTTGTGAGGAGACTAGAAGTTTACTAGAGAGACTGGAAGTTTGTGTCTTCCTGTATGTTTTTCTTTTTTTTCACTATCTCCCCAACCAAGTACCTTGATTTCTGGAGCATTATTATGAAATAAACTATTAAGTGTCTATAAAGCTATTTTCCTTGAATTTTATTTTATTATTAAAATTGCTACACTTATTTGATAATTGTTTGACATGTGCCAGATATATATATATTCCCATCTTTGTATACTACTTTTAAAGTAATATCTAGTTGTAATATTTAATGTTGAGGGCCACAGCCGAGTCGGGATGATGCATGGCATTTTTGCCAGAAGTAGTGGTTGAGGGGTGACGCCAGCGAGCCATTAAGATGATGACTTTTGATTTCTCGCGGAATTCCCGTTGAGTTCCGGTTGAGCTCTCGCAGGGATTCCTGAAGAGTTCGCATTGGTTGGTGAAGTTCCGGTGGAAGGAGTTCCAGTTGGTGTGTGGTGTTCCTGAGAGGGCCGCATGGGTGGTGTTCGAGTGAGTTTGGAAATAAAGTTTGTTCCTGCTTGAGTGGCTCGTGATTTGTGCCCAGCCAGACTGCTGCAATTTAACATATCAATTATTGGCAGAGTGTGCTAAGTGCACACCTATAATCCCAGTGGCTCAGGCTGGCTGAGGCAAGAGGATCATGAGTTCAAAGCCAGCCTCTGCAAAAATGAGGTGCTAAGCAACTCAATGAGACCATGTCTCTAAATAAAATACAAAATAGGGCTGCTGAAGTGGCTCAGTGGTTGAGTGCCCCTGAGTTCAATCCTGAGTACTGAATAAATAAATAAATAATCAATTATTTATCCTCATAAAACATTTTAAAATTAAAGAAACTCTAGAACTTTACTTCACCAAACCTCCCATAATGCTACTCCCCCATTTCCATATGCAACTATTTATTTCAACAGGTTTGTGTATATCTTTTAAGCATTTTTTGATCATCTTGTAATTATGTCTTAAGAAGAAATATATAACATCTTTTTAATATGCATGTTTTATATTACATGACATACTGTTTTACTGATTAGCTCATAACTTGATTTTATTTTATTATTTTTCTGTCAGTAAGTTTGCATATGCCTCATTGTAAATGTATATAGAATATTTAATTTCTGAATAGAACATTGTTTATTTTTGTTATTCTTACCCTTTTTGTTAGCTTTGACTTTGGGTTTTTGTCATGACATAATTTAAAATAATAAAAAAAATGTAAATGCTTCCTTATGAATACAGACTTTTTTTGAATGACAGGATTCTGGTTTCAGGTTCTAATCTATGGATGATTTTAAGGTATCAAAGGAAGGAGAAGTTAATCTTATGAATTATGTGAAAAATCTATTTTCTATGCTGGCTGAGATAGACCACATATTCCACAGAGGCAGAGTTCAGTAAAAGCATGCTCTAATATTAACATCTGAAAGTCAGCTTCTGGTAACTGAAGTCCCAAGTGACATATGTCTTTGTGAGTTTGTGGGCAGAGATTCTGGATGCAGGTAGAGAAATTCTAACCCATTCTGCCATGTGATTCACACCTAAGGCACTTATTCAGAGTATATGGCAATGTCTCAGATATGTCTGCATTTTCCCCTTCCCTGAGATTTGGTGTCATCATACATCATGTGGAAGTGAGAGTGCAGTTAGGATTCAGTGGTCTTTGAGATCTCTTTCAGACCCAGAAGATGCTATGGTAGTATCAAAAAGGTATACTGAACTGGGAATGGAACACAGATGAGTGTCTGACAAGAAAGTCTAAATTATTGACATGTCTATATAAAGTGATTCCTTAAACCATTGTATAGGAAGATAGTAAGGCTTTCTCTCTAATGCATATCTCTTCATGTGTGTCTGGTACTTCCTATAATATATATTCATTTATCCATTGAATTGGGGGTGTGAATTCAAGTTTCTGAAGTAGGGGTTAAAATTTGGCCTCTGAGAATGAATTTGCACTATCTGGTTGTCATAGAAAACCAGCATCACCCATAATAACATGATGTACTTCTGGTTTCTATGACAACTGGACTATGCCATCTTATCCTGGGAGGAAAAACATTTAACTTGTATATTTACAGGCAGAAAGTGTGTGATACTTGCACTAAAATAAGATCATTAGGATGTCTACCTTGCTTGTGAATGTGTATGTATGTGAAGCTTAAGGGAATCATTGACTATATTTTGCAAATCTAGGGGATGATTACTCCTCTTATGGTGGGAGGCGGACAGCCACTACTGAGAGGATATTGAAGTGGCTGAGTCACCACTTAGTCTGTCTGCTTCCTTGTTTCTGTGTCCTCAGATGACATCTGTAATGTGAGGCTCTGCGATCTCAGATTTTGTAAAGCATGTTCACAAACTATTTAATCTATGCACACCTCTCCAAGAAACATTTTGTACTACCTCTAAAATATATATCTTCATTTGTAATACATCTACATATGTCACGGAAATTTGGGGAAAGTATGTTATGAATGTACAAATTTTGAAACAAATGAAGTGCAACCCATTATGATTTGGATCCCATTGTTGTGGTTAAACATGATGAGGAGTTACACTGGTTGTGTATTCATATATAAGCATAGGAAAGTTATGTCTGATTCATTCTACTGTCTTTCCACCCTATTGTCATATATAACTAAAAACAAAAATAAAAAATATATGAAGTTTTTTGAAGCAAATTAAATGTGAGATATAATGAATATAATGTAGAAGTACCAATGCTTTTTTTCTGGTCACCTGTGGATCATTTGCATACTTCCTATGCATCTGAACACCACTTTAGAAATTGCTGCTCTAAAGGGAAATATTTTTACTTATTGCATCATTAAAAAGCTGTAAATGGCTTCCTGGTACTGCAGGCATAAAGTATAAGATCCTTAATGAAGTCTCAGTTCTCAGTAATTGATTTTGGCTGTGATTTTTGTTGATATGACATTTTTCCTATTCACTATTTAGGTTTCAAAAAGAAGGCAAATTCTTTAAAGTACAGTTATGTATGTCCTAACAATGGAGATATGTTCTGAGAAATGTATCATTAGTGGATTTTGTCATTGTGTGAACACCATAAAGTCTACTTATAAAGATCTAGATAGTGTAGCCTATTATACACTTAGACTAATATATATATATATATATATATATATATATATATGTATATATATATATATGTATATCTGTGTATGTATGTATATATGTGTGTGTATTTGTACACATATACATATAGTATAGTTTATTGCTCCTTGTCATGATGAAAAAAGAGCAGGAGATTAAATCAAACACAAGATAAAATACAGTAATCAAGAGAGGAGGCAAACATGACATGAATGAGGATGTGCCACTGTAACATGACATACTGTTTAACACTATTTTTTTCAATTAGTAGGAGTGCACTCAAGTGAATACAATTATATTGTAGTGAATACATAAACTAGTAGCAGTAATTTATAATCATTATCAGGTTTTGTACACTATACTTAAATTGTACATGCTATACTTTAATATAACCGAAGTGTGGTAGGTAAGTTTTTAACAGTATCACCACAAACACATAAGTAATACATTGTTCTATGATGTTACTATGGCTGTGACTATGTAATAGGAACTTTCAGCTCCATTACAATTTACACAGGCCCACTGTTGTATATGTGGTCCATTATGTGATGTCATTATGTGGCACGTGACTATACTTATTGATTCTTTGAAGGAAAACTATTTTAGTAATCAGTTAATAAATAAGATATACCTTAATCTCTCAGTTTCACATTCCTGAATATGCTCTGTGATATTGAGACTTGGTGTCTGCTAACCCTGTTTCTTCTTTTACACCTGATTCACTGTTAGGCTGCACTCATAGGGAATGCCTCAGGGTCATATGAATCTGTCCGGGTTTTTAGCCCTTGTTCCCTCCTGACCTTCAGGAGAGATGGTGATAGCCCGCCCCAAACAGGACGAGCCAAGAAAGGAGAGGACCAATGCCAGAATCCAGCCCTCCCTCGCTGGAGGACAATCAGACATGTCAGGGAGACCAGTCAAAGCAGGAGCTCGTTTAATGAGAAAACACACACAGCTAATATAATGTACAGGAGCCAATCAGGATAAAGGTCAGCAGGGTGGGGAGGGTTCATGTGTACACCCATCTTACAAGCAGTAATGGGTGACAGGAGCTGTCCAGGAGGGTGGAAAGGTTCTGAGCCTATCCTAGGGGTGGTCCAATTTTTTGTCACAACCCACGGTAACGCCTTCTGGCTGATCACCAGGCGCTATCTTAGCCACTTGTGGCCCCAGGACCTGGAAGTGGGTAGCAGCCTGCAAGTTAGATTTCCTCCTTTCTGATGCAACATGCCTCACATGTTACATCATGCCCTATATTAATCTGTAGGAAGGGAAGCAAATCAACCACACATTCTAGGGATGAATTCTACTTGATCACAGTTATACTGCTAGCTTTATCTGCTGAAATATTTTTGAATTAATGAGGCATGTTGGGCTGTAGTTTTCATTTCATGTGATAATTTTTCTTTTTGGATTTCAGTGTAATGCTAGACTCATTTAATGAGTTGGGGATCATAACCTCCTTTTTTTCCTAATAATTTGTGTAGAATAAATGTTATTGCCTTCTGTTTCTACCTATGGTACAAGAACAAGAACAAAATTTACCCTCTCTCCCTCTCAGTGTTATATTTGCTATAAAATATTGCCACAGATTTTATGGCTTGAAACAACACACATAAATCATTTTACAGTTCTGGAGGTCAAAATTCTGAAATGGGTTTCACTAGGTTAAAAACACACAAGGTCTCAGCAGGACCAGCTTCTTCCTCTATCTTCAAATCCAGGAGGTAGCATCTTCAAATCTTTTGCTTTTATTTTCACCTTGCCTTCTTTCTTACAAGGACCCTTGTAATTATATTGGGCCAATGCTGATATTATAGGGTAATCTCCCCATTCAAGATCCTTAACTTATTCACAACAATAAATGGCCTTTTGCAATATAAGAAGATAAATTCATAGATTCTGGGCATTGGGATGTGAAGATATTTGAGATGGTCTATAACTCTATTTGTCACATCTTCCTGTGCAAAAACCAAAACAATCAGAAAAAAAATATGTAACCATGGTTGATCTTCAACACACTGTACATAAAGTAACAGAGGACAGTGATAAAGGAGAGGTTAGAAACCAACAAGGTAAGTCCTTGTTGTCCCAATTTATTGGCTATGAAGAGTTTCCTGGGAGAAGGAACTAAGTTGGAGCCTAGTGGACTCCCTGAGTAGGAAAGATGTAGTAATCATCTGAGGAAATCAATATAACTAGAGATTATAAGACAGAAAACTAAAGAGGAAGAATCTTCACAGAGATAACTCCCTAGGTTTGTAAAGAATCCCACTGAGTATTAAGAATATTAATCAGTATAAGCACATGAGGAACTACCCCTGGCTTATGAAAACAAAAAGGAAAAATTTGAAATTATTAGAGAACAATGCCTAGTACTCACGTAGGAAAGGCAATAGTGCCTGTTCCCATCAAGGAGACTGGAAAACTTATAATTCACTTGCTGTTTGGTTAAATACACATGAGAAATTTGTCTTAGTAACAAGTAATAATTAACCTTGGACAGGCTGTAACTTGAAACCTACCTGCCAAAATTACAAAAGTAATACCCAAGTAAAATTATTTTCAAGTAACTTAAATATATTTCAGAAAAAAATCCAGAATATGTATGGAAATACAAAAATATTCAACACTTAACAAAGGAGAATTCACAGCTGAACTATAAATCTGCTTAATGATTGACAGGCATTCAATGAAGTGGGAAAACACACTATACATAATGAGAATGATCAATCTATCAAAACTGACTCAGAAGTGACATAAGAAGATTTTTTTTGTTACTATATTCCATATGTTCAAAATTAGAGAGTTAAATGAAAGATAATTTTTAAAAGATCAAAATTAGGGCTGGGGATGTGGCTCAAGCAGTAGCGCGCTCACCTGGCATGCATGCGGTCTGGGTTCGATCCTCAGCACCACAAACAAAGATGTTGTGTCCGAGGAAAACTAAAAAATAAATATTAAAAAATTCTCTCTCTCTCTTTCTCTCTCTCAAAAAAAATCAAAATTAAAGTTCTAGAGTTCTAATAAAAATGATCAAATTTGAAATGAATAATACACTGTACCCCAAGCAAAACCTTAGCAAATAACTGTGTGGATAAACTGACTTCCACCCAAAAGTCAACACAAGATTGGGGGAGAAGCAAAAGTTAGAGGACTGACACTACTTGACTTCAAGTCTTAACTATAAATCTACATTAACCATGACTGTGATATTGGTGAAAAAAAAAATAGGCAAATAGATCAAAGAACAGAGAATAGAGCTGAGAAATCAATTCACATAAATAAAGTCAACAGATTTTTTTACAAAAGGACAAAGGCAATTCAGTGGAGAAAAGGTAGTCTTTCAGAAAATGGTGCTAGAATGGGACACCCAAATGCAATAATAATTAATCTAGATACAGATCATAAATTTTAATGTTGTTATGGGCCATTAAACAGACTCCATTTTTCCCTGAGACTCCCTTCATGTAAGAAATGTTCTCCATAGAAAGCCCCACCTCTGTACCCATCAACAGTTGCTTAGTATATAGCATGTTTGGCAACCAAAAATGGCAATTCTTACACAATGTAAAAGAGTTCTCTTTTTGGTTCCCATTTTTCTTGGACAATGTACCCTGTCTAGATAATTGATTGTCTACATGTTAGTAATCATTTTTAAACTTGTACTCAACTAGGGACATTTTGGCCCACTCCCTTTTCTATTTATGATTTTAGATCTCATGACATTTGTTTATGGTTTTGAATCATAGCAACAGCCACTTACACTTTAATATAAAAGGTGTATTCAAACCCCAGGAGGGGGTCAAAGGGCATAGTAGACTTGCAGCCTACCCCTTGGCCTACCAGCTGGTACATCTGGACAGCCAAATGGTAAATAAAATTTCTGTCCCCTGCTTTAAAACCAACTTGGTGATTTATTGCCATCTTGCCTTAACATGTGGATGCCCCAGAGGGATGATCATTGCAGTTAAGGCTGTAGCTCTCGAACGCAGGAATCTTGGATCCTCTGAAGTAGAGAGAGGGGCCCTCCATTTCTAGATTTGGGAACTCTCTGTTTTGCAAGGGTCTGGACTTCCTGTGGTTACCAATTTGGGCCTGCCCATGAAAGTTCTGGTGTGAGGCACATGTGTAAATCCAGAGGCTTTGAAGGAGGATGGAACTGCTGCATGTGTTGGGAGGTACCTCATTTGTTCTCTCCATTTGACTTGATTGTAAAGCCTTAGAAGTTCTAAGTGCCTGATAGTAAATCTTTCAAAAAATATCAGGGGCTCTCCTCTGGGGGATAGCAAGCATTTGATTATAAATCTTTCAATGTGTTTCAGGTGCTTGATTGTAAAGCCCAAAGGTGTATCAAGTGACCTTGTGGACTCTGTCAAGTCCCACCCAGCAAAGCTTCTGATGATGATCTAGAGGCTAGGATTATGTGGAGGAGAGAGTGCCTGTCTTATGTTTTTGTCTTGGCCTATTTGTTGTTTGTTATTGTTTGTTCCCATTTTGTTTATGTTAATAACCATTTCAGTTTGCTTGTAACGTTTTTTTCAACTGTTTGCCTTAGTGAAACTGGACAGTGACTGGCAGACCCACCACCTTTGGACTCATGCCTTTTTGGACTTTTGTCTCTCACCTTCTTTTATTTCTGCCTATTGTTTTAATTGTTAGCCTTGTCTTGGGAAACCTAATCAAACCTGGTCTGATTATCTACCTAGAAAAAAATGGTTAAAAAGTTTTTTAACTGTGACTACTAAAGTTTGCATTGAAATGTAAAAGGCTGCCAACAGATGTTAAAAGTAAAAGCTAAAGGTAACAAAAACATTCTAGAGATTGCCTTCATTTAGGAACTGGGCAAGTGGCTACCAGAGTAGACAATGTCATTTCCTATAGAGGGCAGATTATAACTAGAGAGTTTTATAGGATTATCATTTCTTTTTCTTTTTTTATTGGTTGTTCAAAACATTACAAAGCTCTTAACATATCATATTTCATACATTAGATTCAAGTGGGTTATGAACTCCCATTTTTGCCCCAAATACAGATTGCAGAATCACATCGGATTATCATTTCTAAGATATGTAAAAGTATAATTTTGTTTAGGAAATTTGACTTTTGTCTGTCAGCCCTAGATATTCTCACACACACATACACACACACACACACACACACACAAACCAACTTAAAGGCTTCACAGAATAACTTCCAACTATTGGAGGTGACCCAAAAGTTTTTTAAACCATGACAGTCCAGCTGATAAATGTCTTTCCAAATTCCAGGCTAAGATTTTGGTGGCTGCTATCCAAGAGACCAGAAAAACCTGTTTAGAATGGAGCTACCTTTTGGGGAAGTTCCTACAGGGAGAAATAAGGCCGGCTTTTATCTGTGTCCCCTTAACTCTTTTCACCACTGATGAGTGGGACCACATCAGGAAGGAAGCCAGGAAAGCTTTTAAAATTCTATATTTTTTGAGTTATGATTTGGATCAGGCATGCTAAGTTAATATGCTTTTCTGATCAGATTTATTTTATCCAACTATAAAGGTTTTTTTACACTCCTCTTTGTTCAGAGGCCAATTTACAAGAGATAGCTCTCAATTTAACAGGTTTTAAAATAAGCTACAAGATCTTTGTTTGTCTATTTGCTTTGTGTACACTGGTGTATTGTCAATCTACATGTATTATCATTACTACATATGTTTGATGCTGAAATTGGCATATGAGCTCATAAATTAAAATTAAAAAAATGGATCCAAATACCTTTTGTTCACGTGATTTAAAAGTTCAATTTAAATTGGGTAAAGAAACAAAAAAGAAAAAGTAAAAATGTCTTTAAAGTTACTAATGCACAGTTTTGTTTCCAGGTGTTCAAACAGTTGTTGATAAAATATTAATGTCTATAAAATATCTAATATCCATTGTTTCTAGGATTTTTCTTCAACAGAAAAAAAAGATTAATGTTGTTCAATGCATTTCTCTGATATCTTGGTTTTTAAAAATAAGTAAATTGGATTTAACATATATGGGATTAATCATAAATGTGTTTGCTAGAAACATCTAATTGGTTTACAAAGTTAAAATGCTAATTGTTAAATATAACACCAAATACTCTTAACTCCTTAAATTCCATAGGTTAACATATGTAAACATTAAATGGTGTTTTCATAAATTGGTAAATGAAAAAAAAATTAAAATTACTTGGTGTCATCACTAAAAACAAGGTTACTAAGAGTTAAAAGTCCCAATAGGTATAATTCTATATGCAAGGGGTCCAAGGATTCAACTGCATTTCAATTAAAGTACTATAAATAACATAAAATATTTAATTTTATTAAAATAGAGTAATTTATCTAAATTAAAAAATTATAAGAGTTATTTCAGAGTATAAACAAAAAGAGAAGTCAACAGATTAAATAAACTATAAAATATATTTTGTAATTCTAGGTTAAAAAAGGTCTTGTCGTAAAGTAAAATTGTAATACATCTAAGTAAACAACAAGAGGAACTAATTAAGTAATAAAAAGGTCTATGTAAATGAAGGGTAAATTTTAAAAGGTTTGTGTAACTAAGTTGGTTATATATAACTAACACAAACAGTTAAAGCTATTAAAGGTTTTTTCCTAAAGTCAAATATTAATGTATTGACACAAATCAAAGTTTGATATATATGTTAAAATTATAAGGATTTCTTAAAACATCAATTTGCTATTTATATTGCATCTGTTAAGTTTTATTCTCTAGAGCAACTAGTCTTAAATTAAGGTTTGTACAACTCTGGTTAAATAGCAACTGTTGTTTTAGAGTATTGTACTATATTACAGAGTCTAGATTTTTCTTTAAAAGCTAGACTTGGTTAATATAAAAACATCAATGTGATTGTGGTACTATTACTCTTCTTTACATATTAAATGTATTCATATCTTTCAGATATACAAGTCTTTAAAGTGAAAGGTTTAAAGGAGCATTTTATCAAGCTGGTGTTCTCCAAAACTAAAGTTGTCTGAAACTGTAATTTTAGACTTATAAAGATGGCAAATTTTATTGGAGATTTATTTATTTATTTCATTTGATAGTTTGCAACCAAACCTTGGGTTACCTTTTAAATTGGTATATAAAAATTTAAAGGTATTTTTAAAAGATAATGAGAGCTTGATCTATTTAAAGGTTAATAATATAAAATATAAAAAATATTTTGCCACTTTCTTGTGCAAAAGGAAAGTTCAAACCTCTCAGACTTTGTTTCATTCGTGTTTTACATATAATGTCACATTATGTTAGCTAACATTCATATAAATTCAGGAAACAATATATGTAAACTTTATAAAATGATATCTAAAAAAGGAGGCAAAGATCAACTTCAGAACTAGACACTTTACCTAAGATTTGTGAAATAAGGCTCTGCCTCCCATCTTACTACATGTTAAAATGCTTCCAAATTAGGTCAGATTTCAGTTCATTTAAAGTTGTATTCAAAAGATTGATTTTATTACTGGTAAGTTAAAACCCATTACTTTTACTGGTAAGATGTTTAAGACCAAGACATAAAAGATTAAGATTAAAATAAAGGGGCCAAGAAAACTAATATTCGGCTCTTGCCCTATGAGTCAGCCTGAACCCAGGGAAAAAAGGACAAATTTTGCAAATCAAGGCCACATAACCTCCCGATCAGGGAAATTAATGAGACCATTGGAGAATGGAAAGCTAAACCTTGCACATGCTGCAAAAGAGGAGGGTCAATTGGAAAGGGGAAATATCCCTCAGGCTTCCAAGGAAAACCACATGGTCAGCAAGACCTTGACCCATTCTAGTGCAGACGGCACTAGCAGAGCTAAAAGGCTGCTCACAAGTTCCCCAAGAATGTCTTCCAAGAGAACTCAGCTGACCTTAACAATAGATAGGAGCAAGGTCAGTTTGACCAGCTTGATCTTAAACACCGAGCAAAAACAGTTAAAAACAAAGCACAGACATTCTTGGTCATTTAAAAAAAGAAATAATAGTTATTTTAATGTAACTTAAGATGTATATTTGTGTTAGCCCCCAAGAATAAGTAAGATTGGAGGCAACAAAAAAGAGATTCTTAGGCAGGAATGCCTGATAACTATCAAGAGAAACTGCCAGAGCCAGAAGATTTTAGTCAGTTTAAGGCCTACAGATCATCCTAACCTCCTACACAGGTAGATTTAATCAGTGTTTGCTAGTATAATTATCTAGACCTAACTAACAAAGGGATCTCTACTGAACACAGAGGTCATGCCAATAAAAGGGTATTTCACAAAAAATAGATGACATTAAGTAGCTTAACTAAATGTTGTGTTTACATTCCTAATAACTCTGACAATGTTAAAGATTTACATCCCCAAATAAAGTCTTCTTAGGCTTTGTTAGGCCTTGTTAAGGGGAAAAATTCTCAGTTCTTACACCTCTTGGTGAGAGATTAATTGATTTTATCATCTTCATAATATTCATTGACAGGTTCCAGATGCTTCAACTGCTATTGTATTAATTGTATTTCAGTGCTCATGTCTTTTTTTCCCTCTCATAGAAGCACCCACCCCCAGGTGACTTTACAACCTGTTCTTCCTGAACCAGATTTTTTACTATGGACCCCTCCACTGACCCAATTTCTAAAACAGGACTCCAAACTGCTTGCTCCACTGCATGTTGCCCCCCCTCAGCTTGAAACAGCAAGAGCAGTCATCATCCTTTTTTCTTACAACAGTAGGAGATCCCCTAAAATTTGAAGGGAAAATTAAAGACAGATAGTGTAAATAGGTAATCAGGTCAAATTGCAAAATGGCTTTGGGTCTAAAAAAAAGTTATTCATGTTTTTTTTTTTTCTCTTGCGTGCACTGTTATAAGGCCTGAGCTAGTAAAACAATATATTTTATCAGTCAAATTAATGTATATGCTTGGCCATTACAATCCATTACCTAATTTAAAAGATAAATCAAAGATTTGATTTTTTCTAGAAAAGGGGGGAATGTTATGGGCCAAGGTATATCATATCTCAAATATATATAGTATGTGTGTGTATGTATATATATATATATATATATATATATATATATATATACATACACACACACACATACACACTTATATAAATGTATATGTATATGTATGTATGTATATATATATATATATATATATATATGTATATATCTCACCTGGAATCCCACAAATGTGTATATGCTAATTAAAATAAAAATTAAAATAATAAGTAAACAAAAGCTTCAACATAATTGATTGTTAGCAGAAGAAAAAATAAAACAAAAGAAATACAAAGCATCTAAAGCATTATTATTGTTTTCCTATCACAATCTATGCTTTAGGATAAATAGGGAGTCGATAAGGGATACATATATAAGCTTCATTTGCACATTCACATTCTGCTATGCAGAGGATCAGATACTACCAACCTCATTTTTCTTTATCAGCTAGCTCCCTAATGAGTACAATAGTGAGACAGAAATTCTGCAGAACGGAAAAGAAGTTCATTAAAATGTCACCCCAATAAAAGTCCTTCACTTTAGCAAGGCTGTGTAATTTCTGTAGGGACAGAGGATAATCCACTTTATGATTTTTTTGATCTCCAGAAATAGTTATCTGTGTCATCTCCTTAGTCCAGGGGTACCACAACAGTAGCAGGAAAATGACTTTTTTTTCCTTAGAGTTCTGGATTCCATTTTTCTTATTGGAACTCCCAAGTCATATCTGATGGTTGTTTTCACTCATAGAATATTTATTTATTTATGCTGCTGCTTCCATATTTTCTCTTCTTGCTTTAGCTGTACATCTTCTACTTTGACTTAACTGCCAGTTCAGTTATTTTATATTTCCTATGTTTAATTCACTGTTATTCAATTAAAAACTTCTTAATGGATTGTGGTAGTAGCACAATGGTAGAGCACTTGCCTAGCATGGGTAAGGCACTCGGCTCAATCTTCAGCATCATATAAAAATAAATAAATAAATAAAGGTAGTGTGTCCATCTGCAACTATTTTTTTTCCCAAAACATTCTTAATTTCATTAACTCTTCTTTTTATTTCAAGAACTCAATTTGAATTTGAAATTTTTTATAGTTCTCTCAGATTTACTTTATAGATTTTAAGTTTAGGTGCATAAATATTTGATAATAAATATTTATTTTTACTTATTTCTTCTAAGTGAAATATTTTATCTTTTCACCAACATCTCTGCAATCCCTTCATTGCCCCTTCCTAGCTTCTGATGACCACCATTTTACTTGACTTCTATAAGATTAACACTTTTAAATTGCACATGAGTGAGATCATGTAGTATGTGTCTGTCTGCTTCTGGTTTATTTCACTTAGCATAATATCCTCCACATAACTATATATACCACATTTTATTTATCCATGCACCCATTGATGGACACTGTTTTAGTCAGCTTTTTTACTGCTGTAACCAAAAGACTTGATAAGAACAATTTTAGAGAAGGAAAATTTATTTGGCACTCATTGCTCTGGGCCCAAAGTGAAGCAGAACAGCATGGCAGAAGTGTGTGGCAGAGAAAAATAGTTCAGCACAGTACCCCAGGAAGTTGAGAGAGAGAATTCCACTCACCAAAAACAAAATGCATACTCCCAAAGGCACCCTTCCCAATGACCTGCCTCCTCCAGCCATACCCTAACTGCCTATGGTTACCACCCAGTTAATCTGTATTAGGGGATTAATGCACTGATTGTGTTAAAGCTTTTATAATCCAATAATTTCACCTCTAAATTTTCTTTCATTGTCTCACACATGAACTTTTAGGGGACACCTCATATTTAAACTGTAATAGACACTTGCATTGATTCCATACATTGGCTAATGTGAATAGTGCTCAAAAAAACATGGGAGTGCAGATATCTCTTTGACTCACTAATATTGATTCCTTTGGATATATAACCTGTATTGGGAATGCTGGATCATATGGCATTTCTATTGTTATATTTTTTAAGGAATTGTTTTCCATAATGGCTGTACAAATTTATATTACCATCAACTGTATACATGCCTTTTCTCCACATCTTCACCAGTGTTTCATAAATTTTGCTTTATGATAATAATCATCCTAACATGAGTGAGGCTTTAATTTGCATTTCCCTAATTATTGGTGATGTAATGTTTATTTCCATATACCTGTTGACTATTTGTATGCTTTATTTTGAGTGCTGTCTATTTAGGTCCTTCATTTTAAAACAAGGTTATTTGTGTTCTTGCTGTTAAGTTGTTATATTTCCTTATGTAGTTTATGTATTTTCTCCTTATCAGATGTATAGCTCACAAATATTCTCTTATTCTGAAGCTTGTCTATTTAGTTTATTGAGCATTTCTTTTTTCATTTGTCTATTTTTGCCTTTGTTGCCTGTGCTTTTTGAGGTCATATTCAAAAAACTTTAAAAAATCCCCAGACCAATATCATGGAGCTTTTTTCCTTATGTATTCTCTTAGTATATTAACTTTGGGATCAAACATTTAAGTATTTTATTCTCTTTGAGTTGATTTTGTGTGTGTGTGGTGAGAAATAAGTGTCTAATTTCATTCTTTTGCAGGTGGCTATTCAGTGAAAACCATTTATTGAAAAGACTGTTGTTTCCCTTCTGTGTGTTCTTGGTGCCTTTGCCATCCATTTGTTGGCTGCAAAATCATGAGTTTATTTCTGTATTCTCTACCACTGGTCTATGTGTCTGTATTTATGTTAATACCATACTGATTTGGTTACTATAGCTTTGTAGCATATTTTGAAGTAAGGTGTTGTACTATCTCCAGCTTTGTGATGTCTGTTCAAAACTGCTAAAACAATTTGGAGTCTTTTGTAGTTCTGTGTAAATATTGTTTTTTTAATCTATTTGTGAAAAGAAGTCATTGAAATTTTGATAGAGAATGCATTTAATCTGTAGATGACTTTGGGTAATATGGATATTTTTACAATATTAATTATTTCAGTCCATTTACACAGGCTATATTTCCATTTATTTGTGTCTTTTTCAAATTCTTTCATAAATGTTTTATAGTTTTCAGTGTGGAGATATTTCACCTCCTTGGCTATTTATTCCTAAATATTTTATTTTTGTAGTTACTATAAATGAGATTTTTAAAATCTTGATTTCCCTTTCCAAAAGATTGCTATTAGTGTGTAGAAAGGCTACTGATTTTTTATTTTGATTTTGTGTCCTGCATCTTTGCTGAATTTGTTTATTATCTCTGCATTTTCTTCCTATCCTATTTAGTTGATTTTTATTTGTTTTTCTTGCTTAGCTTCTCTGACTAGGGCTTTCAGTACTATGTTAAATAGTGATGAGAATGGGTATCCTCTGTTTTTGTTCCTAATCATAGAGGAAAATCTTTCAATTTTCCCCATTGAGTATGATAGTAGCTGTGCCCTTGTCAAACATGGCCTTTATTGTGTTGAGGTACTTTCCTTTATACATAATTTATTGAGAGTTTCTATCACAAAAGGATGTTTAACTTTGTCAAATGCTTTTCCTGCATCCGTTTAAATGATCCTATGTTTTTAGTCCTTCATTCTCTTTTGTTGTTGTATCACATTTTCAGATTTGCATATGTTGAGCCATCTTTGTATACCTAAGATGGATACCATTTGGTCATGGGAAATGATCTTTTTCAATGTGCTCTTAAACTCCATATGCTATTATTCTGTTGAGGATTTTTATATCAATGTTCATCTGGAATACTGACCTGTTGTTTACTTTTTTCATTGTGTCCTTATCTGGTTTTGGTATTAGGGTAGTACTGGCTTTGTAAAATGAGTTTAAAAGTACTTATTTCTCTTCAACTTTTGGGAAGAGTTTGCGAATTGATATTAGTTCATCCTTAAATGTTTCACAGAATTCAGCAGACAAGCCATCTATTCCTGTGTTTTTTGAGGGGAAACTTTATATTGCTGACTCAGCCCACTTACTTGTGATTGGTCTGTTCAGATTTTCTGTTTCCACATAATTCAGATTTGGTAGATTGCATGTGTCAAAGAATTTGTACATTTATTCTGGTTATCCAATTTGTTGGCATATACTTATTCAGAATATTCTTCTGTGATCCTTTGTATTTCTATGTTGTCAGTTCTAATGCTTAATTTTTCATCTCTGATTTAATTCATTTAAGCCTTTCCTCTTTTTCTTAGTCTAAAGGTTTGTCAAATTCATTCATATTTTCAAAGAACCATATCTTACTTTTGTTGCTCTTTCTATTGTTTTTCATTTATTTCTGCTCTAATCTTTATTATTTCCTTCCTTCTTCTAACTTGGATCTTAGTTTGTTCTTTTTCTAGTTCCTTAAGGTATAAAATTATGTATTTGCTATCTTTATATTTTTTAAATATAGGCTTTTATAGCTATAAAATTTCCTACTAGAACTGCTTTTGCTGCATCATAGTATTTTGTTAGGTTGTGTTTCCATTTTTGTCCCAAGATTTAAAAATTTTTCTTTTCAGTTATTCATTGACCTACTGAAATTCACTTAAGTGTAAGTGTGTTGTTTAATTTTCATATATTTGTGAATTTTCCTTTTGTTACTCATTTATAATTTTATACCATTTCATTCAGAATACATGTTATATGATTTCAATATTCTTGAAAGAGATTAGTTTTATGCCCTAATTTGTAATCTATTGCCAAATGTTACTATACATATGAGAAAAATGTGTATTCTGCTATTGTTATATGGAATGTTCTGTTTATATTTGATAAGTCCATTTGGTCTATAGTGTTGTCCAAATTAGCTGTTTGTTTATTCCCTGCATGAATATTCTGTTCTTATTGACAGAAGAGTATTAAATCCCTCTAATGTTGCCTTATTAATGTTTATTTCTTCTTTAAGTTCTGTTAGTCTTTGTTTTATATATTTGGGTACTCCAATTTGGGTGCACAAATATTTACAGTTGTTATATATTCTTGATGAATTGATCTCTTTATCATTATAATGACCTTATTTCTTTCTCTGTGACACACCTGCTCTCTTTTGGTTATCATTGGTGTGACACCTTTTCACCCCTCGTTTCAGCCCATGTGCGTCCTTAAGCTAAAGTGAGTCTCTTGTACATAGCAAATAGTTGGATCTTACATTTTATCCATTCAGCCTCTCTGCCTTTTTAAAACTGATACATGAAAAATAAACTGTACATATTAATGGGACACAATGTAATACTTCAATACCTGCATACATTGTGTCATATATAAGTCATATTATACATATCTATCTACTCAAATATGTATCATTTCTTTATGGTGAAACTTTCAAAATTCTTTCCCAGCTTTTTAAAATACACAATACATTATTGCTATTTATAGTCACCCTCTTGTGTAATAGCACACCAAAACTTCTTGCTTTAACTGTAACTTAGTATGCATTGATCAATCTTTTCCCACCCCTTCACCTCCACCTACTTTCCTTGGCCTCTGGTAACCACCATTTCACTCTTATTGTTAATGAAGTCAATTTTGTAGATTTTATTGTGAGCAATATTCTTATTTCAGAGCCTGAGTTATTTCACTTAATATAATTATTTCCAGTTCCATGCATGTTGTCAGTTATGACAAGATTTTACTGTTTTATAGTTGAAGAGTATTCCATTGTGTATATCTACCACATTTTCTTTATCCATTCATCAATTGGTGGACACTTAGGTTCTTTTGATGATGTAATTTAATCCAATTTTTGTGATTCTAGGAATTAAACCCAGGGTTTTATGCATGCTAGTCTACTACTGAGCTATAAACCCATCCATAATCCATTTTTGTTTATGGTAATTATTGATAGGTATGGATTTTACTGCCATTTTGTTAACTTTTTTTCTGTTTTGTATTCCCTGTTCCTTTCTTTCGCTCTTGCTATCTTCCTTTGTAATTTGCTTAATTTTTGGTAGTATGCATTGACTTCTTTTGTTAGTATTTGCATATCTATAGGTTTTGACTTTGTGGTTATCATGAAGCTTACAAAAATATTTCATAGTTATCCTATTTAAAGCTGATAACTTCAATCACATCCAAAACCTCTATACTTTTAGTTTTCTCTGACCCATGTTTTAGGTCATTGCTGTGGCAATTTACTTTTTTATTGCATATACAATAATAAATTATTATAGTTAGTTATTTTAATACACTTTTTTACCAGAGTTGAAAATGATATGTGTACCACAGTCCATATTAGAGAATTTTTACTTTATATTTACTTTACTAACATATTTTATACATGCATATTTTTATGTTATTTATTAACATCCTTTAAATTAAACTTGAAGAATTTCATTTAGCACTTATTATTAGGCAAAGTTAAAGGTAATAAATTCTTTCCTCTTTTGTTGCTTTTTGTTTGCTTTTTCTCCATGATTTCTTAGGGATAGCTTTGCCAGGTATGGTGTTCTTCATTAGCAGTTCACATTCTTTAAACATTTTGAACATATTATCCCACTCTGTCTTAGCCTGCAAGGTTTCTGAAGAGAAATGTTTTTATTTTATGTATATGATAAACTGATTTTGTTTTGCCATCTTCAAAATTCTGTATCTTTGGCCTTTGACTACAATGTGTCTTAGTATAGAACTTTCTAGGTTCAACCTATTGTGGAAACTTTAGATCTTGTGAGTCTGGATGTCCATTTATCTCCCCATTTTGGAAAGTTTTCAACAATCATTTCATTAGGCTTTCTGTTCCTTTAGGTCCCTATTCTCATTTTGTTATAATAGTAGGTGCATTTTCTTACTTGATGGTGTCCCAAAAGTCCTGTAGGCTTTCTAAATTCTTTTGTTTTTCTTTTGTGATTAAATAATTCAAATGACCTGTCTTATTAGAGTTCACTGGTTCTTTTGCTTGATCTAATCTGCTATTGAACCTCTAAAAGGAAAATTTCAGTTCAGTCATTGTATTCTTTGGCTCTAGGGTATCTTTTTTAAAAATGATTTGTCTTTCTTATTTGAACTTTTTAAAATGTACTTTTTTTCCTAATTTTGTCCTATTGTCCACTTGCATTTTCTTGCAGTTTATTGAGTTTCTTTAAATGATTATTCTAAATTATTTGTCATGAAGGTTATGGATCTCCATTTTTAAGGGCAGTTATTGGAGCTTTATTTGTTTCTCTTGATGAGGTTATGATTCCCTGCTTCTTCATGATCTTTGTATACTTGTGTTGGTGTCTGCGCATTCTTGGAAGCAGTCACCTCTTCCAGTCTTTTAAGGTTTTCTTTGGCAGGAAAAGACATCAACCAATCAGTCCAGTCTAGGGTTACAGACAGGCTAGCTGGTAGAGTCTGTGGGTAGACAGGTCTTGCTGTGAAGGTCCTCACTTGGGTGGAGCTTCTGCCCAATCTCTGAGACTAGGTAGGGCTTTTAGCTAGGCTTTATAGTCAGGCAGGACTGTTGACTGGGCTCTACAATAGTTTCTGCTATGTCAGGGTCATAGTCTGGCTTATATAGTACTGCTAGTTGAACTCCATGACTAGTAGGGCTACAGATGGAGATCCACAAACTTTGGTGTTTAGGAGAGGCTCTAGCTTTGCTCCTTAGACCAGTGGTGCAACTGGCTAGGTTCATCAATCAGTTGAACCTCAAGCTGTGCTTGGCGGTTGGGCAGAGCCACAGGCTGGGCTCTGTAATTGGGTGGGTCTACAGGCTCTTCCTAACAGGTGAAGTCCCTTCCTGGGTTTCCCACCTGGGTAGAGCTTTTGACAGTACTCCACAGTTGTTTAGGTTTAATACCAGATATTCAGGATGGGCAAGGAGATAGGCTGTGCTTCATAGCTGGGAAGGGCTGCAAGCTGGGCTCTGTGATCAGACAGGCCTAGTGGCTGTGTTGCACTAGGGGTGCTGGCCAGGTTCCATGGTCATTTGAGTCTATCAGATGCACCCTTCAGTTGGATGGGACTGAAGACTGAGATCTTTAATCAGACCAGGCTACAAGCTGGGCTCTACCATCAATCAGGGTTGCTGTCTGGGCTCCCTTATTGTTCATGGATGCAAATTTGCTCTGTAATTGTGTGGGGTCACTGGCTAGGCTTCTTGCTTGGACATGGCTGTAGACTATATTTAGCAATCAAAGGAGGCTGTAGGTTGGGCAATATGGTGAGATAAGACTATAGCTGTCTGATCAGGCTGTGATGTATGCTTGGCTCTGAAACTGGATGATGCTGTTGGCCAGGATCCCTGGTTGGGTGGAACCAAAGGTTATGCTTCATTTAGTTGGGGCTGCTGGCTTCACTCCCTGCCAGTGTGGGGCTATAGGCTGGGCTTGACAGCTAGCTAGAGTAACTGTTTAGGCTCTCTGATTGCCGCAGTCCGGCTGCAGCAGAATAAGCGGGGGGTGACGAATAACTTGTGTATGTTGATGCAGCAGGAATGGAAGCCGTTTATTGTAGGATAACAGAGGTATTTATACATTTTGCACAGCTTATCTTAATTAGCATAAACTAGATACAGCAGTCAACCAATCAGGAATCTCCACACTTAATTGCTCGCTTTTGTTACTTTACAAACCACTCCCTCTGGCATTTTGCCAGGCGCCATCCAGACTTGTTTACAGACTCTAACATCTGATCAGGAGAGACTCCAGACTGCATTCCCTCTTAGGTTCTGCCTATAATGTGAGTCTCTGCTCAGGTAGGGCTGTACACTGGGCTTTGAGGCTATACAGTTATTGTTCACTAGGCAGTTTGCCTGGCTTGCCTCCCTTCCCTAACAGGGCCATATGATGGGTTTTGCAACCAGGCCAGACTACTGGTTAGAGACCTAAGGTAGGAAGCACTGCTGACTATGTTTCCTGAGGTGATGGGGCCAGTGGCTCAGTTCTATAGGTAAGCAGAGCTTCTGAGTGAGCTCTTTGCCATTCGGAAAGTGGTGCTACTACCAAGATCTGTGGTGCTATGCTGGCTTGTGATAGATGTGACAGGTTCAATGAGAAATTGTTTCTTTTACCCTTCTTCTGTATTTTGTGGTCAAAGGGAATGCTTCAACTTACTCTTCAGTTCTGGGATTTTCATAAAGGCATTCTTGTTTGAAGTGAGTTTGTATCAAAACAGGGACATACTAGTCTCCATCTTGATGATATCAAACTCACATAGTCATGTATTTCAATGAGGTTGAAAATTTCCAAGAGTTGGACAGTGATGCCTATGTACCTATTGTGACTAGTTTTCTTACTGAATAGGTTGTGTTTCCCTTGACACCTGGTAGTTCATGTCACAAATCTATCTCCAGTCATTAGGTAATGCTCATCAGTATATCTTTTGTTTTCTCAGGAGATATAATGAAAAAAATAGAAATGGGGGAAGAGGTATATCTTTTTCAGTTTTTCAGGTATAATTTATATGAAATAAACATAATTTAAAGCATAGTGTTTTTGAGTACTGGAAAACATACTCTCATATAACTATCAATGAATCTGGAAAACATATACTCTCATGTAACTATCACTGAATCTCTAAAATAGAGAATATTTCCATCAATCTTAAGTTCCTTTTTTCCCCTAATCAGTCACTACCCCACCCCACTCATCCCAGGTAATCAACATTATGCTTTCTGTTACTACAGATTAGTTTATGTTTTCCAAAATTTCATAAAAATTAATTGATTATAGTATATACTCTTTGTGTTTGCTTTCTTTCACTCAGCATAATGTTTTGAGATATTGTTGCATAGATTGGTATTTTATTATTTTATTGCTAGATTTATTGCAAGATAAATAGTATGGCTATTGCATAATATATTTACCCACCAACTTATGAGAATTTTGCTCATTTCTAGTTTTGTTTATGATAGTTAAACTTTTTGTATATGTTCACGTAAGAGTCTTTGTATGAATTTCTTTTTTTTTCTTGGATTTATATACCAAAGAGTGAAATTTGTGAGTCATAGGGTAAATTAATCTTTATATTTTCTAATGTAAAGCTCAAATATGGAACTACCACACTATATGGCAATGTGAAAAATAGTAGCAGGTACAGAATGTGCTTGGACATCTGATTTCTGGTGCTTCTTCACTGAATTAAGTTCCACTATAGGTTTAATTTTAGTCTATCCTGGACCTTTTATGTATTACATGGTATGTGAGATAGCTTCTTCTTCCTGAAATTCCCCTAATTATAGATTTTTTATAATATTTTTTAGACATTGATAGGCCTTTATTTTGTTCATTTATTTATATGTGATGCTGAGAATCAAACCCAGTGCCTCACACGTTAGGCAAGTGCTCTATTGAGCCACAACCCTAGCTCCTATAGATATTTTACATATACTCTTTGCCTCTTGACTTAGAAGTTCTTATCAGAAGATGGACTATATTTTTCTTACCCACTGATTTTTAGTCTGTCCACATAATTTCTTTGGATAATGGAATATTAGTGATGGTAGTAAAATCAGAAGCATGAAGAAGAACTTTTGGCATTTCAGCTTCAATTTCCACACTATATCACCATTGGAATATGCCATGACTAATACAATGGAGAACAAAAGACAAATGGATCATAATAAAGTCACCCTAGGCATCTGGGAGGAGGAATATCCAGATCAGCCAATAGCCAAATGGCACACATACAACCAAATAAACCCAGGCACGTCTAGGAAATTAGCCCAATTAAACTAGACTAAAACACTCACCTGCAAAATCATGTTCTAGGTGGTTCTCAATCAATGACATTGAGGTCTTTGAGATTTTTGTGCATCATTTTATGGCAAATATATAAATGATATGAAATACAATTCTAAATTGATACATCTTCAAAAAGTATGGTAGAAATTATCTCTTTTAGGAAAGTGTAAAATTAAGGTTAAGAAAGTGATTTTTAAATAAGGATAAGGAGAACCTCCCAAGAGCATCACCACATTGTACACTAAGATTTGTCCGAGAATACAGATGCAATATGAAACAGTTTATCCAGGGATTAAAAAGCAGAGTAAGTCACTCTGTGGTCTGATTGGGCCACTCTAAAGGAAGATAAAGCCACCTAAAATTATCATAGGATCCAGTGGCTATAAATCATTCTGTCATCATTCTAAATAAAGACTTCCATCCTTTTCCTACTAGGGAGTGGTGACTGTGGTATCATATCTCCAGACCTAAGTTTCTAGCCTTTGTATGTCATGCAGAAAATAAAACAGAATATCCTTTTATTTGTGCTTTCTGTCAGATGACATTCAGAAAGATATGTCTGGTTTTGAATCCAAGTCCTGCCATTTCCTTACTGTACAAATATAAGAACTTTTCTAAATAGTCTGTGTTATAATTTCACAGGGCAAATAGGGACCGTAGTAAAGCCTTCCACATAAGTTATAAAAGGAAAAAAAAAACACATATCACACAGTAGTTCATGTGGAAAAATAAACACATGAAAATAGATCACACTAAACTCATTTAAAGTGAGAAGATCAGCAGTATAATACATCAAAATATTATAGGTATATAGGTACCCTTCAACTGATGAATGGATAAAGAAAATGTGGCATATATACACAATGGAATATTACTCAGCCTTCAAGAAGAATGAAATTATGGCATTTTCGGGTAAATGGATGGAACTGGAGAATATAATTCTAAGCAAAATAATGCAATACCCACCAAAAAATAAAGGCTGAATGTTAACTCTGATATGCAGATGCCAATTCACAATAAGGGGTGCTTGGGAAGAACAGATGTTCTTTGGATTGGACAGAGGGAAGTGAATGGAGGAGATGGCTATGGGGTTAGTAGTGATAGTAGAATGAACCAGACATTATTACCCTATGTGCATATATGATATATGACTGGTGTGGTTCTACATCTTGTACAACCAGAAGAATGAGAAGTTATATTCCATTTATGTATGATACATCAAAGTGAATTCTGCTGTCATGTATAACTAATTAGAACAAATAAAAATATTATAGGTATGTCAGTTTGGCATCATTTTAAGTTTATAGCAAGAGAAACATGGAAACATTGGAAGGATGGGAGATGGAATCAAAGAAATCAAAGCTTACCTCAGAGGATCCAAAATTTCATATGGTCTATTGGTGCATTATTATTTGGAATAAATAATATGGCAGTTAATGGCCATATATTATGGTATATCTAAATTTGTTTATGACTATAGTGGAGGTACGATGGTATTTATTGGGCCTACTCATATCTCCAACATATCAGAGTAGTAAAGTGGCTGATAAAATGTACAATAATACAAATAATAAAAGGACAAATATAGGGCTGGGGTTTTGGCTCAGTGGTAGAGCATCTGCTTATCTAGCATGTGTGAGGCACTGGGTTTGATTCTCAGCACAACTTATAAATAAATAAAATAAAGGCCCATCAATAGCTAAAAAATATTTTTTAAAGGGATAAATATAAACAATGATGAAATTCTATCTTTTTACCAGCTCAAAGTTGCAGACTTAAAGAAAAATAAAAGAACACAACATTGGCAGGAGTGTGAGGAAATGGGATACATGACTAGGGAGCTGTGAAGCAAAATATAAACCCGGGTTTGTCTGCCTCCATAGAAAGCGACTATACTCTCTCTACCAGTCATCACTGCCTCATGGAGTTGGAATCTTGACTCTCTTTAAAAAGAGGTGGGAAGTCATAATCATGCTCCATAGTGTCCAATAAGAAGCCTGCCTCACCTCTTAATTTCTCTCTAAAAAACATATAACATACAATTATGTAGGGAAATAAATAACTTTAGCCTGAATTCCTAGTTTGTAAGAATTTAAATTCTGTATCATTACTCAGCTACAACTACCATGCCTGTATGCAAAACTTCTTGCATGTATAGTAAATTTCATTATTCTTAGGTCAAGAGAAGAAGGGGTATGTACTTTAATTAGGGCATAATGTTATTTTAAAGTAGTGACTTTTGTTCAAAAGATTCATTACGTATGTGCATTTTTGCAATTTAAAAAAATTATAAAAGATGATATCATGTCATGTCATTTAATAAAGTTTAACCTACTTGGTTTTAAAATTATTACTTTAATATTAAGTTATTTTTAATATCAACACAATGCATAATCATTAAAGATAAATCATAAAATAATAACAAATTAATAGTGAAAATATCCATAACCCTATTCACTGACACATCCATTGCTAATTCTATAGTGTTTTTTATATGTGTGTATTCATATATGGAATTCAACTTACTTGTTTTAATAGCATCAAAATTTCACCTAATAATTTTTTATTTATACCATGCCATATAACATTCAATCACCTGTTATATAAAAATGCATTCAATATCATCTCTCTCTTCTAAGAAGACACAAAAGAGTTTAGTGTCACTTTTTAGTACTGTAGCAGGGACAAATGGAAAACAAATAATAAAGGAAGCAAATAATAAAGGAATAAAAGTTCCCAATTTCAGTGCAAAGCAAGCAAGCAAACATACCCAGCTCCAAGTTACTCCCTAGGATGGGTGTGATTAAATATTTTTCTCAATTGGTACCTGAGGATTGAGTTTCTCAGTCTTCTGCATTGGGAACTCAATGGGACAGGAAAAACAATAGACTTTCAGAAGCCTGAATGGGCACCATGGGCATTTTCCCACACCGTCTTCCCATCCCAACTTACTTGCAAAGTTTCTTCCTGGAAGGAGTTTGTCCATACACTGAGTGCTGTAACTTTATAGCTCCCACTTACGGGGCTGTCATCTAAATCACCTAGTTCTGGTAGTTGATGGGACTCTGTATTCCTGAGTTTCCTGCACCACAAAGAACAGAGAGGTGGCTTTAAATAGGCATATGAGACTTCTATGGCTCAGCACAGAAAAAAAAAAGGCAAAACCACAGGATTTTCCCTGGAAAGGGACTTGACTTTAAACCTAACATCCTGACTTTCTGAGCTGCTTCCTATAGGTTAGGTCTTCAATTAGCCTGTATCTGGCTGCTGTCAGGCTAGGGCAATTTAGTCCTCTGGGAAACTGAATGAGTGTGTGCTATTTCCCACATATCTGCTGCATCACTCCAGAAATAAAGCCAAGCTTTCAGCTAACTTGCCCCAGCTAACTTCTCAGAGCAGATGGATATCAGCACTTGCTAGATTCCTAGGGATGAGAGGGTAAAGCAAAGGTTTGAAAGAGTGTAGGGTCTGAATGTGAGTTCAGGTGTTTGCCACAGTTGCTTTGCCTGGCTTAATGAGGAACAAATGGGAGAGAAACTCCAGATCCCAGCTTTTCCTGAGAACAGAAGAAACTGGAACACAAACCTACACCTTAAGTTTTCCAACTGCTCTCCAGGTGTGGCTTCTAACTTTTCCAGCTGCTCTCCAAGATGTGGCTTCTATCTTGCCTGTCTTAGGGCACTAACAGGACTTGGCAATGGAAGCCAATAAGAACAAAGATAACAACTCAGAAAGCATAAGATTTTAGAGGCATCTAGAATCTCTGGCAAGGCAGATTGATGAGATTTATCTCTTACATGAGGTTAACCTGTCAAGTCTGGGATATCTAATTCAGATTCTGTCATATCTAATTCAGAAACCAACAGAGAGAGTCAAGGAAAATGAAGCAATAGGGAAATATGTTCTAAACAAAAATAACAAAAATAACAAGTTAAATCTCGATAAACTGTCCCTAGTGAAGTAGACATAAGTGATTTATACAATAGAGAATATATAATAACAATCAAAGATGGTCACTGGGGTCAGGAGAGCAATATAAAAACAAAATGAGAATTTCAAAAATTATGTAGTAAATATTAAAAAGTATCAAACAGAAATCATAGAAATGAAGAATAAAATAAGTGAGCTAAAAAAAAATCCAATAGAGAGGGCAGACTAGGTCAAGTGAATGAAGTATAAGCAAATTTTAATGGATCACCAGAATTCATCAAATCAGAGGGGGGAAATACATAGTGAAAGAGTTAAGATAGCTTAAGTAACTTATTGGAAACCTCTATTGGACCAATATATTCCTTATTAGAGTCTATGTGAAACAGAAAATTTACTCAAAGAAATTGTGGCTGAAAACATTGCAAACCCATGAAAAGAAATAGAAATATGCATAAGAAAACCTAAATGACACCAAATAAGATGAATCTTAACTGAATATTCCAGGACATATTATAAACAAGGGCTGGAGTTGTGGTTCAGTGGTAGAGTGCTTGCCTGGCATGCATGAGGCCCTGGGCTCGATCCTCAGCACCAAGTAAATAAATAAAATAAAGAGATCCATTGAAAACTAAAAAAAATATTTTTTTAAAAAGTTAAAGACAAAATATAATTTTGGAAGCCGCAAGAGAAAAGCAAGCTGTTGCATTCAAGAAAACCTCCATAAGAGTAGCAGATTTTTCAGTAGAAACTTTGCAGGTTAGCAGAAGAGAACTGATATATACAAAGGGTTGAAATTTTTAAAAAGATTAAAAACTACCATCCAAGAAATCTATACTCAGCAAAACTCTCCTTATATAAATGAAGGTGAAATAAAGTCTTTCTCAGACAAACAAAAGCTGAGGGACTTTATTACCTCTAGATCTGTAGTCTAAGAAACAATAAAGGGGGTTCTTTGAGTCAAAACAAAAGAACAGGGCTGGGAATATAGCCCAGTGGTAGAGTGCTTGCCTAGCAAATGCAAGGCCGTGTGTTCAATACTCATCCAAGAACATAACAACAACAACAACAACAACAACAAAAACAGAACAAAAAGACACTAGACACAACAGGAGAACATAATAAATTTGAAACTTGTTGGCAAAGTAAAGAGATAGACAAAACCAGTATTACTATAACCATGGTAGGTAAATCCATTCTAATTCTACTATAAAAGTCAATTATGTAAAAACATGTAAATAGATGTAAACTGGAATATCAGTAGCATATAAGGTGAAGGGAGGAGAGGTAAAGGGAGAGTTTTTACATTTAGGGAAGTGATCAGCTTAGAGTAGCTTGTTATATTTTATGCATGCCTTTGTTAGCTTTCTGTTACTATAACAAAACGCCTGAGATAATGAATTTAGTAAGGGAGAACACTTATTTTGACTAATAGTTCAGGAGGTTTCAGACAAAGATCAGTTGACTCCATTGCTTTGGGCCTGTGGTGGTGCATCATGGCAGGATTATGTGGCGGAGCAAAGCCATTCAACTATGGTCAAGAAAAAAAAGAGGGAGATGTATGACTGGGGTCTCACGATTCCTTTCAAGGGTATACCCTCAATGACATAAAATTCTTTTAATAGGCCCCATCTCTTGAAGTTTCCACTACCTCCCAATAGTAATCAAGCTGGGGATCAAGCTTTTCACACATAGGACTTTGGAATACATTCCAGATCCAAATTATAGCAATGTCCCTTGTTAAAAATAATAATTTAAAAACCTATAAAGTTATACAAAAGCTGGGTATGGTGGCACATGCCTACAATTCCAGCAAATTGGGGAGACTGAAGCAGGAGGATCATACATTTGAGGCCAGTGTCAGCAATTTAGCAAGACCTAAGCAACTTAGTGAGACCCTGTCTCAAAATAAAAAATTAGAAGTTCTAAAGGTCTAGGATTGTAGCTCAATAAAAGTGTCCTTGGGTTCAATGAAGGAGGAGGAGGAGGAGGAGGAGGAGGAGGAGGAGGAGGAGGAGATGATCCACAAAAGAAGAGAAAGAAATCAAAACATACACATTCAAATGAGAAAAATAAAAACAAAATATATGAAATACAAAAGAAGGATAGAAGGAGAAAAACCAACTAAAAGACGAACAGAAGAGAGTTAACAAAATGGGAAGAAAAAAATCCTCCTTATCAAAAATTACTTTAAATGTAAATGGATTAAACTCCCCAATAAAAAAGAGAAGTCAAATGTATTTTTAAAAGATTCAAATGTATGCTGTTTATAATTAACTCAATTTATATTTAAGGAAAGGCTGAAAGTAAATACATTCACATGATTAACAAAAGAAAGCAGGAGTGGCTTTATGTATATTATTCAAAGAAGTCTTAAAGTAAAAAAAAATAGTCTCTAGAGACAATGAAGGCCATTGCATTATGAAAAAGGGTAAACTCAACAAGATAATGTAACATTTCTCAAAAGATGAAGTTCAAATGGCTAATATATTTATAAAAAATGCATACCATCATTAGTTGCCAGGGAAAGGCAAATCAAAACTACAATTAGATATCATCTCATCTATTAGTATATCTACTTTAAATAGGTAAAAATTAATACTGGAAAGGAAGTGTAAAAAGAAGAAAAGGGAAGTCATGTACTTTTGATATGAATGCATATTTGTAAAGCCACTATGTAGAACAGTAAGAAGTTTCTTCAAGAAAATTAAAAATACCATATGATTTTGCTATCCCATTTGATTTTGCTATCCCACCTCTGGGTACCTACATCCAAAGGAAATGATATAATATCAAAGAGATATCTATATACCCATGTTTGTTGCTTCACTTCTCCAAAGAGCTAAGATGTGGAATCAACCTAGATGGCCATCAATAAGTGAATAGATAAATAAAATATGATATATATATATATAAATAATGGAGTATTGTTCAGCCACAAAAAGAATGATATCCTATCATTTGCAACAAAATGGATATTATTTTGTCAAAATGAACTGAAATTCTATGTATAATTATAATGCTCTAAAAAATAAAAAAGCAGATATATATCAAATAGAAAAATTTGGCGAATAGGAAAAATTGACAAAAATAAAATTATGTTTTTCAAAAAATATAACCAAAAAACACTTATATTGACTAAGTAAAAATGAAGACTCAAAGTTAGAAATGAAAGAGAAGACATTACAATGAGAAATTAATAATACCTTGAGATAATATCCCAATACTCAGAAATTTTTAAAAAGTCAATCATATGCCAATAAATTGGAAAACCTAGTGGAAATGAATGAATTCCTGGAAACATACAACCTATCCAGACTGGACCAAGAAGAAATAGAGATAATAACAGAATGTTGACTTCATTTCCTTTTGGAATATACACAAAGAAAAACAGCATTTTTATTTTGTTTTATTTATTCTTTTCATTTATTAATATTATGGATAGAAAGATTGAAATAGCAATTAGAAATCTCCCAATAAAGAAAAGTTTAGGAGCAGATGACTTCACAGCTAAATTCTACCTAACATTTTAAAAAGAATTAATACTGATCCTCACACATTTCAAAAAAAAATGGAAGAACATCTTCTAAACTCATTTTTGAGGCCAGAATCCCTCTGATATAAAACAGAAAAAGATACCAAATAAAAATTAAAATGCTAGCCAATATCACTGGTGAACACAGATGCAAAAATCCTCAACAAAATAATAGCAAGAGGCTGATCGGTGGAGCAGCAGAGTGTGGTGAAACTGAAAAGGTGCCTGAATTCCAATTCCTCCACCCCCAAGCTGTGATGACTGGGTGACTACCCAACAAAGAGAGTGCTCAGTTGATCACTAGCACAGGGATGCCCAGACTGAACCCAGAGCTGGGGAAAAGAGTCCCAGTAATTGGGGCCTGGCAGGCAGGAGAAGTGTGGGGGACAGAGACTGGGAGCAACCCAGAGTGACCGGGATTGGAGAGGCACCCTGCAGGGGAGGGAGAGCAGACCCACACAGATTGCTTCCTACATCCTGAGGGCAGGGACTCAACCTAGAATGCACAGTGCCACCTTCAGGAAGAGAAGAAAACAGAATTCTAAGAGTGCATTTTTTTCTTTTCCTTTTTTTTCTTTTTTTCTTTCACTCTTTCTTTTTCTTTCTTTGTACTTTTTTCCTCCTTCACTTCCCCTCCCAACCTCCCAAGCCTTACTACTTCTACTTCGTGTAATTTACTAAATGCAAATAGTTGAATGTTTCTATGCTTTTTATGTTCCTTCCAAGTAATTAGCTACCCCAAAATACTCCTGTCTATTCTCCTGTTAATAACCTCCTTCATTAGAGCTCTCCTCCTAGATAGCTAAGGTATATTAACCCCCATATCCTCACATCTTTCCCCCTAAACATAAAGTGCTATGACCAACCCTCAGTTTTCTGTACGCCACGAGAATCTGTATGCCTTTTATGAAACTAATGAATTTACTTTAAATCACAATTGAACCCAACATCTCTGGACATTGTCTCCCATCACAAAGGAGAGATCTCAGAGCTATACAAAAGCAAAATAAATTTATAGGAGAAAATAATAACACAGCAGTCACACAGAGCTGGAAAGAAACATGAGCAACATGAAAAAACAAGGAAAAAAGGAACACAAACAATGCAGGACAACTCAACAATAGAGGAGTTGGTAGGCACAGCAGAAAAAATGTCAGATAAAGATTTCAAGATATTCATGCTTCAGATGTTATGGAGTCTCAAAGAAGACCTTATACAGCAAATGCAGACAATGAAAGATCACTTTGACAATGAATTACATAAACAAATCCAAGAAGCAAAAGAGCAACTCTACAGGGAGACAGAGGTTATACAAAAAAAAAAAAAAAAAAATCAAACAGAAATCCTGGAAATTAAAGAAACTATAAACCTAATTAAAAATTCAAATGAGAGTATCACCAGTAGAGTAGACCAATTAGAAGTCAGAACATCAGACAATGAAGACAAAATATATCATCTCAAAAAGAGTCTAGTCAACTCAGAAAGACTGGTAAGAAACCACGAGCAGAACATACAAGAGATTTGGGATAACATAAAAAAAAAAAAAACTTAAGAGTCATTGGGATAGAGGAAGGTATAGAGGTCCAAACCAAAGGAATGAGCAATCTGTTCAATGAAATAATTTTAGAAAATTTCCCAGACGTGAAGAATGAAACAGAAATCCAAATCCTAGAAGCCTACAGGATGCCAAATGTACAAAACCA
Source organism: Callospermophilus lateralis (assembly GCF_048772815.1). Lineage (NCBI taxonomy): Eukaryota > Metazoa > Chordata > Mammalia > Rodentia > Sciuridae > Callospermophilus > Callospermophilus lateralis. Next base: position 85,197,780 of record NC_135325.1, on the reverse strand, counting down.
CAAGGGACCCACACAAAGACACATTATAATGAAAATTTCCATCATAAAGAACAAGGAGAGAATTTTAAAGGCCACAAGAGAAAGGAGGCAGGGCTGGGGATGTGGCTCAAGCGGTAGCGTGCTCGCCTGACATGCGTGCGGCCCAGGTTCGATCCTCAGCACCACATACAAACAAAGATGTTGTGTCCGCCGAGAACTAAAGAATAAATATTAAAATTCTCTCTCTCTCTCTCTAAAAAAAAAAAAAGAGAGAGAGAGAGAAAGGAGGCAGATTACATTTAGGGGTAAACCAATTATGTTAACGGCTGATTTTTCAACCCAGACACTGAAAGTTAGAAGAATCTGGAACAACATATTTTAAATGCTGAAAGATAATGGGTTCCAACCAAGAATTTTGTATCCAGCAAAATTAAGCTTCACGTTTGACAATGAAATAAAAACCTTCCATGATAAACAAAAGTTAAAAGAACTTGCAGCTAGAAAACCAGCACTGCAAATCATTTTGGGCAAAACACTACACGAAGAGGAAATGAAAACAACAATGAAAATCAACAATGGGAGGTTGCACAGTAAAGGGAAATACTAATCAAAGAAAAAAAACAAATTAAGTTAAATTTAAAAAATAAACAAACATGGCTGGAAGCACAAACCATATCTCAATAGTAACCCTAAATGTTAATGGCTTAAACTCACCAATCAAAAGACATAGGCTAGTAGACTGGATTAAGAACACAGATCCAACAATATGATGCCTACAGGAGACTCAACTGCTAGGAAAAGACATACACAAGCTGAAGGTAAAAGGTGGGGAAAAATCATACCACTCACATGGACCTCGGAAACAAGCAGGGGTGTCCATACTCATATCAAATAAAATTGACATCAAGCCAAAGTTAATCAAAAGAGATAAAGACTGTATACTCCTAAAGGGAACCATTCACTAACAAGACATAACAATCATCAATATATATGCCCCAAACAATGGTGCAGCTATGTTCATCAAACAAACTCTTCTCAAGTTCAAGAGACAGATAGACCACAACACAATAATCATGGGTGACTTTAACACACCTCTCTAACCACTGGACAGATCTTCCAAACAAAAGTTAAATAAAGAAATTATAGAACTCAATAACACAATTAATAACCTAGACTTAACCGAATATATATACAGAATATATCAACCATCATCAAGCGGATACACCTTTTTCTCAGCAGCACATGGATCCTTCTCAAACATAGACCATATATTATGCCATAGGGCAACTCTTAGCAAATATAAAGGAGTAGAAATAATATCATGAATTTTATCAGATCATAATGGAATGAAATCAGAAATCAACAATAAAATAAGGAAGAAAAATTCCTACATCACTTGGAGAATGAATAATATGCTACTGGGTGAACAATGGGTTACAGAAGACATCAAAGAGGAAATTTATAAATTCTTAGAGATAAATGAAAATGCAGACACAACACATTGAAATCTCTGGGACACTATGAAAGCAGTACTAAGAGGAAAATTCATTGCATGGAGTTCATTCCTCAAAAAAAAAAAGAAAAAGCCAACAAATAAATGACCTCACACTACATCTCAAAGCCCTAGAAAAAGAAGAGCAAATCAACAGTAAATACAGAAGAAGGCAAGAAATAATTAAAATCAGAGCTGAAATCAAAATAAAACAAACAATTGAAAAATTGACAATCAAAAAAATTTGGTTCTTTGAAAAAATAAATAAAATCGACAGACCCTTAGCCATGCTACTGAAGAGAAGAAGAGAGAGAACCCAAATTACTAGCATATGGGATGAAAAAGGCAATATCACAAGTTCCTTAATAGACACCTATAGCACAAGAATTAAAACCAAGAATCAACAAATGGGATGAATTCAAACTAAAAAAGATTTTTTCTCAGCAAGAGAAATCATATGTGAAGTAAATAGGGAGCCTACATCCTGGGAACAAATTTTCACCCCTCACATATCAGATAGAGCTCTAATCTCTAGGATATACAAAGAACTCAAAAAGTTAAACAACAACAACAACTACAACAACAACAAAAAAAAAACCACAAATAACCCAATCAACAAATGGGCCAAGGACCTGAACAGACACTTTTCAGAAGGGGATATACAATCAATCAACAAATATAGGAAAAAATGCTCACCATCTCTAGCAATCAGAGAAATGCAAATTAAAACTACTCTAAGATACCATCTCACTCCAGTAAGAATGACAGCCATTATGAAGTCAAACAACAATAAGTGCTGGCGAGGATGCGGGGGAAAAAGGTACACTCATACATTGCTGGTGGGACTGCAAATTGGTGCAGCCAATTTGGAAAACAGTATGAAGATTCCTTGGAAAACTGGGAATGGAACCACCATTTGACCCAGCTATTCCTCTTCTCAGACTATACTCAAAAGACCTAAAAATGGCATATTACAGGGACACAGCCACATCAATGTTTATAGCAGCACAATTCACAACAGCTAAATTGTGGAGCCAACCTAGATGACCTTCAATGGATGAATGGATAAAAAAAATGTGACATTTATACACAATGGAATACTCGGCACTAAAAAATAACAAGATCATGGCATTTGCAGGGAAATGGATGGCATTAGAGCAGATTATAGTAAGTGAAGTTAGCCAATCCCCAAAAAATAAATGCTGAATGTCTTCTCTGATATAAGGGGGGTGACTCAAAATGAGGTAGGGAGGAAGAGCACGAGAAGAAGATTACCTCTAGATAGGAAAGAGAGGTAGGAGGAAAGGGAGGGAGAATGGGAATTGCACGGAAGACGGAAGGAGACCCTCATTGTTATACAGATTACATGTATGACAATGTGAGGGGGAAAAAAGAAGTGTGACACATTAGATTGGGTAGAGAGAAGTGAGGGGAGGGGAAGGGAGGGGGGATAGGAAGGGCAGCAGAATAAAATGGACATTATTATTGCTGTATTGTATATGTGACTGTACGACCAATGTGATTCTGCCACCTGTACAATCAAAAAAATGAGAAATTATACCCCATTTGATTCAAATGTATCAATTGTCAAGATCACTGTACTATCATGTGTAACTAATTAAAACAAATAATAATAAAAATAAAAATAAAAAAACAAGATAATTTAAAAAAAATACTAGTAAACAAAATTCAGTGGCATGCCAAAAAGATACACCATGACAAAATTGATTTATTCCTGTGATAAAACATTGACCTGAGTTAGATTTAAGTTTTGCTGAAGAAATGGACAGTGTAAGGGAGAGGTGGTATTACAAAGTATTTTGGGAATGATACAATAAAATTGTATTGGGATATTATCTCAAAGTATTATTAATTTCTCATTTGGTATTTTCTTTCTTAAAGATTTTCTTCTTTCCTTTCTTTCCTTAAATTTTATTTACTCTAATTTGTTATACATGACAGCAGAATGCATTTCAATTCATAGTACACATATAAAGCACAATTTTTCATGTCACTGGTTGTACACAAAGTAGAGTCACACTATTCATGTCTTCATTCATGTACTTGGGGTAATGATGTTTATCTCACTCCACCATTTTTCCTACCCTCATACTCCCTCCCATCCCCTTCCTCCCTTTGCCCTATTTAAAGTTTCTCCATTCCTCCCTTGCTCCTCCCAACCCCTATTATGGATCAGCATCCACATATCAGAGAATAAATTTTGATCTTTGGTATTTGGGGGATTATCTCACTTCACTTAGCATGATATTCTCCAACTCAACCTGCAAATGCCATGATTTTACTCTATTTTAATACTGAGTAATATTCCATTGTGTATATATACCTCAGTTTTTTTATCCATTCATCTATTGAAGGGCATCTAGATTGGTTCCACAATTTAGCTATTGCGAATTCTTCTGCTATAAACATTGATGTGGCTTTGTCACTATAGTATGCTATTTTTAATTCCTATGGGAATAGATCAAGGAGTGTGATAGCTAGGTCAAATGGTGGTTCCATTCCCAGTTTTCTAAGGAATACCCATACTACTTTCCAGGTAGGTTGCACCAATTTGAAGTTCCACAGCAAATTGTTCCCCCCACACCACATCCTCGCCAACATTTATTGTTGCTTGTATTCTTAACAGCTGCCATTCTGACTGCAGTGAGATAAAATCTTAGTTTTTTTAGAGAGAGAGAGAGAGAGAGAGAGAGAGAGAGAGAGAAAGAGAGAGAGAATTTTTTAATATTTATTTTTAAATTTTCAGCAGACACAACATCTTTGTTTGTATGTGGTGCTGAGGATCGAACCCAGGCTGCATGCATGCCAGGTGAGCGTGCTACTGCTTGAGCCACATCCCCAGCCCCAAATCTTAGTTTTGATTTGTATTTCTCTAATTGCTAGATATGTTGAACGTTTTTTCATATGTTTGTTGATTGATTGTATATCATCTTCTGAGAAGTGTCTGTTCAGTTCCTTGGCCCATTTAATGATTGGGTTATTTGGGATTTTTTGATGTTAAGTTTTTTGAGTTCTTTATATATCTTAGAGATTATTACTCTATATGATGTGTGTGTGGTAAAAATTTGCTCCCATTCTGTATGCTCTCTATTCACCTCACTGATTATTATTTTTGCTGAGAAGAAGCTTTTCAGTTTGAATCCATCCATTTACTGATTCTTAATTTTTTTCTTACACTACAGGAGTCTTGTTAAGGGAGTTGGAGCCTAATCCAACATGATAAAGATTTGGGCCTACTTTTTCTTGTATTAGGCACAGGATCTCTGGTTTAATTCCTAGGTCCTTGATCCACATTGAATTGAGTTTTGTGCATGGAGAGAGATAGGGGCTTAATTTCATTTTGCTGCATATGGATTTCCAGTTTTCCCAGCACCATTTATTGAAGAGGCTGTCGTTTCTCCAATACATGGTTTTGGTGCCTTTGTCTAGCACGAGATAACTGTATTTATGTGGGGTTTTCTCTATGTCTTCTATTCTGTACCATTGGTCTACCAGTCTATTTTGGTGCCAATACCATGCATTTTTTGTTACTATTGCTCTGAAGTATAGTTTAAGGTCTGCTATAGTGATGCCACCTGCTTCACTCTTCTTGCTAAGGATTTCTTTGGCTATTCTGGGTCCATTATTTTTACAGATGAATTTCATGATTGCTTTTTCTATTTCTATGAGGAATGTCATTGGGATTTGATTGGAATTGCATTAAATCTGTATAGTGCTTTTGGTAGCATGGTCATTTTGACAATATTAATTCTACCTATACAAGAACAAAGGAGATCTTTCCATCTTCTAATGTCTTCTTTAATTTCTTTCTTTAATATCCCCTAGTTTTCATTGATTATTGGAGTACAAGTTTTCATTGATTCCCAAGTATTTTTATTTTTTATTTATTGTAAATGGGTAGTTTTCCTAGTTTGTCATTCAGAGGATTTCTCACAGATGTACAGAAATGCCTTTAATTTGTGGGTGTTGATTTTATATCCTGCCATTTTGCTGAATTCATTTATTAGTTCTAGAAGTTTTCTAATGAGACTTTTTGGATCCTCTAGGTATAGAATCATGTTGGCCAATAGTGATATTTTCAGTTCCTTTTCCTATCCATATCCCTTTAATTTCTTTCATCTGTCTATTTCTCTGGCTAGAGTTTCAAGAACTGCTAAATAGAAGTGGTGAAAGAGAGCATCTCTGTCTTGTTCCAGTTTTTAGAGGGAATGCTTTCAATTTTTCTCCATTTAGAATGATGTTAGCTTGGAGTTTAGCATAGATAACTTTTACAATGTTGAGATATGTTATTGTTATCCCTAGTTTTTCTAGTGTTTTGAACACTAGAAAAAGGGTGCTTTATTTTGTCAAATAGATGCATTTTCTGCATCTATTGAGATGATCATATGATTCTTATCTTTAAGTCTATTGATTTGATGAATTACATTTATTGATTTTCTTATGTTGAACCATCCTTGCATCCCTGGGATGAACCGCACTTGATCATGGTGCACTATCTTTTTGTTATGGTTTTATATTTGATTTTCCATAATTTTATTGAGAATTTTTGCATCTATGTTCATTAGAAATATGGGTATGAAGTTTTCTTTCTTTGATGTCTGTTTGTCTGGTTTTGGATCAGGGTGATATTGGCCTCATAGAATGAGTTTGGAATTGGTCACTCTTTTTTTCTATTTCATGGAATAATTTGAGGAATATTGGTATTAGTTCTTCTTTGAAGGTCTTGTAGAACTCAGCTGTGTATCAATCTGGTCCTGGGCTTTTCTTGGTTGGTAGGCTTCTGATGATGTCTTCTATTTCATTACTTCAAATTGATCTGTTTAACATGTGTATATTATCCTGATTCAATTTGGTAAAATCATGTGACTCTAGAAATTTGTCAATGCCCTTGATATTTTCTATTTTATTGGAGAACAAGTTTTCAAAATAATTTCTAATTATCTTTGGTATTTCTATAGTGTCCATTGTGATATTTCCTTTTTCATTATGGATATTAATAATTTGAGTTTTCTCTCTCTTTCTGTTCATTAGCATAGTTAAGGGTTTATCAATTTTATTTATGTTTTTTAAAGAATCAACTTTTGCTTTGTGAATTTTTTCAATTGTTTCTTTTGTTTCAATTTGATTGATTTCAGCTCTAATTTTAATTATTTCCTGTCTTCTACTGCTTTTGGTGTTGGTCTATCCATCTTTCTCTAGGACATTGAGATGTAATGTTAGGTCATTTATTTGTTTACTTCTTATTCTTTTAAGGACTGAAGTCCACGCAGTGAACTTTCTTCTTAGTACTGCCTTCATAGTGTCCCAGAGATTTTGATATGTTGTATCAGTGTTCTCATTTACCTCTATGAATTTTTAATCTCTTCTTTAATGTTTTCTGTAATCCATTGTTCATTCAATAGCATATTATTTAGTCTCCAGGAGTCAGAGTAGCTTCTATTTTTTATTTTATTATTAATTTCTAATTTCATTCCATTATGATCTGATAGAATGAAGGGCATTTTTGTATTTGCTAAGAGTTGCTTTGTGGCATAATATATTGTCTATTTTAGAGAAGAACCCATGTGCTGCTGAAAAGAAAGTGTACTTACTCATTGAAGGATGTGATATACTATATGTCATCTAAGTCTAAGTTATTGATTGTATTATTGAGGTCTACAGTTTCTTTGTTCAGCTTTTGTTTGGAAGATCTATCCAGTGGTTAAAGAGGTGTGTTAAAACCACCCAATATTACTGTGTTGTGGTCATTTTGACTCTTGAACTTGAGAAGAGTTTGTTTGATGAACATAGATGCTCCATTGTTCGTGGCATATATATTTATAATTGTTATATCTTGTTGGTGAATGATTCCCCTCTGCAGTATGAAATGTCCTTGTTTATCCCTTTTGATTAACTTTAGCTTGAAGTCTACTTTATTTGATATGAGGATGAAAACCTCTGCTTGCTTCCATAGTCCACGTCAGTGGGTATGATTTTTCCCAAACTTTCACCTTCAGTCTGTGTATGTCTTTTTCTATGAGATGAGTCTCTTGAAGGCAGCATATTGTCCACCCTTTTTTAAATACAATCTGCCAGCCTATGTCTTTTGATTGATGAGTTTAGGTTATTCACATTCAGGGTTATTATTGAGACATGATTTGTATTCCCAGACATTTTGGTTTATTTTTGGTTTTTAACTTAACTTGGTTTCTCCTTTGATTAGTTTTTCCTTTAGTATAATACCTCCTTCTGATGATTTTTATTTTTTTCATTTCTTCCTCCTGTAATATTTTGCTAAAAATGCTCTGTAGTGCAGGCGTTCTCACAGCAAAAAATTTTAAAACTTGTTTATAATGAAAGGTTTTTATTTCATCATCAAACCTGAAGCTTAATTTTGCTGAATGTAAGATTCTTGATTGGCATTATTTTTTGCAGAGCTTGATATATGTTGTACTAGGATCTCCAGGCTTTGAGGGTCTCAGTTAAAAAGTTGCTGAGATTTGAATTGGTCTCACCCCTATATGTGATCTGACTCATCTCTCTTGCAGCCTTTAAGATTCTATCCTTATTCTGTATGCTTGGCATTTTCATTATAATGTGCATTGGTACAGATGTTTTGTAATTTGTACATTTGGTGTCCTGTAAGCCTCTTATATTTGGTTTTCCAATTCATTCTTCATGTTTGGGAAATTTTATGATATTATTTCATTGAAGAGATTGTGCATTCCTTTGGTTTGAAGCTCTGTGCCTTCCTCTATTCCAATAAATCTGAGATTTGGTCTTTTGATGTTATTCCATAATTCTTGGATGTTCTGTTCATGGTTTCTTACCATCTTCATTCTGTGGTCAACTTTATTTTCAAGATTGTGTATTTTATCTTCATTGTCTGAGGGTATATCTTTCAAGTGATCTAGTCTGTTGGTGATGCTTTCTATTGAGTTTTTATTTGGTTTATTATTTCCTTCATTTCAAGGATTTCTGATTTTTTTCATAACATCTCTCTCTTTCTTGAAGTAATCTTTTGTTACCTGTATTTGCTCCCTTATCCATTTGTTGGTGTGATCAATGGTAGCCTGTAATTACTCCCTTACCTCTTTGTTGGTGTGGTCAATGGATGCCTATATTTGCTTTCTTGTCTCTTTGTTGGAGTGATCAATTTTTGCTTGTGTTTCCTCTCTTTTGTCATTCTTTAGTTCATAGATCATTTTAGTTATGTACATCCTGTACTCCTTCTCTGACATTTCATCAACTGTGCTGTCAATGGATTCTATTAATGTAGAATCTTGTTTTGTTTGGGGCACTTTCTTCCCTTGTTTGTTCATGCTGTCTATGTGTCTTACTTTTTTACAGTGTGGATCTGAGGTATTATAATTTCTATCCTATAATCTTGTAGTGTCTCTGCAGATTACCTGTACCTCACCTTGGTGTTGGGCTTCTAGTCCCTGGGCAGTGTCCCAAGATGGATGCTACTGCAACTAAAGGTGGTGGCAGCAATAGTGGAGGTGATTCAAGATAGCAGTAGAGGTGTTCCAAGATGTATTCTACCACTTTCAGAGATAGGGCTGTAAGGTTGGGCCTTACAATGGCTTTGGGTGTCTGTTCAGAGATACAGCTGCCTTCAGGCCCTGTCTGTTGTCCCAAGGTGGGGGCTACTATGTATGTAGGGATATGGCAATGGTTGCAGTGCCCCAAGATGGAGGCAGGGTAGGCCTGGGCTCCCAGTTGGGTCGGTAGGCATAGTCCTAGCCCTGGGCCTGGGCTCCAGTGTGTGCCTGCCATTCAGCTGGGCAGTCTTGGGCCTGACCTGGGCCTGGGCTGCAGCATGAGTCAGCAGGTCAGGCTTAATTAATCTTCAAAAAAGAGATTGAATTATATTTACTGACATGGAAAGATGTCATATAATAATAAAAAAATCAAATTATGAATGGCATATATTAATGATCCCATTTGTGGGAAAAGACATACAATGAAATTTAGTATCTCATTTAGTTACATACAAACTCACTAGTCTTAAAACTAAATCTGGTAGAAAGTTCTCTATGCCCATGAAGCCTAAATAGGTACATGTTGATAGTATGACTCACTGCTCTGGGTCTATTTTCTTGCCCCCATTTATGCAGGCTCCTCTGACTCTAATGTTTAATCTCTATTTCCTACTTTTTGTAGAGAAATAGCAAAAGACAGATAGAACAAACTAAAATTACATTGTAACACAGAGCCCAAATTTCAAGTCTAGGAGAAGGTGATGAGTAGTGGACACAGATCATCTGCCTGCCTTGGAGGCAGACAGACTTGGAATCTTATTCTGGCTATTCCGTTCCAGTTGTGTGATCTTGAGCACATGCATGCCAACAGTGCCTGGTTCCACAAATTCTGGCCAATAGCATGATTTGTTATTTTTTTTGCCTTTTTGCCTGTTGGTTTAAATGGTGAGTTGGTCAGGTCAGGCCTTTGGAATAGGAATCAAAATGCTGATCATCTTTGCATTGAATTGATCATTCGATAGTGAGGTGATCTTTTTACACACTGTTTTTTATAATCTGTTTTTTTTTTCCTTTTTAATGCAATTTGAAGGGGATCCTATGTGCATTCCCCCTAGGATAACTTGGGCATTGTTGGCCCTACCTTCCAAACTACTACCTGTTTTTTCATGATATCATTTGTTAAAAACCCATATTTGTGACAATGTTTTGAAGTGGTTGTAGCTCTATAGAACATTTTAATATATGATAGATTTGATTTTCCCCTTTATTTTTATTACAGACTATTTGTAGTTTGGACTCTGTATTTACTTATCCAGACTAACAAAGTGCTGTTTTGTGTTCTTTCATCAACCTCTTGAGGTAAGGATTAATATTTTTAGCATTAAGGGGAGATTTACTTTTAGCTTATCAAGAGCCCCATTGACCCACTCCTTAGTGAAACTGGTGACAATTATGAGAAAACGACCAATTAAAACTTTAGGAAATGACAATAATAACAAACAATAAAGAAAGGAGAGGTGAAGGAAAAGAAAATATTCTGTGAAATAAAGGCTTCAGAGTTCTAAAATATATTAAAAAACAAAGGTTTTAAAAAACCTCTCAATTATACTACTACACCCAGCAAAACTATTATTCAAAATGAAGATTCAATATACTGTCCCAGTTTTTTAAAAAAAAAAACTGCTGAATTTGTTCTTTTATAAAAATATTTATTTTTTTAGTTACAGTTGAACACAACACCTTTATTTTATTCATTTATTTTTATGTGGTGCTGAGGATCAAACCTAGGGTCTCGCACATGCAAGGCTAGTGCTCTACCGCTGAGCCACAACCCCAACCACTGAATTTGTTTTTAATATATCTCTCTTACAAGAAATAGTAAAGGAAATTCTTCAGTCTGAAACAAGATGGTAATTCAAATCTACATAAATGCAAAGGTAAAAGTATCTGTGTATCTACAATAGACACCATTAATGTATATTTTCTTCCTTCTTCTCTGATTTAAAAAGCAATTATGTAAAATATTGTATAAAAAGTGTTATTAGACCTAAACATACAGAAATGTAATATATGTAAAATATATTTCACAACAGCACAAGGTAGGCAGGTGGTAGCAAAGTAGACATGTGAATAATAAAAAATACTAAAGCTATAATCATAATAATGCATTGTTAGATTGGTAACATTTCAGGTATAATTTGTTAAAAAATAATACTACATAAGAGGTGGAAAAGGAATAAAACTAAATAGGAATAACATTATATTACTGAAGTTCAGTTAGTATGTCAGAAGCTGATTCAGATAAGATGTATATGGCAATCTCTAGAATAACCACATAAAAATCCCACAAAAATACAGTGAAAAAATCATTAATGAAATTAAGCATAACACTAGAAAATTCTTACTTAATACAAAACTAAGCACCAAAGAATGAATAGAGGAACAAAATATCTAAGATATATAAAAAACAAAAAGATAGCAGAGAAAAATCCAATACATCAACAATAACATTACATGTGAATATATCAAACAATCCAAGTGATTTTTAGGGCTGGGGAAGCAACCTATGGAGGGCATAGCTGAAGTTTATAGGGATTCTTTCTGAGATGGTGAATGTTCTAAAATTAACTTTCCTGATGGCTACACATTAACTGTGAATATACTAAAACTAGTGAATTTTATGCTTTGAATGGCAAATTGTATGTTATGTGAATTATATCTCAATAAAGCTGTAAAAATTGCATATATGAAAACTATGATCCTGAGTCTCTCAGTAGCCTACTTAATATCACATAGCAGATGTGCATCTGCTGTATATGACAATGTATTTGTCAAGTTTTCATTTGCCTTAGCTTTTATTTATTCTTTTAAACTTAGCATGATGTATCTCCAAGTCATTTAAATCATAGCTTAATCATCTGTTGACAGTGTGCAGATTCTAGTGTTGCCCAAGGGGCACAAATCCTCAATGTGACAGTCTCAAATTTGTCTCCTCATGGAGAATAGAATATAGAACACACTGTTTAGTTAGTTCATTTCTATTGTGAGGAAGCATTTTTCTTTCCTGCCATTATTGCAAAATGTGTTCAAATATTGACCTGCACTTTTTTGCTCCAAAGGTGCCTCTCAGTGCCTAGTTTGCCTTTCTCTAAACTACAAAGAATCATCAGTAAGTTCTCTCCTGATGTTATTCTGGTTTGACCATGAGTTATTGAGCTTATCATCTGCACAGATCTCCCTGGCCTCATCAAAGACTTTGAGACTATTCTGACCACATCATCTCTACATGGATTCTATGTAAGAGGAAAACAAACATGTTACTCAGCTTATGTTTCTTCTTTTATTTCAGCTTCTAACACTTTCATTGACAGTTCATAATTGTAAATATTTATTCAAAAATTGATACATCACATTGTGAGACATGTAAACAACTGGGATATGGCTTAAGGTTCTCTCTAAAGCAGCATAGAAGGAAGAAGTACCACAGAAAAGAGATATTAATATTTGTGATCCAGATGAAAATCTTTCTCTGATGACTGTATTCACTTTTTTATTTTAGAAGTAGAGATTTTCAGCTGAGGGGAGAACTAGTGGGAATCACTGAATGACAGCATCAGAAATCAGGAGTCATAAGTGATGTCATTTGATGAGTTTATGGATATGGTCTTCTGATGATTCAGACCTGAGGCATTTCCTGAATGTAGAGACAAGTATGTCACATATACATTTATTCTCCTGTTACTTGATTATTGAGTTCTTAAAATGTTTCCTGGGAGTGGATATGGATTTGAAGTTGTGTGGCCTATGAAATCTCTTCCAGAGTCACCAAGTGTCATGTTCAGTTCTAAGGTTTCCATAGGAAGGGCCAGAAAATAATACCTATAGTGTATGATTAAAATAGTATTTTTAATGACCATATACTGTATCCCTAATTCACCATTATAAAAGCTTTTCCCTGTAATGCTATTCCTTTGGTTGCCTTATAATTTTATTAATCAATTTATCATAGATTATATATATATATATATATATATATATATATATATATATATATATATTAATCTATCTATCTATCTATTAAGTTGGCCATGGGTTTAAGTAGCTGAGTTAGTAGTTATGGTTCTGCTTCTGTGAATGAATTTTCACTTCCTGGTTGCTATAGTAGACTGACATCAGCCAGATGATCTTGTTTCTATGACAACTAAGACCATTTGTTCCAGAAGGACTCCTTCATCTTTTTTAGGAAGCAGAAACAGTTATCAGGGATATTTACAGGCAATATGTGTGGGATACTAACATCAACATCAAGCTTATTCAATTGCTATCATTATTGACCCTGTGTTGAGGGAAGGGGAGTTTGTTTAGGCATAAGTGGGCTTAATTTCACTTGTTGTGTGAAATGATGGAAATCTATGCTGAGGGAAGACTAGTGACTGAGTCACCAGCCTCTACTTCTGTTTCCTAGTTTCTATGTCCTAAAATAACAACTACAGTGGGAGGGCCATATGGTGAATGAGCTCTTTCAAAAAGAGGTTTGCAAACATTCTTAATCATCAAACACTGCAAGAAAATGTATTTGAAGATGACTTCAAAAGATTTATCTATATTTATAACAAACAAATAGCCCCACAATCATCAATCATAAGTTCAAATTCATTGCAATAAATGTTTTGAGTATGTGTTTACATATGCATTGTAAGGAAATAATATTGTGTGATATGAAACACATAAAATTTTAACTTAGGCAATGGATACATATATCAATAAAATTGTAATATTTGCTTTTTGGAATCTCAATGAACAGATTATGGATTTCTGGGGTTAACCCACCCTATATTTTTAGATATCACTGCTGTAAGGAATATATTTTGGTTTAGTCACACCACTATCTAAGTCTATAAATGGTTCCCTTAACATGAAATAAGTTTTTAATCATATATACAATCTCTGTAGTTCTATTTCTTGTGGTGGATATTATTTATGTCACATTTATTGTTTTATTAATTGCATTAAAAATGTGATGGTTTTATAATGTTTCAACTTGGTTAGGTGAGACTATGATAGAAGAGAAGGCAGTGGCCATCTTGTAGTCTATACACACCTTTCCCAGTTATTCAATCAAGCACTACTGTGCTTGTTTCTGTGAATGGACTTTGCCAGTACAAAGTCTCTAATCAGTTTACCTCAAGTAAGGCAGATTATCCTAATAGGCCTGACTTAATCTGTGGGAGTGTTTAAAAGAAGATTTAGGCATTATCTGAGTCAGATTCAAGAGAGTACCTGTGTCGACAACCATTCTTCCTTCACTGCATAGTCCTTTCCTGAAAGCTCATTGATAACTACATCAGCTCATACCTATTGAGTTCCTTTCTGCATGTGAGTCTTACTTATGTGAGTCAATGCAAGAATTTTCAGAGGTAAAATGATCAGACTATGAGAGGTGGAACCAAATCAGTATATTAATCCACAGATAAACTAAATGGGAAGTGATTGTAGGCAGGTAAGTTGTAGCTGGAGGAAATAGGTCATTGGGAGTATGACCTTGGGGTTTATATTTTGTCCCTAGTGAACAGAGCTCTTTGATCCCTGGTTGCCATATCTTGAACTGTTTTCCTTTGCCATGCTTTTCTGCCATGATATTCTTCCTCACCAAGCCAAGAGCTATGGAGTCAACCAATCATGTGCTGAACCTTTGAAAATGTGAGCCAAAATAAACTTACCCATCTCTATGTTGTTCTTGTCAGGTCTTTTGGTCACAGTGCCAAAAAACTCACTAAAACATTGTCCTATGGATTTTGAATTTCCATAGGCCTTCATACCCATTCCATTTCCTTGTATTAAAACTCTTTGTATCTGTTTATCTCATTATTCTGCTCATTCTGCTTCTGAGGATGAGACTAACTGATAGAGAATGAAAGAATGACATAATATATGAAACATTTAGAGGTTTTATTTGAAATGGTATACATTTTAAGAAGAATCAGGCAGTAAGTAAAGGATAGATGAAACACTCATCTCCATACTCCATATTCTGTTTTGATACATTGGAGCAGGTGTTCTACCAACTCCATTTCTCCTTTACCACTGACTTCCTATTAAGCTGAATGCATTAAAGGCCACAGAGGGAGACAGGATGTTCTAAGGATGGAGAAGCATATTGCATCTTTCATTCTCCTTGGTGTTTCTGTCACCCTAATAAAAGATCTCCATATGGGAAGGAATATGTGGATTCAATAGAGACAAGAGGTTCAATTTTATAGTTTTTCTTCAAATGTGAAGGGCTATTATTATTATTATTAATCACAGTTCTGAGGGAATCTTCCTCTGATAATCTGAGCCTCCAGTATCATTTGAGCAATTCCCCTACTTCAAATGTAGAAGTCCTGATTCTGTAGGTATTCTTTTCTCTGAGATGTTTTAAATACCATGCGCACTCAGATAGCCTCTTTTTATCAGAGATCTGGAACATGTCTAATGAAAATATCAATGATTCTTTCACAGGCTTTGGAGTGGTAAGGTGATTTTGGACTTCTGAACACTTATTTCTTATTGTAAACTCTATCTTCTGTGGATTTTATGAAATTTTCCCATGTTATTTTTCCCTTTTTAGTAATTTTACTGTAATGTGCCTATGTGTGATTTTTCTTGGCACACATTTTTCTTGGAGTTTTCAGCATATATTAATCTATAGCTTGATATCTTTCATCATTTTAAAGTATTTTTCTTTCATTTCATCTTTTTCATCCATTCTTTGATTTCTTTTTTTTAATATTTTCTGTTGGAGAACTGTAATTACATGTCTCAGCCCTTTTCATGTCTCATCTCTTTTTAAATTTACATATCCTAAAACCAAACTTTTAAAGTATACAATATTTTTAAAAATTATGATGATGATGATGATTATTATTATTATATTTTTTGTGGGTATTTGGGATTGAACCTAGAGGTGCTTTACCACTGAGCTATATTCTCAGTCCTTTTTTTAATTTTGAGACAGGGTCTTTCTAGAATGCTTCAAACTTGTGATCTTTGATTAAAGTCATGTGTCACTGCATACAGTATACTATTGCTTTTAGTATATGAACAAAGTTGTAGAAATATTACTACTATCTAATATTAGAGCTTTAAAAATCACTCTAAAGCAAATCCCCATAGCCTTTGGAAGTTTCTTCTCATCCCCATTCCTAGTCTTCTGGTAATCACTACTTTCTGTCTCTATGAATCTGACTAATATGGATATTTCATTATACAATATTTTTGTTACTGGCTTTTTTTCACTTAACATATATTTTCAGGATTCATCCATGTTGTAGCAGGCATCAGTGCTTTGTTCTTTTTCATTGCTAAGTGATATTCCATTATATGCACTAAATACATTTCATATATCCTTTCATCAGTTGGTGGACCTTTAAGAGGTTACTGATTTTAGACTACTACAAAAATAATTCTATTTTAGCCAAACTGTGGAGCCAACCTAGATGCCCTTCAGTGGATGAATGGATAAAAAATGTGGCATATATACACAATGGAATTTTACTAAGCAATAAAAGAGAATAAAATCATGGAATTTGCAGGTAATGGATGGCGTTAGAGAAGATAATGATAAGTGAAGTTAGCTAATCCCCCCAAAAAACAAATGCCAAATGTTTTCTCTGATATTAGGAGGCTGACTCATAGTGGGGTAGGGAGGGGGAGCATGGGAGGAATAGATGAATTCTAAATAGGGAAGAGGGATGGGAGGGAAAGGGAGGGGGCAGGGGGTTAGCAAGGATGGTGGAATGTGATGTACATCATTATCCAAAGTACATGTATGAAGACATGAATTGGTGTCAATATACTTTATATATAACAAGAGATATGAAAATTTGTGCTGTATATGTGTAATAAGAATTGTAATGCATTCCACTGTCACTTATTTTTTAAATCAATTTAAAAAATAATCAATAAAAAGAAATTTTAAAAATGATGCTCTTTTAATTCTTGTTCAAGATTTCATGTGGATATATTTTTATCTTTCTGGAGTATATAACTAGGGGTTGAATTTCTGGATCATAGATTAATTGAATATTAAACTTTTTGAGAACTGCCAAAGAGGTTCCAATGTGATTGTACAATTTTATAATCCAAACTGCAGAATATAAAATTTCCATTTTCTTCACATGTTCATCAATACTTGTCATTGGCTACTTTGAAAATTATACCCAATCTAGTGGTTGTGAATTAGTACTTCATTGTGGTTTTGATTTGCATATATTAGGGATTTGTTATGTTGGGGATCATAAGCTGTGCTGATAAGCCATTCATATAAACATATGGTATAAAACCTAATTCAATATTTTGCCCATTTAACAAATTAGCTTGTTTCTTTAATATATTTAGTTTTTCTTTTGTTCATTTGTTATAAAATTTATAACCATTTTGCCAGATTCAGTGGAAAAACAAAACTCAGCTAATTTTTAAAAAATATTTTTTAGTTGTAGTTGGACACAGTATCTTTATTTATTTAATTTTATGTGGTGCTGGGGATTGAACCCAAGGCCTTGCCCTTACTAGGCGAGCACTCTACCACTGAGCCACAACCTCAACCCAAGACTCAGCTAAATTTAAAGCACGCAGAGAAAAGGAAATAGAGATTAAAGTGGGCATAAATGAAACAGAGAATAAGAATAGAAGAACAATAGGGATAATAAAACATTCCAAATCAATAAAATCATGAATAAGGGGTGGGACATTGCTACAAGCCTTGTAGAAATAAAACAGAATTATAAGGGAATTCTAGAAACACTTATATGTCAATGAATTAGTTACCCTACAGGAAATGGGAAATTTCCTAGAAAGATACAAATAACTCAACAATAAGTAGAAAATCTGAAAATACTTATAAAAGTAAAGACATTAAATTGGTAATTTTAAAATTCCTGCAAAGATTGCCCAACTCTCAATGGTATCACTGGTGAACTCTATAAAATATTTAGAAAGCAAATAATAAAATTTATTCACAAAATATCTCAAAAATAAAAATGTGGGGAACACATTTCAACTCATTCTGTGAGGCTAAGATTATCCTGATACCAAAACTAGACAAAGGTATCACAAATAAAGAAAATTACAGACTAATAAGTGTTCAGGCACTTATTGAACACACATGTTAAAAGTCCCCAGCAAAATACTGGGAAATGAAACCCAGCAACATATAAAAAGGATTACACACCATGACCAAGTGGGATTTACACCAGGATTTATTTGCATTTCTGAGTATCTATTTAATTTCTGAGTATCAGTTAATGCCATACACCATGTTCATAGAATAAAGTATTAAAAAATCAAATAAATGTCATCTCAATAGACCAAGGCAAAGCATTTGAAAAATACAATAAACTTTAAAAACCTCTTAGCAAATTAAGAATAAAAAAAACCTTTCTCAGTCTATACATTATAATTACTGACTTGTTGATAAAGTCAACAATAATTCAAGGGGGAAAAGAATGGTTAATTTTTCAGACCCAGAGTAACAATACTTTGGGGGTTAAATTAATCTTGTGTGTTGTCTTTTCATCTTCTATGTGTTGTTCTTTAAAGAACAAGTGTTGTTGAGAATATGCTGAAAATGAAAGCTACAACATGGATGAACTTCAAAAATACTATGCTCAATGAGGGAAGCTGGACACAAAGAGTCCCAATGTTGTCTATATTGTATAACTATACATATGCCATCCATAAAAGGCAAATTTATAAAGATAGGAAGTAGATTAGTGATTTCTTGGCAGGGAAAAGGAAGAATGGGGATGAAAAATAAATATGCACAAAGGAACATATTGAACTAATGAAAATATTCTAAAACTAGTTTATGGTGATATTTTTCCACTTGGTAAATTTACTACAAATTATTGAACTGTACACTTTAAAATAATGAATTACATGATAGACAAACTATATCTCAATAAAGATAATAGAAAGATCTCCACACAGTGCAAGGCTTGGTGGCACGTGCCTGTAATCCCAGTGACTCCGGAGGCTGAGGCAGGATGATTGCAAGTTCAAAGCCAGACTCAGTAACTTAGTGATAACTCTGAGCAACTTTGCAAGGCCCTATCTCAAAATAAGATATAAACAGGGCTGGGGATATGGCTCAGTGGTTAAGCACCCAAATGAATAAACAAACAAACAAACACACACAAAAAAACAAATCTCCACACAGAAAACCCTCAATCTGAATGGCCACATTAGTGAATTCAGTGGTGCTGGAATGTGTTTAACAATCCTTCCTCCAAGGCAGAGGGAGAGGAAGGAATGTTGAGAACAGACTTGATTTTTAGCATTTTTAAAAGCATTTGTCAATTTCTGTGATGTAAAAATAACCCACTATAACTGATTTCAATATAGTGATGTAAAGTCAATGAAAGCAGAGTTGAGGAGATTTTAACAAATCTGGTATTAGAGCTGGTATTAGCTGACCCCAGCCCACCACTTGGTTACTTCTATCAAAAACTCTTCTTTGTGGTATCTTATTTCACTTGTGGAATATTTTGAATGGTATTGCTCATCTCACTTCCAAATATTTGGAGATTTCCTAGGTATTATATTATCCTTGAGTTATAATTTAATTACATTGTGTTTGTGAACCTTGAAACTCAATGAGTGTTTCCTTTTTAAAAATTTTTTTAGTTGTAGATGGACACAAAATCCTTATTTTATTTATTGATTTTTATGTGGTGCTGAAGATCAAACCCAGTGCCTCATGCATGTGAGGCAAGCACTCTACCAATGAGCTACAACCCCAGCCCCATCAATGAGTGTTTCTTTTTGGTCTACCATTTAGTTTATATAATAAAAGGTTCATATGCACTTGAAAAATGTGTTAGGTATACTGTTCTAGAGTTACATATTAGGTAAAATAATTTGATAGGGTTCATTTCTTCTGTATTATTCCTGCTGATTCCAATGTAAGTGTCATCTATTTATTAGTTTTAGTTTCTATTAGTTTTTAATTTACTTAATTATAGATCACATTTTTTCTGCTTTGCATGCCTGGTAATTTTTTATTGTATCCCGCATATTCTGGATAATACATTATGGAAAACACGAAGCATCCTCTTTTGTGTTCCTATTTCTCTGTGTTTTTGCCTTCTTTTACATCAATTGTGCATACTAAGAACTGGGCCCAGGAATGTTCATAAGAATTGGAAGACCCACAATTAAAGGCATCTGAGGTCCCCAAATTGATCTAAAGATTAAACTCAAACCAAATCCCGATTCCACCAAGTTTTGTGTTTGAGTGTGCATGTGTATAAAAAGTGACAAACTGATTCAAAAAAATGTTTTGTAGAATTGTATAATATAACTTTCTGTGATAAAATGTTCTATATATGTGTTGCTCATGACAATATTCAGTATCTGGCTATTAAGCACTTGAAATATGGCTAGATTGGCTGATAAACTGAATATTTAATATGCTCTATTTTAAAATTATTTTAAATTAAACTACTTATTTGTGTGTAGTCACCACCATATTGGACAGTGCAGGCACATGGAAATACAGAAGGATATATGTCTTAGTCTGTTTTCTGCTGCTATAAGAGAATACCACAGGTGGCATCATTTATAAATAATAGAAGTTTATTTGGCTTATGGTTCTGAAGGCTAGGAAGTTCATGATCTAGGAGCTACAACTGATGAAGGCTTTCTTGCTGCATTATAACATGATGAAAGGGCAAGTGAGCATACATTAAACAAAGAAAAATGGGTCAAACTCATCCTTTTTATCAGGAATCCACACCTGAGATAACTAACTCATTCCACGAGAATGACAGTAATCCATTTATGAGGGCAGAGCCCTCATGATCTAATCACCTTTTAAAAGTCCCACTTGTTAATACTTTCACACTGGCAATGAAATTTCAATATGAGTTTTAGAGGGGACATTCAAACCATAGCAACATGTATGCAAAAATAACCATGGAAAAAGAGAACATAGATTATATCATCCTTCAAATTTATTATAGAACTATAAGTATTAAGGTATGGGGTATTCATCAAGTAGAGGAAAAAACAATGGAAAACTACAGAGTATTGAAACTGTATACTTACACACATTGAACTTATATACTTACAGAGTGTAAAATGTATATGAGTACAAGGCCAGGAGTTAATTGCAAAGAAGGTAGAGTTCCAAAATACCATTGGATGCATGACTTGAAGATGTTTCCTATGGAAAAGTCAGGGACCTCATGAAAAATAGACCCATGAGGCCACAGATGGTGGTTTGCATGAAGAACCTGAGAATCTTGAGATATCAGATCCCCTTTTACCTTACCTATCAGCAGAAGCAGTCCTCTAATATTTCTCCCCCGACTTGCTAGAGGATGTAAATTCCCCAAATTTGGAGACCCTTGAGATATATTACCAACACAGAAGTCTTACATGATGACACATTTAATACCCATGCCCTCATTGCCACCAAGTCAATTGGCAAGGCCAGTTTTCATTACAGGTGGACCAGGGAAGAGAAGCCTCTGCTTTGGGAGGAAAGAGCTTTTTATCAAAGGGAGTAGAAAACCTGGCTCAAATATACTGGCACAAATCCTGAGAACATATGTGAGAGGGAATCTTAAAGATTTGAATGGGAATTAAAGAGAATATAAGAACATTATTGAGATGATACCACAGCAGGACTGCTGTAAGAACACTTATTCTCTGGGGGAGAATGACTGGCTGGATAACTGCTTGCTATATAAAAGCACTAAATATGTATACCAGGTTGCTGAGCTGTAGTGAAATCCAGTGTTTGTAGCTATCATCTGCTCCTGCAGTGAAACATAGTGGAATTTGCGGACAGGTGAACTGTTGCTACCAAGCTGATATTCCTGCTGTTTGCTATGCTGTAAGTAACAAACTGTTTTTGTTCTGATCCACTGAATCTTGCTGTATTCTTTTGGCACTGGTGGAGTGTGACAAAATGAAATGCTTGCTTACTTAGTCATCTCCTTTACAGTAACTTCATGCCCTCCTGTATATAGACAGGTTTCTGCAAGAAATAACACAGAAAAGTACCAATATAGATAATAACTTAGTGGACCAGAAATGGTAAGAGACACATGAGCTAATTCAGGAGGAAATGTGTTTGCCTAAATGGTAGAATAAGTGGAAGGCTAATGGTCTGCTTTTTGAACATGAGTTACTAAATAAACAGAGTAGTGAGAGGTCAGATTGTAAATAAGTTGCTCTCTACTAGAGTATGAGACAAGGGGAGCACTGCTAATTCCTGGAAGAAAGGTACAACTTCCCTCCTGTCTGAAAACCACAACTACAACCATCCCCTAGAACTGCAACATGACCCCAAACAGAGCAGTAAGATGAACCCAAGAGACAAAGGAGGTTCACATCTGACACCATTACTGTCAAAAGAATGAGAATCTGTGAGAGATTCAGTTGGTGCAACTGTTGGGAACAAGAAGTTTTATAATTTTAGAGGGTGAATAGTAGCAAGTAGGCCTTCTCACACATGACCACATCATTCATGCAGACTATTCAGTCAGGACAGAATTAAGCCCTAAGCATGGCTTGCAGCTTTGACTTTCTATTTCAGTGGAGGCATTAAGACAAACTTGGAGTGAATACAAAGGAGAAAGCTGTTTGAAACACAGAAGTTGTAGCTGTTCTAGACTAACCATATTGTGGACAGAATGACAATCCTGACAATGAGGCTTATATTAGTCAGCTTTGCATTGCTGTGACCAAAATACCTGACAAGAACAATTGGTAAGAAGGTGGTTTTATTTTGGTTCATGGTTTCAGAAGATTCGGTCCATGTTCAGCTAGTTCCAAGGCAGAAACATCATGATGGAAGGCCATGATGGAGGAATGGTCTCAGAATAGGGAAGCCTGGAAGCAGAGAAAAAGAGACTAGGAATCCAGGGACAAAATATAGTTCCCTAGAACACTCCTCCAATGACCTACATCATCCAACCATACCCCACTGTCTATAGTACTACCCAGTAATAAATTATTAATCCATCAAATTGATTAATCCAGTGATGAAGTGACAGCCCTTATCATTGCTTAAAAGCCCCATCTCTGAACCTTGCCACATTAGGGACATATTTTCAACACATGAACTTTTGGGGGAACATTTCAAATCTAAACCATAACAATCCTCTTATCCAGAGAATGAGTGATAAAAAGTTTAAGCTCTTCCTCCCTAACATGAAAATGAATGACTTTGTTGTTAGCACCAAGGACCTATGAAAATAATGATGATGATTTGGGGTCCAAAAAATGCATAAGATGAAGATAGATCCACCCTCAACCAAGCAAGGTTTCCAAAATCTTAGAGAAAACAAAGGATGGGAATAAAAATAAATTCCTTATTAAGGGAACTAACCACTAGTCAATGTGTATTTGGCTCTAAAATATGGGTTTCTCAAAAAAGAGATTAATGTGTTAAGCACTGAAGCATTTGGTCCAGATAGAAGTTATACAGGTAGAGAGAAGGGTCATAGGAAGTTGTCTATCAAATTGAAACAGAATTTGTCTTTGTACAGACAGACTGCTCCATAGAGATCCATGTTTCTACAAGAGGAAGTGAAAACCAAATCACTATCATAGGACAGGTTACTCCTTCAGCACTTCCATGGCCTGATCCTAAGCTCCTTATTCCTGATACCAAGAAAGGAGACTTAGGAGTTATATCAAGGTCTCTTATACCCAGTGGCGAGAGGAGGTCATGACTTTGTAAGGATACAATGAGGCAGAGGGTAAAGATAGATGAAATCTATGGTGGTTTATTTCAATGCCAATATTCAAAATATTGTCATATCAGGTTCTCTTGAGGGGCAAGGGCGACTGTTTATTTAGATGGATTTGAAAATGCAGTAAAATGGTGAAGGGAATTAATTATAACTATCTGTGTGCAGCCATTTGTCCTCCAGTTATGCTCTACTGCTATTACACTTAATGCTTCATGCATAATTTATATTGCTGTTTTATATACAGGTACTGTGAGTATTCAAAAAATCATGGCAAGAGTCTCCCAATTGTGAAGACCATTGTGTAAGGTAGTAATAGTGGGAAGATTACTCTAAAAACAATAGCTAGACTTTCAGTTTTCTCCCATAATATACTATATAAATAATCTACAATTTCAGGCGAGCGTGCTACTGCTTGAGCCACATCCCCAGCCCAATCTACAATTTCAGTAGTCAAGGCCTTGATGAAGACCTTGAAGGCAACAGTAGTACTGAAAGATTATTTCTTTACAAAAGACCCCTTGCATGTGAAGTGAAAAAGGCTAATGAGAGGTGGACAGTTATGGTTAATTACTGCCAAGTGAATTCAGCTATTGTTTCTGTAACTCTTACAGTCACAGTCTTAAATGCATGGTTAACATGCTCCATCTGGGGAACTCTGACTTTACTGTTGTTTGTTACCAGTGAGTATGCAGACATATGGAATAAGTCTTTCTCTCTTCTTGGATGACTTGTTTCCAAAACTTTGATGATATCATGCTGGTAGGCCCTACTAAAGAATAGGTAGCAGTGGCTGTTTATTGACTACTACATGAAAGCCAAGAAGTGACTTATTAATCCTGATAAGATATAGAGACCAGCCACCCCAAGTGAAATTTTTGTGATGTTGGCAGAGACTCAAAGATCAATTTTGAAGATAATAAAGAGATAATTACTCTATGTCTCACTACTACCTAAAGAGAAGCCCTGCACTTCATTTAACTGTTTGGTTATTGTAGACAATATGTAGTTCATCCAGATAGTTTGTGGCATGTTATTTATGTGTTGAGCAGAAAATCTAGCAAACTTAACAGGGTACACTCAGTTGTTTGCCCACTTAGGGTACAGTTGTAGAAGACAAGCTGGGGAAGGCAATGGGCTTGTAAAAACCCCAGGGGTTCCTTGGAACTACAGATGCCTGCTTCTAATGACTGTGCTGACTTAAGACTTTACCAAAGACTGACCAACTTCACCCAAAAGTGCTTCTTATGTGTTCTAAATTCATCACCTCCCCAGCTGGGCCATCCACAATACTCTGTTTGGGAAATAGCTACCAGAAGGCTATTGGGCAGCTGTGGAGAATGAGAGTCTTACTCAGGACTGTCTGATAACATTCCACCCAGACATTCCCACCTGGGGTTTGTTCCACTAATTTATTAACAAAATTGGAAGAGCCCCACAGGATTTTTTTTTTAATTAAATGGAAACATGGAATTAAGAGACAGGTAAATCTCGTTCCACAATTGTGTCCTTGTTATATAAAAATATTGCATACCTTTAGAGGATGTTGCATTTCCCCTTGCTCACCCAGAAAAGAAGCCCTTAGTTACCTGGTGACCACATTCCAAAAAGACCCCAAGGATGGTTGGCTTTGGATTACTGATGGCTCAGCCAAAATAAAAGCTAATGATTTCACTAGGCATAAGGAGTCAGTCAAGCCTAATGACAATCCTGGAATACTTCACCACAGTGATGACCAATCAACAAAATGGGATGATTTGAATGCTGCCATTCTTGCCTAAGACAATATTCCCAAGGAAATGGTATGTTGTATTTTCACTGATTCTTGAGTTATGGCTGACAGCTTATCTGTCATGATTGAATTCGTGGAGTATAACTACATATATATAAAAGACATTTGTATGTAAGGCCACAAACTCTGGAAAGCCATTGTTGCAACCAGACAGGACAGTTATGTAATCCATGTGTATGCCTATGGAAAGTGTCTACTCTCACAAAAGCCTAAATCAAACAACATGGTCAACTGGGCTTGCATATACCTCTTTCTATAAGTGTTACTTGAATTTATTATTGGGTTAGGCAAGTGAACTTGCCACCATAGGCCAATGGGCTCAAAATAACTCCATTTGTTTCCTGTTAATAGGTGATAACAACTTTTGAGCCCTGACCACACCTGATGAAGGCTTATTTGTATTCTCTGCTGCCATCTTGTGGCTTCTTCTGGTGTGTAACAAGCATTGAAACCTATTCCAGCCATGAAGTTGACATTTCTATGTGGCAGATTCTGGTCACACCATGGAAACACTTGAGTCTGAGTTTTGCTGTTTATACCACTTACAATCCTCCAATGCATGCTGCTCATGGGAATGCCATGTAATTGCATTTCATGCTAAGGCTGCTGGCATCATCAAAAGTAGAGTGTGTTTTCAGCCTTGTTGTCAGAATTGTGGACTAGACATCATAGTCAGGCTTTATGGTCATTATGTGAGTCTCTTCTCTGCAAGGGAATATATCCTTTTGAATGGTTACTTGGGGAACATCAGGATAGAAGGTATGCTAGTTAGCTGTTTATCATTATGACAAAATACTTGATAAAAGCAACTTAGAGGAGAAAATATTTATTTTGGCTCATAGTTTCAGAGGTTTCAGTCCATGGTAAGCTGATTCCATTGTTTTGGGGTTTGTGGTGAGGCAGTACATCACGGTGAATGGGCATAGAAGAGCAAAGCTGCATATATCAAGGAGAGAGGGTGTGTGTGTGTGTGTGTGTGTGTGTGTGTGTGTGAATAAAACAAAGAGTGAGAGAGACAGCGAGGGAAGAAGAAGGAGGAGGAGGAGGTTGGGGACAAGAAATACCAGGCACCTAGGTGACTGACTTCTTCCAATTAGGCCCCACCAACTACAGTTTCCTCCATCTCTCAATAATGACACTGAATTATTAATTCATCAAGGGATAAATCCACTGATAAGGTTAAAAGACTACAAGGTCCAATCACTTCACAGAAAGCCCCATCTCTGAACATTTCTACATGGGGAACCAAACCTTCAACATGTGAATCTTTATGGGGATACTTTCTATCCAAATCATAGCAGAAGGAGTCAGGGAACAGAACAGGGAGATCAGCCTTCTGTATCAGTGATTCCATATTGAAAATTTCCAACCATTCCTCCTTTTTTTTCCTATTAATCTTAGTTCCACAACAAAGTGAGGGTGACTCCAACCTGTTGCTTCTAATATCACCTGGCTTCAGTTATTGAGCATGGTGCATCACAGGTTACAAAGATAATGATCTGTTGGTGGAATCTGTTAAGCCTAGATTACCCCTGTGGTGTCAAACTTCATCAAAAATAAAAGATGTCATGCATAACTGAAAGTCTTACCATTTGTACCATAGTCCATGTAACCCTTGATACATTTGAAAATGTCTGAGTGCAGAAATGGATGGATGAATTGATAAGGTACTGATTACTGGATTAGGATAAACAGACTTTGAATGGCCATGGAAGGAGAGCAACAATGTCAGTAACAGGGGCAGAGCTCCTGAGACCCTGGGAGGCATAAGAATGGGAAGCAGATAATGCTGCACATACCCCCAGCTCCAGCTTCACAGCTTTGCAAATAAGTTCCATCCACCTGAGTCAAGTGGCAACAGAGGATGACTGGCCCACATGAGGTCTATCATCCCTATATACATTATACAGAAACAGAAAATTCCCAGGGCCTTGGATAATAAACTCAGACCCTTTCATACATGTATACTCTCACCAGTGCAACCTTGTTTGTATATGATTGATACAAACTCATGTGATTCTACTGATGTACCAGTGGCCTAGACTACCAAAGTTATATTTACTCAATGACACTGCTGATGTGGTTTGCCAAAGCAATAAGGTGATACAAATAGAAATAAGAAGTTACTTTGAATTAATACTTGTGTATGTGTTGGAGAGTGAACTACAGAATATCTTTCAATTGAGGATAGGGATGACTTATCATCATTACCCTAGGTACATGAATGACTGCACATATGGTGTGATGCTGCATCATGTACAACCATAGAAATGTAAAGTTGTGCTCCAATTGTGTACAACAAATCAAAATACATTCTGTTGTCATATATATCCAATTAAAATAAATAAATTAATTTTTAAAATGATTCATGTCCATCTCACAATGCAAAATACCAGAGTCACAAAATCTTAACTCTTTCAGTATTGCTCAAAAGTCCAAGTCCATAGACTCTCTGAGACTCAATATAAACTCAACTGTGAGCCCTTTTAAAAATCAAAATCGAGTTGCATACCTTGCCAGGCATGGTGGTACACACCTGTTATCCCAGTGGCTTGGGAGGCTGAAGCAGGAGGATTGTGAGTTCTAAGCCAGCCTCAGTAAAAGAAAGATTCTAAGCAACTCAGTGAGACCCTGTCTCTAAATAAAATACAAAATAGGTGGATGTGGCTCAGTGGTTGAGTGCCCCTGAGTTCAATCCCCAATACCCCAAAAAAGTTATATACCTTGAAGATGCAATGATGGAACAGGTATAGGGGATACATTTTTATTCCAAAAGGGAGGAACAGGAAAATAGCAAGGAAACCAAAGCAAGACTGAAATTCTGTAGGGTAAATGTTAAATCATAAATAAATCACAAATCTCCATGTCCAGCATCCAGAGCATATTATGATGGGATATAGACTTGAAGGGGCTTGAGCATTCCTGCCTCTATGGCTTTGTTATCTGCAGATTGCATGGCTTCTCTTATTGGGCAGGTTTCTCATGCTGCCTGCAGCTTCCCTTGGGAAGCATTCCATATCACTGGCATCTCTGTTGTTGGAGTCTCCATTGTAGCTTTGGTTTCACTCTTAACAATCCACTCACTACCCTGACAGGAACTGCTTGCAGTGGCACTGACTCTATAACATACTGACTGGCTTCCTAGGTTTTCCTTTGGAATCACAGAAGTCCCCATGACCCTATAATTCTTGCATTATGCATGTCTGAAAAACCAGCAACACATGAATAATGCCAATGTCTGCCACCAGAGTAAGCTCTATCTGGTCTTGCTTGAACCACAGATTTCAATGGCCTCTTAATGACTCATTGGCTGACCATGGGAAAATGAATCCCTAGGCACTTTTGGGTGCATAGGGAATCCTGGAGCTCTGTCTCAAAAGTTTTTGAAACAGATTTGTATTTTAGCATCCCCTGAAATGCTCTCAAAGCATCTTTCTTATTGTCCTGGTGTAAAACCCCTTCTTTGGACACACATTTACAAGTGTTCTTTTTTTGTCAAGCTTCAAATTTTTCAAATCTTTCAGCTTTGCTCCTTTTTGTTCCCAATTCTCACTGTAAATTTTGCTAAAAGCAGCCAGTAATACCCATGCCACTGCCTAAATGCTTTGCTGTCTTAAACTCTCTTCTACCAATTAAACTAGTTCATCACCTTTATGTTCCTCCTCCCATGAAATCTCAGGGAATGGGCAAATGTTGAAAAATGCTTTACCATGGTGTAATGATGATAGTTTCTAAACCAATTTCCAATAGAATCCTCATTTACATTTGAAACTTCATCATTATTGCCTTTTTAATTCACATTTCCTATCGGTATTATAGTCTTCTAAGCCCCTACCAGTGTCTCCTGCTTACAGCATTCTAGGATTTTTATAGGTTAATTCTCCAAAAATTTCTAAATCCATCCCATAAGCCAATGCCAAATGTTATTCCACATTGTCAGGTATATAGTAATGGCATAGAACCCACTTCTTGTACCATTACTATAAAAAATCTGAGAAAATCAAATTATAAAGATAAAAGGTTTATTTTAGCTGACAGTTCTAGAGGTTTCAGCCCATAATCAGTGGGACCTGTTGCAGCACATCATGATGAGAATGTTTAGTGGAACAAAATTGCACGTATCACGGTAAGGAAGTAAAAGAGAAAGATACCAGGGCCCCCAAATCCCTTTTAAGGTCACACTCCCAAAGACCTGATGATCTCCTACTGTGCTTTCCTCTTAAAGATTCCACCACCTCCTAATAGTTACAAGTTGGGGACTACATTGTGGGACATTTAAGATACAAATTATAGCATTCACCAACATCTACTGTAGGTTTGGATTTAGCCAGGTGGAACAAGTCAATTAATGTATCAGCTCAGGTGCAATGCTATCCACAGGATAGCACTTTCTTTCCACTCTCCTCTAGGATCTGGCATATGCACTGAGCTAAATACTGGTATTTAGGTGATGTCACCTGAATCTAGATTTCATTAATTGGGAAACAAAAAGTAAAAATCAGATTGGCTCCTGTGAAAAGGATTCTGGTTCCATTTTTTGATATTTGGTTGCTGAGAGTTTTAAGCTTCACCCTCTTTACTACATCTGGGAAAGCTAAAAAAGAAATCCAAGGTAATCTTTCCTTTGGCACCAGTATGAGGTTCAAACCATGTAAGACCCTATCTATGCATCATTACCATCTCATGGTCCCATTCCCTAGCCACAACAAAAAGCCAAAACCAGCATTCTTTCTTCATCCTCTCAAGTAATTTTTTTTTCAGACCAACTTGGGAAGCTCCTCTTCTCTCCCCTAAAAGCCTCATCATGTAAGTAATAAGTCATACCTTCTTGGTATAAGTATGGTGTCATTAATCTTGTTATTTGAAACAAATTTTAGATGGGACAGAGCCTATTCTTTCTTCCTTTCTTTCCCCCTTTTTTTTTTCTTTTGTAGCAGGCATTGAACTCATGGGCACTTGACCACTGAGCCACATCCCAGTCCTATTTTGTATTTTATTAGAGACAGGGTCTCACTGAGTTGCTCAGCACCTTGCTTTTGCTGAGGCTGGCTTTGAACTCATGATCCTCCTGGCTCAGCCTCTCGAGCTGCTGGGATTAGAGGCCTGTGCCACTGCACCCAACTTCATTCTTTCTTTAAAGGCTGACTAGAATATCTCCTCACACCATAAATTTCAGTAGCACACTTTCAGAATGTGTACTTATCATCCCTGAAACTTGAGGTTTTGCCATATTAGATATCTTGGGTCTCAAGAGGGCAGGCATCCAGTAAGTCACACAGATTGGGTTCTACTAAACATGAAGCTACAACTACCACCTGATCACTCCAAATCCTCATAGTAATGGAGCATCAGGTAAAGAAAGGAATTTACATATCAATGGGTCAAACTAACTCTTATTACTGTGTAAAATTAAGGGTTGTTGCTACATAATGGGGAGGAAGGAATATGTTTGTTATGGTTTGGAAATGATGTGTCTCCAAAATCTCATGTGTGAGACAATGAAAGGAGGTTTAGAGGAAAAAATGATTGGGTTATGAGAGCCTTAACCCAATCAGTGAATTAATCCCCTGATGGGCATTAACTGGGTGGTAACTGAAGGCATGTAGGTTGCAACTGGAGGAGGTAGGCCTTGGAGGGTATGCCTTTGGGGTACATATTTTGTATCTGACATGTGAAGTATCAGTCTCTGCTTCCTGATCGTGTGAGTCACTTCCTCTGCCACACTCTTCCTCCATGTTGTTCTGCCTCACCTAGAGTCCAGAGGAATGAAGCTGGATGACTGAGTCCTCTGAAAATATGAGTCCCAAATAATCTTTTTCTCCTGTAAAACTGTTCTTAATTATTTTAGTCACAGCAACAAAAAGCAGACTAAAACAATGTCTAAAACCAAGAGGACTGATTCATCAAGGATTCCCTTGGTTTTTCTTTACTCAGTAACAATGGTAATTAGAGTTAGTATAAAATAGATGTTCATTTCTTTACAACTTTAAATTATTTACACTTGAGGTATTTGCTAAGTGGGATGAATAAAGCAAAATGTCCTGGACAATTGACTCATAAGTCATTCTAGGAAGCATGTCCTTTTACTCTTTGTTGTACGGAGGCCTGGACCTTTAAAAATAGTATCTTTGTTTCCTTATTTCTTTTTAAATTTTTTAGGTGTAGATAGACACAACACAATGCCTTTATTTTTATGTGATGCTGAGGATTTAACCTGGGTCCCACCCGTGCTAGGTGAGCACTCTATCGCTGAGCCACAATCCCAGCCCCTCCTTATTTCTTTGGAGAGTGGAAGTGAATTCTGGAGCATTCATCAAACAACTTCCAGATACTGTTTTTAATACTTCAATTCCCCATTCTCACTTCATCCATTTCACCATTGCATGTTGTATTCTAAGTAGCTTTAATAATGTTAAAATGTCCAAACTCTGCCTTTCACTCTGTCTGTCCCCCCTCAATAGCTAATAGCTCAACACTTTTAAAAAGAACAACAGCCAGGCATGGTGATGCACTCCTATAATACCAGCAGCTATGTAATCCCAGTGGCTCTGGAGGCTTAGGCATGAGAATCATGAATTCAAGGTCAGCCTCAGCAATTTAGTAAGGCCCTATGCAACTTAGCACAAGACTCTATTTCTAAATAAAATATTTTTAAAAGGGTTAGGGATATGGCTTAAAGATTAAGTGCCCCTGGGTTCAATTCCCAGTACCAAAACAAACAAAAGAACAACCACCACCACCAGTATGGAAAGCACTATGGAGATTCCTAAGAAAACTTGGAATAGAACTACCATTTGACCCAGTCATCCCACTCCTAGGTTTATACTCAAAAGACATAAAATCAACATACTATACTGAAGCAGTCACATAAATGTTTACAACTCAACTCACAATAGCTTAATTATGGAAGCAAACTAGGTGCCCTTCAACATATGAACTGATAAAGAAACTATGACCCACACCAGCACACATACATGGGAGTTCAGGCCCAGCCCAGGACTGCTTCCACTGACCTGGGAGGGAGCCCAGGCCCAAAATAGGCCCAGGTCCATCCCCACCACCTTGGAGCCCACACCTAACATACTTCCATGTTGGGTCACTGCAGCCATTGCTGCATAGTCTTCCCCACACAGTAGCCTCTACCTTGTGACAGCAGACAGGGCCTAGAAGCAGCTGCATCTCAGAGCAGGTATCCCAAATCCAGTGTAAGGCCCACAGCCCCATCTCTGAAAGACACTGCATCCATCTTGGGGCACTCCCACTGCTATCTTGAGTCACCTCCTGCTATTGCTGCCACTACCTATTGTTGCAGTAGCATCCATTGTAGGATACCAGCAGGGTCGGGAAGCCCAACACCAAGGTGAGGTACAGATAATCTGCACAGAAACTACAAGAGTACAGGGTACAAACTGTACTACCTCAGATCCGCACAGCAAGAAAGGAAGACACATAGACAACATCAAAAAACAAGGGAGAAGTGACCCCAAACAAACCACGAAACTACAATAACAGAATCCATGGACAGTGCAGTTGGGGAAATGTCAGAGAAGGAGTTCAGAAAGTTATGGGACAGCATCAAAAGACCAAATCTAAGAGTTATTGGGATAGAGGAAGGCACAGAGTTTCAAACCAAAGGAATGCACAATCTCTTCAATGAGATAATATCAGCATGAAGAACGAATTGGAAAACCAAATACAAGAGGCTTACAGCTTACAGAACACCAAAGGTACAGAATAACAACAGATCTACACCAAGGCACATTATAATGAAAATGCCTAGCATTCAGAATAAGGATAGAATCTTAATAGACACAAGAGAGAGGAATCAGATCACATATAGGGGGAGACCAATTCGCATCTCAGCAGATTTTTTTTTTTTGATATTTATTTTTTAGTTTTCAGCGGACACAACATCTTTGTTTGTATGTGGTGCTGAGGATCGAACCTGGGCCGCACGCATGCCAGGCGAGCGCACTACCACTTGAGCCACATCCCCAGCCCCGTCAGCAGATTTTTCAACCAGACCCTCAAAGCCTGGAGATTCTGGAACAACATATACCAAGCTCTGAAAGAAAATGGATGCCCATTTTCTTATAAATCCTATATCTAGAAAAATTAAACTTTAGATTTGATGATGAAATAAAAATCTTCCATGATAAACAAAAGGCAAAAGAATTTACAACTAGAAAGTCTGCACTACAGAACATCCTCAGCAAAATATTCCATGAAGAGGAAATGAAAAACAACAATGAAAATCAGCAAAGGGAGGTATTACACTCAAGGAGAAACTAATCAAAGGAGAAACCAAGTCAAGTAAAATAACAAAAATAAACAAAAAGATAAATACTTTTTTAATAAAATAAATAAAATAATTATTTTATTTATTTTATTGAATACAAATCATGTCTCAAAAATAATGCTGAATGTTAATGGCCTAAACTCACCAATCAAAAGACATAGACTAGCAGATTGGGATTTTTTTAAAAAAAAGACCCAACAACATGCTGCCTCCAAGAGACTCATCTCATAGAAAAAGACATCCACAGAGTGAAGGTAAAGTGTTGGGAAAAATCATACCACGCACATGGACTGCAGAAGTAAGCAAGAGTTTCCATTCTCAAATAAAGTAGGCTTCAAGCTAAAGTCAATCAAAAAGGATAAAGAAGGACACTACCTGCTGCTCAAGGGAAACATATACCAACAAGATATAACAATTATAAATATGTATGCCACAAACAATGGAGCATTTATTTTCATCAAACAAACTCTTCTCAAGTTCAAGAGTCAAATTGACCACAACACAATAATTCTGGGTGGCTTTAACACACCTCTTTCATAACTAGATAGATCTTCCAAACAAAAGCTGAACAAAGAAACTAAAGAACTCAATAATACCATAAATAACTTAGACTTAACTGACATATATAGAATATTACATCCTTCAATAAGCGAATACACTTTCTTCTCAGCAGCACGTGGATCCTTATCTAAAACAGACCATATTTTATAACACAAAGTAACTGTTAGCAAATATAAAAAAGTAGAGTTACTACCCTGCATCCTATCAGATCATAATGGAATGAAATTAGAAATCAATGATAAAATAAAAAAATAGAAGCTACTCCAACTCCTGGAGACTAAATAATATGATACTGAATGAATAATGGGTTGCAGAAGACATTAAAGAGATTAAAAAATTCATAGAAGTGAATTAAAATCTCTGGGTCACTATGAAGGCAGTACAAAGAGGAAAGTTCACTGCATGGAGTTCAGTCCTTAAAAGAAGAAAAAGGCAACAAAGAAATGACCTAACATTACATCTCAAAACCTCAGAAAAAAGAACAAATCAACACCAAATGCAGTAGAAGACAAGGAATAATTAAAATCAAAGCTGCAATTAATCAAATTGAAACAAAAGAAACAATTGAAAAAAAATTGACAAAACAAAAAGTTGATTCTTTGAAAAAATAAATAAAATTGAAAAACCCCGAGCCATGCTAACAGAGAGAAAAAAATTCAACTTTCTAACATATATGATGAAAAAGGGAAATATCATGACAGACATTACAGAAATACAGAAGATAATTAGAAATTATTTTGGAAACTTGTACTCCAATAAAATAAAAAATATTGAAGGCACCAACACATTTCTAGAGTAATATAACTTGCCCAAGTTGAATCAGGATGATGTACACAATTTTAGCAGATCAATTTCAGGCAATGAAATAGAAGATGCCAATCAGAAGCGTAACAACCAAGAAAAGCCCAGGACCAGACAGATACACAGCTGAGTTCTATAAGACTTTTAAAGATGAAATAATACCAATACTCCTCAAATTATTTCATGAAATATAAAAAGAGAGAGCACTTCCAAACTCATTCTATGAAGCCAAAATCATCCTGATTCCCAAACCAGGCAAAGACACATCAAAGAAAGAATACTTCAGACCAATATCTCTAATAAACAAAAATGCAAAAATTCTCAATAAAATTCTGGCAAATCGAATACAAAAAAACATATCCAAAAGATAGTGCACCATGATTAAGTGTGGTTCATCCCAGGGATGCAAGGTTGGTTCAACATACGAAAATCAAAAAATGTAATTCATCACATCAATAGGCTTAAAGATAAGAATCATATGATCATCTCAATTGATGCAGAAAAAGCATTCAACAAAATACAGCACCCTTTGTTCTTCAAAACACCAGAAAAAACAGGGATAACAGGAACATATCTCAGCATAGTAAAACTATCTATGCTAAGCCCCAGGCCAACATCATTCTAAATGGATAAAAATTGAAAATATTCCCTCTAAAATCTGATACATGATATGGATGCCCTCTTTCATGACTTTTCTTTAATATAGTTCTTGAAACACTGACCAGAGCAATTAGATGAAAGAAGTTAAAGGGATACAGATAGGAAAAGAATAATTCAAATTAGCAATATTTGCTGATGATATGATTCTATACCTAGAAGACCCAAAAAATTCCACCAGAAAACTTCTAGAACTAGTAAACGAATTCAGCAAATTAGCAGGATATAAAATCAACACCTATAAAATAAAGGCATTTCTGTATATCAGTGACAAATCCTCTGAAAGGGAAATGAGGAAAACTACCCCTTTTTTTTCCTTTCTTAACTTTTTGTTTTACCAGAATAAAGGTGTATCTATAATGTATGTTGAAAAATAAAAGATAAAATTTTCAAAGACCTAAATGCTGAAGGATATCTTTAGTCAGTCACAATTATTACATTTTTTTTATAAAAAGCATAACATCCTTGTGATAAATTAGTATTATTAATAAGAGTGATTAGCACATTTTCACTTATATAGTTTGATATATCATACATAGATGGGATATAATTTCTCATTTTTCTGAGTATACATATTGTAGAATCACATTGGTCATACAGTCACATACATACGTAAAGTAATAACATCTGTTTCATTCTACTATCTTTCTTATTCCCACTTCCCCTCCTTTCACTTCTCTCTACCTAATCTAAGGTAACGCTATTCTTTTTTTTTTGCATTACAATTCTTAATACATATATATATAACAATTTTTGTATCTCTGTTTGTATAAAAGTACATTGACACCCAATTCAAGTCTTCATACATATACTTTGTATAATGACATCTATCACATTGCACCATCCTTGCTAATCCCCTGCCCCCTCCCTTTCCCTCCCACCCCTCTTCCCTATCTAGAATTCATCTATTCCTCCCATGCTCTCCCTCCCATTCCCACTATGAGTCAACCTCCTTATATCAGAGGAAACATTTGGTATTTGTTTTTTTGGGATTGGCTGACTTCACTTAGCATTATATTCTCCAATGCCATTCATTTACCTGCAAATGCCATGGTTTTTGTTCTTTTTTAATGCTGAGTAAAATTCCATTGTGTATATATGCCACATCTTTTATCATTCATCCACTGAAGGACATCTAGGTTGGCTCCACAGTTTAGCTATTGTGAATTGTGCTGCTATAAACATTGATGTAACTGTGTCCTGTAGTGTGCTGTTTTTAAGTCCTTTGGGTATAGTCCAAGGAGAGGAATAGCTATGTCAAATGGTGGTTCCATAACCAGGAATGCTACCCCATTAACAATAGCATAAGAAAATACTTGGGAATCAACTTAATGAAAGAGGTGAAAGGCCTCTACAATAAAAATTAGAGAACACTAAGAAAGAAATTAAAGAAGACTTTAGAAGATGGAAAGATCTCCCTTGTTCTTGAATAGGCAGAATTAATATTGTGAAAATAGCTATTCTACCAAAAGCACTATACAGATTTAATGCAATGACAATCAAAATCCCAAAGACATTCCTCATAGAAACAGAAAAATCAGTCATGAAATTCATCTGGAAAAATAAGAGACCCAGAATAGCTAAAGCAATTCTTAGCAGGAAGAGTGAAGCAGGTGGCATCACTATACCAGACCTTAAAATATACTACAAAGCAATAGTAACAAAAACAGCATGGGATTGGCACCAAAACAGACTGGTAGACCAATGGTACAGAACAGAGGACACAGAAACAAACCCACATAACTACAGTTTTCTTATATTAGACAAAGGCTCCAAAATATACATTGGAGAAAAGATAGTCTCTTCAACAAATGGTGCTGGGAAAACTGGAAATCCATATGCAACAAAATAAAATTAAACCCCTATCTCTCACCATGCACACAACTCTACTCAAAGTGGATCAAGAAACTAGGAATTAAATCAGAGACCCTGCACCTATTAGGAGAAAAAGTAGGTCCAAATATCCATCCTGTCCAATTAGGGCCTGACTTCCTTAATAAGAGTCCTATAGCACAAGAATTAAAATCAAGAATCAATAAATGGAATGGATTCAAACTGAAAAGTTTCTTAGCAAAAGAAACAATTAGCAAGGTGAATAGAGAGCCTACAGAATGTGAGCAAATTTTTACTACATGCACATCAGATAGAGCACTAGCCTCTAGGGTATATAAAGAACACCAAATATTAACACCAAAGAAACCAAATAACCCAGTCAATAAATGGGCCAAGGTGCTGTGCCCCTCCCCTGACTCATGCAATGGTAAGGCCCTACTGAGGTGGATGGCACAAGGCGTCCATCCTCTGGAGGAGTGCAGTAGGTTTCTGGAAATGGGCTGGTTTATTTTTGTATTCTTTTAATAAATATAGTTGTGACTTCTCATATGACCATTAAGTATGAAGGAAAAAACATGACTTTCCCAATTAATACAACTACTTCTAAAGAATAAATCTGATTGCTTTAAATGCAATGATTCAGCAGTGGAACGTAAATTGTTAATGTTTAATGAGAAACCCCCTGTAGGAAAAACAGTCAAGGAAGTTTTTGAGAAATTAAATTAAAATCTAGAGAAGAAAAATTAATATTGAGAAGAGAGATTAGTGCTTGGTACTGAGCGACTTGTTCTTGTTCCTGTGCACAATGGTTTGGTGCTCTTACTCTTGTTTGATTAAAATTAGTAGCCTCTCTTTTCAAGTTAACCACTTGCAATAACTGTGGCGCCGAATCTAGTCAGTAAGTCAAGAAAGAATAGTCAAGGTATAGGCCAATAGTCTGGGACATTTCTAACTATTATTAAAAGCTAACTAAGCGGAAACAGCTTAAAGCAAAAGGTGAACTGAAAGTAAAAATACTTGCTTATGCATAAGCCAAAAGACATTCTTCTTATCTAATTGTAGCTACATTATATTTTGTTTCTTTGAATAATGATTCCTGTTTTGTAACTACAAAATACTGTGAGCCTGCCAAAATGAAAAGTATATATGATCAACTTCACAAGTAAAGATTGGAATTCAGCACCTTCACTTTTGTGTCTGTGTTGTTTCTCCACTGCCTTTAGCTGACTCCTCACCATCCATTTGTCTCCTGAGACCCCCTGCCGGAGCTGGACTCCAACACCAAGGAACTGAACAGACACTTCACTGAAGATGACATACAATCAATCAACAAATATATGAAAAAAGGTTCAAAATTACTAGCAACTAGAGAAATGCAAATCAAAACTACTGTAAGATTTCATCTCACTCCAGTCAGAATGGCAGCTATTAAGAATACAAACAACAAAGCTGGGCGCAATGGCTCATGCCTGTAATCCTGGAGACTCCAGAGGCTGAGGCAGGAGGATTGAGAGTTCAAAGCCAGCCTCAGCAAAAGTGAGGAGCTAAGCAACTCAGTGAGACCCTGTCTCTAAATAAAATACAAAATAGGACTGGGCATGTGGCTCAGTGGTCAAGTGCCCCTGATTTTGATCCCTGATACCAAAAAATAAATACATAAAAATTTGAAAAAAATATAATCAACAATAAGTGTTGGTAAGGATGTGGGGGAAAACGCACACTCATACACTGCTGGTGGGACTGCAAATTGGTGCAGCCTATATGGAATGCAGTATGGAGAATCCTTGGAAAAATGGGAATGGAACCACGATTTGACCCAGCTATTGCACTCCTTGGTATATATCCAAAGGACTTAAAAACAGCATACTACAGGGACACAGCCACCTCAATTTTTTTAGTAGCACAATTCACAAAAGCTAAACTGTGGAACAAACTAGATGCCCTTCATCAGATGAATGATAAAGAAAATGTGAATATATATATATATATACACACACACATACACACACACACACATACACACACACACACACATATATACAATGGAGTATTATTCAGCATTAAAAGAGAATAAAATCATGGCATTTGCAGGGAAATGGATAGAGATGGAGAATATACTGCTAAATGAAGTTAGCCAATCCCCCCAAAAAACAAATGCTGAATGTTTTCTCTGATTTAAGGATACTGATTCATAATGAGGCTGGGGGACATTGGAGGATTAGATGAATTCTAGATAGGGCAAAGGGAAGGGGAATGGGGGTAGGAAAGATGGTGGAATGAGATGGACATCATCACTCCAAGTACATGTATGAAGACATGATTGGTGTGACTCTACTTTTTGTAGAACCAGAGATATGAAAAATTGTGCTCTATATGTGTAATATGAATTGTAATGCATTCTGCTGTCATATATAACAAATTAAAATTTAAAAATAAAATAAAAATGATGGGAGTTAACAGTTATGAGAAGTTTACCAAAATAATGAGGGTCTTTAAAAATGAGAAAGCTTTAAACAGGAAGAATTATAATTTTTATCAGGCCATGTATTAAGAAGTTTGGAAACTTGAGTTACAACAACAGATGTTGCTTCAAAGGCTGGAATTATTGACAAAGGAAATAGTGGCTGCAAAAGGCCAATAACCTGAATTATTAGTACCACATGGATTATAATATCTTATTTTCCTTGATTTTATTGTATAAAATATTAAGGAAGGAAAACAAAGGGTTAATGCCCCAAAATTAAATTAAAGCCTAGAAATTAATGAGTTTGAAACAAAAGCACAAACACTTTATTTAATCAAGGGCAGTTAAAAATTACTAATTTGCCTTGAACTCTTCTGGTTTGTTTAAAAGAGTTTCATGATCATCTTTGGAAAACTTTATAGTGGTTAATTAAGGAATAAATGTAGAATTTTTTATTTTCAATTAAAGTTAATAAACAAAACAAAAAAAATTCCAGAAACCCCAAACAAAAACAGACAAACAAAAACAAGCCTCTATCAGAAAAAAAGAGAGAAGTCAAGCCAGTAAGCAAATATTTAAAAAGAAAAAAATTAAATGCATATTGAAACATAACCAAATATTAGCTGGATCAAAAAATGTATATGAGTTATATACTCCAATGAATGGATGTTTGTTCTGTTCTACTTGTAATTTCTCCCTCTAAAATAAAAATATTTGGAAATATTGGCAAATAAAAAGTCAAGAGAGTAATCTTAGTAGTAAAATAAAACAGAATTTAAGGCAACAGCATTAAATGCTATGAAGCGGGTCATTTTGATCAAAAGATGTTAAAATCAGCAGTAAAGATAAAAATACTTTGAACCCCTCATATACACAATAATATAGTGTAACTGTTAGATATGGTGGAAATGTTTTATATTCAGATCATTTAGAAAAATTTAATGTGAGATTTTTAACTACTATGCCAGAGTAATTACATAAATTATTAAGTATGTGATTAATTTCAACATCATTAGAAATAAATGAAAGAAAAGAAAATTAAAATGTGATAACTTTTTCTGTAGAGTAAGCAAAAGATTTTTATAAATATAATAACCAATATTAACAAGTATGTGTTGGGATGAACCCTTTCATGTGGGAATAGATACAATTTATGATAAGATTAGGTTTGTCAGATTTTTAAGAGCCTTAGTATTAGCCTTAGTATTTTCACCTCTTTGAGACAA
Organism: Callospermophilus lateralis; assembly: GCF_048772815.1. NCBI lineage: Eukaryota > Metazoa > Chordata > Mammalia > Rodentia > Sciuridae > Callospermophilus > Callospermophilus lateralis. The sequence goes on along the minus strand of NC_135325.1, from coordinate 85,156,448 downwards.
ACTGGGAAAAAAAGAGGATTTATGCTCATCAATTGCAGAATTATTTGAATTTTTAAAAAGTAAATAAAAAATACTTAAAAAGTATTTATTAACAGAATAATGGTTAGATAAATTATTTTGTCACATATTAAAATGGCATATTTGAGAATATATAATTTTTTGAAGAATGCTTAAGAAGACAGGAAAAGGAAAAATATTTATTTTTACAAAATAAAAATGATTAAACATGATTCATTAAATAGAACAGTCCAATTTGTGGTAAAAAATAAAATTCATAATTATGTCAAAACGGATTTTACTTTCAAATATAACCAAAAAGAATGAATAAAAATAAATGTGGTTAAAGTAAAGAAAAAAAAAACCTGTGGTATATATACACAATGGAATATTACCCATCCTTATAGAAGTATGAAATCATGGCATTTTCAGGTGAATGGATGGAAGTGGAGAATATTATGCTAAGTGAAATTAGCCAATCCCAAAAAAGCAAAGGCCAAATATTTTTCTCTGATATTTGAATACCAATTCACAATGGGGACGAATAGTTATTTTGGACTTGACAGAGGGGAGTGAAGGGAAGGGAGGGGGCACGGTGGTAGAAATTATACTACAATGAATTGGACATTATTACCCTATGTGCATATATGATTACATGACCTGTGTAAACTCTACATCATGAACAACCAGACGAATGAGAAGTTATACTCAATTTATGTATAATGTGTCAAAATGCATTCTGTTGTCATGTATAGCTAATTAGAGCAAATTAAAACAAACAAACCATCAAAAATAATGACTGCGTCCTTATAGGTAGTAGCTATTCCTGGTAGCCACTGGAATCATTGATCCTTCAAATGCTCCAGGGCTCTGGCATATTGAATGCTATACAGCAGTTTTGCTGAAAAAGGTAGAATTAACAAAACAGGGCTTACCTGAGCTTCTAAGGCTTGATTAAGAAAACTTGAGAACCTGCACCATTCATTGGATGCGGGGCATGTCAATCTTCACTTCTCAGTAAGTAAGCTTTGGGTGCTCCAGAAGGAAGAGACCCTTTCTTGACCCCTCCATGCTCCGCCCCCATGACCAGCATATCAGAAACTTTCCCGCCTTGTCTCAGGGCACAGCTGCAGTGGGTCACTTCCCCAGGCTACTTCTTACACTTCCTGTCAGTCACAGGACCTGCACAGGCGCAGTCTCAGTGCCTCTCTGGCACCACCCCCACCTCCCAGCATGCTCTGTAGCTGAAATATTCCCTGCCCCTCACAACACACCCCTGGGTGGACGCCATCTTCACTGACATCCTGGTAGCAGCCAGGTTGCCGCTCCCTGTCGAAGTCTTTGCTGACCTGTCTCTCAGGCCATGTCTGACACCAACAAACAAGACATGGTCCCAGACAACCAGAGTGAAGCTGATGAAGAGGCAGGCCTGGACCCTGGGTCCCTAGGCACTCCCTTGGTGCCTGTGGAATGGTTAGCTGCAGTGGCGGGAGTTGCAGCCCTTTTGGCTTTCCAGGTGGTTGTGAAAGCTTTTGAGGAGGAGCATAAGGAGAAAGTGGTCTGGCCTGCCACCTCAGAGAACAAGAACATACAGCTTCTAGAAGAGGAGGAGGAGGAGGAGGAGGAGGAGGAGTTGATGGCAGAACACTACCAGGAATTGGAGGACGACGACTATGCTGGTGGCGAGGAAGAGGAAGGAGATGATGAGGAAGACGATGGCGGGCGTGAGGAGAACGAAGAGGGTGCAGCAGCTGCTGGTGTCTGTGAGTTTCCTGTGGTGTTTCAGTCCCAGCTCTCCTTCCCTTCTCCACAGTAGCTTCTATAATGATCTTATCTTGGTCGGGCCCCACACTGCCCTCATGGTGACCAGGCGCTACCCCGTGGGACCCCAGGGAGCTGGTAGAGGAGCCGGTGGGTTGGGAGTGGGGAGGACCTGGCAGTCGGAGCCGAGGCCTGTGGAGAGCAATACCTGGCAAAGGGATCCCGGTCCTGGGTGGCAGTCTGCAGACAGGACAGCGTCCCAGAGGGCTGAGGACGTGGTAGTAGAGGACAAGGTCTCAGAGGGTGGTGCCTGGCCTGTGGCTCGGCATGGCTACGGTTTGAGTTATAGGGAGGCGGGGGCCTGTGCACCCGAGGGGGCCAAGGTTGCTGAGTAGCAGCAAAGTCCTCCGGCCCTTGCAGCCTCTGTTGGCGTGGCTGGCTCACTCACAGGCCGTGCTCAGATCTTGCCTGCCTGGGTAAGCAGTGGGTCGATATTCTCAAAAAAAAAAAAAAAAAAAAAAGAAAGAAAGAAAAGAAAGAAAGAAAGAAAGAAAGAAAAGAAAAAGAAACCCAATCCGAGAAAGACTTTCTAGTTTTGAGAATCTCCAGTGTGCTGCCTTCTACCAACCTCAGTTTGATAAAAGATCTGAGACAATGCAGTGTATGAGCCTGCAAACTTGAACGTCAGTGATTAGTAGATATATCAGGAAAGACCTTTGAAAGGAATGGAAAGCGCCTGAAGGCAAAGGACAAACAAGTGGACAAGTGGCATTCCTCACTTGTGGTTGATAGCTTTAAAAAAATGTGAGGTTTCTTGGTGGGATGATTCAAAAATATTTTTAAAAAGTGAACCAATATTGGAGAACTTCACAGGCATAAACATTCTCTTTTCATGGTTTGAGGAACCAGTGAGCTTCACCATAGAATTTGTTTTAAGTCTAATGAACCTTTTTCAAGAAAGTTCTGACAAAAAGCATAATGTGATCAGGTGTAGGTGATTCTTTTCCTTCTCCCAGGTGTCTGAAATAATCAACAGCACTGGGTGTGGAATGGAAAAGGGTAAGAGGGATATCACCTTGAAAACTATCAAGCAGAAGAAATGTGAGGGTCATGGAAGTATTATATTAGCCAGTAGAAATTAACCCAGATATTTCTTTCCTTTATATATTTCTTTTATCCAGATTTTTCTGAGGGTAGAATACTGAGTGCTGAAACCATGTATAAGCTGGGATATTATTTCCATGACATTGTGGTCCCTAAGTCTCTATTATTGCTGGCTGATGTAGCAACTGCATATAGCTATGAAATTTCTGATGAAGAGTCTGAAGAATATGGAGTTGAGGAAGACCAAGAGGAAGTGGATGAAAATGAAGAACTCGAAGAAGGACCCAAGAAGAATCTGGACTCAGGAGGGGGCAACTTCTCTTAAAAATCCAGGTATTGGTTTATAGTCTTTAGTATTAACTAACCATTCCTGATATTCATCTGTTAGTTCTGGTTTTATGTTTTACAATTTTCACTGTATGCTAAATCAAACATTGCTACCATTTAGTTTAAAATTTTCACGTTAATATTGTACTTATAAATTATATTAACAAAGGAAATATATTCTGGAATGTAATTCATTCCCAGATACACACTCTTTATCCTATACCTATAAATACAGATGTGAAAGTTATCAGACCTTGTAATTGAGAGTAGTGGAGGAATGTGACCAGATGAAGCAGCTAACGTGCTGGGCCATGTACTATCTGGCTTTTTATCACTTGGCCATAGAAAGGTAGTCTCTTATACCAATGTTACCTATGAGAGGGTTGATTGTTGACAAAGTGAAAAAAAAATGTTAAGGATGGTAAGATGGACCACATTTTATGACTGATACATGAATACCATTTCAGTTTAGTTTGAGAAAATAAAGAGGAAGTGTTTGGTTTCTGCTCACTGAGACAATAGATAATACATACCATTCACTCAGATTTTGACTCATATTTAGAAAGTATGTGTTAATGGCATACAAATGTTAATTGTCTTTGGTTCATTTTACAGTTGGAAAGCATAGAAAGAAATGGATGGAGAAAGACACAACCAATATGGTCTTCATGAATTTTCTACTTTTCATTCATCTAGAACACTGATTTTTCCTCAAACTTTATCACATAAAAAAGACATTAACTGATATTTGTCTTTATGCTGATATTTTGATTATATATTTGACTGCATTTGTTCTGTTAAAAATAAAAGCTTCTTTGAAATGCATATGCTGCACATTATTTATGCGAATAACTGATTCAAATCTAACTTTTATATCTTTTTTCTGTTTTGACCCACCTTGTTGTCACTAAAATGAATTTGTTTCTATTCTGCAGCAAGCCTTTTTAAAATTATTTTATTATAACCAAAAACAGTCTAATATTTAAAGTTATAAACAATTTGTGTAATGAAAGAGATGAAGGTCTAGCCCCTGCTTCATTTTCTTGGGGGGAAAAATGCATGTCCTAACTTGCCAGGAGACCAAATGTACCAATGGGCTGCTGTTTACCAGAAGCATCAACAGCAGCTGGAAACGTATTAGAAATGCTAATTCTTGAGCTGCACTGAAGACCTACTGAATCAGGTTCTTAAAGCAGACTAGCAATCAGCATTTTCAAGTCCTCAAAGTATCCCTAATCATATGAAACTTGAGAAACAGTGGTTTAATGGAATGACAGGAAAAAAAAAACCACTAAATTTCCCCCACAGTAGGACAAGCCTTAATTCACTGACATGGTATATGCCGTAGTTTTTATCTTGAATGTACCCAAAGGTCCATGTATTGAAGGTTAGTTCCCTAGCTCATGGCACTCTTGGGAATTGTTGGAACCTTTAGGAGATAGGGTCTGGTCACAGGTTTGATGTCATGCCTGTAAAGGGGATATTGACACCCCAGCTTCTTCCTGGTTTTCTCTTTGCCTCCTAGATGTCATAAGGTGAGAAGTTAACTACCTACATGTTCCTGCCACAATTTACTGCCTCGTCACAGGCCCAAAAGCAACGGGCCTAGCAATCAGTACTATAAGCCTCTAAAGTAGGGGCCAACATAAACCTTTCCTCCTTAAAAGATGATTTATCTCAGGTATTTTGTCACATTAGTGGAAAACTAACAGGTGGCAAGTAAACTGAACAGGACACAAAAGTCTAGACTGTGCAAGAGACTTGAAATTTAGGGTCCTGATACACAAAGTCCTTTTGGGGGAATGTGTTCACTTCCTGGGCAGACAACAAATTATCACAAATTAGGTGACTTAAAACAACATGTCATTCTCACATTTCTGGAAGCTATATACTCTGAAATAAGTATGTTGACAGAGTTGGTTTCTTCTGGCAGCTGTGAGAAAATCTGTTCCATGCCTCTTTCCTAGATTCTGGAAGCTGTCATCAATTTTCAGCATCCCCTAGATTCCAAGTGCATGACTACAATCTCTTTCCATCTTCACCTAGTGTTATCCCTTTTTTCTCTTGTTTATTAGGAGTCATACAGCGTTAAGAGAATTCTGTAATCCACTATGTCTCCATTGTAATGTGATTACATGTACAAACACTTTATTTCCAAATAAGGTCACAATTGTAGTTTCTGGGGGTTAGGACTGCAACATATTTCTGTGGGAGACACAATTTAACTCATAATAAGGGGAAAAGATGGGGGTGGCAGTTAAATATTTATAGGAAGGAAAAAGCTAGTGATATAAACATTGTTGAGAACATGTAGCTGAATTAAAATAAAAAACAACTTGATTATGAATCCATATATTTGTAGTGAAAAGCATTTATAGTTGATGTGTATATATATGTGTCATACAGAAAGACATTTATGAGGAAGATAAATACCTTAGGACAGTAGTTAAATATTGTGGAAAGAAATGGAGAACTTAACTGGAATACAGGCTTCAACTCTTTGTAATCTTATGTTCTTAAGTTGGGTGGTGGTTGTATGGATGTAGTATACCCTATGAACTTGTGTAGGTCTGAATATTTCATAAAATAAAAGGAGGAAATGGGCCTAATATTTGGAAACTGTTTAAGGAAAATAAAATGATACAGTTGACCAGAGTGGAGGATCAGAGAAGGAGTGGGCCAGGTGTTTAAAGGTAGAAGGCTTGCTTTCTACATTTAATTAAGGCTGCCTAGATACCTGATAATTAGTACCAATACAATTTTCTGTGTTCTCGGGTACTGGACATCTCATATCCTAGTGTATATTAACATTATTTTTATTTATGTTTGTCTATCTCCCAACAACCTATAGGGTGAATTAATAATTTTATATATAGCTATCCTTAAACAGCCACACTGTATTTTCTTTTTTAAAAAAATATTTTTTAGTTACATGTGGGAAAAATATCTTTATTTTATATATTTATTTTTATGTGGTGCTGAGGATCAATCCCAGTGCCTCATGCATGCTAGGCGAGTGCTCTACAACTGAGCCACAACCCCAGCCCCACACTGTATTTTCTATGCAGTAGCTGCTTGATAAAAGTGTGTTGAAGCAAAGTTAAAGTAATGCATCCCTAATCCACTTTTGTCACTAGTGTTGGTATTTAATAAAATGTTATCAGGTAGCAAAACAGAAGTGCTCCCAGAACAACAACAACAAAAAAGTCACCACACCTTTCATCACCATTGTTTAAAATGAAAGGGTAGTCCCCCCTCAAGTCAGAATTTATCCATGCAGTGTCATCTGAAGGGACTTGAATTGGTTCTATTTGTATATCCCTTCTTTCTTTATCTCTCTGATTTAATATGCACACATATATATGTATATATGTGCACACACACACACACACACACACACACACACATATATATATTTAAAAATTTTCTCTATTAGAGGCCCTATGTGGGTCCAAGAATCTTATAGGGTAGTAAGGTTTGAATACAACTCTTATAAAATTCATAGGTGTTGCCAGTGTGACGGCACTAAGGGGTGAGCCTTTATTTAATAGGTGATTAGGCTAAGAATATTCTTCCTTCATGAATGAGGAGTTTGATGGGGGGAGTCAGTTCTCTCTTCCCCTTCTGTCTTCTATCATGTAAAGAAGATCCAGGAAGAAAGCCCCCACCAGATGCCTTTCCCTGATCTTAGATTTCCCAGTACCTAAAACTATAAGGAAATAAGTTTGTTTTCTGAAAGAATTACCCATTCTCAGTTATTCTGTTAGAGCAGCACAAAATGGACTGTGACATTGAGTTACACTCCATTAGACAAAAAGGACATATGTAATTTTCTTTAAAATAAGTCCATGTGTTTCTGCTGAGACTTCTTAGGGACAAAACTATTAAATTTGTTAGTATGCCTGTGTCAATTCACCTAAAGTTATCTGAGATACTACACCAGATATTTTAAGGCCAAAACAAAGGATTTTATAATCACATCATTAGCCTCATCTTTACACCATGTTTTCTTATATGGGTTCTGAATATGATCTTTTCAATGGATGCCCTTATCATAACTCTACTGTCCTTTGCCATCTGGAGACACCAGGGATTTTCAAAGTAGCAAGTTCTGACTCCTTTTTATATAAGCTAAAGTTTTTCTATCAGTTTAACTTGATTTTTTAGTATTTTACTATAAAGAGAAAAAAATCCAAGCATCATCATCAACATCCTGTTTGTAAGTCCTTTATTATATCACCTATTTCATAAGTACATTTTTTACCCCACATATCACTGTACAAAATAGAAAGGTATCCCTCTCCTTCAGTTTCCAATAACATTTTCCTCAATTCTACTTTAGCTTTCATAGGTAACTTTCACATAAATCACCAGGTTTCTGCTAATATTCTGCTCTAAGTATCTTTTACTTTCATTAACGCTCTCTCAAACTTCTTCCAACTTCAGCCCTCTGCCTAGTTTCAAAGTTATTCCACATATTACATTTTTGTTAGTGCAGCACTCTACTCTTGGTGCCAAATGTCTATTTTAATTTTAATTGTTTACTTGAATAACAAATAAGCCCCCAAATGGAGTGGCTAAAAACTATAATTAATATCTCACACTATCAATTGGTCAGGAATTCAAGGTGCCTTAGCTAGGAGGTTCCATCTTCAGATATCTCTTGATGTTGTAGTCAAAATGTTAATGTAGTCTCATGGCCTGGGTGCTAGTTCATTTGTATTGCTATTAAAAATACATGAGACTCAGTAACACACTTATTTCTAATTTTTCTGTAGGCCAATAAGACCACAATCAGGATTTGGTTTGTGATGAAGTCCTGTTCCTCATACATATTGCCATTCATGCTTATTTGAAAGGCAGAAAAATAAAAAAGAAAAAAAGGGTCTAACCCAGGTACCTCTAACCCTGTCAGAAGGAACTAATACATTCATAACTGTAGAGCCCTTACTATTTAATCATTTTTAAAAAGACTTTACCCCTTAATACTACCACTATAAGGTACTTGCTTAGCATCTGGATGGCCATCTTAAGTGACAGCTGCCATTTTAAGAAAAATTTTGCTTTCCTGTCCAAGGACATTTCTGAAAAAGACTCATCACTCCCTCATACCAACCCCACCCTTAACCAACTGCATTAGGACCCGCCTGGCTCTAATCCCTGAGCCTGCCCCAGAAAAGTCCTGAAACCCAAGCCTGTTTTGCCTCTCTCCATCTATGAAGAGATGGCCTTTATTTGTCAGCTCTAACAAAACAAAACTCTCATGTGTATCTCTGCCTGGTCTCCATCTTTCATTTCTCACTTGCACACCTCCTAGTTCCACACTTTCTTTCATTGGTTCCAAAACCCAGAATTGGTTTCCCCAGTGTGCCAAGTTTGGGAGCAAGCTAGAAATTATGCTGATGAGGTACATCAGACCTTCCCTGACCATCCAATTGGCACTCCCTTCTTCAAGGGTCACTGAGCATCACAGGGCCCTGTTCCAGATTCCATCATGGGACTAGGTCCTACATTCTGCTGAATGCCCTCTCTGCACCCACCACCAGACATTTCAGGTAAGACCCCTATCTCTGGTTGACCTAAATGACCTATGGGTCCCGGGAAGTGACCATTAATTGTCCAGCACTCCCAGGGTTACTGTGTGGTCAAGGACACCCCCAGCCACAGCTTTCATAGCTATGGCTGATCCCTACTCTCAACTGGGTCTATAGGTGGTCTTTTATTTGGGTCCTGGGTTTTGAGAAAAAAACCACCGAGAGTGATTGGGAGTTGTTCCTGCTAATACTACCTCTTGGCCTTGGGTTAATCTCCATGGCTTCTGCCCCTATGTAGTCCCAGCTGGGTGCCCAAGTGCCTCTATAGGCCCTGCCCCTGATGCTTACCCAGCAGTGGTGATGACCCCCTGAGTGTAACGGTCCTCTCGAGTGGGTGATACTAGAGACTGGGGGATGCCCCACCTCGAAATTCACCTCCTACGTCTCACCATAGATAGCTTTTCATCCATTCTCTCCCATAGTCCTCTCACCTGCCTCCTGGCTAACCTAGAGTCTCTCTCTCTCTCATCAAGGCTTAAAACCCCCAAAACTTATCTGTTTGTGCAATCAGATCTGGCCTCAATATCCTCTGGACTATAAATGGCCACTCAATGGCACTCTAGATTCCAATATTATCAGGGATCTTTTCAACTATTGTGAGCATTTGGGAAAATGGAACGAGATATCATATATTCAAGCCTTCTCCTCACTATGTTCTAAGCCCTGTCTCTGCAATTCTTGCTCTCCCACACAAGTCCTCTTACAATCTCACCTCCCCTATGCCTGCTTCTAAAGGGACAGAAAATCCTACCCAGGACTCTCCTCCTTCAACCCAGCAGATGAGCCCCTGCCATACCACAATTCTCTTTCTAATGAAGCCTCTGCAGCAACTGTCCCCTCGGCTCCTCTGCCCTTCTCTCCTCCGTGTGTTACTCACGGGCCGTCACTGCCCAACCTGTATCTCTGTGTCCTCTCTGTGAGGTGGCTGGGGTAGGTTGGGGTAGGTGATGTAATCTAGATTCATGTGACTTTCTTTGTCAGATCTTTCACAGATAGAAAAGTGGCTTGGGTCCTATACCTCAAGCCCCACCACCTACATCAAAGAATTTCAATATCTGATCCAGTCATATGATTTGATCTTCCATGATGTCCATATGATCTTGTCTAACACCCTCCTGCCCGAGGAACACAGGCAAGTTTGGGAGCAAGCTAGAAATTATGCTGATGAGGTACATCAGATCTCCCCTGCCCATCCAATTGGCACTGAAGTGGTCTCTGATTGGGATCCCAATTGGGATTTCGCCTGGAGTATAATTCGCCTAGTAAAAACCAATTTATTAACTTGCCTCATGACAAGATTTAGAAAGGCAGCCCATAAGGCTATCAATTATGAAAAGCTCCAGGAAGTCATACAAGATAAAAATGAAAACCCTTCAGCATTTTTAGGTCACCTGACCAAGGATTTATTACAATATTCTAATCTGGACCCTGATACTCCAGGTGGAGACAACTACTAATGACCTACTGTTTCTCCCAGAGTTTCCCCGATATTAAGGCCAAACTAAGGTGCCTCAAGTGGGGGTCCCTAACTCCTCAAGCTGAGATTCTGGGAGTGGCCTTTAAGGTGTATAACAGGAAAGACGAGAAGGCCCAGAAGCCGAAATATCAGATACTCACTCAAGCCATCTGTCTGGCCTCAGCATCTATTCCTGGTTCCAGTAGCCCATGGAAGGGTTCCTCAGGACCACTCAGACCCTGTTTTAAATGTGGTCAGATGGGTCACTGGGCTTGTACATGTCCCAAGCCTCGCAAGCCTCTGGGTCCTTGTCCTAAATGCCATCAGGAGGGACACTGGGCTTTTGACTGTCCTGGAGCTCATAGCAGCCCCTGGCCTTCCAGCCTCTCTGGTTCCCCTTTCCAACTCTTAGGACTGGCTGCAGAGGACTGACAAGGCCCAGGTCCCCATCACCCAACCACTACCATCACTCCATGGGAACCCAGGGTAACTCTGTGTATTTAAGGTAGGCCTGTCTCCTTCCTCCTAGACACCAGGGCTACATATTCAGTCCTCAAGGAGTTCTGGGAGCCTACTACCAACCCTTAAAGACACCTACCCTTGTTTGCACTTTTTGCTCTCTAATTTTTACCCACTCCTTTTTGGTCATTCCACAGTGCCCTGTTCCCCTTATAGGAAGGAACATCCTCACAAAGTTGGGGGCTACACTTTCCTTCTCCCCTTATATATGCTTCCAGACTCACCTGATATTCTTCTGATCCTAACCCTTTCCTTAGGACTATCCCCTATTCTTTCTGCCAGTGCTTTCCCATTACCCCCTTCCAAGGTAGACCCTACTGTCTGAGATGTTTCAAGTCCTTATATCACCTCACACCAAGAGCTCATTCATATCCGTCTCAAAAACTCCCTCCGTTTTCTTGACCAATCACAATACCTGCTCTCCCTTCTTGCTACTGCTGTCCCTCTCTTTGTGCAGAATAGCCTGTCAGGCTCCTGACAATACACCCAGTTCTTACCCCAGGTGTATTGTGATTAGTCCTATGCCACTTTTCTTTCATTGATGCCGGTGACTTGATCATGTTCTCCCACCAGCTTTACTTTCCCCTCCAGGGATTTGAGCTGCTTTGGGATCCTGACCTGAGGGCCAAGGAAAATTACCACATACTTTCTTCCATTCATCTAGCGCTCTTCTTCTTCATCCATGCTCTGGCCTCATTTTGGTAAGTGATTTCACTCTTCCCTTCCCCTCCTCTTCACAAATCTACTCCCTAGAGATAGCAGGGACATGTCTCCTCTCTAGAACTTAGATCTTGGCCCAGCACCAAGATTCTCACCCATCCCTTCCCCTTGGTGAGTTCACTCCAACTCTGTCCCTTAAGGGGCCCAATAACAAACAAAACAGTAGGGAATGTAAGGTTCTTGCTTAGCATCTGGATGGCCATCTTAAGTGATAGCTGCCATTTTTTAAAAAATATTTTTTAGTTGTTGATGGACCTTTATTTTATTTATTTGTATGTGGTGCTGAGAATTGAACCCAGTGCCTCATGCATGCTAGGCATGCACTTTACCACTGAGCCACAACCCTAGTCCCAATAGCTGCCATTTTAAGAAAAAATTCTCTTGCCTGCCTAAGGGTCTTTCTGAGAAAGGCTCACCACTCCCTCATACCAACCCCACCCTTAGCCGACTGCATTAGGACCCACTTGGCTCTAATTCCCGAGCCTGCCTCATAAAAGTCCAAAAACACAAGCCTGTTTTGCCTTTCTCCATCTATGGAGATATGGCCTTGATTTGTCATCTCTGACAAATAAATTCTTGTGTGTATCTCTGCCTGGTCTCCATCTTTCATTTCTCAGTCTCCCGTCTCCAGGTTCCTCACATTCCTTTCAACCACAAAGGGTGTTAAGTTGCAATAAGAATTTTTGATGGGACACATTCCAGTTATATTAACATGACAGCTTGCTTCCTCAAGAATGAGCAATTCTAGAAAGAATAAGACAGAAGCCACAATGAATTGTTAGGCTTAGCCTTAATGTCACATCCCCCCATTATTTGTATGTGGTGCTGAGAATCGAACCCAGTGCCTCACGCATGCTAGGCAAGCACGCTACCACTGAGCCACAACCTCAGTCCCAACAGCTGCCATTTTAAGAAAAATAATAAATAAAACAAATTTTATTTATATGGTAGTCTATTTCCTACCTTAATTGACTTAAGAACATTCTGTAGAAAGCCTTTGAAGTTCGCCCATATAAATAAAAAAAAAATTTATTTATATGGGCTCAAGGCTGAGTGAAGACACTGAGTAGCTCAGGAGTGGCTTCCCACAAACACATAAACACCAAGAGGGTAGGATCACTATTTCAGTCCCTGTGCTGAACTAGTTGTTAAGTATATATAGTACAGGTCTGAGCCCAGGCTTGAGGGTGCTTATCATGGGCTCCATACTTTATTTGGGGGGCTCCATGCCTATCCTCTTACAGTCTCACCTCTCTGCAGATGGCCAAGAATCTTGTGTGGGGGGTAAAAGGGATATGCATTCAGATTTTATGCTCCTCTGTTGGGGGCTCCCCTGCACACAAGCAAACTATCCCCTCTCAGCCTTGAGTAATGAAGGTACTGAACTGGCATTACATGCCACTTGCTATGTGAAGCAAGCAGGCCTTACCTTCACTTAGCTAGGAAGTGCTTCAGCTCTGGGCATGAGCATTACCTAATGGGATTGGGCAACGCCCCTTCTGAAATTCTACCCCCTAAGTTATTTCAGTGGATTATCTATTGAATGTCTTTTTCCTAAAAACTAGAGGGATTCTGGGAGCATTCCTTCTCTTGCCTTTCAGCATGGAAGAGAACTCTTGAGGTCACAGAGCAGTCTCACCCTTGATCTGAGAAACTTATGTCCACGTAATGTGTGCTTTCTTTGCCATTTTCTTAGTTTAATATTGCAGTCAACTTTTTTAAACCCAGCTCCTCTTAGCGCAGGCAGCTGGCAAGAATTGGATGCCCCGCTGGGATTTTAAGGTAATTGGTGAAATGCATATTGTTGAGTTCAGTCCTCTCTCATAGGAAAAGCATGTTTATTGTGTATTTTTGTGGATTCTTATTGTGGATAGTTTATATTTTGAAATATTAACGTGAGAAGTTTTAGATCTATGTACTGGGGATTAATGTTTAAAGAGTAAAAGGAAGTTTTTTTTTAATAGTGGGACATTAATACAAGGAATTCTCTAACTCTAGAGAAGCAAATTTTATTTTCTTTTACTGTTTGGGGGAATATTCAGACAATTTAAGTTGGCTCAATAGAATCTGCTGAGCTCCGTGAATACTTATTGTATACTGAGATCATATAAGCTGTGACCTGGTTGCTGCTCTGGGATAGATGTGGGACTCTGGCCCACTGTTCCCTATGGGGTCTGTAACTTATATATACAGACCCATTGCCGGCAATATTTTTGCCCCTTAGATAACCTAGTCTGGCCAAACTCAGGCTACCCTAAAGACTAATTATTGGGAAAAGTATAACGGCAGCCGCACCCCAGAGGAAAAAAAACCAATATGGCGCCTAAAAACTTCTCTTCCTACTTACCCCTTTTTTCACTGGCGCAAAAAGTTGCTGTGGGTGTGAACTCTCCCACTGGTGCCAATTTCAAATCTCGCTGGCAGGGAACCTTAGCCCCAATAAGAATTAATTCCTGGGCTCCAGAACTGATATCTGGAAGAACTTTCCAATAAACAGGTGGCCCGCCACTTATCTAAGCCCTGACATCTCTCCTTAGATCTATATAAGCACACAGCCTTTTGCAATAAAATTGGAATTCTCCCCGGTGAGTTGTCTTGTGTGGAGGATTCTTTCATTCTGGTGCCGAAACCTGGGACACGGGTGAGCTCATTCTAACAAGAGCCCCCGTCCCCAGCTCCGACGAGACACCCCGCCCTGGTCCGCTCTTTCAGACGCTGGCTCCCTGCACTCACCACTGATCCCACTTAGGTAAGTTCCCCCTCCCTGGCTCGCCAACTCTCTTCGGGCTAACAGCAGGAACTGTGACGGTGATTGTCCGGCACATTCCTGACGCCCAGGAGGAAGGAGGGAACCCACCCCACTAAGACCTTCACAGGATGCAGTGGACCCTCTGGCGACCCACTTCCCTTTGGGGTGTGAGGCTTCTGGGTTTAGACGAGAGGCTCCTCGGTTTCTTCCTCCTCTGCCCAGAGCTGACTTCCGCCAGAGCTGCGGTCCTCTCATTCCTGACTCTTTTAGTCCAGTCAAAAACTTGCCTGACATCAGGTTGCCCTTGGCCCCAGCCCTATTTGGGTCTCACAGATAGTACTTCATTGGTGATGACTGGGAAGTGCCCTCTGTATTTCCTTGCGATGGTTGGTCATTTTGGGGACGCCCACTTGATCCTCTGTTCGCTCCGAACTTCCAGGAAACTATTCCGGCCCGGGTTTTCTCTCTCTCTCTCTCTCTCTTACTCTTATTCTCTCTCTCTCTCTCTCTCTCTCTCTCTCTCTCTCTCTCTCTCTCTCTCTCTCTCTTTCTCTCCCCCTCTCTTCCATATCTTCCTGTGACCATGGGTGCCTCCTCATCTATACCTGAGACCTCGGCCCTCAAATGTCTAATAAAAAATCTGACCACACTCTCTCACACCAGATATTAAACCCAAACTTCTGATCAAACTCTGTACCCAAGATTGGCCTACATACCCACTGAATAATGGCAATCATTGGCCTCCAGAAGGCTCGTTAGATCCAAATCTCCTCTGGGACCTTTTTAACTATTGCCAGCATCTGAAAAAGTGGAGGGAGATTCCCTGCATTGAAGGCTTTAGCCTTCTTGCACAACACCCTGCTCTGTGTTCCCCCCTGTTCTCCCTCTCAAGTCCTCCTTGCTTGCAAACCCCTCCCTTCCCCTACTTCTACTCCTGACTTCGCAGATTCTTCCTCATTTGACCCGGCAGATGAACCCCCACCTTATCTCTCAGTCCCATCCACCCCTCCTCTCTCGCCATCCCCTCCTCTTCCTCCACATGATTCCACGGATCCTCAACCTTCCGTTTCATTCCCCTCCCCTCCGCCCTCTTCCGCCTGCTCCACCTCCTCCTCCGCAGAGACATCCCCTTCCCCTCCCTCTTCTTCCTGTCCATCGCTGACTGCCTCTTTCAGTCCTCCTGTTACCAGGTCTAAGGGACTCCTTCCCCCCTCCCATGACAATCGCACCTCTTCATGAGGTAGCTGGTCCCCAGGGTGTTATCCAAGTACATGGGCCCTTCTCCATGTCAGACCTTACTCAGCTAGAGAGGAAGTTAGGCTCATTCACCACTGACCCCACCACTTACATTCGGGAGTTTCAATGGATCCTGTAAGCATATAGCCTCACTCATCATGACATTTACATGCTCCTAGTCAATACACTTCTCCCTGAGGAAAGGCGATGGGTCTGGGAACTAGCCCAGGCCCATGCTGATGAAAATCATAGAACCAATCCCAACCACCCCACAGCCCACACGCTGTCCCGGAGCAGGATCCTCTATGGGATTACAATACCCCTGGAGACTTACAGTCTCATGACCTTTTTCATCCTGCCTCTTGGCGGGCCTGAAGAAGGCTGCCCGCAAGACTGTTAATTTTCAAAAGGTGCAGGAGGTCATTCAGAAGGAGGAGGAAACACCTTCAGAATTCCTGGATAGACTAACCAAGGCCCTCCAACAGAAACCCAGAAACCCCTGATGACTGTCCTCAACCCAGAAACCCCTGACGACTGTCCTCCCGCAGGGATTCAGTGATAGTCCCCATCTCTTTGGTCAAGTTCTTGCCCAGGTCCTCACATCCTTCCACCCCACCTGTCCTGACTACCCTCCTTCAATATGTCGATGAACTTCTTCTATGTAGTCCCTCTGGGAACACTCTCAATCCCACACCACCCAGCTTCTCAATTTCCTAGCGGATAAGGGATATAGGGTGTCTCCCCACAAGGCCCAGGTTTCCCAGTCTACTGTCACCTACCTTGGTTTTCGCCTTGCACCGGGAAAAAAGGAAATAACACTGAATAGGAGGCAACTCCTCTCTAATCTTCCGTTGACTCATACGAAAGCTGAAATACTATCATTCCTAGGACTAGCAGGATATTTTGGGGCCTGGATCCCAAATTTCTCTCTTCTAGCCAAACCTTTGTATGACCTAGAAAAGGAACCCCCTGGTGAATTTCTTGCCTTCTCCCCCCGCTACCACTTCTGCAGAATTCAGCAACTCCTCTTAAAGGCACCCGCCCTTCACCTTCCCGATCTTTCAAGACCATTTCATCTATATGTCCGTGAAAAAGGAGGGGGCAAGCACTTGGGGTTTGGGGTCAAAACTATGGGCATACATTTGCACCTGTGGCATATTTGTCCAAGCAATTAGACCCTACCATCCGTGGGTGGGCTCCTTGCTTAAGAGCTCTGGCTGCTGGACAAATTTTACACAAAGAAGCCTCTAAGCTGACTTTTGGGGCCCCTTTAACTATCCACTCCCCACATCATTTGAAGGATCTTTTAGCTTATAAGCGCCTTCAAACCCTTCCTCCATCCAGAGTCCTGTAGCTCCTCACTTCCTTTCTGGAAAACCCTAATATAACTTTCCTCCCCTGCCCTGCAGTGAACCCTGACTCACTGCTCCCAACGACCCCCACACCTGACACACCAGCTCATAATTGCTTGGAAACCTTGGATGATTTCCTCCCCTGCCATTCTTCCATTTCTGAGGGACCACTCACCAAGCCTGACCTTATCTGGTTCACTGACAGCAGTTCCTTTAGGCAGAACAGCACTCATTACTCTGGATACGCCATTGTTTCGGCCACTGAGATTATAGAGGCCAAAGCTCTGCCTTCAGGAACTACCAACCAGCAGGCCAAACTTGTAGTGGCCACTAGTGCCTGCCTTCTAGCTCAGGGCAAATCCCTCACCCTTTATACTGACTCAAAATATGTCTTCCATATTCTATTATCCCATGCTGCAATATGGAAGGAGCGAGGCCTACTTACCACTAAAGGTAATGCGATCACTAATTTGGCTCTTATAACCAATTTGACAGAGGCCTCCCACTTACCCACCTAGTTGGGAGTTGTCCATTGTAAGTCCCATCAGAAGGACAGCTCTCTTATCACTGAGGGCAATGCCAAAGCTGACCAGGCGGCATGGATGGCTGCTACCACTTCCAATTATGACCCCCCTAAGGGACATATAATGGCCACTTTAGACTGTCCATCTGAAGCCTTTACTTCTTCCAGAAAGAACAAGGACCTTTTCGAGTTCCTCCATACTCTATTCCATTCCAATTCTCAGTCTTTGACACTCTTTTTACAGAGCTTCTTCTCACTCACCCCCTCTGACAAAGCCATGCTACAGAATATAGCCTCTAATTGTCAGATCTGTCAGTGGACCAACCCTCATACTCCTTTAAGGCCTAAACCATTTCCCTCCCACCAAGCCTGGGGACACATTCCTGTTTCTGACTGCCAGGTAGGTTTCTCCAACATGCCCGCAGTATGGAGCACTAAATATCTCCTTGTCTTTGTGGACACTTTCTCTGGTTGGGTTGAGGCATTTCCCACTTCCAATAAAAAGGCTTCCACTGTAGCTTCAATTTTACTGACAGACATCATCCCCAGGTTTGGTATGCCCACTTCCTTACAATCTGACAATGGCCCTGAGTTTATTTGTAGGATCACACAAAAGGTCTCTCAAGCCCTCTCCTTCAAGTGGCATTTCCACTGTCCATATCGCCCCCAGGCTTCAGGGAAAGTGGAAAGGGTAAATCGGACTCTGAAGGAAGTCCTTACCAAATTGACAATGGAATTAAATTTAGACTGGGTCAAACTCCTTCCCTTGGCTTTGCTTCAGATCAGATCTCTCCCTAAGAAACCATCTTTACTGTCTCCCTTTGAGATAATTTATGGAAGACCTCTTATACCACCTGGACTGGTCGTTTCACAAGGACCTCTCACACGAGATTTGTCTTTACCTCTCTTGTTTCATCTCCGCTCGGAACTCTGGAAATATCAGGACTGGCTTCTTCCGGACCCAGACTCCTTTCCAAACACTCCTCCCTTAACACCTGGGAATTTAGTCTATTATAATATCCCAGAGGAGAAAGGGCTTCTTGCCCCAAAATGGAAAGGCCCCTATCCTGTCATTCTCTGTACCCCCACCGCCACCAAACTCTCCTTACCAGACAACCATCTCACCCCCTGGATTCACATTTCTAGGTTGAAGCCATATCACCAAGAGGCCTCACCTGCTGATGACAGGACCACCCCAGAGGAACTCCAAGAGTCACCTCCGGAACCTCCCCTTTACTCCTGCTCTCCACACCCATCTCACCCCTTTAAGTTGCATCTCACACAGTGTTCCCCGCAGCCCAATTCCTCTTAAAGAAGGCACAATGAGCTGTACCAACACCCTAGTCTTCTCTCTCTGCTTGTTTTTTGTGCTCTGCTTGTTTTCTGTGCTCTGTCGGGACTGGTCTTTACCCTCCTCTCCTACCATGTACCAATTCACCCTTTGGGAATGATACTCAGAACATGGCATGCAGAACGTCTGCATAGTGGATGAACTACTTGCTTCATCCACAACTGCACCTCTGTTTCCCTAAAATTGTCACCTTCCAGGACCTTCATTCCCGGTAGCTAGAACTGGCCTTTCATTTGCTTCCTTTTTGATCAAACCAAAGACTATTGCCATTGGTGGCCTGAGATATATAATGGGTGCCCCTATTGGTCATGCAGGCTCCATGATGAACTCGGTAGTTATTCTTACCACTCACTTGGCTACCCTGAAGGGTGGACTTCTAGTTACCTCAAATGGCATAAGGGCTCTTCATCCAATAACAATGGATGGTATACTTTAGATATACCTGACCCCAAGGCCAAATGTTGGGATTATGTTGAGTTTGCTGTCTATGCTCGGACAACCTCAGCCAAACCCACAGGATGGATGACTGTTGGCCGCTCCCTGCAGCAGCAGGTTACTTCATTGGCACAAGTGGCTTTACAGAACCGAAGGGGGATTGATCTCCTCACTGCAGAAAAAGGGGGAACATGCCTGTTCCTCAGAAAGGAATGTTGCTACTATGTTAATGAGTCTGGGCTAATAGAAAAGAATGTTGTTAAATTGCAGGAATTATCGACCCAATTGCTCAAACCCACCTCTTCTAATCCCATGACAGGTTTCTTCCAATCCTCTCTCGCCACGTACTTGCTACCTCTCTTGGGGCCCCTTATTGGGATGCTCCTTTTTTGTGCTCTCTTGCCCTGTATAATGAAGTTCCTTCAAACCCAATTACAGAAAACTTCTAATAAAACTTTCAACCAGCTTCTGCTTAGGCACTACCAGCCTCTGAGGACTGATGAACCCCCAACATCTTCAAGAGAACGGCTCACTCAGTGCTGAAGCTCACTACCAGGCACGATGGAATGCAATTGACATCGGACAGTGGGAGACAACGAGCCCGGAGAACCTCTTAATCTGCCACCCTGGATTCTTGAGCCTTTATGTCCTTTTAAGCCTCCTCATGGCCCTTGGCCTCTTCTCTGTCAGTCCCCCAACATGGAACTTCTGCCAAAAACTGACCTTTGCTTTAATTTTTATCTTCATCCTGCTTTTGTTCGCTCTGATCTTTTTCAGGTGCTGGTGATGCCATGTCGAGGCAACGCTTCCAATATTTCCTAGAGTTTCTGTTACAGGACCAGTGGCTATACCAACAATCTCCTCCATCCAGGACTGCTCCGATGCCATCGACGACTTGTGGCTTCAGGGAACCTTCATAGACTTCACCCCTACGGAAGTAGCTGTCTATAGCCACTGGGTTTTTATTTCTGGCTGCCATGATATCCCCAGACCTGCCCCCAGAACATTCCTCCACTTCCCCTTCTAGGCCCCATGCCGCCCCCACACAGCAGGAAGCAGCCGGATCTGACCAACGATGCCCCAGTTCCTAAGAAAACAAAAAGGGAGGAATGTTGGGAAAAGTATAACGGCAGCCGCACCCCAGAGAAAAAAAACCCAACATGGCGCCTAAGGACCTTGTCTTCCTACTTTTCCCTTTTTTTCACTGGTGCGAAAAGATCCATGGGTGTGAACTCTCCTGCCGGCGCCAAGTTCAAATCTCGCTGGCGGGGAACCTTAGCCCTAATAAGAACTAATTCCTGGGCTCCAGAACTGATATCTGGAAGAACTTGCCAATAAACGGGTGGCCCGCCATTTATCTAAGCCCTGCCATCTCCCCTTAGATCTATATAAGCTCACAGCCTTTTGCAATAAAATTGGAATTCTCCCCAGCAAGTTGTCTTGCGTGGAGGATTCTTTCACTAATAATGCTGAAACCTGCTTTTGAGTTAGGGGAATTTTTGAAGCACTCTTGTACTGCAAAGGGAAAGTGCAAGCAAACAGGCCATTGTTGGCAGGAGTGCTAATGCTGACAAGATTTGAAGAGATGAAAATGCAGCTGCTGCTGCCTATAGAATCCCCCTCAGGCGGAATGATACAGTTGGCCCTGGTATTTCTACACCATTGCCAAATAAAAAGGCTCTGGGAATGCTGCTTACCCCACAACTATGGGAGCCAAACATGGCATCTAATGACCAGGACTGGCAGAATGGCCATGCTATTTGGTCACGGAGGGATTTAAAGTGGGGAAGTGCAGGCAGACAAGCCCAGCACTAAAAACTCTCACCTAAGAGCTAGGCACAGGACATAATGGAGGCTCCTGGAGCAGGCAAAACCCTGACAGCTGAGGGGGACTTTGACGTTTGGGGCAGCTGTAGCACTGGATCCATGCTATAACCATAGCAACCAGTGGAGGGAGCACAAAATGAACAGCACAAAGCCATGGACACATGCCACTTGGAGCGGCGGGGTTCAGCCAGACTGGCTGCTAGTGGGACATGCAAAATGTCCCAGCTGATTCATGGGATGAAAATCCCATAATTTCAGGTAAAAGTTTGGGTCATAGAGAACATGGAAGAATCCTCCAGCCATTAGCAGAACCAACATGGCAGATAAGTCCCGCCTCCTGCATTTTTCTGGGGCTTCCATTTAGTCCTTCCTACCGACACTCAGGTGGGACCTCTGGCCCCACCTCCCAACTACTAACCTGTACTTTTTTTTTTTTCTCAAACAGACGTACAATCAGAGCTGCCATGTTTGCACTTAGCCATTTTAGCTTTTTTAAAAAAGAAACGCCCAGCTGTCAAAAATTTTTCTTCATGGTTTTCAATACATTCTACTAGTGAAAGATATTTTTTTTTCAGGCAAAATCTGATTCGACAAACTCCTATATTGTAGACCTGAGCCTGACTTATTTTCGAGCTAAGTAAGGTGATTTTTTATCCCTCAACAGGTTCCTTTAGGAATCCCCTTTCTTTTCTCTATGGGAGTGTTACTAAGTAATGTTACATTGATAAGAGTTACTATGCATATGCTTTTTTATATTCTACTTTTATTTTTAGAGATTATGAGGATGGATTTGATCCTCACAAGAACAAAGAAGCTGGCAATCTTGAGATGTTTTTTCTCACAGTGCTCTCATGATGACCAAATATCCTTATTCTTTTGAATTGTAATTGTGTAAATACAAGAAATAAATGAATGTATACAAAAGAATTTTTTGTTTTAACTGAATTACGTCATGTCACATAGATATAAAAGTGAACTTCTATTGTTGGAAGTAAGATAAAAATGGATCCAAATATTTTTAAGGACCTGGTGATTTAGTAAGATTTATTTTAAATTATATAATTATATAATGATAAACTGTATCTTTATTCTTAATACATATTTTTACAGTTGCTTAAGTAATCTATAATCTTTAATTCATAGGATAATTAACATATATGTCGATTTACTTCTAATCATTTTCCCTCAACAAGAAACACATACTTTATATTTTATACATGTATTTATCTGATGCTATACCTTTTTTTTGTGGACAGAATGCCTTTATTTGTTTATTTTTATGTGATACTAAGGATTAAACCCAGTGCTTCACACATGCTAAGCAAGTGCTCACCATTGAGCTACAGCCCCAGCCCCTAATGCTCTGCCTTTTATAGTTAAGAGATATTTAAGATAAGTGTAATTTGCTATAAAATACTTATTTCAAGAGATACTTGTTAAATTACAAGGTTAAGATACAACCATCAAGTACTCTTTAATTCCTAATTATTGTTATTGTTCAGGTTTTTATAAATGATAAACAGATGTGATTCTATGAATAGGGTATCCATGGCTACATTTCCATTGAGATATCTCTTCTTATCAAGGTATAACAGTTTGTTTAGACTCTAAGATTTATAGGAATTATTCCAAAATACAGTAAAAAAAAAAAAAGAATTCTAGAAGGAGAGAAAGAAATTCTTCTAGAGAGGAAACAAAAATTGGAGAGTCCTAAAAGGAAGAAATAAATCATCTCTGTGTGCGGCAGTCTGGCTGGGCACAATTCAGGAGCCACTTGTCAAAAGAAACGAACTTTATTTTTAGAACACACACACCACACCACACTGCTCCTCAGGAAAAACCCTCAGAGCCCAACTGCCACCACCGGCTTCCCACAAGCCTCTCAACCTCCCTCCCTCCTCCTGCTCTTGAGGCTGATTGGCTGGGTCGCGTGGGCGGAGCCAAAAACGTCCCCCAATGAGCAGCTCTGTGGTCTGAAAGGGTGGGGAAACAGCCCAACTGTATCATTCCGTCTGAGGGGGATTCTATAGGCAGCAGCAGCTGCATTTTCATCTCTTCAAATCTTGTCAGCATTAGAACTCCTGCCAACAATGGCCTGTTTGCTTGCACTTTCCCTTTGCAGTACAAGAGTGCTTCAAAAATTCCCCTAACTCAAAAGCAGGTTTCAGCATTATTAGTGAAAGAATCCTCCACGCAAGACAACTTGCCAATCAGTTGGCAGCTAGAAGTTTGCTGGGGCCGCTGTGAGCCAATCATCAGCTGGCAGCTGGAAGTTTGCTGGGGCCCCTTCGGCTGTGGCTCTCAACATCTGGGTACAAAAATGTTCTTTATGTATTCAAGACTTTAATGATGAAAAGATTTTCCTAAATAGAAAAATCTTTATATGATTATCTAGATAGGAGATATAGAAAGATAAAGTAATTGAGAAGCAGATTTATGTATAACTAGATTGACTATAAATATATAAAATGATCAGTTTTAGGCTGTTTCAGGCTTTCCTCTGATATTATTATACTGATATGAACCAAGATTTTTGTCCATATTTTGAGATGACAAAAACTTGTTGGAACATCAGTTTATTCTCATTCCAGTAAGGTCATTACTTATGTCTAGTGATTCTTGCTGTTTAAACAAGGACTAATTTTTATTGAATTAAAATCCATACATTCTTGATTAGACAACAAACATCTTTAAATACCACCTTGAGTTTCAGTTTTTAAACTTAACTCTTTAAGGTCTAAATTTGATTGATTTGAAAGCAACAATAATTATAATAATTATTACTAATTTTTACAAATTAATTATGTCAGTTTACTAAATATATGGGTCTTTGGGGTATGGGATTTGAGAGAACATTTTATCAAAACTGGTGTTCTCAAAACTAAAGTTATATGTTAATTCTAAACTATAAAAAATTACAATTTTTTTTGAAAATTTATTTGTATTATATAGGGTTCTCTAACTGGACCTACTATCAATAAGATCTATTGTAAGACTGGTATATTGCGTCCTATACTTGGAAGTAAACTTTATTGTATTTTTAAAGAGAAATGAGAGACACTGACTTATTTAAAGGGTACTATTATGAGATACAAGGATATTTTGAGACCTTCTCTCAGGAAGGGAGTAAAGATTCTCTTAATTTGTCATTTTTCATATAACATCAAAATGGATCAGATAGTCTACATACTGGGAAATTACAAATGATCAAAAAAAGTGTCTCATTTTCATGTATTGTTAGGTCTAACCTTGATCACTATCATGAGAGAAGGCCCTAAAAATTACCTACTAAGGAAGAAAGATCAAAGGAACCCTCCAACTTAATACAGACAAGAACAAATTCAGGGAGATTTTTGAAAGGTCCAAATGCATATATTGTAATATTTTAGAACTTATGCCAGATGTCTGACCTCACCCAGAAAGATATTATGCTATTACTTAGCTAAACTTTAAAATAGAAGGCTACTCTAAAAACAATTTTTAAAAGATCTTAATTATGTCCCAATAACACAGACTAGGGACAAATGTGGTTGTTTGTCTGGAGCACAGATAATTCCCCCAAACAAACTATGATCCTACAGATAAGATGATGACTAAAAAATAATTATAGTAAGACTTCAGGAAAGTCCTACTATTTTCATGGAGAGACTCAAGGAGATGATACACAGCACCCTAAATCTATAGAGGGCCACCCATTTTCAAAGGATGAGTTTATCATCCAGTCCTTTCCAGACATTCAAAAGAAATTACAGAAATTAAGGGCTGGGGATGTGGCTCAAGCAGTAGCGTGCTAGCCTGGCATGCGTGCAGCCCGGGTTCAATCCTCAGCACCACATACAAACAAAGATGTTGTGTCCGCCAAAAACTAAAAAATAAATATTAAAAAAATTCTCTCTCTCTCTCTCAAAATAAAAGAATATTTAAGAAGCCAGATATGTGGTGGTGTATACCTGTAATCCCATCAGCTTGGGATGCTGAGGCAGGTAGATCTCAAGTTCAAAGCCAGCCTCAGTAACTTAGAGAGGCCCTGTCTTTTTTGTTGTTGTTCTTTATTTTTAGTTGTAGTTGAACACAATAATTTTATTTATTTTTATGTGGTGCTGAGGATCGAACCCAGGGCCTTACACGTGCTAGGCGAACACTCTACCACTGAGCCACAACCCCAGACCGAGAGGCCCTGTCTTAAAATTAAAAAAATAAATAAACAAAAGGGGCTGGAGATGTGGTTTGGTGGTTTGTTATCTCTGGGGTCAGTTCCTGGTACCAAAAAAAAAATGTTTAAGGAGAGATATGAATAAGACCTAAGCTCTAGGCAGCAATTCTCAACTCCTTCACATCCCAGAAATGAAGCAGTGAAAGAACAGGTGACCAAAGTGGTGGGAAACAGAATAATCACTCTCAAACTCAATACTGGACACCTTGAGACTTGGAGGGACTTGGAATTTAGTTATAGTAGCAAAATTAAGACAGAATTCTTTGAGATTAAGCATGGTAAAAGGGGCAAGATAATTGATTATGTTTTAGCCTTGCCCTGAAACTAGGTCTCTAGGTCCAAGCCCTCTAGAAAAAAGGCTATGAGATCAAGGTGAATAGACCCTTTCCAAATCTAGAGATCACACTGTTTCTGTGCTTAGGTAACAAAGTATGACAGGGAGGGGAAGGGGCAATAGACTAAATATGTAATCCATATTGACTGTAACATTTGCAGGGTTTGAGGCAAGAGTTCTTTTGAAGGCCTACATGCCATGTACATAAATATTTTAAAAGTTTAATCAACTAATAGAATATTAAGTAAAATGTGTTTTTTATCATGAAAAATATGCCTATCAATCTGAAAGAGCTGTTTCACATTTAGAATACTGGGTATATTTTAACAATATTTTTTTCTTATTTAGTTTATTAAGAAATTTAGAAATATAAATATGTCAGTAACAAATATAAATCAGGAATATTTGAATGATATTCAAGACTACATATTTGGATACTTGGAGTCTCCAGGGCTAACCTCCCCAGGGTCAAGTATATTTGTTTTCCATTACTACATAAGAAATTACCAAACAAAGTAGATATGTGTATGTATAAAATCTCATAATAATGAGAGCAACATCCCACCACCTTTGCTGTTATGTTTTTTTTATTGTTTAGGATGAAGTCAAAGGCCCTGACCAATTCAAAAGAGTACAAATACCAGAAAGTTGGGATTATTCAGGGTCAATTATCTTCACAAAACTTGGATTATTCAATGTTCTCTTCTAGTAATGTAAGGAAAGGGGGCTCCATGCCTAAGGCCCTTGATTCACAGCTGTGCCCTTAGATTCACTCTGCACCACTTCTCTACACACCCTGAAATTTGCCCTCACAATAAGAGATTTCAAGTGAATATGTGGATAACTCAGCCCACTTGTCCCATGTTCTATGCATACAATCACCACTTCTTAGTCTCTGAGTCCTGGGAGTATATATATTAGCAGTACAATTAACACTCAAAAACAAAAACACAGTGAGGAGATGCCAGCAGGTTTCTTGCAGCCTGGGAATTGAGGTCACTTGGGCAGCAAATACAGGACTCCAAATAACTGGAGCATGTTTGGGATTGGGGAGTCTTGCCAGTTGTCTATGTTCACAAGATGAACTGTGTTCAAAAGAGCTGGCTGCAACATTAAACTAAGAAAGTGGTGAAGAAAACATACAACACATGGACATGAGTTTCATAGATCGAGAGTAGGACTGCTCTGTGACCTCAAGAGTCCTCTTCCATGCTGGAAGGCAAGAGAGAGAGTGTGTTCATGGAACCCCTCTATTTTTTAGGAAAAAGACATTCCATAGAATATTCCACCCAAATAACTTAGGGAGTCAAATTTCAGAAGGGGGGATTGCCCAATCCCATTGGATAATGCTCAAGCTCAGAGCTGAAGCACTTCATTGCCAAGCAAAGGTAAGGCTCATTTCCTTCACACAGCATGTGGCATTGGTGCCAGTCCAATATTTCCATTACTCAAGGCTGGGGGGGACGGTGTTTTGCTCATGTGCAGGGTAACCCTTGACATATTCTCCATTTATTAATTTATAAATGCTATCAAGGGGTTATAACTTCCAGTCACTGGATACTTGCCTGAGGATATCATGATCTACTATTATGACATAAAAAGAATTAGTAGAAAATATATCATTTCAATAACATACCAAATAGAATGTTTCAACATATTTTTAGGATTAAAGCCATTTAATTCTTGAAGTATATGATCAGCTAAAGAGGTAGGATCCAAAGGATATCATGTATATGGTCATGTAACTTCAAAAGATCCAGGCTCTGCCAAATACTCACTGGAAGATTTTTAATCTTTTCCCAATCTCATTGGGAAGCCTTGTATTTGGCCACAGTAACACAGACATATTTATAATTAGCATGGCATTCAAGCCTTTCCTTAAACTTCAGAGCATAAAGCTCATTTCCAATATTTATTACAGTGGCTCCTAAAGCATTCAACATAGTTTCAATCTTTCTCTTAATTATCACATTTCCAATAATTAGAGCATAAGGAGATTAAATACAGGCCCAGAGGCCATAGCAGAAAATCTGAAGCTGCAATTAAATGCCAGACGTCCTTTTGGATGCCTGCTTGCTGAAGGTTAGGGTATTACCAACGAAACCTCCAGGGGTCATGGCATCCTCGTGTATTTGTCTTTTGTCAATTCTAGGAGACCTGTCTAAAATATATCCACTATTTCTAGACACTTTGTTGCATTGGCAAGACAGTTGTACAATCGATCCATTTAGGAAAGATGCCAGATTCTATTGTAGAATGATTAGGGCAATAATATATTGGTGGATATTCTATGTAAATAATGGGCTTATATGGGAAAATTCTATTTCAATAATCTTTCTATTTTGACAACTCTCCAGATATATAAATATAGTCTTAAATTCTAAGGACAAGCAAGATTGGCTGGTTTAAGCCCCCATGTGCTGTCTTTTCCTGAAAGATACTCTTAGACAGTCAACATGCTTATCATGGGACCAAAAATAGGTAGTTGATCACTATAACCAGTATAATTAAATCCAATCACATGGGTGGATTTTCCAATCCACATTGCAAGGTACATTAAAGGTGGATTTGGGGAATGGGTCCACAGAAGTCTCTTCATAGGTTTTTCTTACCTGGCAACTCATGAAGCTTGCATGCCTGTAAACTCTGCAGTTAGAGATTTTCCTTCCTATGTCAGATTTTTCAGCCGTTTCCATGATGACAGGTTTTGATTCTATTCTAGAAATTTGATTTAACTTACTGAATCATGTTCAGTGGCAGTAAGACTTTTAGTATCACAATTTAGGAAAATTTTTGAAGTATTTGTAAGATTTAGTGTATGCATGTAGGGTCCTGTTTCCCCCCCTTTTATTTATTAATATTGAATAAAAAGCTGGCCTAAGTCA
This sequence comes from Callospermophilus lateralis, assembly GCF_048772815.1. Taxonomy (NCBI): domain Eukaryota; kingdom Metazoa; phylum Chordata; class Mammalia; order Rodentia; family Sciuridae; genus Callospermophilus; species Callospermophilus lateralis. Next base: position 85,128,065 of record NC_135325.1, on the reverse strand, counting down.
TAGTATCATTAGTCTTAATTATTAGACAACAGTTTGGTATAGTACATGTATTTTAATAAGGAAGAGATTTATTATCTTTGGTTGGCCATGAAACTTGTCAAGAGTCACTTATTAGCAAAAGGGACCATGATAAATAGAAACTTAATTTTTACCATATGTATGATTCAGTTTTGACCTTAACAGACCTACAAAAATGAAGAATATAATAAGTTGTATATAAAAATTTATATTTTAAAGTAACGTTAGATGAACTTTAATGATTATCTTAACTTGGAATAAGGCGACAGACAGAGTTTAATTTAAGAGAATTGGCCTTTACCTGGGGCATGAGAGATATATACAGCCATATTTCCAGAATAGGAAGTACATGTTTAAAAAGCATAGAAAAATATTTTGTTTTTCACCATTAACAAAAAATGAAATAGAAAAATGAATAGCCCTTTATTTACCAATCTTTAAAAAATGGTCATTATTATTACTAAATCTAATGAATTATTTAGGAGAATTTAGAATTTTATATGGCATTAACTTAGCAATGACATCTTAAGGGACTTATGTCAAAATAATCTTTATGTATAAAGAACACTTTTATGAACATCTTCAATAACTTTACTTAATGTAGTAAGATTAGCTTAAATTAGTTATGTATAGTTTATGATTTTACTAATTTAAAAAATATCAATGTGTGTTATAGGGCATTACCTTGTTTCTAGTTAAAATTGAGAACAGGCTTATCATGTTTAAGCTTTTTATTGAGATAAACTATTGGCTGTTGGGATGATTTGTTCATGGCTATCTGTCTAATGTATTAAGGGTGACTATTTTTAGGGTTATTTCTCTCAGTGATAAACTGATGATAAGAGCTCCAAGTAAGGCCCTTTTTAAATGTTATATAGGCTTCTAAAGCTTGTTTATAACTTAGAAGAGGAGTAACATTTCCACCCAGGAATTTATTCCTCCCAGGGCCAAGACTAGTATTTTAGTTTTTTTCTGTCTCTATATTTTTCTTTGTTTTATTTGATCTCTATTTAAACTGTGGGGTGTCATCTAAATTTGATTAGGGCCATGTTAATTTCTTTTTTTAAAATTTTAATATTTATTTTTTAGTTTTTTTAGTGGACACAACATCTTTGTTTGTATGTGGTGCTGAGGATCGAACCCGGGCCGCATGCATGCCAGGCGGGCACGCTACCGCTTGAGTCACATCCCCAGCCCTTAAATATTCTTTAAAAAAGTTTTGTTTTACATGTAATAGCTATACTTTTTTTGGTATAGAGTGTGATATTTCTATACTTGTATATAATGTGTACTGATCAAATCACTGTAATTGATGTGTTACTCTCCTCTAGTTATTCATAAATTATATAAGGGCCTACTATGAACTAAAGTCTACCCACTGTGCTATCAAACACTAGAACTTATTATTTCAATTTAGCTATGTTTGTGTGGCTGTTCATTATCTAGCCTCTCACTTTTCTCCACACTCCCAACCATTCCTGGCCTTAAAAAAGACTAGACTATATTCAGATAAACTTTTCAATGGAAACATTCACACTTGAGGGAGAATATGCAGAATTTTTCTTTTTGCATTTGACATACTTTATTTAACAGAGTATCTTCAAGTTCCATCCATTTTGCTTCAAATGATCAGATTTCATTTTTCATGACTGAATAGTACTATCCATACTGTTATCCATTGTGACTATATTGTTTACATCCCCACCAACATTGCATGAGAGTTCTTTACACCCTGACCTGTGCTTTTTTTTTTTTTTTGTCTTTTTGATAATAGTCATCCTAACTGGTATTAGATGATAGTTCATTGTGATTTTGACTTCATGATGGCTAACAAGAGTGAGCATTTTTTCATAAAATTGTTGGCCATTTGAATTTCCTTTTTGAGAAATATCTATTCATATCCTTTGCAGATCTTTTAAATTTTTTCCCTTTGCACATTTTTAGTTAGATTATTTTTGGTTTTGGTTACTGAGTTTCTAAAGGTCTTTACATAGTCTAGCTAGTAATCCTTTATGTATGTGTGTGTGTGTGTATATATATATATATATATATATATATATATATATATATAGAGAGAGAGAGAGAGAGAGAGAGAGAGAGAGAAAGAGAGAGAGAGAAAGTTTTCAAATGGTCAAAAACAGTGTACAGATTTAATGCAATCCCCATGAAAACATTAATGATATTCTTTATAGAACCAGAAAAAACTACCCTTCATATATAAGCACAAAAGACACCTAATAGGAAGTTCAAAACTTGGGATATCACCATTAGCTGAGATCAAAATATACCATAAATCTATAGTAATCAAAAGAGTATAGTATTGTCATAAGAAAAACAGACACATAGATGAGTGAAACAAAATAGAGTGTCCAGAAATAATCCCAAATATCTACAGCCAACACAGACATAGGTTACAAAAACACATTTCAGAAAGAATAGCTTCTTCAACAAATGGTGATGGGGAAACTGAATATTCCCATACAGAAGATTGAGACTTGATTCCTTTCCTTCCCCTAAACAAACAAACAAAAAACCAACTAGAGCTACTTGTTTTTCAGTTTGTTGAGAAATACCCATACTGCTCTTCATAGCAGCTATACTAATTTATATTCCCACCAACATTGTATTAGAGTTCAATACAAGACCGGAAGTTACTAGAAGAAAACATAGGGGAAATTCTTCAATTGGTATAGGCAATGATCCATACACTATGCAGTTTTCCACAGTCACTGCCAACTCCATTGGTTCTACTATGCTAATTTTTACATTTCTACTACCAGTGTGCGAGAGTTTTCTTTTCTCCAGATCCTTGCCAACACTTGTTATCTTTTGACTTTTTGATAATAGCTATTCTAATTGCAGTGGGTTAATATTTTGTGTGGTTTTTTTTTGCATTTTTCTGATGAATAGTGAGGGTAAGCATTTTTTCATATACTTGTTGGCCATTTGTATTTCTATTCAGGTTTTTTTTACATATTAAAATCAAGATATTTTTGCTGATTGATTTTTTTAGTTCTTTATATATTTTAGATATTAATTTTTTATTAAGTGTATAATTTGTAAGTATACATATTCTCTCATTCTGTAGGTTGTGTCCTTACTCTTGCTGTTTCCTTTGCTGTGCAAAATCTTTTAGCTTGATTTAATTATCTTTGTCTCTTTTTTCTTTTGTTGTGGACAAAGAATTTAAATCAGCTATCTTAAGTATTCCCAACAATTTCAGAAAAACCAGCACAAAATTTAAATAAATATGGAATGTGAATAAAAAGAATTTAAGAGGAGGGGCCAAATAGAAAGTCTGGAGGTGAAAAGTACAATAACTGAAATCTCAAATTCATTGGAACATTTTAACAACAGATTTGAATGTGTAGAAGAAAGAATCAGTCAATGAAATGGAAGGTAGATCAATTAAAGTTATGTAGTCTTAGAAGATGAAAGAAAATAATTAAGAAACATGAACAAAATCTTAAAGACATAAGGAACACCATCCAACACATCAAAATATGTATCGTGGTAGTACCAGAAGGAGTGAAGAGGAAGAGTCAAAAAGAATATTTGAAAATATAATGATAAAAATTTCCCAAATTTGATTTTAAAAATATAAATATACGGGACAGAAAAAAGGGAAAGGCCAAAAACTGGAGGAAATGCATGAAAAACAAGGATACGCCAAGAGTTTCATAAGAAGTTGAAACTAGAAAGGCTCTGAGCATACATCTAATTCATCCATCCTCTTAAAGACTAGTGAAACATGTTCTAACATGGGAAGGAAACTGGACTATAAAACCACATACACAGTACGTGAAAGCATCAGAACCAGACCCAGTCCTGCTGACTTAAAGTTCAGGGACAAGACTGTCTTTGTGTCTTCAAATCAAATCTCCCACCAGCTGTGGTGGTACACACTTGTAATCTCAGTAGCTGGAGAGCCTGAGGCAGGAGAATTGTGAGTTCAAAAGCTGCCTCAGCAATTAAGTGACAACCTAAGCAACTCAGCAAGACCCTGTCTGTAAATAAAATATTTAAAAAGGGCAAGGGAGGGGATGGGGTTGTGGTTCAGTGGTAGAGTGCTTGCCTGGCATGTGTGAGGCACTGGGTTCAATCCTCAGCACCACATAAAACAAATAATTAAATAAAAGGTTCATTGACAACTAAAAGAAATATTAAAGAAAAGAGCAAGGGAGGTGGCTGAATGGTTAACTGCCCCTGGGTTCAATCCCTGGTACAAAAAAAAAAAAATACCCTCAAAACACCAAACAAAAGCCCCAAATAAAAACCCCAAATCAGATCTCCCCCACCTCCCTCTCTCTCTCTTTTTGCATCCTACTTTCCTTGTAGCTTATAAAAGGATAAATCCATGAATTATTTAGAATCAAAAGAAACGATCCGAATTGATCAGAATTTACCAAGGAAGGGACCACATAGTTTTAAGGGCTGATCAGTTTCTAACTTAAGATCCCATGTGGTATGTCATAGAATCAAAACAGCAGGGAAGAATTCTGTCATTCAGTTCACTATTATGAGTATTACTGACAACTCTGCTATGTGACTATATATTCTTTATGAGAAATTTTTTCTGATGCCGTTATCATATCCGGATTGTATTGCTTTTGTCCAAAAGTCATTATAATACTTAGAGCGGAGTAGATGTGATGTCAGCTTTAAAATAAAATAGTAGGATTAAAATAAGCCAAATGAAAGTTCATTACTAAGATTAAGAATGCCTCATATTTTAAGAACATGTTAATAATAGGTGTCATCTAATTCATAATCTCTGGTCGTGTTATATGCAGCATTTAATGTGATCATTACAAAATATAAGACTCTACATACAGGTTATGGCTACATCCATTTTTCGTAGTAACGCAATTGATTTTTTGTTTTCTACTCCCACAGACTTCAACAATAAATCTAGATTCACAGGGACAAAAAAGAAAAAAAATGAATATGTTGAAGGACTTCCCACAGAGGAAGGGGTGGGAACATCCATCTGTAAAACTTGGCAATGGATTCAGAGAAGTTCATCTGAATTTGGAAATACAAGATAAAGTGAAAATTAACACAAATGTTAAGTTTATGTTCCATGTAGCTAGTCTGAGGAGGGATTTTATTTCTCATATACAGGTAACATTTAAAATTTACCCACTTTTAATAGCTTCTTTGGGGAATGATTGATTTACAATTAGTTGTATATATTTACATTTAATTACAGCAACTGTAAAATTTTATCTAAAATTTTATATATAGCTGGGCATGGTGGTACATACCTATAATCCCAGCCGCTGGGGAGGCTGAGGCAGGAGGATCACAACTTCAAAGCCAGCATCAGCAATTTAGCAAGGTTCTAAGCAACTTAGTGAGAACCTGTTTCAAAATAAAAACTAAAAAGGGTTCAGGATATAGCTTAGTGGTTAAGTGCCCCTGGGTTCAATCCCTGGTACCAAAAAAAAAAAAAATGATTTGACATATGGGGTATCCAAACACAGATGGAAATAAATTCTAGTGTTTCACAACACAGTGGAGTAATTAGAGTTCACAAGAACCTATTATGTACCTTATGTGTAACTAGAGGCTCAAAGGCTCCAATACAAAGTAATGATAATGAGAAGGAAATATTAATTACCCAGGGGCTGGGGTTGTGGCTCAGTGGTAGAGTGCTCACCTAGCACATGTGAGGCCCTGGGTTCGATCCTCAGTACCACATAAAAACTAAATAAAAACAAAGATATACAACTAAAATAAATATTAAAAAAGAAATATTAATTACCCTGATTTGATCAGTACACATCATATAAATGTATTGAAATATCATACTCTAGCTCATAAATATGTATGATTATTATGTTATTTCAAAACTTTTTTTTAAATTAATTTTTATTGTAGGTTGTTCAAAACATTACATAGTTCTTGATATATCATATTTCACATTTTGATTCAAGTGGGATATGAGCTCCCATTTTTACCCCATATACAGATTGCAGAATCACATCAGTTGCACAACCATTGATTTACATATTGCCATTCTGGTGTCTATTGTATTCTGCTGCCTTTCCTATCCTCTACTATCCCCCCTTCCCTCCCCTCTTCTCTCTCTACCCCCTCTACTGTAATTCATTTCTCCCCCTTATATTTTTCCTCCTTTCCCCTCACTTCCTCTTGTATGTAATTTTGTATACCCCTGAGGGTCTCCTTCCATTTACATGCAATTTCCCTTCTCTCTCCCTTTCCCTTCCACCTCTCATCCCTGTTTAATGTTAATCTTCTTCTCATGCTCTTCGTCCCTACTCTGTTCTTAGTTACTCTCCTTATATCAAAGAAGACATTTGGCATTTGTTTTTAAGGGATTGGCTAGCTTCACTTAGCATAATCTGCTCTAATGCCATCCATTTCCCTCCAAATTCTATGATTTTGTCATTTCTTAATGCAGAGTAATACTCCATTGTGTATAAATGCCACATTTTTTTTATCCATTCGTCTATTGAAGGGCATCTAGGTTGGTTCCACAGTCTTGCTATTGTGAATTGTGCTGCTATGAACATGGATGTAGGAGTGTCCCTATAGTGTGCTCTTTTTAGGTCTTTAGGGAATAGACTGAGTAGGGGAATAGCTGGATCAAATGGTGGTTCCATTCCCAGCTTTCCAAGAAATCTCCATACTGCTTTCCAAATTGGCCGCACCAATTTGCAGTCCCACCAGCAATGTACAAGAGTACCCTTTTCCCCACATCCTCGCCAGCACTTGTTGTTGTTTGACTTCCTAATGGCTGCCAATCTTACTGGAGTGAGATGGTATCTTAGGGTGGTTTTGATTTGCATTTCTCTGACTGCTAGAGATGGTGAGCATTTGTTCATGTACTTGTTGATTGATTGTATGTCCTCCTCTGAGAAATTTCTGTTCAGGTCCTTGGCCCATTTGTTGATTGGGTTATTTGTTATCTCATTGTCTAATTTTTTTAGTTCTTTGTATATTCTGGATATTATGGCTCTGTCTGAAGTGTGAGGAGTAAAGATTTGTTCCCAGGACGTAGGCTCCCTATTTACCTCTCTTATTGTTTCTTTTGCTGAGAAAAAACTTTTTAGTTTGAGTAAGTCCCATTTGTTGATTCTAGTTATTAACTATTGTGCTCTGGGTGTCCTATTGAGGAATTTGGAGCCCGATCCCACAGTATGTAGATCGTAGCCAACTTTTTCTTCTATCAGACACCATGTCTCTGATTTGATATCAAGTTCCTTGATCCACTTTGAGTTAACTTTTGTGCATGGCGAGAGAAAGGGATTCAGTTTCATTTTGTTGCATATGGATTTCCAGTTTTCCCAACACCATTTGTTGAAGATGCTATCCTTCTTCCATTGCATGCTTTTAGCCCCTTTATCGAATATAAGATAGTTGCAGTTTTGTGGATTGGTTTCTGTGTCCTCTATTCTGTACCATTGGTCCACCCACCTGTTTTGGTACCAGTACCATGCTGTTTTTGTTACTATTGCTCTGTAGTATAGTTTGAAGTCTGGTATAGCTATACCGCCTGATTCACACTTCCTGCTTAGCACTGTTTTTGCTATTCTGGGTCTTTTATTTTTCCATATGAATTTCATGATTGCTTTCTCTATTTCTACAAGAAATGCCGTTGGGATTTTGATTGGCATTGCATTAAACCTATAGAGAACTTTTGGTAATATCGCCATTTTGATGATGTTAGTTCTACCTATCCATGAACAGGGTATATTTTTCCATCTTCTAAGATCTTCTTCTATTTCTCTCTTTAGGGTTCTGTAGTTTTCATTGTATAAGTCTTTCACCTCTTTTGTTAGGTTGATTCCCAAGTATTTTATTTTTTTTGAGGATATCGTGAATGGGGTGGTTGTCCTCATTTCCATTTCAGAGGATTTGTCGCTGATATACAGGAATGCCTTTGATTTATGCGTGTTGATTTTATATCCTGCCACTTTGCTGAATTCATTTATTAGCTCTAATAGTTTCTTTGTAGACCCTTTTGGGTCTGCTAGGTATAGAATCATGTCATCTGCAAATAGTGATAATTTGAGTTCTTCTTTTCCTATTTTTATGCCTTTAATTTCTTTTGTCTGTCTAATTGCTCTGGCCAGTGATTCGAGAACTATGTTGAACAGAAGTGGTGAGAGAGGGCATCCCTGTCTTGTTCCAGATTTTAGAGGGAATGCCTTCAGTTTTTCTCCATTCAGAATGATGCTAGCCTGAGGCTTAGCATAGATTGCTTTTACAATATTGAGGTATGTTCCTGTTATCCCTAGTTTTTCTAGAGTTTTGAACATAAAGGGATGCTGTACTTTGTCGAATGCTTTTTCCGCATCTATCGAGATGATCATATGGTTCTTATTTTTAAGCCTATTGATGTGGTGAATAACATTTATTGATTTCCGTATATTGAACCAACCTTGCATCCCAGGGATAAATCCTACCTGATCATGGTGCACAATTTTTTTGATATGTTTTTGTATCCGGTTCGCCAGAAGTTTCTTGAGGATTTTTGCATCTAGGTTCATTAGAGATATTGGTTTGTAGTTTTCTTTCTTTGAAGTGTCTTTGTCTGGTTTAGGAATCAGGGTGATGTTGGCCTCATAGAATGAATTTGGAAGTTCTCCCTCTTTTTCTATTTCCTGAAATAGCTTGAAAAGTATTGGTATTAGTTCCTCTTTAAAGGTTTTGTAAAACTCTGCTGTATACCCATCTGGTCCTGGGCTTTTCTTAGTTGGTAGTCTTTTGATGGTTTCTTCTATTTCCTCAATTGATATTGGTCTGTTTAGGTTGTCAATATCCTCCTGACTCAATCTGGGCAAATCATATGACTTAAGAAATTTATCGATGCCTTCACTATCTTCTATTTTATTGGAGTATAAGGATTCAAAATAATTTCTGATAATCTTCTGTATTTCTGAAGTGTCTATTGTGATATTGCCTTTTTCATCCCGTATGCTAGTAATTTGAGTTCTCTCTCTTCTTCTCTTCGTTAGCATGGCTAAGGGTCTGTTGATTTTATTTATTTTTTCAAAGAACCAACTTTTAGTTTTGTCAATTTTTTCAATTGTTTCTTTTGTTTCTATTTCATTAATTTCAGCTCTGATTTTAATTATTTCTTGTCTTCTACTTCTTTTGCTGTTGTTTTGCTCATCTTTTTCTAGGATTTTGAGTTGAAGTATTAGATAATTTATTTGTTGGTTTTTTCTTTTTTTAAGGAATGAACTCCAAGCAATAAATTTTCCTCTTAGAACTGCTTTCAATGTGTCCCATAGATTCCGATATGTTGTGTCTGTGTTTTCATTTATCTCTAAGAATTTTTTAATTGCCTCCTTGATGTCTTCTATAACCCATTGATCATTCAGTAACCTATTGTTAATTCTCCAAGTGTTGCATGATTTTTCCTTCCTTCTTTTATCCTTGATTTTCAGTTTCATTCCATTATGATCAGATAAGATGCATGGTATTATCTCTACTCCTTTATATTGTCTAAGAGTTGCCCTGTGACATAATATATGATCTATTTTTGAGAAGGATCCATGTGCTGCTGAGAAAAAAGTGTAACTGCTTGATCTTGGGTGGTATATTCTATATATGTCAATTAAGTCTAGGTTATTAATTATGTTATTGAGTTCTATAGTTTCCTTATTCAATTTTTGTTTGGAAGATCTGTCCAGTGGTGAGAGAGGTGTGTTGAAGTCTCCCATGATTATTGTATGGTGGTCTATTGGACTCTTGAACTTGAGAAGAGTTTGTTTGATGAACATAGCTGCACTATTGTTTGGGGCATATATATTTATGATTGTTATGTCTTGTTGGTGTATGGTTCCTTTGAGCAGTATGTAGTGTCCCTCTTCATCCCTTTTGATTAACTTTGGCTTGAAATCTATTTTATTTGATATGAGTATGGACACTCCTGCTTGTTTCCGAAGTCCATATGAGTGATATGATTTTTCCCAACCTTTCACCTTCAGTCTATGTGTGTCTTTTCCTATCAAATGCATCTCCTGAAGGCAGTATATTGTTGGGTCTTGTTTTGTGATCCATTCTACTAGCCTGTGTCTCTTAATTGGTGAGTTTAAGCCATTAACATTTAGGGTTATTATTGAGATATGGGTTGTTCTTCCAGCCATATTTGTTTATTTATGTTACTAAACATGGTTTGTTTTCCTCTTTGATTATCCCCCCCTTTACTGTACTACCTCCCGCTGTTGGTTTTCATTGATATTTTTTATTTCCTCTTCCTGTAATATTTTGCCAAGGATGTTTTGAAGAGATGGTTTTCTAGCTGCAAATTCTTTTAACTTTTGTTTATCATGGAAGGTTTTAATTTCATCTTCCATCCTGAAGCTTAATTTTGCTGGATACACAATTCTTGGTTGGAACCCATTTTCTTTCAGTGTTTGAAATATGTTATTCCAGGATCTTCTAGCTTTCAGAGTCTGTGTTGAAAGATCAGCTGTTATCCTGATTGGTTTACCCCTAAATGTAATCTGCTTCCTTTCTCTTGTAGCTTTTAAAATTCTCTCCTTATTCTGTATGTTGGGCATCTTCATTATAATGTGTCTAGGTTTGGATCTCTTATGATTTTGCACATTCGGCGTCCTGTAGGCTTCTAGGATTTGGGATTCTGTCTCATTCTTCAAGTCTGGGAAGTTTTCTCATATTATTTCGTTGAATAGATTGCTCATTCCTTTGGTTTGGACCTCTATACCTTCCTGTATCCCAATGACTCTTAAGTTTGGTCTCTTTATGTTATCCCATATTTCTTGAATGTTCTGCTCATGGTTTCTTAACAGCTTTGCTGAGCTGTCTATGTTCTTCTCCAGTTGAAATACTTTGTCTTCATTGTCTGATGTTCTATCTTCTAAGTGTTCTACTCTGCTGGTAGTATTCTCAATTGAGTTTTTAAGTTGGTTTATTGTTTCCTGCATTTCCAGAATTTCTGTTTGTTTGTTTTTTATAACCTCTATCTCCCTGTATAATTGATCTTTTGCTTCTTGGATTTGTTTATGTAATTCATTGTCGAAGTGGTCGAAGTGGTTTTTCATTGTCTGATTTTGCTGTCTAATGTCTTCCTTGAGACTCCAGATCATCTGAAGCATGTATATCCTGAATTCTTTATCTGACATTCCATCTGCTGCAGATATTACCTCTTCTAAAGTTGAGTTGACCTGCATTGCTTGTGGTCCTTTCTTTCCTTGTCTTTTCATACTGATCGCGTTTCTTTCTGCTTGGTGAAACTGTTGTGTTATTTATTTTTCCCCCTATATATGCTCTTGTATATATATTGCTCTTGTATAGTTGCAAAGTCTCCCTCGCAGGCTTTGGTGGTGGTTCTGCCCCTCCTCCAATTGGGGCAATGTGCCTACCACGCCGGCAGGCCGCTGTGCCTGTACTTTCGGTGGGCCTGTTCTTTCGGTGGTCACAGGTCCGCCTACCTTGCAGGCGTGAGCAGCGGCTCTGCCCCTCCGCTGGCCGCTAGGCCTGTTCTGTCTGTCGGTTGCAGGTCTGTCTATCTAACAGGCGCTGGTGGCGGCTCTGCCCCTCCCCCAACCGGGGCGATGTGTCTGGCGGGCCACTGGGCCTGTTTTGTCGGTGGTCACGGTTCTGCCTACCTTGCAGGCGTGTGGGGCAGCTGTGCCCCTCCGCAGGTTGCTGGGCCTGACCTGCCGGTGGGTCGCAGGTCTGCCTACCTTGCAGGCTCGGGGGGTGGCTCTGCCGCTCTGTGGATTGCTGTGCCTGTTCTGCTGGTGGGTCGCGGGTCCGCCTACCTTGCAGGCGCCCGGCGGCTCTGCCCCTCCCCCAACCGGGGCGATGTGTCTGGCGGCCCACTGGGCCTGTTTTGTCGGTGGTCACAGTTCCACCTACCTTGCATGCGTGTGGAGCAGCTGTGTCCCTCCGAGAGTTTCTGGGCCTGACCTGCCAGTGGGTGGCAAATGCACCTACCTTGCAGGCGCGGGGGTGGCTCTGCCGCTCCGCGGGTCGCTGGGCCTGATCTGCTGGTGAGTCGCAGGTCTGCCTACCTTGCAGGCGCCCGGCGGCTCTGCCCCTCCCCCAACCGGGGCGGGGCGATGTGTCTGGCCGGCCGCTGGGCCTGTTCTGTCGGTGGTCACGGTTCTGCCTACCTAGCAGGCTCGTGGGGCAGCTGTGCCCCTTTGCAGGTTGTTGGGCCTGACCTGCCGGTGGGTCGCAGATCTGCCTACCTTGCAGGCTTGGGGGGTGGCTCTGCCGCTCTGCGGATTACTGTGCCTGTTCTGCTGGTGGATCGCGGGTCCGCCTACCTTGCAGGCGCCCGGTGGCTCTCTCAAAACTTTTTAAAAAGTTGATCATTGGGGCTGGGATTGTGGCTCAGTGATAGAGCACTCACCTAGCACATTCGAGGTCCTGGGTTCAATCCTCAGCACCACATAAAAATAAATAAATAAAATAAAGGTATTGTGTCCATCCACAACTAAAAAAAATAAATAAGTACTTTTTAAAATTTGATCATTATATATTATATATAGGTATCACATCTCATACTGTACTTCATATACATGTACAATTAAAAATTAAGAGATTTCAAAAAGATTTGACATATTAATACATCTGTGAATCATCACCATAATCAAAATACAGAAACTTACCTATCACCCTCAAACGTTTCTCATTCCCTCCTCCTACCGCCCACCTCAATCTTCAGACTACATTTGATTTGCTTTATGTCACTCTAGACTAACTTGCATTTTGTAGAATTTTATATAAATGTAATCATACAGCATGTACCCCTTTTAGTCTCATTTCTTTCACTCAGTAAAATTATTTTGAGATTCATTCATTATGCAGCACATATCAATAATTTATTTTATTACTGAGTAGTAATATGTTTTATGGATGTGCCATAATTTATTTATTTATTCACCCTTTATCCATTGTTTGCTGTCACAAATAAAATTACTATGAGCATTTATTACAAGGCTTTGAATGGGCATATGATTTTATTACTGAAATAAATATATAGTAGTCTAGCTGTGACTGGGTCATATGGTAGATGAATGTTTAACATTTTTTAAAAAGAAACTGCCTAAGTATTTTTTAAAACGTATTTATACATTTTTACATTCCCAACAGCAGTTTATGATTATTCTAGTTGTTTCTTATTCTTGGCAATACTTGATATATAATTGGTCCAATGAGTTGGTAGTGGTATCTCATTGTGGCTCTAATTTTCAATTTCATAATAAGTAATAATGTTGAGAAATTTTACCCATGCTTATTTTCCATTGACAACTGCTTTGATGAAATGCCTTTGGACAATTTTATTTATTGGGATTGGTCTTTGAATTATAAGAGTTCTTTATGTATTCTGAATACAAACCATTATCAGATATGACTTGTAAATATTTTTCCAAGTCTGTGGCTTGGTTTTTCATTCCATTAACAGTAATTTTCAATGCAATTCCAATCAAAAATCTCAATAGATACTTTGGGGCAAGCTGATCAAAAATTCCTACAGAAATATAAATGATCTGGGATAGACAAATAAAAAAATGACAACATTTTATTTTGTGGTTTATGGCATTTTGTGATCTATCAAAGCAACATTTTCTTAAGCTAAAGTTTCAAAAATTTTCTTATATACCTTCTCTTGAAATTTTATGACTTTAGGTTTTACATCTATGTCTATGACCCATCTTGATTTAATTTTTTATTTGTCTTGGTAGTAGGGATTGATCCCAGGGTGACTACTCACTGAACCACATTCCCACCCCTTTTTAGATTTTATTTTGAGATAGGGTCTCGCTAAGTTGTTTAGGGTCTTGGTAAATTGCTGACGCTGGCTTTGAGCTTGCAATCCCCCTGCTTCAGCCTCCAGAGTCTTGGGGGTTATAAGCGTGTGCCACTGCACTTGGCTTGATTTAATTGTTTATATGGGAAAATGCATTAATCAAAGTTGTTCTCCTATTTGTTTGTTTTTTTTTTTTGCATATGGCTGTTGATTTGATATTTGTTATAATACCATTTATCTTTATTCTAGTGACTCACTTTCCTGATTAAAAAGAATAGTTTCCCGATTCCAGGAAAGAGAATAAAAATCCTTTTATCTACTTTTTTGTTTTTTTATTCCAAAGTTAATTTTATATCATAGACACTTATCAAACCTTTTATTTCTAGTACATTTTGTATATATAATAGGATGTAGCTTCATGTTACATCTTAAAATGAGTTAAATTGAATCCTCCAACTTTGTTTTTTTATTCCAAAGTTAATTTGGGTATTCCAGATCATTTTCATTTCCACAGGAATTTTAGAATCTACTTGTCAATTTCTACAAAAGCATTTGCTAAGATTTTGATTAGAATTTCATTGAATTTATAGGTCAATCGGGGGAGAAATAGCATTTGAAAAATATTGAGTTTTTTAGACTTAGAATGTGATATATCTTTTCATTTATTTTGAAAATTTCTCTCAGAGTTTTTTAGTTTTTGTTGCATAGGTCATTCATAGCATTCATTATATTTATTGTTAGATATTTCATACTTGGTGCCATTATAATTGAGCATGTATTTTTCCAAAATTTAATTTTCCAATTGTTCATTGCTAGTATACAGAAATTTGGAGGGATTTTTGTATATTGATTTTATATTATAGACACTTATCAAATCTTTTATTTCTAGTACATTTTGTATATATAATAGGATTTTCTACATAGATGAACATGCAGTCTGCCAAAGAAAAAATATAACTGATTCTACCTTTCCAATATAGATGACTTTTATATACTCTATGTCTCCCTCTTTCTCCTAATTTCCCTCCTTTTCCTTATTCTTTTGACTGATTTTCCCAGCTATAATCTTGAATTCAATATTGCATATAAAGGGCAAACATGAACATCCTTGTCTTCCTCTTCATTTTAGGGGAAGTATTCAGTTTTTCACCATTAAGTATGATGTTAGTTTTTTATAAATTTCCTTTATCAGTTTGAAATCAACCTTTTAATTTACAAGGTAATACTGTATAATACTTTCAGCAGCTTGATAAATTGGGTATTCTGAAGTACTTTCTTGAACCACAAAACAAGTGGGTAAATAAATTAACAACAAATATCCTTGTAAATACATGTGTATTAGGGTTCTCAAGAGATAGAGATATAGATGGATGGATAAATAATTAGATATAGACAGATGAGAGGGGAATTATTAGAAGAATTGGGGCTCATATGATTATGGAAGCTAAGAATTTTCATGACAAGCTATCTGCAAGCTGGAGACACTGGGATGCTGACAGCATGGCTCAGTCCAAATTTGAAAGCCTCAGATTGTGGTTGGGTAAGAGGACCTAGTTTAAGTCCTGGAGTTCAAAATTCAGAGAGTCTTGAGTTTTGATGTCCAAAAGAAAGAGAATAGTGTCCCGATTCCAGGAAGGATAATAAAAATCCTTTTATCTACTTTTTTGTTCTATTAGGGCCTTCAGGCAATTGGATGGTACTCCCCACATTGAGGGCAAATCTTCTGTACTCAGTGCACTGACTCAAACACCAGTCTCCTCTGGAAACACTCTCACAGATACACCCAGAAGTAATGCTTTAGCAGTTCTTCAGTTATTCCTTAAATTAGTCAAGTTGACATCTAAAATTCAACACACAGCATACCTGAACTTGCAAGAAAATAAGGAAATCTTCAGGGACTAAAACCAAAGTGGCCAGGTAACACAACATGTATAAGAGATTTGAGATAATCAATTCTAGAAGCTTGTAGTTTTGGGTTTTGACACTTGACATCCTCTCTGGCTGCATCACCTCAGTCTCCTTCAAAGGTTCTCTTATTTATGCTCCTTTTTATGTTGATTTTTTTCAGGACTCTCCTCTTATCACTTTTTCCTAAATATCTGGTCGATCTAATCTATTACTATTTCAAAACATCATCTCTAAAATGAGGACATTTGAATCCATTTCCCTCTTTCTTTACCTAGCTCTCATTTCTCCTGTACAACTTTTGGATACCATCTTGTCTTTGGAACAGTGAAATTTCTTCAAATTCATGTCCCAGCTATATTTATTTTTTCTCTGCTTGAATGTGTTTCTCCTTCTGAATTAACTACCTTAGTTATTTGTATATAATATGGTAGTCTTCTAAACTGTCTAAGCTTCTCACAAATCCAGTTTTTCAACTTCACTATCTATGTTCACATCATAACTTTTCACCTGAATTACTGCAACAGCCTCCTACTCAGTTCTCTGCAACTACTCCAGCTATCTCTAGTATAACCTCCAGGATACCACCAGAGTCATAAGTTATATTGGTTTCATTTCCCATTGAACATATAACAAAATTTAATACCCTCAGGCTCTCATATAATATGTAGAAATGATTAAATCCATGCTTTGTTCTCAGGGAATAAAAAATCCAGTAAGAAATGAAATGAATGTGGTTTTAGCAGAGCAAAGATAAGTCCAAATTCAGTAAGAGAAGCACAAAGCACTTAAAAATATGAATGATTCTTAAATGGAGCAAAGGAGGAGAGAACCTGTTGGACTTCTATTATCAAGCTTTAACCCACTCTTTTTCTAAAAAAAATGTCTTGATTAAGCATATTTGGAGAAAAAAAATGTCTCCTAAAAGCAGTCACTACCAGGAAGCCAAAAGCAATTTCTAATAAAATGTACTAATTACTCTAAGATTCATTACTAAAAAGTCAAGGGTTGAATTAGGAGAGTCTGAAGATGGTGAAAATAGAGGAAAGGACAAAGATGAGAGGGTGAAAGAAATATCAAGTAAAATCAGTAGAATGTGCTATGCACAGTGGCGCATGCCTGTAAATCCCAGCAGTTCAGAAGGCTGAGGAGGAGGATTGTGAGTTCATAGCCAGCCTCAGCAACTTAGCAAGACCCTGTCTCTAAATAAAATATAATAAAGGGGGCTGTGGATGTGGCTCAAGCGGTAACACACTCACCTGGCATGTGCGGGGTGCTGGGTTCGATCCTCAGCACCACATAAAAATAATATAAAGATGTTGTGTCTACCAAAACTAAAACATAAATATTAAAAATTCTCTCTCTCTTTCTCTCTCTCTCTTTAAAAAAAAAATATATATATAATAAAGCGCTGGGGTTGTGGCTCAGTTATTAAACATCTCTGGGTTCAATCCCCAATAAACTGCCCCCCACCAAAAAATATCAGTAGAATGTGTTATTCGTCATCATTTCATTCCAAAATTAACCATTTCTAGTCCTTGGTTTAATTCTCATGATTATCTGATGATTGTGGTTATCACCAAGTCCAAGTTAGAGAGCAACTAGTGTTTTCTGGAGAAAGCATCATTTGAGGATGGGTGTTTCTTCACTTGCTTCTAAATGCTTGTTCTGAGGTAAATAGTGCAGATGCTGTACTTTTGTAAATCCCTTTCAAGGCTCCCAACTCTGATCCCCAATCTAGTTATTTATATGCCGCAGTCCGACTGGGCAAAATAACCGGGAGGTGACAAGTAACTTGAAGGTTGAAGCGGGAACTGCTTTATTGCGGAACAGCAGAGGTATATATACCTAAGTGATTACACACAGCTTGACTCAATTAGCATCATCTAGATACAGCAATCAGCCAATAAGGAATCCCCACCATCTTAATGGCTCGGTGGCGTTGTCTCACAAACCACTCCTCCTGGCAAACTGTCAGGCGCCATCTTGACTTGATTGTGGCCCCCAACATTTATATTCAAATTATGTTTTATCAAGATATTTTATTTCTCATAGCCCTGCCTTGTATTTCTACATTAAAGTGTTTTGGGGGTCTCCAAGTTACATTTGGAAGGAAATTTTATTTTTGCTCTTTTGGATCTATTACTCAACTTCTTAAGCATTTTATCTCAAATTTGTTAGTTGAGATAACACTTTTATTCCCTTAAAAACCAAGACTGGTGTTGACAATAATGTGGTGGCTGAGATCCTATTTAATGTAAAATAAAAAGAACTGCATTTATTCATTTTTTCTACTTAAATGTGATTAAAATCATAGTAGATATGTGTAAAACATGAATAAACTTCAAGTAGTACTGAGAATCCTATCATGCCTGGTCATGAGAGAATCTTGGTATATCCTTGCATACTCAGGGGCAGAGTTGTTACCTTTTGACTAGAATTTATATCTACTGGCTTCAGAAGGCTTGATTCCAAAGGTAGGTTGCATCCAAGAAGAGTCAAAACATATTCTGTCTTAGAACAACAAGCTATTTGCTGGTGTTGCTCTTGTGGGCTCATTGATTTTCTGAGTTCTGGATCCTGCCAGCTGACTATCTTTGATCTATATAGCCCAATTGCTCCTCCTTACTTTTATTCTTCCTTTTCATTTCCCTTTCTTTCTTTTTTTGATACAGAGTCTCACTATGTTGCTCAGGCTACTAACTCAGAGCATCTGAGTGTTTCTTCCAGAATTATTCTAAACTTGGCAATCTTCCTGGTTATTAAGAATCTTGGACACTATATGGCATGTGTTTTATCCCTGCTACCAACTTCTGCAACCATGTCTTCATACAGAAGACTGCATAAAGAGTGCTATATAAAAACTTGGAGTCCTATGTATGACATTTATGTCATTCAGTGACCACAGGTCAAGTGTTTGTGAAAGAAAGTGAATGATAGGAATACTTTCAGGAAAAACAAAACAAAATCGTTTCTGCAGCCAAAATCAATATGTCATTGTGGCAAACACACGGGTGTTGTTTTGGGGATCTCCCTTTAAGCAAAAAGTTGCCATTCAGCTACAACCAGTGATGTTTGGTGAGAGCCTCCAGTTATTATTGCTTTCAGGATCTATCTTAGCTTTTGTGCAAAAACTTCTCTTTCTGCTTCCTGGGCAAGATTTTTCCCAGCTAGACCTCATGTAATGGCTAGAAATTGCCTGGCAATTTATTCCCAACACAGAATTCATGTAATTAGAAATGATTGCCCTAGAGCTTCCCTATTGGATGGACCAACACTTTGTTATATCTGTCCTGGGGACTGAGACTGTCTCTCCCCAGTCATGTTTCATCCCCCTTTTATTGCTCACAGATGTACTCTAATAAACCACTTATACGCCTATATCTCTCACTCAGTGTCTGCTCTCTGGAGCATTCATATTCAAAATCACCTATTTGTGATGTAAATACATTTCAGAGAGAGTTGAAGTATTTGTTCCTTTTACCCCTCCCCCCACATATAAATATATCACCAGGTATTTGGGTAAAGAAAAATAATGAAATTATGTGTTATTACATATTGAGCACTATATTCAATTTGTTGTTAACACATGGGTGAGTGTTTCCATTCATTCCAGAATTATTCAAATATTTTTGATAGGTCAGTTGGTTCATGAAGTAAAAACCTCTAGGGTTCTTATATTCAAGTTTTGGTGAAAAAGACAATATGTGGAAGATAGTATTTTTCCTGAGACATAGATTCTTTGCATACAGTGCCATGCTATGTGTACTTCACAAGTCCCAGGACTTTAGTAACAAAAATACCAAATGATTTCATGAACCAGCTCATCATTATCTGTCATGGAAATTATTTTGTTCATTTTACTACATTAGATGAGCATAACTAACAGCTGCAATACTTTTATAATGCCCAATTAGATATGATAGCAGAAAAATTAAAATGTGAAAACATTAAATTGACTCAGAAAAGTGGAAACTCTGTCATATCATCTTATCTAAGGGACTGAAGATGAATTCCCAAATAATGTCCTCAATTACAAATAGGGTCCTCCTACACATGTAGGAAGTCCAAAATTTCTTTACATTCTTTCCACATTGTTGAATGTGAATTACATCATTCTTTGCAGTCTTATTTGAAAGAGTTTCCAAAATCAGGGAAAAAATTCCAGGGGAAATTTCTAATACTAAAGAAAGTGGATGCTCATGCCTTCTATAGCCATTATGAGGTGAACTTCACCTTATTTCAGGAATTTTTGTGACAAAAAGTGGAACTCCAGTATTAGTCTATATGCTTTCTTCTTATGTGCTTCATTGACTTTTACTTGGGACCCTCTCTTATCCCAGCCCAAATGCTAGATATGAGTCATCCATGGCTTTAGAGGAAATGGTCAAAATATAACTAGAGAACAGAAGTGTCAAAATAATGACTCATGAGGTTTTCAAAAGCCATAAATTTAGGCGTATGATAGAATATTTAAAAGCATTTGTAACCTAGTTTTCTTTTCTTCTCTTGCTCCAGATTCTATTGGCTCAGAACAAAAGGGGAAAGACACCCCATGGAAAGGAGTGAAATGAGAAAGGGAGAAACCATCAAGTTTCACCAGTTGTGGTTCAAGGAGCCTGTTACTCATGGATTGAGTACACATCAGGAACAAGGCCTTCCTAAAATCATTCAGCAACCCAGGCCCCTCATAAACTTCTTAACAGCTGGGAAAGATGGAATGAAAAAGAAATGTCACGAGATCTCTGATTAAATCAAGACTCCAGTGAAATGGCCATTGCTACAAGGGTTGCTCTTAATCTGAAGTGATCATGGCTGTAAAGGCAAATACCACCAGGAATACGCAGATCATTGGAATTCTGATGTCAGGGTAGGAATGCTCAAGTTGTCATGCTCTTTCCATTACTAGCAAAGGATCCTGGTGGAACAATATAAATTTATCTGAATAGCTTTGGCTATCCAAGCAGGGTTTTGAAAGTAACTATGCCTATGTAAATTCTTCTTACTTAAATGTGAATAACTTTCAAATCCTTACCTATAGCCTCCATTTTCTAATTTTATATGATGACATTTATTATTCAGGGTCTCAATAGGAAACATATGGCTCTTTCAAAGTGAGTGGTATGAGGAAGGTTTAATAAGAAGACTATTTACTAAGGTGTGGACAAGTCTCAAGAAAACCAACAAAGTTCCCTGGGGCTGTTAACTGCTGGAGCTCTTACTTTCCTTAAGTCTAAAGGAATAAATTAACAGAAGGCATATGGTATCCATATGGACAGGGCTGCCAGTCAGGAGTTGGGACAAGCTGTATAAGGGTTTAACAAATCCCTGATAAGCTAGGAGTGAAGTAACCATGGCAATAATACTCTGACCTCACTCTTTTCTAATCCCTTCCTCTGATTTCCTGGCAATGTCCTCTATTGGCTGAAATCAACTTGAATCCATTGGATGAAGGGGTCCATTGAAGCAATCCACACGACAGAGCAGAAAAGTGGGCAGAATAGTAATGTGCAGGGTGGGGGCAATTGAAGACATTCAGCATGGACAATTTTAAAAATGTTGGGAACACATGAAACACCGTCCTGGAAAGAAGTGCTTCCTTGGTGACTTTGATAAAAGCTATGGATCTTCAAAACAACAACAACAAAAACCATGAATAAATATAAATATTTGATTTTGCATGGCTTTGCAAGACAGTTTCAACCCCTGTGGCTTCTTCAAATATGAAGAATACAATAGTACCTAGGAATTCCCTACAAGAACTCACTGCTCTAGAGAGCAGTGTGTAGGATTAAATGCCATCCTGTAACAGTTTCATTTCCTTAGCTTTTTTCCCCTATTAAATTTTCCCTAATTTAGATATCTCAGAGTGAATCCAACACCTTTGGCGAACTGTAAGTGAACGGATCAGACCTGTTTTTATGTGACATATGCTGAATCTGAGGTGTAATATTGAATCTGAGCTATAGTATTGAGTCTGAGTAGCAAATCTCTGAAATAAAGGCAGACAGGAAATGTGGGGTTTGTCATGTGATAAGGAGTTGCCTGGCAACAGTGGCTAGAAGGCTGTCTTTTCTGGAGTCATGCAGCAGACTAAATTAGATTAGAAAGTGTGTATGAGAGTCAGAAACAGAGACAACAAGACACAAAGATAGAGAGCTAGAAACAAAGTGAAATGAAGAGACAAATAGAGAGTTTAGTAAACAAATAGATAAAAGAAATGAGAGAGAATGATAGTAAGTTGTGGAGAAAACAGGAAATGGAGAAAGGTCTGGGGATAGGCTGTCAGATGAATTCAATTGAAGAAAAAAGAAAAGGAAGAGGAGCAAAGGCTGAAAAGAGAAATGTCCAAAAGAGAAAGTGAGGGGATGTTGGAGCAACTCTACATTTCCAGGCCCCTTCACAGATAGGCTGCAATGTTACACTTACAATGAAAGTTACCCAGTCCCTTGTTCTAATTTAAGTTTTTATCATGATTCAAAAACCACAGTTTTAGCAGCAGAATGAACTAGGAATTATTTATTAAGTACTACTGTGTCCACAGGATTGCTCAGGCAAGTAAAGATCGATTTACAAAACTGCAATAATAGCTTGTCTCCTGAGCACAGCTTTTTTTTTTTTTTTTTTTTTTTTTTACATTTTACCAGGTGCTTTTACCTTATCATATCATGAGCCCCTGATTGTAGCTGTCAGGTAATGCAGTGATTGTCACTACTTCAATTACACATATGAAGAATCTAAGGCCCTGAGAACAAGAGTGGTTACCTAGGGCTCTATCCATGACCTTGATTCCAAGTTCTAGGGATAGGGCTATCTTTTCCAATTGCACACTAAATGTGGTGGACCTGATCAGGAATCCCTTGCTTTTCACCAACTGTTGAGATGGGAACTGAAGAGCTATTGCAAAGTTCCAAAAAAGTAAAGGCTTAGTTTTTCATCTTTTTCCCCATAGTGTTCAAATATGTCCATTTGTGTATCCAAGAACATGACTTAATTGGCTCATTTTGCAGGCAGCATCTGACAAACCCTTGAGATCACTAGCACACAACTTCTCAGGAGAACAATGCCTTGCTCATTGTCAGAACAATTACCAATAATTAAAAACCAGGGCTGGGATTGTAGCTCAGTGGTAGAGCACTTGCCTAACACGTGTGAGGCACTGGGTTTGATCCTCAGCACCACATAAAATTTAATAAATAAAATAAAGTATTGTGTTCATCTACAGATAAAAAATATTTTAAAAAATAATTTAAAAATACCTCCTGGGCTGGGGGAGGGATATTTGAGAGACAGGAGTAATTTGTAACTAAGGTCAGACTGGGGCTAATGAATCACACAGAGTGGGAGAGCTGGCAACTGAGTGCCTTGGAGCAGTATTTAGTTCCTGTCCTTTCCCAAGCCTTTCCAATGCTTGATGGCTGAGATGAAGCAGAAACAAGCTCTGTCTGGCAGCAAGATCATTTCTTGCGTTGATCTCTCCCTTGTCTGTACTATCCTGTGTCTACTGAAAGATTACATTTCCAAAAATGTCACTTACCTACTCAGCAACCCTCAATAATTCCTCCAATCATTATGGTATTAGTTTAGTCTCTAGCATTGTGTTAGCTTTTTTGGTACTGCAACTAAAGGACCCAACCAGCACAATTGAGGGAAAGATAAGTTTACTAGAGGGCTCACGGTTTCAGATGTTTTAGTCTATAGAAGGCCAATTTCATTCCTGAGGGCTGTGAGGCTGAATATCACCGTGGAAGAGGGTGAAAGAGGGATCAGGTGATCAGGAAGCAGAGAGAGACTCCACTTGCCAGGCACAAATATATACCCCAGAGCCACACCCCCAATTCCCACCTCCTTCAGCCACACCCTACCACTTCAATTACCTCTCAGTTAATCCCTATCAGGGGATTAAGGCATTGATTAGATAAAGGCTCTCATAATCCAATCATTTCTCCTCTGAACCTTCTTGTTATCTCACATGTGAACTACTGGGGGACACTTCACATCCAAAAAAAATAACAAGCATTCAAGAGTCACTTAATACTGCCCCAAACGTCCTTTACATCCTTATTCCTACAGCTTTATACATGCTTATTCCTATAGCCCAAGTTTCTGAAAAACTGGGATACTTGTTGTTTCCCTAACATACCCCATGCATTATATTCATGCTCTTGTTCTGCCTGTTTCCTCTGGTTGGAACCTCTTTTGCTTCTAATCAGAAAGTAGTTCCCACCAATATCTTCACATAGCACTTGGCTTAGTAATGTATCAAACTGGCTAAGCCAAACTACATTTCCCAGGATTCCTTTTTCTGAAGTTTATAGTGGGCCATGAAAGAGCAGTTACTTTGTAACTCACAAGTGGATTAGTTCTCCTAAAAGAAGAATATTATAAATGAAAGCTACCCCATATACATGGCCTGTTCTTTGTGGGTCATTTCCCCTCCTGCTTCATGAGTTGAGCAACATGTGGCAATCACTGGAAACTAAAGTGTGTGAATATCATCTGAACCACTAGATATATCCTTAAAATTTTCTGTTACGTAAGCCAATATTTTTTGCTTAAGTCTGTTTGAAAGGTGTTTCTGTCAATTTCAGCTAATAATCACTGACTATTCAATACACTGGTAACAAAAACTGAATTTTGAGTTAAAAAAAAAACTAAAAAAATTGTTAAGTGTCATGTTTCAAATCTGCATAACAATTTCTCACTCTAGCTCTGTGAGTTTTACAAGTCACTTCTCTTTTCTGGGTCTAAGTTTTAATACCAGCATAAAATGACAATTTTACAAAATGATCTCTAAGTTTACTTCCAGCTCCAACAATGGAAATAACAATACTCATGGGTATTTCTGGAATTCTTAACCTCTGGAACAGCAAAGAACTGGGAGGAGATAAGGATTCTACCATCAGCTCTGTCTCTAGTTAGCTAGAGGACCTTGGTCCAGAAAGTTCCCCTTTCCAGGCTTGGTGATACATGCCTGTAATCCTAGCAACTTGGGAGCCTGAGGCAAGAGGATTGCAAGTTCAAAGCCAGCCTCAGCATCTTAGCAAGGCCTTATGCAACTCAGCGAGGCCCTGTCTCTAAATAAAATATAAAAAAGGGCTGGGGATGTTGCTCAGTGGTTAAGTGCCCCGTGTTCAATCCCTGGTACTGAAAAAAAACATTCCCCTTCTGTGTCTCACTTCTCTCTCACACATTCCATTGTAAACTTGTACTTGTTGCTCTTAGGAGTTGCTATAACTCCAATGTATCGGGCATCTTTGAGCCTCTGAAAGCTTGTCCCTAAACTAGGTCAAGACATTTCGTATATTTCTGTTCATTTGGATGTTTGTGGGTTTTGCTATTTTTACACCTGCTGAATGTTTCAGTGGTTTCTTCAACTTTGATAATCTTATTTTTTTTTCCATAGAAAGGACTGTCTTGTTCCCCTTTGTAACACCCAGGAAAATTTAAGTTAATTTTCTAGTTTCCTTGGTTATGGCTAAATCTTTTGAAAGTATTTGACCAAAAAAATTTACTTTTAGTCCACTATCTGAAGAGAGAGTAGTGGGGGAAAAGGGAGAAGGAGTGAGAACAGGTGTCAGAATTGGAAAAAGTTTTCTATACCAGTTAGGGATGTTCCAATGTATTCTAATATCAAAGTTAAACAAAAACATCACTTTGATTCTAAGCCTCCTATTTTAATATGCTTATGACTTTAAGGCAAAAAATGAATACGTATTTTAAGATTTGAACAGGCCAGAATTCTGAGAAAATAGAATTTTGGTAAATATGGCATTATCGAGTCTCATGAATCATATAATATAGTGAGATGTTTTTAGGTATGAATGTAGATTTCTCAAAAGTCCGAGCACTGCATCATGGATGGTCACTTAGAATATCAGGAATCACTGAGTTTATCATAAAATCTATGAAGAAAATTACTTTAAGATTCTTCTTTCTTTCACTTAAGAAGCACCTAAAAGTTGGTGCTCCTGGCTCCCTCATCTAGTTTTTTATCCTGGTACCCTGCTCTTCATTCTTTCTAACTTTTGGGGTTTTGAACCCCATCAGTTCCTTACAGGTTATTATTTCAGGGACACAGAAGAGAAGTTGGCCTATGTAAGGTATGTAATGAAATAAAGTGAAATCTTATAGATCCATCACCACGTTTGAGAACTAGAATGCTCTTATTCTTTGAAGTCCACTTATACCTTTCCTAACCTATCATCCTCTCAATCTTTTTTTTTGTTTTTGTACCAGGGATTGAGCCCAGGGGTGCTTAACCACTGAGCCATATCCCTAGTGCGCTCGCTCTCTCTCTCTCTCTCTCTCTCTCTCTCTCTCTCTCTCTCTCTCTCTATATATATATATATATATATATATATATATATATAATATGAGGTGTCTCCCAAAGGTTTATGTCTAAGACAATGTAGGAATGCTCAGAGGTGAAATGATTGAATTATGAGAGTTGTGATCTAATCAGTGGATTAATCCACTGATAAAGATTAACTGGGTGGTAACTGTAGGAAGGTGGCATGTGGCTGGAGGATGTGGGCCACTGAGGGTATGTCTTTGTGTTTATATTTCATCCCTGGTGAGTGGAGCTCATTCTGCTTCCCTGCTCCTGTGTCCAGGGCTGCTTTCCTCTGTTCTTCCTCCAGCCAACCATGGACTCAACCTCTAAAATCATGAGCCAAAATAAACTTTTCCTCCTATATTAAAACACACACACACACACACACACACACACACACATACACACAAAGAATCTGACTAAAACACTTGGAATGCTGTAGATGACAACCCTTCACAACTAAGTATAACCTGGCTCAAAATGTCAATATTGTTGTACAGAGCTCGTAGACCATTTTAAGTGGATTTTGATTGCCAGGCTTCTTTTGTATGCAATTACAGATAGAAAATTCATCACAGTAATTGGCCTTGATCATAGTTGAGTTTTATGATGATTAATTTGGTAATAACATGAAGACTGGATATGTGAGGGAACAAGATGAAGGTGGGGCAACATTAGGACAATATAACAAAATTCCAGGCAAATAGTAATAAAGGTAATGATACTAAGAATTGGTGAGAATGTGGAGTAAACAGAATGATCACTATATATCTAGATGTGAAATTTTTGGATCTGTATAAGTTCAACTTTTCTAGGTAATGCCAATTATATTTTAAAGTGGTTGTACTAGTATATAGTCCCACCAACAGTAAATGAGAATTCTATTTGCTCCACATTCTCACCAATTCTAGCTGTAATTGCATACAAAAGAAGCCTGGCAATGAAAATCCACATAAAATGGCCTACAAGCTCCGTATAACTACAAATACCAACCTATTATGGCCTATTACATAGTACTTAAATAAGCTCTTCTTTTTCTCTGCTGTCTGTTCACCTTTATTTATTGTTGAATACATGCTCTTTCTTATGGTCATTTGCTCAGTAATTTATAGGCACTTGCATTCATCTAGTCAATATATATTCTAATTTACTGAGCATCTATTATGGTGCCTGGCACCACTGTACATACTGGGGATATAGGGTAAAAAGAAGATCCAGGACAACTCTATAACTGATCCTATTTTTAGCTTCCCCTGCACCCAAATCTTTGATCGCAGGAAACTTTGCCCCTCACCAGTACATGATTGTTCTCAGGAATCCTTACCTCTTGGAACCTAATGTTTTCCAGTTTGCAATTTTGGCCCCCATACATCATGTCTGGTCCTTCTATATACAATTATGATGTGAGTATTCAATGGGGATGGAACAGAGAGGTGTCTCGGAGAACTGGGGAGATTGGCTTTTTCCTGCATACCCTGATAGGGTTGTTGTTGGCTTGCTAGTGTCCAGGTACTTTCTCCCTTTGGGTCTTCCCTTGGGCTCTGGTATCTTCCTGTTGCTGTTCTGTCCTGCCTGTCTCTGATGACTATCAAGCAGATCTGGAGGAGGCTATGATGATGAAGCATGCCAGGAACCATATATTCCACATGTCATGGTCTTGGTCCTGGACCCAGTGAAACTGGCCAGGAGACTAAGGGGATTTAACTAGGGGCCTCCAGCCTGAGCAGGATCTGAACTGAGAGAAAAAGAAGAAAAAAACCTAATTTATTAGAGTTGTTTTTTTCTTCCAGATGTCTTTTGCAACCCACAAGGAAAGGGACAGCTTCCTCTAACTTGGTGACTTGAGGAAAAGAGTGAAAAAAAAATTAGACAGTAGACCACTGTCTAATTCTTTCTTTTACATAGTGTTCTGAGGCCATGTATAACAAAAGGAATGACCAGGGTGATTGCACTTCTTTAAAACACTTCTTCCTGATGCTATGTTTAGAGAGTGCTTCATAAGTCTTTTTGCAGGTGCACTAAGGCTCACAACTTTGTCTTTCAGTGGAGATGGGCTTCAGGACACTTCAATATATGGCTAAGAAAAGTCATTGACACCGATGCTACTATGCTTAGTTATTATTCAGTGTTTTATTCTAAATCTCAGGGGAGTTTACTTGCTTAAGGCCTAAACTAACAGCTCTTCTTAAAATTGGTCATCATGTGTCTAGCTTGTCATATTTCAAAGAGTTGTTTTTGTGTTAAATTCAAATTTATTTCTTGCTGACTGAAAACACATTGATAAATTCAAGGATTCATTTTGAGGTAGTCTCTTGCCAAACAATCCCCACATGGTAGTTCTCTGGGCAGCATTTGCAGCAATCTAGTTAACTCACAGCTAATTTGCAAAACAAAATAAGAGGCTTTTAAACCGCATTTAGGTTTGTCTTATTCTAAAAAAAATTATCTAAATGTTGGAAAACAATTTTATTATTTTCCCTAAGGTATAATTAAGACTAGGTTGAAGTCCAAGGCAGGTGAGAAATTTGTTTATTTTTCCCCTATGTTAATAAAAATTAACTAAAAGTGTACCTGCTGCATATCTGGTGATCTTGATCTTGTAACTAGCAATGCAAAGAAAAAAACATGGTTCTGACCTCAAATTTGTTTGACTCAAAAGGTTAAAAATGTAGAGTAACTAACTGAAAGTTTCTTGGTCAGCAAAACAATAATCACAGAGCAGTTGGACGAGTGTCTTCATAGTGCAAAGTAAGCACACAGGAGTATAAAATAAACTGAAATTTGAAAGATGAGGAGCTTTTGGAGAAATAATGGCATATAATTGAAATCTCCAGGCAGAAAGAATGTTAAGTTCAAAGAAAGTCATCGAGGCAAAAAAATAATATTTTGAAGGTACTGCCAATGTTTCAGTGTGAGGTAGAGTAGTGAGAGTTGAGGCTAAAGAGTCAGGCAAGGGGTTCAGTCGTCAGAGACCAAGTATCAGTTGACCAGACTTGATTCTTACAGCTGTGAGAGTCCATTAAAGTGTAATATGGGAAGTGATTTGTGTTTTAGAAATGCCACTCTGGGGTTGGGGCTGTGGCTCAGAGGTAGAGTGCTCGCCTACCATGTGTGGGGCACTGGGTTCGATCCCCAGCACCACATACAAATATGTGTCCACCTATAACTAAAAAATAAATATTAAAAAAAGAAATGCCACTCTGGAAAATTTGTGGAGAATGGATCAAAGAAGGGAAACATCGAGTGAAGATTATAGCAGTAGTTTATTTGAGAGATACTGAAGTAGAGGTAGAAGGCATGTTGAAAAGTCCATAGAATTGAGAATCAACAATTGATGGGGTGTGGGCTATATTTGGATATGGGGGGATGCAGCACGTATTGAAAACTTAGAGGTATAATTGGTAATGGATGTACTGACAATTTAGTAAGCCTGACTGGGAATAGGGAAAGAAGGCAATGAGGAGAATGCCCCCCTAAACCAAATGAATGGTGATGACAATGAGATAGATAAAAGAGAAAGGGCAGATGGGTAGAAAATATGTCAAGTAATGGGAGGTATCAATGAAGTGCGGAGAAGGAATGGAAGAATGAAAGAGCATCAGATTGTGGTCTATTTAATTTCAAATGTCAAAGAGTAATTTAAGGTGAAGAACAAGTTAAGAGTGAGTTTTTGTCTAACTGTGGCTAGTATGGTATAAACAAGTTCAGCAGAAAATGAGGAAATCAAATTTTTTGAGTGGTTAATGTAGATATTGGGATCATCTGGAGGTAGTAGGATGGAGCAGAGAGGAAGACCAGTGAATTGCTTTGATCAGTGGATGATAGCATGATGAAGTCATAGAACATGGTATTGCAAGATGGTACAAACCTTGAAAATACAGAGGTTATTTACAATGATAATGAGAAATGGTCTAGAAGCAACATGAGAATGAAGAAAACCCCATATTTCTTATGGTCCTAAGGTCCACATTGCAGGCAAGAACAGTGTTCACAGAAGAGGACTTCAAGGTAAGTTATGATCTTAGGGAAAAGCCAGGTTGCAGTTAAGTCCTGAAGATGAAGGAAACAATCAAAGAAGATATTGGACTGGAGATGTTTCTGGGTTTCTCATTCTGTTCCATTGATGTATTTATTTAGCCTTGAGCAAGAACTTCACTAATTACTATAGCCTTATAATGATATTTAACATAGTGGAGTGAATCTTCCCACCACCTTCTTTAGTATTTTGACCATTGATTCCTTAACATATAAATTTTAGAGTTATATTGATAACTTCCACATAATAGGGCCTGTTAGAATTTGACTGCAATTGCATTGAATTATCAATAAATTGGAAGACTATTAATATATTGTTTTTGCCAGCTTTTTCATTGCTGTGACTAAAGGACCTGACCAGGACAATTATAGAGGAGGAAGAGTTTATTTGAGGGCTCATAGTTTCAGAGGTCTTAGTCCATAGGAAGTCCAGCTACATTTCTCAGAGCTGGAGGTAAGGCTGAACATCATGGTGGGATAGGGTGGCAGAGGGAAGCAGCTCACATCATGGTGACCCGGAAACAGAGAGAAAGTCTCCACTCTCGAGATACAAAATATTTAGCCCATAGCAACACTCCCAGTGAACCACTTCCTCCAGCCACACCCACCTGCCTCCAGTTACCATTCAGTTATCCCATTAGGGATTAATTCACTGATTAGGTTAAGGGTATAACCCAATCATTTGTCCTCTGAAACTTCTTGCATTGTCTCATATGTGAGCTTTTGGGGCACACCACATCTAAACCATAACACATATTTACAATATTGGGTTTTGTGACATACAACATAGTTCTATAATATTTTGTAGAGGTCTTGCACATTTTACATTAGACTTATATGAATAAATAGATTTCTAGGCACTTCATATTTTAAGTACCACTGTAAAACAGTTTTTTTTAAATTAATTTATTTTATTTTTATGTGGTGCTGAGGATTAAACCCAGTGCTAGGTAAGTGCTCTACCACTAAGCTACATCCCCAAAACTTAGTTTTAATTTAATTTTATAATTAGTTTCTTGAGTCAATTTTATTTTTATAACTTCTTGGGAAAAGTCACTAATTAAGAGACTTTTTCTCTTCTGATTTCTACTTTAACTGCATGTCACAAAATTTTGCTATTTGGTATATTCATTGTTTTTTAGTTCAAATTGTTTTGAATCTTCATTATAATTGCTTCCTTTATCCATGAATTCTTTTAAATGGAATACTTTCAAACATTAGAATTTTCTAGTTAGCATTTTGTTTTTGATTTCTAGCTTTAAACCACTGTGTCATAATATAATCTGTGTGTTTTCAATATTTTACAACTTGTTAAATGGACATGGATACAGTCAATTTTTATAACTGTTACATATGTACTTGAAAAATTGCTTTTTATTTGCTTGGTAGATATAGATGTAGTTAGGTCAAGTTTTTTAATGATTTTATTCAATTCTACTATGTGTTTATTGATTTTTTTTTTGCTTGTTTCTTAATTACCGAGAGAGGTATATTATTCAAATATGATTGTTTATTTCTCTTCATATTTATATCAGCTTTTGGTCTTATAATGTTAGATTACATAATTAGGTAATAAAAATATTAAGACTTTACAGAGTAATAGATACATTAACAATTATACCTAGGTAGGGCATGATGTAACTTGTGGGGCATGTTGCATCAGAAAGGAGGAAACCTAACTTGTTGGCTGCTACCCACTTCCAAGTCCTGGGGCCACAAGTGGCTAAGATAGCGCCTGGCGATCAGCCAGAAGGCATTGCCGTGCTGAAAAATCAGACCACCTCTAGGATAGGCTCAAAACCATTCTGCCCTCACAGACAGCTTGTGTCTCCCATTACGACCTGTAGGATGGGTGTACATGTGAACTCTCCCCACCCTGCTGACCTTTATCCTGATTGGCTCCTGTACATTATACTAGCAGTGTGTGTTTTCTCAATAAATGAGATCCTCCTTTGACTGGTGTCCCTGACATATCTGATTGTCCTCTGGCTAGGGAGGGCTGGGTGCTGATGGTCAGTTGACCCTCTCCTTTCTTGGCTCATCCTGGTCAGGGCATGCTCTCCCCAATCTCTCCCACAGGTCAGAAGAGAACGAGGGTCTAAAAACCCTGACAAAAAATAAATAAATAAAAATAAAAATAAAAAAAATAAAAACCCCGACATCCCTAGATATTTTAATTCATTACTCTCAGAATGTGAAAGTTAAAGCTTGCAAAAAACAATGTTATAAAAGGTGTGAACACAATAACAAGTTTGAGGTATATGATAAATATAAAACTGTATACTCAACAAAAATAGATTACATGTTCTTTTGAGTACATCCATCATTTATAGAAATAGAACATAAAATAGGAAAAAAGAGGCTTCAATAAATTCCAAAGGATCTGAATTGTAAAAAGTAGGTTCTCTCATCATAATGCTTATGCAGAAGTTAACAAAAAGATAACTTTGAAAACTCAAATATTTGGAAAGAAAATAGCACATTAGTATCCTCAAACTTGTGATCCTCCTGCCTTAGCCTCCCAAGTCACTGGGATTATAAGCATGAGACTGTATAGCCAGCCTTATTTTCCTTTTCAAAAAAAAATTTAAATTGGCATGCAAAAATTGTACATATTTATAGGATACCTTATGATGTTTTGATATGTATGTATTATGTATTGTTTGAATTAGGGTAAGCATCTCTATCTGCTCAAAAATTATCATTCTTTGTGATGAAAATGTTCAAAATCATTTCTTACAGCTTTTTTTTTGAAATATGCAGTATTATTGCTATCATTAGTCACTCCACTGTGCAATAGAAAACAGAACACATTTCTCTTATCTCAGTACCCTTTGACCAACTTTTCCTCATTCCTCTCTCTGCTCTACTGTCCTAAACCTCTGGTAACTAGCATTCCAATCTCAACTTGTATGAGATTAACATTTTTAGATTCTACATATGAAAGAGATCATGTGGTATTTGTCTTTTTGTGCCTGGCTTATTCCACTTAATACAATGATCTTCAGTCCATCCACAATATTCCAAATGACAAAATTTCAACATTTTTAAGTATGAATGATATTCTGTTGTGTACGTGTCCCACAATTTCTTTATCTGCTCATCAGTTGATGGATACTTACATTTTTTTTCTTCATATTTTCTTGGCTATTGTGAATAATGCTACAGTGAACATGAAAGCAGTTCTATTTTTAACTCTTTGAGGAACCACTGTACTGTTTTATTTATAATGACTATACTAATTTACATTTCTATCAACAATATGTTAGGGCTCCCTTTTATTCTACCTCCTCATTAGTGTTATGCTCGAATTCGGGACCCCCAAAAGACCACCAGAGACTGAGATGTAAACAGCAAAGAGGTGTTTATTGCAAGCTAGCTTGGTCCTCCGAGTGCACACAGCAACTGGTGACACTGAGAGGCCCCGAGCCCAGGGTTTGCAGAAGTTTTATACACTCTTTGGAGAGGGCAGGGACTTCACATACATCATAGCATCTCTTAGCAAATCATCACACACCATGGGAAAATCATAAAACAACTCTGAAACATGATTAGCACATTCACTGGGGGGAACAAGTTGGGTAGGGGTGATTGGTCAGTACAAAAGGGGTATTCATTTGAACTGATTGGTTTAAGCCAAGAGGGGTGTTTGTGCTGAACTACATGGTTTCCCAACACCATAATCTACTGGGAGGGTCATCTGGCATCCCAGGTATTTCCCTGTCTCATGCTGATTGGTGGCTGCTAGGGGATTGCTATGGGTCCCAACCTAGCCTGACTGAGTCAGGGACAGCAGATAACAGCAGATCTCTCCTGTTATTTGTAGATGAACCACTTAGCAGGGTGGAAATGTGCCTAGGAGTGCTCTGTGGGTCTTTCCAAGGACAAAGGTCATGTCCCTTCCTTGGACAGGCTTTGCTCTGAGGTAGAGGCTAGTTTTTCAATTAGAACTTATATTTTTAGTCTTTTTGATAATAGCTATTCTTATAGGGGTAAGGTGATAGCTCCTTATATTGTTGATTCACAGTTCTCTGATGCTGATTAGTTATATTGAAATTTTTTTCATATACTTGTTGTCCACTAATATATTTAGATCGATTTCTCTGCTTTACAAGTTCCTTATATATTGTGGATATTAACTCCTTGCCAGATATATAGTTTGCTTGTGAGAAGGGCTCCTTTCTAATGTGACTATCTTTTGGGTGTCAGGGGGCCTGCATTAATCTTGCACTGGTCTTCAATTATTTTAGATTTCACTCCAACTCCCTTTGCTCCTAATTACTGTATCCTTGTATCCTTAGCAATGTTCTTTCTGTTTTCCCCTCAGGTTATATTTTACCTGACCAAGAGAGTTTCTTAGAAGGACTAATCAATATATTCTGCATTGTGATAACAGCAATATTTCCTAATTCGAAATTTAATCCTGTCATTAACTTAAGTCACTGAACTTTTCAAAATCATTCTGACATATTTATTTACTCTGTGATCTCTGAGACATTATCAGTAGTGCTAATCAAGTATTTCGTATGGTCCCCATATTCTACTGCCCCCTTTAAAAATTGATGCATTATAATTATGCATAAAATGGAATACATTGTGACATATTCACACGTGCTCATAATGTAATTTGGTCAATTTCAGTACTTCCCCTTTTCCCTTCTCTCTTCCCTCCCCATGGGGGCCCTTTCTCTACTTTACTTGTTCTCTCTTCTATTTTCATGAGATACTTCCCAATCTTTCTTTCCTTTTTCTCTCTCTTTTTTTTAAAGAGAGAGGAGAGAGAGAGAGAGAGAGAGAGAGAATTTTAATATTTATTTTTTATTTTTATTTATTTTTATTTTTTTATTGGTTGTTCAAAACATTATAAAGCTCTTGACATATCATATTTCATACATTAGATTCAAGATGGTTATGAACTAGTTATCAGTGGATATAACATCTTTGTTTGTATGTGGTGCTGAGGATCGAACCCGGGTAGCACGCATGCCAGGCGAGCGCGCTACCACTTGAGCCACATCCCCAGCCCTCCTTTTTCTCTCTTGTTTCCATGTATGAGAAAGAAAAAATCTGGACCATGACTTTCTAAGTCTGGCTTATTTTGCTTAACACAATGTTCTCAACTTCCATCCATTTCCCTGATGATAACACAATTTTGTCTTTCTTTATGGCTGAATAAAACTCCATTGTATATATACTACATACGTGTTCTTTATCCATTCAACCTCTGACAGGCACCTAGGTGGGTTCCATAACATGGCTATTGTGAATTGTGCTGTAGCTCTCTTTCAATTAAATGGGAACATGTAATTATTTATAAATAATGAAATGTGAATATTAGTGACTTATACCATTTCTAGGATGAGTCATTTGAGAGCTAGTGCATGATCCTCAAGCTTTCTCTTCCCTGGCCCTGTGAACATGAAAACCAGATATTGAGATGAGAACATCAAAGATGGGCGGAACCTAGATCCCTGAGTCCTCAGATGGGAAAAAGAACTGTTAATATTCATTTGAACTCATGGAAGCTGAAAAGTCAAGCCAACGTTCTGAGATGTTCATTTATTCCAGCAAAATCTAACCTATCTTAACAAATGTACCTTTTCTCCAGTACTCCTATCAACATCTGTACCATTATTATAGAAGCCTATGAACTCCTCTTCCTCCATGTTTTATAGGTAGTGTGCATCCAAAATATCCCTTATTTTAGTCCATTAAATGTCTTCTCATTTTGGCCCTTCAATTCCTATGAATGGATGAATATTCAGTTATGATCTGATTGTAGCCTATGAGTCATCTATATCATTTTCTTCTCTTTCTCCATTCTCATATGCAAAGACTCATCATTCATTCATTCATCAAATATTTATTGAACACCTATTATCTGCAAGGTGCTTTAGGAGAACTGGGATGTAGCAGTGTAAAAACCATTCAAAACTCCTTGCTACCATGGTACTTATATTTAGCAGGGGGAGGTACACAACCCACAAAATAACTAAAATGCATAATCCTTAAAAGATGTTAAGTGCAATGGGGGAAATTAAAGTAAGAAAGGGTAGCAAGTAGAGAGTGGTGTTTGGAAGGTTGAGATGTTATTTTAAATAAGCTGCTCAAGGCAGGTTTCATTCTGAAGGTGGCATTTGAGCAGAGACCTGAAAGATATAAGAGCAAAAGCCATATAGGAGAAGAGGATTCTAAGAAAGGGAACAATAATTGGGAAACCTTGAAGGTGGAATCCTGCTTGGTTTACTTAAAAGAAAAGAAAAGAAGTCCTAAATGTAGAACAGAGTAAGTGAGAGGGAGACACGTTTTTTTCTTAAAAATCTTGTAGTTTTCAATCTTGAGTTTTGGTCTTTGACACATTTTGAATTAATTTTTGTATTTGGTGTAATATAAGAATAATTTAATTTTGAACATTTTACTTTTGCTTTGACTGATACCATCACAGAAATGTTAATGTTGAATAGGAATTTGAAATATGTGATCTTTCCTTTCCCTTCCCTGTCCAGAACATTCCTAGAATTTCTTTAATACCCAACCCAGCTGTTGTGAATCATTCCAGAAAGTAAGAGTGGAGAGAATGTCCAGAATTTGGAGCTCATAAAAAAAGGACTTGGACATGGTCAACAGATTTGTTGATTGGAGGGTTCATTAGTGAGCAGAGAGAGAGCAGAAAACAGTGCCATGTTGAAGAATCTAAAAAGGGTAAGGATAGGCGGCGCTCTTTCTGAGGGCTCTGCTACAAAACTTGTTTATCATTTATTTTGGTAATCAGATCTCAAGTGCTTCTCAATTGTTTTGATAATGAAAAGGAACTAGAAGATTTGTTTCTCCAACTATATCTTTCCCTGAAGCATTGTTATAACCCAAGCAGTGGTGGAATTTACAGACCAATCAATTTTCACTTAGACTAGGGTCTAATGAAGGCAGTGTCAGAATCTGGTAGATTCAGGAGATCACATTCCATCTCCACCACTCACTGGCTATGTAACTTTGGAAAAGTCATGTTTTATTACATTCAATTTCCTCATTTGTAAAATTTGAGCATTGAAGTCCTTTCCAATCATTTAAAAATAATTTTGAGAATTTCAAGCAATAGAAATGTAGACATAAAAGTTGTCATTGAGATCACATTGAGCATAATGGAGTCATTGGGCCTAAATTAGATCCTTTTGGAGAAATTGGCCTAGAGGTGAGGGTGTATGCTATCTGAAATCAATGGTGGCAGCAGGGGTGGGGTGAGGGTACAGATTTGAATATACTGTGCATAGTGCTGTCTGTTCCTGCTGTGCTTGACATCCTTTCTCACCAATACATGATTTTCCAGTAATCAAAGAGGCCAATGAAATGTCTGCATGTTTATTTCACTCCTTGATTTAAGTGGGGCTTCTCATACTAATCTTTTCATTCACTATTTCCTGTTTTTTTTTTTTTTAATATTTGACTCCCATTTGGGAGAAGACATTAGAAGTCAGTACAATGAGAAACAGTGTTTCTTGGCTATCTAGGCTTTTATGTGTAGTTTACAATATCTTCTACAGGTTTTCCTTCAAGTTTTTCTCCATGATGCTTCTCTCCACTGCACCTCTTCACACCACTGCTGCTGACCTCAGTTCAAGCTTTCATCCCTGACCTAGACTTTACTAATATATTTCTTATTCATTTCCTCCTCTGGTGTGTATGCCCCCTCTTTAATCCCTTCTGTATAAGGCCATTTACCTTTCCATCTATCTTCTCTATGCCCTTCCTGTTATGCACACTTGGATCCAGACTAGAGGCTACTGGTCTTCCCCTAAGTGATCCATTATTATAGATTTAAGTAATCCTTCTTCTATCAGAACTCCATCTTCTTTTAAATACAAGACTATATACCCTTCTCCCAAAGCCCCATTTGCGGGCTCTAATTGCATGTGCAATGTACTGCTCTCCTTGTGCCCGGATCCCATAGTAGCTTTTTATGTATATTTTTCTGTTGTACTGGGGATTGAACCCAGGGCTTCAAAAATGATAGTCAAGTACTCTGCCAGTGAGTTACACTGCTAATTCTTTTTATTTATTTATTTATTTTTAATTTTAAGACAGGGTCTCGGGGCTTGGGTTGTGGCTCAAGTGGTAGCGTGCTCGCCTGCCTTGCGTGCAGCCCGGGTTCGATCCTCAGCACCACATACAAACAAAGATGTTGTGTCCGCCGAAAACTAAAAAATAAATATTAAAATTCTCTCTCTCTCTCTCCAAAAAAACAAAAAAACAAAACAAAAAAAAAAAACGACAGGGTCTCACTAACTTGCCTTCACCAGTCTTGAACTTATGATCCTCCTTGCCTCAGCCTCCCTTCTATGTGATTATGTCTCATTTCCCTTAAAAGTCTGGAATATTCATTTCACTCATCCATAGCTCCATTCTCTTCATATTCTTCCTCATTTTTAAAACAAACTCTTTTTGTCCACCATAATTCATCCCCTGAATCTCTATCCTATTTAACAAATAAACAAAGAACCCTAACCAGGTTGCATGTGGGTTTTACTTGAAAAATTTGACAGGTGATATCCTAAAACACAAAATATAGAAGTCATTTAGGTACTATTTGCCAGTGTAGGAGTCTGATTGAAAAATAATGAGGCTACAATTAATCAATTCCATTGAATTCTGCCTAGGTGTTCTTTTTTAAAATTTGTTCTTTTAGGTATACATGACAGTTGCAGTAGCAGGTGTTCTTAATTAATTAATAAGGCACCACATTTGCTCCCCTGGTGTCCCTTTCTCTTTTATTTAAATGTCAAACTCAAGTGGGAAGGTTGGTTAAACTATTTATTTGATTTATTTCTTAGCTTGTGGTTTGACTAACTTAGTCTTTTGCTTGTTCTTGGGCCATATGGGGTTTTTAAGCCATGAATAATTCTTTATTTTGCTCTTAAGAATGTGGGTGTATTGCATCTATTTAATCCTTTGAATTTACAGTGTGGGCTGGTCTAGATTCAGAGGTAAGTATAGTAATTTGGGGGCATCATCCATTTTCACAAAACAAGATGACAGGAATCCACTACAGACTTTCTAACAGTTTCCGTGTTCCAGATGTTGTTTATGAGAACATTTCTCATTATAGGGAATTGTTTCCCCCACACTTCTTTTCTCCCACATGGAGCGGATTGGGTTGAGGTGGGACATGAATTGGCAATATGCCCTACTGGACAAACAGCCACCAAGGTTATGTTTGTTAATATTAATATGGCTAAATCAGGGAAAAATTATATTAGGAACAGGATACATATATATTTAAGTGCATGATCTGTTCAGAAAGCTATTACATTCAGGGAATTTTTGCTTTGAACTTATAGCTTCTATTTAGGATTCAGTTATGGAAATGAAGTTGGAGTAACTCTTCTTGTATTCCATTAAATGTAAACTTATAAAGAGAGCTTTTTACAGCAAAATGCATTTCTATGCCATTCTATCTATGCAGAACTTCATTTTGTGTTTATTAAAATAAATGGAAATGCTTGTTTCAACTTGAAGATCATGTCTGGAACTTAATTTGCAAAGTATTCTCTCTATACCATCTCACAGATCAGAAAGCCATCACCTTATTCCAGATGACTTTAAAAAAAGAGAATAATCCTCAAAGCAGTCCTATATAGTAGATGCTATGATTAACCCCACTTTTTAGCCAGAAGGGAAGAAGCTATAGTAGAGGTCAAAGTTTAGACCCAGAAGTCTGAACTCATACTGCTTAGGTTTGAATCTTAGCTCTGCCACTCATTAATTGTGTGATCCTAAGCAATTTAGCTAACTTCACTGTGCCTCGTTTTTCTCATCTCCAGAGTGACATAATAATAAGAATTCCTTATATAGTAAAATAGGTTAACATATGGAAACACCTAAAATTATCACCAAGTAAACAATGAAAGATCTTTTTCTTCTTCTGAAGTTAAGTGGTCATATTCTGGTCATTCATTAGGATAGTGGGAAGGAAAAATATGGCTTATTGGAGCAGTCTGGATTTATCCTTAGCTCTTAGAATGAGCTGTGTGACTATGATTGGGGGCAGGACAGTGCTAGCATATAGAAGGATTAGAGAATGCAATCCAGGGAGAGTGAGTGCCTGAGATGTGTCATAAATGTGTCTGCCCCAACTGGGATTTCCTGGAGTTCAGAAAATATTAAAAGGCCTTTTCCTACATGAACAAGGTTTCAAGAAGAATTTGGAACCCCAAGGAATATAGAAAGTACTGAGCCCAATTAATTACAATGAATTCATTTTTAAACTATGATTTTACACTCCTAATTTACAAGTAGCAATTCACAAATCAACTAACAGCACATTATAGTTTTACCTTGGAAGGACAGTTGCTGTTAACCAAGCAGTGGAATAAACTACCTGACTCATGTGGGACCACTTTTTAACATTGTAACTTGTAATTCATCATTGGACTTGGTGTTTTATTGTCATCTCAATTTAAATATTTCAAATATAATTTTGTTCAAAGCTCTCAGTTCATATTGAATTAACTAATGTTTCCCTTTTACTTTTCAGGCACACTCTTGGGTAGTTTCTATAGCAGTGGCTTCAGCATCTGTACCTTCCTATTAGCAGCTTTGTTTCAGAAATTCCTGTGGAAACTGGTTTGGTTCACAATGGAATACAAGACAAAATGCAAGATTTCTTCATGTTTTTATTTTGCTAAAATGAGGGATAAGTGTACTTGGAACAATCACCCACATGGAAAGCAAAGGAGGAATTTAGCAGAGCATAATGTGTGTCAGCTTGAGTAAGTATCAATCGCATGCCCCTCACTTGGAATTGGATTCCAGTCTCTGACTACTCAAAGGGTTTCGCAATGCACGAAGAAATATGCAGTGTCTAGCAATACTAGCAATAAGCAACGAATCACAAGGGCCCCCTAGCATAGAGTAGTCACCAGGCCTCTGAGCAGGTACACTCAGGTGATTCAGTATTCTTTTATCTAGTCTTATAAACAATATTTATTGCGACAGCACCACTTGCCAGGCATTTTGCCATGCACAGCCAGACACATGTTCTGCCCCTGGGGATGTGATAATTTAGTAGTACTACAGATGGTGAAACAAGTGATTCCAATATTGTGTGGTGCTGTGATACACACAAGAGGAGCTCCTAAACCAGGCTTGCTGGTTTGCAAAGAAAATCAGGTGGCTCGGCATGCCTGGAAGTTAAGTGTTAATCTTCACACTTTTATATATTTTTCTCAACTCTGACCCAATCTATAAGCAAGTCCTATTTTCAGAGTAAAATATAATTCCAACTACTTTTTAACACCTTTTCTTTTTTTCACTCTGACCCAGGTCAGTATCGTTTTTCAGGTAAACTACAATGGCCTCCTAACTGTTTTCCTCACTTCTGATTTTTATTCCTATGGCAAATATCATAGATTAATTCACTTAACTACATTTTAACCCCAATTATCACATGACTTACTGATTGATACAGGCTAGAAAGCAAGACTGTATTTCCTGAACTTCCACCCGTATGTACTAGATTTCATGCATGGCTTAGTTTCTGACAAATGGACAAATCTGCATGAGATTTGGAAGGGGGAATGAAGGGCAGTCCATGATTCTTCTGTGGTTTTTGATTTTTGCAAATGAGGCTGGTTTGGGAAGTTTTTGCTTCTTCCGCAGCAGTGGTAATAAAGGTCCCAGAGTATTGATCATAGTATTTTATATATCAAAAGGCAAGGCATGAAATGTTCATTTTGCTTACATAGATGGAGAATGTGGTCTTAAAGCTAAAATTTGTAATTATCTCAGCAGAAGCAGTCTGATCTGAGAGCCAGCTCTTGTGGTAATGCTTTACTCACTCTCTCTCCTCCTGAGTGTACCAGTTCTGTGGTGTTGTCTAGGGAAATAATTTTGGAAATTTAGTCTAGAGACTATTCTTCTGGCTCTTTCAATACCTTTGAAAGCACACAATTCCTCCTTTATATTTATGCATTAAAGTTATTTCTGGATCTTTAAGATCACTCTACATTCTACAGTCTATACTGA
The DNA here is from genome assembly GCF_048772815.1 of Callospermophilus lateralis. Classification (NCBI taxonomy): domain Eukaryota; kingdom Metazoa; phylum Chordata; class Mammalia; order Rodentia; family Sciuridae; genus Callospermophilus; species Callospermophilus lateralis. The sequence goes on along the minus strand of NC_135325.1, from coordinate 85,085,991 downwards.
AGTTAATGAAAATCTTAAAAAAAAAATGGAAAGTAGATCCTATAATCTTGACCAAAACATTCCAATGGCTTCCTATGCTGTTTATAATAAAAGCCAAGCTCATAATTTCCTTGCAGTCACATCTCTTCTAATATAAAGTAGCCAAGTAGAAAGTAAGTAGAGTTTCTTTTCATTTCTGAAACATACCCAGGACTTTCCTACTTCAGGGCCTGGCATTTATACCATTTCTTCTAGTATTCGTTCTCCAGATAGGTATGTGAGTCAATTTTTCACTTAATTTCAGTCATCTTATTTTAACCTAAAGTAGCCAAATTTTGCCCTCTATAACAGTACCCTGTTTGTTTTCTACAGAAATAATTTTGTGAGATAATCTTATTATTTATGTTTTGATACATCATTTGCTTCTTCCCACTATTATATTAGTTATATGAAGGTAGGGACTCTGTCTTAATTTTTTCAGTGGATCCATAGGAAAATCAGCGATACATACAAATTGAAAAAAATACCTAGAGCTTAAGAAGAAGAAGAAATAAAAGACACCAGGGATTTTTGAGGGTTGCAGTGATATTTTGGGTGTTTTTGAATGCAAAAAACAGTCCAGGTCTGGTGGCATACTCCTGTAATCCCAGCGGCTTGGGAGGCTGAGGCAGAAGGATCACAAGTTCAAAGCCAGCCTCAGCAACTTAGTGAGGCCCTAAGCAATTCAGAAAGATACTGTCTCTAATAAAATAAATAAATAAAAAGGTATGGGGATGTGGCTCAGTGGTTAAGTGCCCCTGGGTTCATCATTCCCTGGTACAACAACAACAATAAAAAGCAAAGCATACAAGAGTGAAAATTAAAAATACCTTAAAAATGTGGTATTCCTGAAGAATATTCTTGCAATTGTGAAATTGAGAATACATATGCAAACAATGTGAAGAACAACCAGACCAGACTTGTGTGTGCAATGGATATCATCAATCATTGGCATCCAATTTTCTAATTGGCTGGTTTGTGACCTGCTCTGTAACCTATTTGGTGATTTTTTTTTCCTACAAGAACATGTGCTTGGTTCAGTCCAGACATCTTGGAAGTAACAAAGCAGGGTGTTGAAGTTCAGATCATTTGAATGGACAAACCTTCAATTTGCAAGCTTCTCCTGTGTATTTAGCCCAGCACTATATATAACCCCTACCTGTTAAGAGCAGCAAATGATGAGATACACTAAAATGAGAGTCCGTGAGTCTTTGAACTTGGATACTTCAGTAGTGCTGGAACATTTCGGATTTTAACAACTCTTGGAGATGGACTAACTACATTTTGCACTGTTAGATGGACATAAACCTTTCCTCCCCTTAGGTTGTTTATCTTATTTTTTGTCACATTGAAGGAAAGTTGATTGACACAATGTTAATAACAAATCATAGCAAATTATCTAAAATGAAAATCAATAAATGAATCCTATTTATAGTTGCTATGAAAAATACCCATGAACACATTTAACCAAAGAAATGAAATATTGTCTATAATGAAAACTATAAAATATTGATGAAAGAAATTGAAGAGGATATGTGTGCACACATGTGCACATACACACACACACACACACACACACACACAATTAGAAAGACATGCCACATCCACAGATTGTAAGAATCAATATTGCTAAAATGCCTATACTACCCAAAATATCTTCAGATTCTATGTAATTCCTATCAAAATAATAATTATAGTTTTCACAGAATGATAAAAACCCATTCTAAAATTTGTATGAAACACAAATTAGCCAAAGTCATCTTGAGCAAAAATCACAAAGCAGGAGGCAACACACTACCTGACTTCAAAATATTCTACAAAGAATGGTATTGGCATCAAAACAGACACATGGGCCGTTGGAACAGAATTTGAGAACCTGTAAGTAAAACCATGCATTTGCAGCCAAATGGTTTTTAACAAAGTTTCTGAAAACACACAATACAGAAAGAACAGACTATTCAAGAAATGGTGTTGGAAAAACTAGATATCCACATACAGAAGTGGAGAAATGACAGTATTTTAATAATACCACTGTACTGAGAAAATTAGGTATCAACATGCACATAATAAATACATGCTTAAAAATGATATTTGTGGAGATAGGAGTTTAACCTGATTTAAACATTATGTATTGTACACATGTATCATACTCTCACATGATGCCCAATAAATATGTACAATTTTATGTATAAGTTAAAAATAATTTAAATTTTTAAAAAAAGACTGGATCACTTCTCCACCAAGGCATCACATGTGGCCACACAGGTTGTGCCCTGCAAAAAGGTAGGAGGCACTACTCATCATTGGTACAGGATCCCTGGTTTTCACTCATTGGGAGCAGAAGCAGAGACAGGATGCTCCCAACACCATCAACAGCCTGACCAGGGGCAGAATAACTAGTGGTAACTAAGACTCAAGAGTATAAGGAGAGGTTCATCCATTCAAACATTAAATCTTCTTCCTCAGAAAAGTATCTGCTCTCTATGCTTCCCTCTTCTGTTTAACTGGGCTTCTGAAAAAGATTTCTTCTGTAAGTATCAACCCAGCTTGCCAGCATCTGGGGAAACAATGACTGTAGATTAGGAAGAAAGGAAGAAAGGAAGAAGGAAGGAAGGGAGGGAGGGAGGGAGGAAGGAAGGAAGGAAGGAAGGAAGGAAGGAAGGAAGGAAGGAAGGAAGGAGAGAGAAAAGAAAAATCCTGGTCTCAATTAGACCAGGAATGCTGAGGACCTCTGGTGGCTAGGCCTGGTAGTGGCAGCAGTTTTTCCAGAAGGAGATTATTAAACATCAAGCTGAGGGAATCAGGGAGATGAAGTCCCAGGGCCAAGAAACTGGGACAGACAGGGATTCCCTTTTGTCATAGTTGTTTTTATTTTTAAAAGAAATTATAATGTTCATATTTTAGATGAGAAAACTGAGATTCAGAGGCTGTGACACTAAATCTTGAGATTTGTTGTCAAATGCCCTTTTTGTTATACTATGCTACAACAAATCTTTGGAATAAAAAAAAAAAAAAAAAACTTATAGTTATGGGAGCATTTCCCATTCTCCTGCTCTACCATGGTGTGGGATGAAGATACTACTAGAAGATGCTATAAATGTTAAAAGGCATGTTTCTGCAGACTTGAAAGAGAGAGCTGTGACTCACAAAATATGTGAATGCCTAGCAAAAGTGAAGAGAAAATTTGCAAAGACAGAAAAAATCCAGCAATCCCTCCATTTGTTACACTGTTCAAAATTGTTAGTAACAATGCTTACCACAGATGAAAGCAGGTTAATGTCTTCACTGTCAGACAGCTTTCTGATTGGCTTAGTGTTAGGCAATAGGATTAAATCTGCCCTCCCCATATGTCCTCTAAGGAAAACAGTTTTATGAGGTGGTGGTGGTGGGGTCTGAGATATTTTCCCTTCAAATAGGATGAATGCTTGGCAGATTTTTTAACAGCAACAATAACAGCAACCGCAAAAAAACATTTGAAATTCTCCTTAGAAAACTATATAGCTGTTTCTGGCTTAGACTGCTGTCAGAAAATTTCAGAGATTCAGGGGACCACAGAATCCCTAAAGTAACATCCTGAATATGAAGCAGAGTTTCTTCAATCATATTCCTGATAAGTGGCCATTTAGTCTTTGTATGAGCAGTTGTAGTAACAAGTAAAGAGCTCACTCTCACAAAAGACAGAACATTGCATTTTTAGCTCTATTCCAAATATAAACACCTGCAGGAATTGTATGCCTGCCAAGCATAGATGGCCCTGTCAGTGAGTGCATATGGTCAAGTATGTAATAAGATGCCCTGGGAACCACAAAATTGTTCATTTTATACACTTTTCCTTAGGAAGTGTGTGAAAGTTGGACAGTAAGCAGAAGGAGGAATTTCTACAAATATTCACTTCTGTTCTGTTTTGTTTTAGAAAGTCACATAAAAGCACAATTATTTAGCCTTAGAGCTCAGTTGCAACTAGCATTTCAGTGTTATGAAAATCATCTTTTTCTTGGTTCATGAGCTGATAGACATATACTTGTAAGATGATGGCTTTCAATGTATGACAAAGACCATTGGGAAAGGCTTCTAGGTATAAGGTTGCTCCCATAAACTGACTCAAAAAATTGTTTTACTAATTATGAAATAAATGGATAATTCTTTATTAAAGAGTGTTTCATGGAAATTTTAAGTAAAAGACATTCAAAAGGTCCACTGTCTAAAGGCCCATTTCCTGTCTCAATTCATTCTGCTCCAGCCCAAGATCAAGAGTCATTACATCTAATTTGGATCATTGTTATAATCTTTCTCTATGGATTTCTGCATGTTTACTATGTGTGAGGGAATAGATTTCTATTTATCCTGCCTGGGATTTACTGGGCTTCTAGAATTTGTGGATCAATTAGTGCCTTTCATCTGTTCTAGAAAATTTTTGACCATCAACTTTCCCATTTCTCTCTTCTGTCTGAGCTTTAAATGTATGTTAGATTTTTTCCCTTATATTCATGGTGTCACTTATCCTATCTTTTCTTTATGCAATTTATGACTATTTCTCATGGAAGAATTCTAAATGATTTTTTTCCGATCTATCTTGCAATTCAATAACTATAATGTTAATTTTTCATATTATATTTATCATTATTTAATAGTTGTGTTTAGCTTTCCATTAAATATATCCATTAAATTCTCAATTGTACTTGTTTTTAGTTTTAGAAATCTTATTTGATTATTTTTCATTTTACTATGTCATTTGTTATTTGTCTTTCCTTGAAGATATTTCAAAACTTATCTTTTGTTTTTTAAACTACAGGAAACCATAGTGATTAGAATCTATGTCTCATAATTTGGATATCTGAAGTCTTTGTGAAATTTTTGTTATTTATTTTTTTCTCCTGACCATCATTTACAAGGTATTTTTCCTTTGTGTGCCTAGTTATCTTTGACTGGGTACTATTATTGAAAATTTATTTTTAGGACCAATTTCAGGCTTAGGAAAACAGAACCTTTCTGCCCTTAGAGTAGTTTCATTTGCTTTTGACAAATGACAGACTTCTCTGTCACTACCTTTTAAAGACCACTTTAATCCAAGTTCAAAGCTTGAGATTACTTGGATCACCCAGGTGATTGGTAGCTAGGCTGCAAGTCCATGCAAGGGCTGGTTCACCATTATCCTGAAGAGGTAGTCATTCAGAGTCTGCACTGAATGTGACTGGGGAACTTACTAGATCCCCTACTCATTTGGGCCCAGGGCTTCAATTTGTGTCCCCTTTTTCCATAAGGCCACACCTCAATTTGTTAACACTTTCTTCTGGATTCAGCAAATGCTTTTAGGCAAAAGTGACATTGAGTATTGGCCTTTCCTGTCAGTTTTTGTCATCTAGCTTCCAGCTTCATCATTTCTTAGTTCTCAATAAAGATAACTTATTTTTATACTCCATCCAGTTATTTTAGTTTTCTTCATTGCAACAATTAGTTCAAATTACCTAGTTTGACACTGTCAAAAGCAGAAGTCTGTAGTACTTCTTGAAATGCTCTCCTTGTCTCCAGTATCTGCTCATTCTAGTTCCTTCTTCATGAATTAACAAAAGTTCCTTCTAAGGCACCAGTCTGATTGTATCATTTCTATGTACAAGTCCTTGAAAAGCTTCACATAAGATCTAAACTAGAAATAAAATTTCCTTAAGCCAATCCCCAAAAACCAAAGGCTAAATGTTCTCTCTGATTTGTGGATGCCAATCCAAAACAAGGGAGGTTGGGGAGGAGAATAACAGAAATATACTGGATTAAGGGAAGGGAGGGGAATAGGAAGGACAGGAGAATTCACTGGTCATAACTTTCCTAGACTTGTATTTGTATATATGACCAGAGTAACTCCACATCATGTAAAACCTTGAGTGGGAACCTAAACAGAATAAGTTATACTCTATGTATGTATATTCTGCCAAACTACATTCTACTGTCATATATAATTAAAATTTTTAAAAAATAGAATTTCTTAGTTTGGACAATCAGGTCCCAAACTCTCTTTCTTGCTTCATTAATTCACTTGACCAGCGTTTATTATACATTAAATGTATGACCTTTACCAGACCAGATGTTACATGTTGACTTTTAACATCTTTTATATTGTCTTACCTCCCAGCTCACCCACTCTAGCCAAGATGTAATACTCATTGTCAACCTGGCCGTTGGGTCAGAACACAGATGGGTTAATTCCTAGGTGTGCTGGGAGCCACAGCCAATTAATATGATGCATGGCATTTTTGATTGAAAGGTGATGCCAGCTAGCCATTGAGATGATATGATTATGTTAAAAATTACATTCATATGGATACTGGACTCCTGCTGCGGGACTCCTGGAGAGTTCCCATTGGTTGGGAAAGTGCAGTAGGAGGGAAGTCCGGGGGAGGCGCTTGCGCTGGAGTTCCGGGAAGGAACCGGCGGAACGCCGCGTGGGTGGATCGGGAAGCTTCCCGGGCACGGACGTGGTGTTGGCGGTTTTTTCAAATAAAGTTTGTTCCTGTTTGAGTGGCTCGTGATCTTGTGTCCAGCCAGACTGCGGCAACTGGTGGCCCTGTACGGGGAGCGCCTGAAGCTTGGAGGTGAGTAAAATTGCTCGCCCCTGAGGGAAGGCGACAGAATGGGTGACCATTTCAAAAAACAATGTGTTCTTCTTTTGATTTATTTTGTTTTTGTTTCAAGCTGCCTATCCCTAGAATTTTCTCAGGCAAACTGGGAAAAATGGTTGGCTCAAGGCTTGAAGTTGTTTGGCCCTGAGAAAGAGAAAATTGATACAACTATTCTTTGCTCCGTTTTTGTTTCATTCTGTTTCGGTTTTGTTTTATGCTACCTTATTGGGTTGCGTTACCTTTATAGTAGATTAGAAACTAGTAAAAAACAAACTGAAAAACTGTTAAGTAAATTGTTAGAGGTCCAAACTGTGGTAGAAAACATGTCAGGTCAAGCAAAAGAGAAGGTCTCTCCAGCTAGTCAGACAGAGGAAAATTTGAAGAAAGAAAGCTTAGAGGAAAAACGACCATCAGTTGGGGAGTTACAACAGGAGGCTGCTACTAACTCCGTTCTATCACCAGAGGGCGTAATTCAACCAACAGCTCCACCTACAGCTGAGCGGCCCTCAACTCTCGTAGTTGATGCACAAAATCCTAAGGCAAGATCCCAAAGACTAGCATGCCCTGTACTTGAGCAGGCAGGAGGGCAACGAATTCACCGTGCTTTAGATTTCAAAACAGTAAAGCAATTAAAGGAGGCTGTAACAACCTATGGCCCGCAAGCACCCTTCACCATAAGCATGGTCGAATCTATTACCAACTTAGACATGACACCAGCAGATTGGGCTAACATGTGTCAATCTGTGCTAAATGGAGGACAATATTTGTTATGGAAGGTTGCCAATGAGGAATTCTGCATGGAGACAGCTAGGCGAAATACAGCAGCCGGTTACCCTCAAAGAAATCTGGAGATGTTGTTAGGAAAGGGACCTTATGAGGGTCAACGGCAACAAATTGAATATGATCCTGGTGTATATGCACAAATTGCTGCAGATGCAGTTAGGGCATGGAAAACTTTACAGGGGCATGGAGATTTACAAGGACAGTTATCTAAGGTAATACAAGGAACAAACGAACCTTACGCTGAATTTGTAGATAGGCTTATTCAGACAGCTTCTAGAATATTTGGAGATGTAGAACAGGCAATGCCATTTATAAAACAACTGGCTTATGACCAAGCAAATCGTTGCTGCAGAGAGGTCATTAGACCATGGAAACATGAAGATTTAAACACATATATTAAATTATGTAGAGACATTAATGAACAAGGACAAGTCTTAGCAGCAGTACAACAGGCTTTAGATGCCAGGCCAAAAACATGCTACAATTGTGATCAGACAGGACATTTTAAAAGGAATTGCCCCATAGGAGGAGGGTTAACAAAGCTAGGTATCAAAGGAATAGAATACCAGGTATTTGCCCACGATGCCGTAGAGGGAGACATTGGGCTAATGAATGCCGTTCTCAAACCACCATAGAGGGCACTCCGTTATCAAAAAATGGACAAGGATCAAGTGTTTACCCATGATATTGTGGAGAAAGGCATCAGGCTCCATTGCCAAAAAACGGACTGGAGGGCCCAATGCTCCAGGGCCCAAAACCACAAATATACGGGGCAATGGAGGAACCCAGCAGCACCATCAAGGTAGTGCCCAGGACACATTATCCATTAAATCCCTCATCAGAAAAACTAGAGGGAGTGCAGGGCTGGACATCTGCGCCTCTGCAAGAGCAGTACTAACTCCAGAGATGGGAATTCAAATCATTCCCACAGGAGTAAAAGGACCTCTTCCCCAAGGAACGGTAGGCTTATTATTGGGACGCAGTTCTTCTACACTAAAAGGACTTATGATAAGTCCCGGGGTAATTGATCCCGATTATAAAGGTGAAATAAAAATTATAGCTAGTTCTCCAAGAGGCATATCAGTTATCTCACCAGGGGATAGAATAGCACAGTTACTAATAATACCCAGCCTACATGATAAATTTTCCAGTCATACTGTAGAAAGAGGTACCAGGGGATTGGGCTCCACAGGTGTAGATTGGGCTATGCTGTCTTTAAATTTAGATTCTCGCCCCATGCTAAAACTAAATATTCAAGGACACGACTTTAATGGGCTACTGGACACAGGTGCCGACCTTAGCATCATATCTAGTCAGGAATGGCCAAAACATTGGCCATTACAACAAGCCACTCAAACGCTTCGAGGCCTAGGAGTGGCTACTAATCCCCATAGAAGTGCAATGGTATTAGATTGGAAGGATCCTGAAGGATGTGAGGGAACTATACAGCCATATGTATTGGATCATCTTCCTATAAATTTATGGGGACGAGATGTCCTAGATCAATTAGGTTTGACGTTAACAAATAACATCAATCCTAATGCGCCCACTACTAGGGCTAGACAAGGTTTTAAAAAAGAAAAAAGATTAGGAAAACAAGGACAAAATATAGCAGCACCAATTCAAATAGATCAAGGAACAGACAGACATGGGTTGGATTTTCAGAAAGGGCCACTGAGACAATAAAAATTACTTGGAAATCAGAAAGACCAGTGTGGGTTCCTCAGTGGCCCCTAACTAAAGAAAAGATACAAGTAGCCCATGATCTGGTCAAACAACAATTAGCGAAAGGACATATACAACCTTCCATATCTCCCCATAATACTCCCATTTTTGTCATTAAAAAAAAATCTGGTAAATGGAGATTATTACAAGATTTAAGAGCCATTAATAATGAGATGGTTATTATGGGACCTGCTCAATCAGGGATTCCCCAATTGTCTGCTTTACCAAAAACCTGGTATGTTTTAGCTATAGATATTAAAGATTGTTTTTTTTCAATTCCAATTCATCCTGAGGATAGTCCACATTTTGCATTTACTATGCCTGCACTAAATCATGAAGGTCCTGATCAGAGATATGAATGGAAAGTACTCCCTCAGGGGATGGCTAATAGTCCAACTATGTGTCAAATTTATGTTAACAAAGCAATCCAACCACTTAGAAATCAAAATCCTGAATTACAAATATTTCACTATATGGATGATATGTTATTGGCACATAAAGATAAAAACACACTGCTAGAATGTTATGCCACACTTACAAATTTATTAAAAGGTTATAATCTAGAGATAGCAATAGATAAAGTACAATTAAATCTTCCAATTAATTATCTAGGAGTCCTGTTATCCTCAACCATGGTCCGTCCACCAAAAATTCAAATACGAGTAGATCAACTCAAATCACTTAATGACTTTCAAAAGTTATTGGGAGACATAAATTGGATAAGGCCTTATCTAGGCATACCAACAGGAGAGCTAGGACCTTTATTTGATATCCTAAAAGGTCCATCAGATCCAAATTCACCACGCCTGAAGCAAGAAAGGCATTAAAAATCATTGAAACATATATGGAAAATATGCACTTGGATAGAATGGATATAAGTTTGCCTTTATTATTTATTGTACTACCAACAAAAAATATTCCTACAGGAGTATTTTGGCAAGAAGGTCCATTATTGTGGATACATTTATCTTATTCTCCTAATACTATTCTTACTAGATATCCTGAGGCTGTAGGACAATTAATACTCAAAGGAATAAAAGCAGTAAAGGGAGTGTTTGGGATTTCTCCCAATAAAATTATTACTCCATATACTATGGATCAAATTGATGAGTTAGCCAATGAGCTAAATACTTGGGCAATAATCATGTGTAAATCTAATGTTTCATTTGATAATCACTTGCCATCTAATCCTTTGTTGTCTTTTTGGTCTAAGCATCCTGTAGTTTTTCCAAAAATGACAAGAAAGACCCCTATCATGAATGCTCCAAATATATTCACTGATGGGTCAAATAATGGTACAGCAGCAGTAGTTACCCCTGATCAAACCTTTACATTTTTAGTACCCAAACAATCAGCTCAAAAGGTAGAGCTTAATGCAGTATTACAAGCTTTTATGATGTTTAAAGATTCTGTATTTAATTTATTTTCTGATAGTCAATATGTAGTTAATGCTATAGTATCCCTTGAAGATGCAGGTAGGATTTCCCCTTCTTCTACTGTTTTCTCTTTGTTTTCCAGTATACAAAGTCTAATCTGGGACAGAAAAGATCCATTCTTTATAGGACATATCAGGGCACATACAGGATTTCCTGGAGCCCTTAGTTTGGGCAATGAATTAGCAGATAAATCTACACATGACATACATATTTTCTCCACAATAGAAGAAGCTATAAATTTTCATAAAAGGTTCCATGTCAATGCTAATACTTTACAAAAACGTTTTAAAATAACTAAAGAACAAGCCAGACATATAATAAAACAATGTCAAAATTGTGTGACATTTTTACCACAAGTTAATCTTGGAGTCAATCCTAGAGGACTGATACCTAACCATATTTGGCAGATGGACGTCACACACTTGCCAGAATTTGGAAAATTAAAATATTTGCATGTTACAGTTGATACTTCTTCTGGATTTTTGATGGGCTCCCTTCATGCCGGAGAAAAAGCTAAAGATGTTATAGCTCATTGCTTACAAAATTTTGCCACTGTGGGCGTTCCAAAACAGTTAAAAACAGATAACGGTCCTGGTTATGCTTCTACCTCTTTTAAACAATTCTGCTCATCATTTGGCATTACTCACATAACAGGAATTCCATACAATCCACAGGGACAAGGCATAGTTGAAAGAGCTCATCAAACTATTAAAATGTACTTATTAAAACAAAAGGAGGGAATTGGAAAGGGGTATATATCCCCCAAAGATAAACTTAAAATAACCCTCTTTACTCTAAACTTTTTAAATTTGGATTCATCAGGACTTAGTGCTGCGGAAAGGCATATGTATCCAAAAAATGTGCATAAGCCTAAAGTTCTTTGGAAAGACATTCTAACAGGACAATGGAAAGGTCCTGACCCAGTAATTGTCTGGAGTCAGGGCTCTGTTTGCGTGTTTCCACAGGGAGAACAGCAGCCGATTTGGATTCCAGAAAGACTAACCAAAACGATTTCTACAGATCAAAAAGAAGATGATTTGACTCAAATCCATAACAGCTGATATCCAGAACTCCAGCTTGGCCATTCTTACATCTGCGACAGTGATTAACCAGGATGCTTTTTTCAATATCTATTTTATTATTGCTTTTTCCCACATCATAAAGTTCTATTTTATTTTTGAGCTCATACAGACCTAGGTTGATGTTTTTCTGATCAGTTTTATTTTTTGACTGTGGAGTTTTTAACATTGCAATGGAGATTTCACCTAGGTGAAACTACAAGGCCTTTACTATTGTCTTATGTGTTGTATGTTATATGTGCACACTTCTGTTTTGTGTTATATGTCTATATGTGCGTATGTCCATAGATCATATATGAGGAGTGCTCATAAAAAAATGGATCCAAGTACTTTTTATTATTCACGTAATTTTAATGGTTTAATTTAAATTGGGTAAACAGCTGTTAAAAATTATTTTAATATGTGTACAAATAAGCAGGTTAACAAATCTGTTTGTTTATTTTCATCTTTCCTTTTCATTATATTTAATAATTCTGTTCAAGATAATGTAAATTGTTCTAAAAAAAAATGTTTTCTTAGTACCTGTTAAAATGTTACATTTTTTTTCTTTCTCTCTTTAACATCATTGTCAGAATTCCTATTTTTCATCCCAGTGCCGGTGAAGACAAAGATGAAACCAAACTACAACTTCTTCGATAATTATCACAACAAACTGTATAAACTGATACATCAATGATCTTGGGAGGAAATGGACATATTGATAGATTACTCCACTTTGAACTGCTTACAAAACTTGCCTGGACTACGTATCACTTGTATGCACTGTGATCTATCTGTTGATACAACAAATTATGGTAATGCTGGCGTATTTTTGCTGATGTGTCACCAGTGATGCAATTTTCCCTAGGAGTCGTCAATTGATTTGGTGTTGTGGCATTTCTGTATCCTCCTCCCTTCTACTAGTGATGGTCTAATTTTGGGGGCCAACAGAGGTGAGGCAAAGAACCTCACCCCCCCACTGGCACCAAGGCCAAATCTGGGGGCCAACAGAGGTGAGGCAAAGAACCTCACCCCCCCACTGGTGCATAGGCCTATCCACAAGTATGGCTATATGCTGGACCGGTAGTCAGTGACAGGTATGATCCAATTGCAGTGGTATCAACCTAAGACAGGAGGCTGACGACTAAAGGTCAGTTTTCCAATGATGGGTAAGAACCATATGTTGAATTGGACAAACCTAACAGGCACGGTCCCTAGCCACATTACTTGTTGCTTAATTAAACAGAAGCGGGGAGATGCTGGGAGCCACAGCCAATTAATATGATGCATGGCATTTTTGATTGAAAGGTGATGCCAGCTAGCCATTGAGATGATATGATTATGTTAAAAATTACATTCATATGGATACCGGACTCCTGCTGCGGGACTCCTGGAGAGTTCCCATTGGTTGGGAAAGTGCAGTAGGAGGGAATTCCGGGGGAGGCGCTTGCTCTGGAGTTCTGGGAAGGAACCGGCGGAACGCCGCGTGGGTGGATCGGGAAGCTTCCCGGGCACGGAGGTGGTATTGGCAGTTTTTTCAAATAAAGTTTGTTCCTGTTTGAGTGGCTCGTGATCTTGTGCCCAGCCAGACTGCAGCATAGGTAGTTTCTCTTTCCCCTACACAATGACCATTCAGATTCAAGTCCATTAAATTTGGATTTTGAAGGATATTAAAATAAATTAACTAGGCAAAAGCTCAATAAGTACATATTATACTAGTGTTTTCATATGTTTGTTGCCTTTTTGGCCATTTGCCATGTGGGTCTGGGATGTGCAGTTTGGAAATGAATTAATTGTTGTCATCATTCCCATCTGGCAATCTGCAGTTATAAGGGCATCTAGGGTCAAAACTTCCAGCTTCACCTTGCTTTCCCTACAAATGAAGAGCTGATTACAGAATTTGATTCTAAGGTGCTGGAAACCACCCACTTCCTAACAATTCTACTCCCACCTGCTGGTGTTTGCCTGAAATAACCAGCCAAAGATGACTCACTGAAAAATACAATGTTACAGAAGCAGGCAAACCTGAAAATAGGGTTCTATTTTTTTCTCTCTCACCAAGAAACCTCTTCCTTCTATAGGCCTCAGTTTCCCCACAAGAATATTTCAGTTGCTTGGACAAAATGATATAAAATGGCCCTTGCATTTTTGACAAGCAAGGTTTGTCTCTACAAGGATGTCTGGTTGACCAGGGATCATCAGGGTCACAGGATTAATAGCAGTAGGGCTGAACTCAAATGACCCATTTGTGGATGTGATGATTGGTGATGTGTAGTTCCCCCACCTTTTTTTCCCTTCTCTTGTACATTTTTTGCTGCAATGGAAGAGAAAATATGGGGAAAATGAGAAAGAAGAAGGTGTGAGGGTAATCTACTGCTCAAAAGGAGGCAGGATACTATGAGACACTTAAAAGAAAAAACGTGATTCTAATGTTTTTAAGAAAGGGTTAGTAAAGAGTTAAAAGTATTTAGCACTGCAAAACATTCAACCACTCCTAGTAGTTTCTAGTAACTGAAGATTTGCAATTGCTGAGCACATGCAGTACTAGATCAGTTCATCAAATACCAAGGAGAAAGGGAAGGAGAGCATGTTTCTGTCTGACTATTCCAGTTAATCAAGAATGAACTTGAACTTTTAAATGGCCTGCCTTAGGAGGTCGAGCACTGGTGAACATAACTGAGCTATGTTTGTTGATTGCCTCTCTGGCTTATGGGTCTGGAGAAGTCTATTTCTGGATTCACTTTGTCATAGGTCCAAGACAGGAAAGGTTGAGGGAATTGAACAGAGATATTTCCTCATATTCTGAGAATATTATGTTCCACAGGGCAGTGCTCAAGATTGTAGAAAGAATAGGAGTTAAAATGCCATGCTTTTCCACATGATGGGGCTAGAATACCACAGCACTGGAGCAGCTTTCTTTGCCAGGGTCTAACTTTTTTGAAGATCAGATATATTGACCTTTTCCTTTTTCTTCACTTTAGTTAGCCCAAACCACCCTAACTTTAATTTTGCATCTCCAAGTTATGCAATGGGGTTATATTTTGTGGGGTGATTCTTGTTCATGAAGCAACCCTTCTAGTTATCTGAGCTTTGTCATGGGGAACTTTAAGTTAGGGCAAAGAGCATAGTAGAAAATTTAAATTTTCAGGCAACTATCAAGTTACTGGAGCCCTCCCTCCTTCTATCCTTCTTGGCTAGATTCCTGCCATAAAACCCATTGGTGGTCCATCTCAATAACTACCTCAGCTCCAGCTAACCACAGTGGTAAGGAACTCAGATTTACTGGATCCTCAAGGATCTAGACATGATTAGCAGTAAAGTACCTCAAAAGGTATCCCAAAGTTGTCAGGTCTTTCAGAATGCAGATTCAGCCATGGTGACCAAATCATTGCACTCCTTTTGATAGCACAGATAAGCTTCTCTACCTATCAGGCTCAGTTCTCTGAAGTCTCTTTTCTTCTGCATGTCCTATATTTTATAGATTAACACAACAATGGGTTAGCTAGAAGTGCACAAAGCACTCCCTTCTCCAACACCCCCTAGTCCCAGGTTATAGGAGAAAGTAACACTTGGAAAAATGCCTGTCAGAAATGCTGACCACAATAAAAGTCAGACACAGCCTCATATAATCAACCCAGAAACTTTGATCACTTGTTTTCTTAATATCCATTGGATGGAAACTCTCCCCAACCCATGTGAATGAGGCAATATGTATAGAATTCACACTCCAGAAATGGCTCCTTTTTTTGGGAGGGGGGATACTGGGGATTGAACCCTGGGGCACTTAACCACTGAGCCACATTTGTAGCCCTTTTTATATTTTCTTCAGAGAGGGGGGTCTTGCTGAGTTGCTTAGGGCTTCACTAAGTTGCTGAGGCTGGCTTTGGACTTGCAATTCTCCTTCCTGTGCTTACTGCACAGCTGGGATTACAGGCATGTGCCACTGCACCTTGGCAAATGGCTAGTTTTTTAAACATTTGACAACAGAGGTGCCCACTGTCTGGGACCCATATACCTTCCATTGAAAAATCTTATAAACTATTCTCTTTTTCTTATGGGCACAGTGGCACATGCTTGTAATCCCAATGACTGGAGAGGCTGAGGTAGGAGTATTACAAATTTGAGGCCAGTCTTGGTCAGGAACTTAGGGAGACCCTGACTCAAAATTTAAAAAAATAATAAAAGGGCTGGGAATATAGTTTAGTGGCAAATCACCCCTGGGTTCAATCTCCCCTGTGTTTGAAACCAGTAAATTGTTGTGGATCTCATCTGTTCAGTGTTGGGTATTGTGTGTTTGGCCATCACTATAACCTTAAGGCAGAATCTCTCCCTCACTAGTGGGATGAACAGGAAATCATTAAATATTGCTCAGGATGGTCCAATCATGACAAAGGACACAGTTTTAATGAGTTGCTCCTTGGTTAACTAGCCAGTTTCATGATATAGTGAAGACTATCTAGAATGAGACTACCAATTGTTTATAGGCACATGCTTTATCCTATGTGGCACTGTGTTTTCTTTGTTGGGTATTGCATCAAAATTCATTAACTATACAATTGTGTGATGTGTTATCAAGTTTGGCCTGTATTTGGCAGGTGGACTCTGAGTCTCCTACAACCACACATTCCCTAAAACATCAACACTTGAGTATACTTACTAAGGGTTGGGCTAGTGACTCTCAGGTAGTGACAACTGCATCTAGCCTGGTGACTACTACTGACAGCTTGGGGCAAACATACATATGTTATCTGTGAGGATAACACACCTGGTTGCCTAATAGTTATTATTCAGTTAAAGGTAATGATCTTATCCATCTCCTGTCTGCTGCTTCCCTTGCTGCTGTGAATACTCTTCTGACCCCAGTTATCAAAGTACTCATTCATGGTGACCTGTGGCCCAGGCACTGATACAAAAAGGAAATAAGAAGAATATATTGGTAGTGAACTTCTCTTGCAATGCAAAACTCCTGTTCAATGCACTTTGGCTTTTCTAATTGTTGCCACTTACTAGCAACCCAAAGGGCTAATCTTGTGATCATGGGATTTGGTTACCTCCACGTGGATCATAGACAAAATGAACTCACTGGATGTGAACTCTGACCCCCTAAAGATTGGCACTCTCTGAAGAAGGATGACTAGAAATTTAAAATATCCTAAGGGAATTTAGACACTGAGAAAAAAAAAACACAAAAATATCATTATAGCAGAGATGGCAGGACCATAACAGAAGATGGTTTCAGTCCATTAACCTCTGGATTGTAAATCCAGCAAAGTTCTACTGGGTCATTCCACCATTGTAACAACAATCCTGGTTATCATAGTTGTAGGACAAAACACCCATGGTGCCATTGTGGCACTGAAATGAGGTTAATTCAAATGAATCTAATCCCAGAGTCTTTAAATTTTATAAATCATTCTATTACTAAAGGGAAAAACCTAATCCTGAAGACACTGATTAGGATGCATATTAACTATGAGCAGCTAAAGAGGATACCTCTAAACCCCACAAAGTAAATCCTGTAACAATAAAAAAGGAATGAAAGAGAGATAGATAGATTGATTCATACATACATACATACATAGCAAGTAACAAATCTGAATACAGAGGAAAATATATAAAAATTAAAATGGAAATAAAGCTTCATAATTTAACCTAATAAGAAATACAAAACTTACTAAAATACTTGTTTTACAACAAAATAATTTAATATCCTAGTATCATTAACAAGATACTCTCTATTCCCTGTGGCATTCTAGACATTAATGTTATGACCAAGGCACTAATTATATTTCCATATTATACAATGTTAGGCTTTTGAACAAAGTGTTCATTTGAACTTCTACTTCCCTTACCCCAGCTTCTAGTTCTCTTCAGGCAGCTGATCTAATTGACAGGTATAATGGGCTCCTCAAATAATTCCTTTTTAAGTTAAAAACTGGCACCCCTCTAGATGCCACTATTCTATAGGCATTAATTAGTCTAATTTTATACTTTCTAGGATATATACTCCTTACACCAGTGCCACACAGGTCCCTCAATTGCCTTTACTGGTCATAAAAGGGAATAAAATTTTGTTTTTGATGACCACTTTCCTCTGTGGTTCCCTTCCTTCCTACCTCCCTAGAATTCTCAGTCATCATCAGAGTTTACATTGTTGTGAAGGCATTAAGGAGTCAATTATGGCACAAGACCCATATTAAGATTATCATGTGTTGCCTGACATTTGGTAAAATTGAGAGAGCCTCAAATGGTTTAATTGCAATTTCCATGCCCTACTCCATGCCTACAAATATGGTTTCCTAGCCAAATTTCTCCCCTTATTAAGTGGACTAGGTATAGTTGTTGCTAAAGAGGTTCAATTCCATGCCAGCCTGTGGAATTCATTCAAAAAATTCCATTATGCCCTTTCCCAGGAACTAGAGTTACATCCTCCTCTTGATATGACAAAGCTTGCCTGCCTCCTACAGACCCTGGTTGTTCACTGTGTTGAGTACAACCCCATGTGTCTCTGTGTGATATGCAGTACATTCCCCAGGGCTATAATGTACGTGACTAATTTGTCCAGTGTTTGTTGGATGTCAGGTTTCTTGCCATATATATAACCCTAAGGCAGGGATCCTTTCCTTATCATTAGGGTGAAAAGGAGGTAAGCAAAACAGGAGTATAGGATGATGGGCAAGATACAAAATGCAGACAGGAGAGACACCTGTTTGACTCTGAATTTTAGCTCATTTCTAGTGTGTGTGTGTGTGTGTGTGTGTGTGTGTGTGTGTGTATGTCTGTCTGTTTGTGTATATGCATGTGTCTGTGGTGTGTTTGTGATGAGAAATTAGGGTTCACTTTTTAATGTCACAGATAGAAATGATAGACTCAGTTTCATCAGAACCCAAAGAGTTCCATCTATGGCTGAGTAATTGTATAGCCCTAGAGGGTGCATTTTTGTATTTATCCTTGTGAAAAATTTTAAGACTTTTTTTTGACTTCAAGTTTGTTTGGGTCTGCTAATAACAGAAGATGTTAATCAGTGATCCATTTCCATGTAGATGAAACAGAAATATATATTTGCTATGGCCACAAATCCTGAGCACTGGCACATTAGTGAAGTATGATAGGAAACTAGGGAAAATACATTGATTTAATTCAGGAATAATTAATGCACATAATTTGGAATATTTCAAAATGAAATTTTATGATAAAAGCTAATCAATAAAAAGGTTTATATGGAAAACCCCAAAATAAATGTGTATGAGGGTTAAAAACAATAGTTGGACCAGGTGCTAGTTGAACAGTCTTATAATTCGTACAGTCCTATAGGAGATGACTAGTGAAACATGCACACACATACACACTGAGATTTGCAAGGACCAGAGCTCCTTGATCAGGATGTGAAAGGTTCTAAGAGTCAGGGATATTCAGTGCCTGTTCAAAAGTGCCTTTTGGAGGTAAATGACATTGCAAACAATCTCAGGTGTCTTGGGTGAGTATATCACAGATCTCTGAAAAGGGCAACTCTCTGCTGGGATACTTCTGGGTACTTACATATATTTGCTCAAGACACTTCCAGGGTAGAAGCACATAATTATTGAAAGAAATGCCAACTCCCAGAAAAGATGCCTTTGCAAAGACAGTCATGAACCTCAAGAATCTTTATTGGGTAAAAGTCATTAATCGCTGCAATGTGAACAAAAGCTGTGTCTCTGTATCATATGCTACGTGCCCATCCCTGAAAGCAGAAATACACCAGAGTGAGGTTGACATGGTTGTGGCAACAAAATGCTCAGTCCCATGCTGGGTAGGGAGATGGGATATAGAGCTAATAAAGTAGACTGGTTGACTCAACTCATGAGGGGACTGAGGATGGAAGATTACTTTTCTGGGTGAATTATATACCCCTGAAATGAGGAACCCATTAACCTGGAGGGCTTTGTCTATAATGATTGCATGGTGGGACTCTTTAGGTGGTTGAAGTAAGACATTTCTCTGATGTCTCCCACCTGTCTGCTTCCTCTCCTTTATACTTTTCAGAATGATTGCCTCTGACCCCCTCATCCTGCCTGATAACATGCATCAAATTTTTGTGTCCTGTCCTCTAGATGAAAGCATGAGTGGAAAGGAGTCTTTCTCATTTTTGTGCTTCTGGCTGACCCACCAACGGAAGGGAGGAGGGGTGGTAAAGGTGCATACACTCACAGATATACATGTCTGCATGTGTGCAAGAGAAGGGAAAATGCAAAAGAAAGTTGCGCTGGGGTCTTCTTTACTGTTTGTTTTCTGAGAAGCAGTGTGGCATGACCAGTTAAAATAAAAACTGTGTAAATGAAGTTATGGTTCAAAGGTTTTGGACAAGGTGCTGACAGGATACAATGTCCATCTGAGACTAAATTTCAGATGTTAGCCACATGTAGACACTCGAGACTAGAACTGAGATACAGCAAACCAATCTAGTCGGTAAGCTTACCAGTGAGTGGCACTCACCAGGCTCTATACTACTGTATCCCCAGACACTACTTTCTTGACCCAACAGAGACCTGAAGAGGAGTACCCCTAGACATTTTATCCCCATGGCTTTTGCTCTGCCCCTTGAATCTCTCCAATGTCTCTGTTTCACATGCTCTTTTGAAACTCCCTTGTGAGGCCCAAAGTACACACCTTGGCATGGTTGGAGAAGCATCCACAAAAATGGGTATGCAAGCTGCAGCATGCTGTCCTTCCCAAGCTAGAGTTTCCCTTTCCACCTGTCATTCTCTAGGGGAGAGCACTTGAGCATAAATTCCTTTAACCCTGAACACTTGTCATTAAGTTTATGCAAAACTGAATGCATTTCCTTCCCTGTTCAGTGTACTCCATCTACCCGGGCCTCAGGTGCTTTCCTTTCTTCCCTGAGTCTCAGGAAAACATTTCAAGTCTGCACTTATTTTTCTGTTGACCATGAGTCCTCAGATTAGGCCTTGGTCATCTTGCTTCTGAGTTGTTGTGCCTTAAAAATCAAAGTCATCACTTTGGACCCTGAATTTGGAAATGGCTCATTTGATTGTTGATTTCTCTTTGTTCCATTGTTCCTTCCAGAGGGTGGCACATAAGATGTAGTCCACAGTTTCTAATGTGAATGTAAACCTGGGAACTTGGAAATTTCGGTGGAGAGGGCAGGCTCTTTCAATAATTTTATCCTCTAAGTATAGCAGTGCTTTTTCTAGTGGGGCTCTCTAGAAAGGAGGTTAAGACTCTTAAGAGAAAGAAGTCTCAGCTTATGGGAGTTCAGGTGCTCGGGCACAGGCAGCTCCCTCTTGCCTACACCAGCACTTGTACTATGCTTCTAATTGTACTAAAACTGGTGGGTGTCACAGAAGTAGCTATTTAACTTTCTCCGTTCCTTATTCATGTGTATCTCAGCAAAGGCTAAGCAACAATCATTTAAATATAGTAAGTTCATTTCCCCAACTGTTTTATGATGTGGGAGGGCAAGGATAGCTCAGGATCTTCTTAGGACATGAGGTGGTACTACAGACTATAAGTCTGTATGTGTGTATGTGAGTGGGAGTGTATATGTACGTGCACCCGTGTGTGTGTGTTTGTGTGTGTGTGTGTGTGTGCGTGCATAGGAAGCAGGCCTTTAAATAGATCAGTTGCTCTCTGAATAGAGTAGGCGGCATTGGTGAAGGAGCAAAGAACAAAGCAAAACACTGTGGTGTGAGGCATTTGTCCTTGGAGGTAGTCTCCATCTGGTCAGCAACTGCAGCATGCTTTAGAGGGAAGTCTACAGCAAAGCAGCAAGAGAATAGACACTGTTAAAGAAAGGTGAAAGTTGCTGGGAGTGTGTATGTGGGAGGAATAATGAACATGGAAGAGATTTATAACTTCATTTTAGCAGAGAAAGAAAATCAAGGAATCAAGGAGTGAACAGACTAGATTACATGAATTGTATTTACTTGAAGAAGGAAAGATGCATCAGTAGAATGGAAGTTGACATTGAACAGAGATAAGTAGGGAAGCTGGGACAGAGAGGAAAAGGGATGAGAATGAAGAACAGAGAGATAGGAAGTAAAACATTTCCCAGATAAGTAGTAATCAGTATGTCAATAGTACTTAAAATCCATTTAAACTATTGCCTACTCCACAGGTAAGTTGAGCCCAAGCCCAAGCCCAAGCCCAAGCCCAAGCCCTGGTTTGTCTATTTAGCAGTGGCAAGTAGGATCCAAGCAGTGACCCTACTCCAGAAACGAGTCATAAGCCCCTGTCCCAATATCCCCTTTCTCAAGAGTTATTCAGGGAAAATGGGTCAAGGGGTTCAGAATTTAGGGACGCCAGAACTCCTTGTGAAGCTTCTTAGTCTAAGAGTCAAATTTCCCTCTTCATCTGAAATAGAATAGACTTTCAAAGTTCAACCCATTCCCTGCCCCCTTGAGTCCACAGGCAAAGGACTTAGTGGCTATGCCCTGGTCAGATTCAAATAGGAACTTTCTTAAGGAGAGAAATTTGGACACTGATAAGAGAAGGACGAGGCTGAGAAATCCAACAAAGCTGGGTAAGAGTACTGGGATGCCCAAAGTGCCCTGAAAAGATGCTCCCATAGGGCATTACCTAGTCCAGCAGCTGTTATGACATAGACACACTGATGAGTGTTTCATCCATTCCTTCATATGCCTGTTCTTTGAGCACTGGCACTATGGTGAATGCTATGGAGGAGAAATGATTACTTCCACCATTTTTCTTGCTTTCTTCCTCAGGGAGGACAGTGATACTGGGCTGAGACCATCACACCAAAGATGGCATTTATTTAACTTATCTGGAAGCTTCTAATTACCCTTTTTAGAGATGTAGAGATGTGGATATATCTTAGTTAAGTTCTTATCTTGATCATTGCTAGCCCATAAGATGGCACTTCTAGGAAAATAAAGGAAGAAATAAAGTAATTTTTTCTGGGATGCATCCCTGTGCCAGAATGCATAGTGTGGTAAGAGAAACGTGGATAGTATTTTTGCTCCCACTTGATCTTTCAGCTTGGAGCCATTGGACAGGTCTCTGGTGCTGATCCTTTAGGGTAACCAGATGTATTATCTTCTCATTGCTCTGATTAAAATTCTTGACAAAAACAACTTAGAAGAGAAAATGTTTATTTGGGGTTCATGGTTTCAGAAGTTTAGTTGATGCTCATCTGACTCCATCACTCTGGGCCAACAGTGAGGCAGGACATCATGACATGAGGGCAAGATGAAGGAAAATTGCTCAGCTCACTGCAGCCAGGAGAGAGAGAGAGAGAGAGAGAGAGAGAGAGAGAGAGAGAGAGAGAGAGAGAATATCCAGGGGGACAAGGTATAATCTCTAAAGGCATGTCCCCAGAGACCCATTTCCCCCAGCCACACTCTACCTGCTTACAATTACCACCCTGTACAGTAGACTTCTCAAACTATTAATACATCAAATGAATTAATCCAGTGATTAGATCACAACTCTCATAGTCTAATCATTTTACCTCTGAATATCCCTGCATAATCTATCAC
Organism: Callospermophilus lateralis; assembly: GCF_048772815.1. Classification (NCBI taxonomy): domain Eukaryota; kingdom Metazoa; phylum Chordata; class Mammalia; order Rodentia; family Sciuridae; genus Callospermophilus; species Callospermophilus lateralis. The sequence continues at coordinate 85,062,862 of NC_135325.1, read as the reverse complement.
ATAAGCTTATCGGTGGACATCTCATATCCAAACCATAATATTAGGATTCTGATCCTTGGATTAGGAGGAGAGACACTGGTGAGCTGGGTCCTACTGACCCCATATGTTAACTTCCAAACACAACTACCATTCCCTAAAGTCATGTAGGTGCTAAAAGGCTATAATCAAGAACTGTGTTCCTGAAAATCCCTGTTACTACATAGCAAGCACTTCACTAAGGCTTGTTCACAGAAGCCTGATTGCTGGAGTGTGGGTTGTACTATAACTCAGAGGCCCATTTACTTCTCAGTGGTATTTAAAATAGTTATTCCCAATAGCACTTGCTTTCTGAAGCACTGTACTTAGAGTAACACATTTCTCCCTTTGCAAAGCGGCTTCTGGGCAATTAGCCTGCAGTGAAGTCAATAAGCTAAAATTATAAGGATTACATATGTTTTCATAGAAGGAGTATGATGTAATATAATACATACAGAATAATGACCTTACTGTAGACCTGGTTATACAGAACTTTGAACAGATAGGGAAAAATAATAATAAATTGTTTGTGCATAGTACCTTATACTTTTATGTACTTCAAAATCTCTGGTCATATTTTGAGTCCTACCAGTAGACAGTGGTAACACAGAAGCTTGAAGAAAAACCACAGAAGGAAGAAACACACTCAGATATTCATTCTATCTCACATGTACATTAAAACAATAATACACACCGTCACTCACACAAAGGGAGAAACAGACATTTAAAAACTCATAATTTACTTAATCACATGATCATACTTGCAAATTTACTCATACTTCAGACAGACATACACTCACATACATTAAAACATTCACTGAACTTCAGAGATAGTCAAATTTACTTGCTTATATACAAGACAATGTTCATTTACTCACACAACCAATTAAGCTCACATTATAAAATTATCCACAGATCTGCTGAAACACATCAACACACTCACACAATCAGTTGCACGTACATCATTTTAATATGTTCACATATATACTTACACACATAGAACATGCTTGCAAGTATAGATACATCAACACACTCCCTCACATAAATCTCTTACACTCACTCAAAACTCCAGCAACACACATTAACACACTCATATATTAACAAATGTACTCATTATTCACTGATACATACAAACATGCTCACTCACATAAAGATGCTCACAACTTCCTTCTAACAGAAAAACATGCTCACATACATTCCCATGCTTACAAATTTATTGATTCACATTAATACACACTTTGATGGACTCACATAAGCATGCTCACAGATTTAATCACACACATAAATGCACTCATATTCACCAACATTTATATACACTCATGCATTCACTTACTCATGCAAAAAATACTTATGCATGCATTTGCTCAAACTTTTTCATATATTCACTGACATGACTATACTTACAAATTTGCTCATATATACTCATGTATGATTATACATTTCCTCACCCACCCACATTAACACACTCACAAATAGTATATATTGTGTATTTTCACAATACCACCACAAATATGTTCACATTCACCATGCAGATCACACATTTACTCATGTACATAGATATATTCACATATACTCACATGTACTCATATTTCAACAAGCTCACTCAAACATATTTACACATCATTTCACACACACGAATATGCTAACATTCATGTACATGATTACAAATACACATACATACTCATGAATATTCTCACACATATGCTCACAACTTTTCTTAAATATACTCACATATTAAAACCCTCATACAAAACATGTTTAAATTCACCCATACACACAAAATGCTAATATTCATAGATACAGTCATATGTTCACTCATACTCATGAACCTGAACATTTACTTAATCTCACAACTATATTTATATAAACTCACTCATATTTGAATATGCATGCATATTTACTCTCCAACACGAACATTGAGTCAAAGATGGTCTCTGTGTCTAGTTCCTATATTGTTTATTTTTCACAGCATGCTGGGACCTATTAGCTCAAAAGCCAGCTGGCACCAAACTCAAATTTTACATAGTCAGTTGTTTTAAATATAGCCCATATAAGCAAAGTTTTAGCCATTGAGAATCTATTTTGCATTGTCTGCCAAACTGCATCCAACATCTGGTAGCCATGGATATGATAAACCTTATAGTTCTCAAAGATCCAAGTCATTTCTGTTCTTTAGCTTTCTCTCACCAATAGACTTCCCATTGTGCTGATGAATGATGTCTCCTAGACATACAGGTCCCATCTCTGATCCTAATCTTCTCTGAAAAATCTCTTGCCTTCTTCTGAAAGATCTGATGTGAGGAATTTCTTCTTTATGTAAACCTGGGAAGATGTCATCCAAATAAACTTATGTGTGCTACTGTCACCTTGGCATCATATCTTTTTTTTCTTGACTAGTTCTTAAGTCCCTTGAACACAATACAAATGGTGATGAGTACAGGGGAAGATTTTGGTGATGATAAGGAAATGGATAAAGGATTCACCCAGTCAGTAGGACAATCAATTGAAAAAATTATCCTAGACAGCCTTAAATAATTGAGACTAAAAATTTGGAATGCCTCTGGGTTGGTATGGCATAATGCTGTGCTATATTATAGCATAAATTTGTTATTGTCTCCCACTCTGCCTCATTAGTCTAATCAAGCAGTAGCACTAGCCTTGAGTGAACTCATGTCATTGTAACTGACTTTTGGGGTGAGAGGTATGGAGCTTCATAAGGAAAGAGGTCAGTCAGCCCTGTAGGCCCAGATAGAAAAAGGAGAGAAGTGGGGCTGGGGATGTGGCTCAAGCAGTAGCGTGCTCGCCTGCCATGTGCAAGGTGCTGAGTTCAATCCTCAGCACCACATAAAAATAAAGATGTTATGTCTGCTGAAAACGAAAAAAATAAATATTAAAAAATTCTCTATCTATCTATCTATCTATCTATCTCATCTTTTAAAAAGAAAGAAAAAGGAGAGGAGTGTATACCTGTGGACCAAGGGAAGGCTATTTCTGACATCATAATGGAATGTAGCAGGGGGAGTTACCCATGACTGGGAGATTGTGTACTCAGAAATTAGAGGACATTCTTGTCCCCAGGGACTGCCATGGCACATAAATAAGCCAATAAGGCAGAGATGTCAGACCAAGGCTGGTTTCTTAAACACAGTTGAGGGACATACCTTTTCTTAATTAATTAATTAATTAATTTGTCTATTTATTTATTTATTTATTTTATGCAATGCTAAGGATCAAATCCAGTGCCACACATGCTAGGCAAGCATTCTGCCATGAGCTACAGCCCCAGCTTGGGGGTACACACCTTTATAAACAGCTACTATGACTCCTTTGCTGTCTCACTTGGATCTGCTATTATAAAAGGCATCATTTTATTTGTTCCCTTAAAATATATTGAAACCTGAATTCCTTCACAGAGACAGCTAAATCATTAAGATTACTACATGCAAATAAGTTTATATTCCTGCTTTTCGCAGAACTCTGAAGGAAGTGGTTCTCCTACTGAATTGGTGCTCTAAGACCTAGGCTTTGCTCAGGGCAGTCTCTCACTAGGATGCTATAGAAAGGAGGCAGAAGCTCAAACAACTTGGGGGAGATAAGACAAAGAGGAGATTTCTAGGGAAGACTAGTGGGCTCTAGAAGAAAAAACAGTACAGTGCTACCATGAAACAGTGCTGGGAGCCATCAGCCAAGTAGGTATGACAATCTCCTTGCCAGCTTACTTCCATGCTGTCTAGTGGAAGGACTTCTGAAAGGTGACCTTGCTCAAGGACCAGGGCAGTTTAGCATAATAGGAGATTAGGGTGTTCCCCCTTTAGAATAGGGCGTATCCTGCTGCTGAGTTCCTCTTGAGTTCTTAGGGTCAGACAGTATATTTTGGGAGACAGAAGCCCATGTGGAGTGGATTTGGGCAGAGTATGGATTTGGGGAGAGAGTGGATTTGGGCAGAGAACGTGGATTTCCCCAGAACGTGTTTGTAGACGGCCAGTGTGAGTTCGGGAATAAAGAATTGCTGTTTGAATCTACAAGCTGTGTGCAGACTCGTGATTTGTGCCCAGCCAGAGACTGCGGCAAAACAGAGGAAGAAAAGTTAGCCTGTACTTTCTTGTCAACCATTCAGAGTAATAAATACAGAGAAGACAAAATATGAGGACCAATGAGGTGAGGGTAGTTCTTTATTGGAGGAAACATATCCTTTCTCTTGCCTTAAAATTCAGTTTCATGTTAAGGAACTAGCCCAACAACCTAACAAAAAAGGGCTTACTGTTTATATGGAATCTTTGGGGATGCAAGCTCCATCTAACAGGGGCTGGAATTAAACAACTGACTGCTATAATATGATATGGAAAAATGACATGCCCCCCCTAAAGGATCCCACACAATTAATGCAAAAATTAGGAATAGCCCCCAGAGGAGGCTTCACATCCTAGCCTGCATATATAGTACTTTGCTGTTATGTATATTGATGCCTTTGAAATATTTATACCTTATATCAGCCCTGAACAGACTGTCAATGGAAAATTTTAGCTTCCTGTCATCTGGGAATGTTAGAATGAACTTATTAGGGAACAGATGGTATGTTGCATGGTAAATTGGCAAATCCAGAGGAGGGTGAGTTGAGACCTGAGTCCACCCAGTTGTTTCTCAGTGGCACTCCTAACAAATATAAGCCCTCCTTACTGGCAATGATGGCCATTGTTAAACATTTCAAGAGTAACAGCTGCTTAGATTTAATAGAAACTCATGAAAGACAAACACAATCAGCAACGCCTGTTAATTATACAAACAACATACTGAGTGAAATTATTGAATCACCCATGTCTTCTACTTTTCAGTGTGGACCCAAGTCACAACAGGCACTAGAGAGACTAAAGGAGACTATCACTTTCACTCTCCCAGCATTTTCCGAAGAGCAGGTCTCATAATTAGTTCTGTGATCCCAAAATTTACTTCATGGAACCTCTGTACCAAAGGGACAGGTAAATTACTTATCCAAAAGTTTTTGGTATAAGCATCTCCTAGATTTGGTCCTATTTGCCACTAGAGAGCCAATTCTTGTAGACATTGGGCACTTACTGAAATTAAATCCATTACTGAGGAAGAGCCAGTTACCCCATGGACTGAGATTCTCATTATACGATGGGTCATGGAAAAAAAAAAAAAAAAAAAACTCCTCATGAAACTGAACAGAAACCTCTTCATTAAAATGGAAATGTTATCTATTGGATTAAGCTAAACTCAACACTACTAGAATGTCACAGTGCCATGGGGAAGTAACCACCTATCCTGGCACTGTGCTTAGTCTTCCAAAACCTCCCAAATTACATCTGGTTCTTGCTCATTGGGGACCACAGGGTGGGTAGTCAACACTCTCAAAAAGGAAAAGAAATGATATCTATTTACCTATCAACTGAGCACAGGATATGAGGGAGCCAGACAATGGATGACCTCAGACTATCACTCCTAATACAAACACTCCAATTCTGGGAGGACAGACCAAAGTACACAATGAACTTAGTAGCATGCAAAATTCCTAGTAATATAATATGCCCTGACAAACATTTCCTAAAGTTTATGTTTTAACAAACTTATGGATAATGTCTGATAACTGGGGCTTTGGCAAAATCACTGTTAAAGAATACAAAATCAAACTGAGTGTAGTGGCACATGCCTGTAATTCCAGTGGCTTGGGAGGCTAAAGCAGGAGGATCATGAGTTTAAAACCAGCTAAGCAACTCAGTGAGACCCTATCTCTAAATAAAATACAAACTAGGGCTGGGGATGTGGCTCAGTGGTCAAGTGCCCCTGAGTAGTTCAATTCCTGGTACCCCTGCCCCTCCAAGAAGAATATAAGGTCAAGAGATGTGGGAAAAATCAACACACTGGCTCATGTGCTACCCTTTGTGATAAATAGGGACATTTAAATATATAAGTATAATAATGTTGAGGGTTTTTTTTCAGAATACAATGTGAAAACTCACACTGAAAACATGATGGCAATTTAATTTATTTTATTTTTTGTTTATTATTGGTTCTTTTTAATTATACATAATATTATGATTCATTTTGAGGTCATTTTTTGAAATCACTTGGCTTATCTATGAAGCTTTCACGTGTGAGTTTCCTATAATTCAGTGTCTTAATTTGTTTCATGGCTAAATTAGCAACTTTTCCCCAAACTGCTGAGAACATCTTAGAAACTTTTCCATGCCCATAGGAATACAGCAATATTATTGGCAGAAAACCCCAAGCAACAATGCACACTGATCTGAACAGGAAGGAATATACAATTGCTCACCAAACCAAACTGCACATAGCCTTATATGAATATATGATGAAACCACACACTGAGGTTGCTCCCAACCCATCATTTTGGTACAGAGCATACTTCTAGTTTAGTCAGCTTTTGCATGTCTGTGACCAATATGCCTGACCATGAACAATGTAAAGGAGGAAAAGTTTATTCAGGCTCATGGTTTCTGAGGTTAGTCCATGGTTGGCCAACTCCATAGCTCTACACCTAAGTGAGGTGGAATATTATGGCAGAAGGACATGGTGGAAAAAAGCAGCTTAGGACAGGACAGCCAGAAGCAGACAAAATGGGCTCTGCTTACCAGAGACAAAATTTAAACCACAAAGGCACATCCCCAATAACCTACTTCCTTCAGCCACACCCTACCTGCATACAGTTACTTCCCAGTTAATCCACATAAGTGGATTAATCTACTGATTAGTTTACACCTCATGATATAATCATATCACCTCTGAAAATTCTTACATTTTCCCACACGTGAACTTTTGGGGGACCCCTCATATCTAAACCATAACAACTTCTCTCAGGCCAAGCTATCCCATGAGTCTCAATTATCAAGATAGGCCCATTCTTCTGATCATTGAAATCCACCTGATATACCCAAGGGATAATATAATACAAATATGTGGAAATTGGTGGTCTCAGCACCTAACCAATGTAGTTGACTCAGGTCCTAAATGTAAGGTATGCAAGCTCATTCACCTTGACATTATATTCTTCCTATTAACACCATCTGAAATTGTGCCAAGTCACACAATTTATATTCAAACTAGCAAAAGTCACAGAGGGAGCCTATTAGATCTGCAAGGGAATCAGATGTTTTCTCCTGTCACAACCTTCCCCTTGTCTGACCTAGAAAAATATTTCTTGGACTTGGATTTGGCCTAACTTTCCAAATTAAGTTTTGTACTAGTGATTAAACTCAGGGATGCTTTACCACTGAGCTACATCCCCAGTCCATTTTATAATTTAAAAAAAAAAAATTGGGGCTGGGGATGTGGCTCAAGTGTAGCGTACTCGCCTCACATACATGAGGCACTGGGTTTTATCCTCAGCACCACATAAAAATAAGTAAGTGAAATAAAGGCATGCTGTCCATCTACAACTAAAAAATAAATATTAAAAAAAAACTTTTTTGAGATATGGTCTTGCTAAGTTTCTTAGAATCTCACTAAATTGGTGAGACTAGCTTTGAACTTGTGATCCTCCTGACTTATTATTTTAGTCAGCTATTTTGCCAGTGTGACTAAAAGACCCAACCAGAACAATTTTAGGGGAGGAAAAGTTTATTTAGGGGCTCACGGTTTCAGAGGTCTCAATCCATATACAGCAGACTCCATTCCTCAGGGTTCCAACTGAGGCTGAACATTATGGAGGCAGATTGTGGCAGAGGGAAACAGCTCACATGATGATCAGAAAGCAGAGAGACTCCAGATACAAAATATATACCCCATATCCATGCCTCCAATGAACCACTTCCTCCAGGCACACACCACCTGCCTCCAGTTACCCCCCAGTTAATCCTATCAGGGATAAATTAACTGATTGGTTAAGGCAATAACCCAATCACTTCTCCACCAAACCTTCTTGCATTGTCTTACACATGATCTTTTGTGGGACATCACATCACCTAAACCATAATGTTTGGTTTCCTAGATCTCTGGAATTACAGAAGAGCTCCAACTTTCCAGCTTTTTATTCAGCAGCTGAATCTCCCATGTACTTTCCCCAACAAACTGTGCAACTCTTCAATTTTGTAGACAAAGTCACATGCAGGCACTCACTCATATGTATAATTTCACAAAAATCACATAACAAACAGAATCTTCTACATTTATGTGAGTATATATGCTAACTTAAACATACAAAATAATTTGATCACAAAAACATGTTCACATGCTTACTGCACACAAATATGCTCACACTTACAAAGAATCTCACAATTAATTCATTCATTAATGAGCTTACAAATGGACACACATTCACTTGTAATATGCTTACAAATTTATTAACACATATAGAAATATATATATTCTCATCCTCATGCTCACACATCACATAAGACTGCTAACATATTCATTCTTTCACATGAGTATGCCCATAATTCACTTGCAATTAGGATATTCAAGTATGCTCATATTAACTCAACCACATTTTCTGTTACACACACATATATATAAACACAAAGAGGGATATGCTATTACATTCAATCATGTGCATGAATATCCTCATCATAATATGTTAACATACATTGTTAATGTATTAAATCACACAAAAACACTTATAAAATTATTTACATATGACATCTCTATGTATAATCATGCAATATATAATCATATGTACATTTGTAACCCCATAATTACATATTCACATGTGTAATGTCTTAAAAATGAATCTTATATATTTACATATGCAGTCTTGCTATTTATTTACATATTTATATGTTCTCACACATGAATATGCTCACACATTCATGAAAACACAAATACATGTTCATATATATAAACACAGCAACACATTCACTAATGTGAACATGCTTATTTTTTACACATATGTAGACATATATTACCACTAGCACACATATTCACTCATGCACATGAACATGCTCACAAATTCGTGAATTCAAAAATTCACACCTACAGAGACATAGCCGTATACACTATGTGTTCACACTCACTAATTTACTTAAACAGTTACATCAACATACTCACAAACAGGAATATGCTTATCTAGTCACCTTACACTAATATACTTCCATTCATCATGAACTCAAACATTCACTCTCATACAAAGATGCACTAACATACCCACAATTAACTCATACATTAACAAGTTCACACAAATTAACAGTGACTAACAGTCACTCACTGACACAAACATGCCAACACACCTATGTACATGTTCACAAATTCATAATGCAATGGAACATATCTAAACATTTACTTTAACACTCAAATATTGTTACACTTAAACACATTTACAAATTCTCAGCCATATGCACATGTACACATATTCGCTTATATTAACATTTATAACTCACTAAGCACAACAAAGTACTCATACATACAGATACACTAATATATTCACTTTCATGTATTTACACATTCACTCATTCACCAAAATATACTCTCACCATCACTCACAAGAGCTTCATCATATAGTCACTCACTTATATGAATATATTCACAAATGAACTTAAATACATAGACCCATAAAGTGTATTTATACACACACAAATAAATTACTCCAAAAACATGTTTAAACATTCACTCAATCTTATGCTCATGACCATAAGTTCATACACACCAGGACTCAAATATATACACTCAGATGGTCCCACTCACTTTCACATGCATATTTACATTCATAATCAGGAATTTGCACACATCGACACACACAGACATACTCACAGCCACCAAAAGAAAATGTACTCACATACACTTGCACTTACATGCTCACATTTCTTTCACAGAATGTACTCACATGTTAATTAGCTCACCACAATACACACATATTCAGTCACTCACATGATCATCTAACATTTATGCATATTGTAACAAATACAAGCATACACTTGAATACACAAAATTTAGCTTCAAAACCCAAATATCATCACACTAATTTATTCTCACATATTTAAGTTCACATATTCACTCAATCAAATATGCTTGTTCCCATATATGCCCAGGCTCACACACTAACACAAACATGCTCACACCTCACTTGTTCATGTATGTATTATCACAGTTCACACAAACATACATGCTAAGAAATTCACATACCAATCCCATCCATACATTTATATATAATCATATATCCACCTTCACATAGACATTATTATTGACACAGAAGAGCATGTTCATATCTTAACTGGCACAGGATCATCACACCAAGAAGTTCACAAATTCATTCAAACACACTAATACTTACATTCACTTACATTCAGTGACCCATAAGTTTACACATTTCTTTACACAAATAAGTATATTTTATACTAATATATATAAGTTATTAGATCACACCCCCCAAAACACACATTCATTACCCACAAATTTGCAAATATTCAAAAGCTTACAAATACACTGATACAGATTAGCACATACAAATACTCACTTATACACACATTTACTACCAGTGTGCTCACCTATGAATAGGACATCATATACACTGTCATATTTATGTTTATGTGTATTCAAATTTTTATAAAATCACTCATAAGATGCACTCATTGACTCACACAAATATGGATTTCAAACAATTCACACACATTCCTACATAAACATAAATATACTCATATATAAATATAAATGTATTCATATATATTTTTTCGAGTCCAAGCTATATGCTTAAGAAGCCATCTATTTTGAGATATTGTTATGATTTAGATCAGGTGTCACAAAAAACTCATGTGTGAGACAATGCAAGAAGGTTCAGAAATGAAATGATTGGGTTATAAGAGCCTTAACCCAACCAATGAATTAATCCCCTGATGGGAATTAACTGGGTGGTAACTGAAGGCAGGTAGGGTATGGCTGGAGGAGGTGGGTCATTGGGGGATGCCTATGGGGTACACATTTTGTATCTAACAAGTAGAGTTCTCTCTCTCTCTCTCTCTCTCTCTCTCTCTCTCTCTCTCTCTCTCTCTCTCTCTCTCTCCTTTCTGGTGTGATGTCTTGAGCCACATTACTCTACCACACTTTTCTGCCATGATATTCTGCCTCACTTTGAGCCCTGAGGAATTGAGTCAGACTTCTCTGGACTGAGACTTCTGGAACAATGAGCCCCCAAATACACTTTACTTCCTCTAAAATTGTTCTCACCAGGTCTTTTATCACAGCAGTGAAAATCTGACTAAAATAGATATTATATGGTTGCTATTTTAAGCCACTCCATCTCAAATTCATTTATTATGCAGAAATAGACAATGAAAACATGTTTTAGTACCAAGACTAGGGTGCTACAGTAATAAAAACTATGAGAGTGGCTTTCCACTGATTAAAGGGGAAAACTGGAAAGAAATTCAGGACAGTATTAGTGAAAGTCAAAGATGCTTGGAACAGACTATTATCAGAAACATGTTGGCTGATGTGGAAAATGCCTGTAAAAACTTAAGGGTAAATGAGGAAAACATTATTAGGCACTGGAGGAAAGGGATGGCTTGTGATTTCGTGCAGTGAGATGAAAAGTAGAAAATGTTCCTAATAAAGTGGGTGATATAACTAAGGAAAATTATAGTCTTGCAGATGCTACATGGTTTCTTCCTTCTATGTGTAAGAGAGAAAGTTAAAGAACTATTAAATAAAAAGGTCAATGATTATAAATATCCCTAGCTACTCTAAATAGCAAAGTATCACCAACTAGCCAGGCTGGCGACCTGTGCTGGGTTCACATGAGCTGGCTACATCAATAACTAAGAAAACAGTGAAGAAAGCATGCGAAACACAGAAATACCTTTTGCGGGAATCAGAGATGGCTCTGAGACCTCTAGGGTCTGCTGGAAAGAGCATGCACCTGGATTCTCTTTATTTTTATAGGGAGGGGGGCACACAAAAGGAGGTTCGATGGAATGTTCTTTCAAAATAAGGCAGGAGTCAGGTTTCAGGGGGTTGAGTCTACCTTCTTGATGTCTTGTGGTCAGTAGATTGATTGACATCTTTGCAAGTCACACCCATCTCATGTGCCATGTGGAACACAGGCTAAGCGAGAGGAAAGGGCACATGTGCATCTCACATCCTAATGAGCCCACAACGACAGGCCAGTCCTCCCATATGCTCAAATGCACATAGCTCACATACACAGCCCATGGATGGCTTGCAATAGCACAGAATATTAAAATCAAGAAATTGCTTCTAGATAAAGATCAAATCCAAGAATCTTCTGGAAAACATAGTCTAAACATGAAGTCAAGAGTGTAAGTATAAAATCCTGTTTTGGGAACTCAGGAAGATAACAGGTAGTACCTCACAGAGACATTTAGCAAAATAACAGACATTCTAAGAAGATGAATGGTTGAGTCTAAGAAGTCTTAGCAGAAATCCAAGGTGAAAACAGTTCATCTGAAATAAATAAGTAGGTATGCCTTTGGTATAATGGAGTTAATCCCAATGAAATTCCTGAAAGGTGCTGAATTAGTTTTAATATATTATATGGTAAAATTTCACCAGCATTGACCAATTAGATTTGGAATGTACCTCCTGTCTCTATGTACTGTGAACACAATAAACTATGATTTTTTTCTGAGCTTCTTCTCTCAATCCCCTCATGGCTGCATGAGACTGATATCTTATAGAAGAATTACAAAATGATTGACAACACAAATAGGGTGGATTACTTATGGTTGAGAGAAGACTTAGGGGATGCTCCTTAGTGGTTTAGTTTACTAATAAGATGTCTTGGTTGGATTCTACCACCTGTGAGGTTTCAATGTCATGTTAACATTGTCAATGTCATGTTTACTGCTCTATGCTGCTTCGTGATGGCACTTTTTTTTTTTTTTTGGAACCAGGGATTGAACTCAGGGGCACTTGACCACTGAACCACATCCCCAGCCCTATTTTGTATTTTATTTAGAGGCAGGGGCAGGGTCTCACTGAGTTGCTTAGTGCCTCTCCGTTGCTGAGGCTGGCTTTGAACTCGTGATCCTCCTGCCTCAGCCTCCCAAGCTGCTGGGATTATAGGCGTGAGCCACCACTCCTGGCTGTGTTGCTTCTTTTGGAGACTGCTAATGCTTACTGCCCATTATGAATCTTATCATCCTAGAGTTCCCAGAGACTGCTTCTGGAAAGACTTAATTTGGCAAGAAGGGGAAAAAAATCCTCCTCATGTTCCTTAATTTAAGGGATAGACTGGTATAAATAGCTAAAAATATTATAAAATTTTCACTGGACTAAGAGTGACAGTGGACAGTTGACTTCCTTCAAATCTTAGAAAGCTTTACTGGATATCAGATGCCAGCTATTAACTAATTTGTGAGCAAATAAGAGCTGGTGACCTTCACCATATCACTTGCACTGGGACTGGGAACTGCCTCATATTCACATTCAAATTCATGTTTCTCATCTTCTTCATGTGGCAAGCCTACTTTGACATCCAGCAAAGGTCCATTGCTGATGGGAAATCCCTTCCCTGCTGTATGCTTTCTTCTGCCAGTCTTCATTTATGACCTCACGGGACATCCCAGATCTCATTCATGGTGACCAATGGTTCAGTGTTTAAAAAAGGGAAAGTTAAGGGGCACTTTGTTCCTACTACCCCTAAAATATCTGATCAAGTTTCTTAGCTGATTTGAGAGTACAAATTTACAAGTCAATGTACTTGGGTACTTTATTTTTTTATTTTTTATTTTTGGGGTACTAGGGATTGAATTCAGAGACACACCCCCAGCCCTACTTGGTATTTCATTTAGAGACAAGGTCTCACTGAGTTGCTTAGTGTCTCACTGCTGCTATGGCTGGCTTTGAACTTGTGATCCTCCTGCCTCAGCCTTCCAAATCTCCCAAGGCTCCCAAGGCTTTGAATTCATCATCCTCCTTCCTCAGCTTCCCAAGCCACTGGGATTACAGGTGTGCACCACTGCACTTGGCACCTGGATACTTTTAAATGTTGTTACCTTTGACATGCTGAGAGTTTCCTTCTGAAGATTAAATTGTCATAAAAAGAATTTAAAAGATAAATTTGAGGTCATAGTTACTTTCTTCGATGTAGACCCCAGCCTCTCAGAGGCTGATTATAACACCCTATAGAGGGAGACTGCTGCTCATAGCAGAGACCACTAAGGGCTATGGGAGCTTATCAGATAAACGTAAAAAAAAAAAAAAAAAAAAAAAAAAACAGAAGGAAAAAGAAACAGAAACAGACCGAAAACAATAAAAGAATAAAAATAGTCACCTGAAATATGAGCAATTCCAAAGGTTTGGCTTTTTAAAAAATGGGGGAAAGGAAAGAGTATATTGTAGATGCAGGATATCCCAAGGGAAAGTTACTGCCTGGAAGCAAGGGCCCCTTATCCATTACCGCTTTTACTTTTATCGGCCAAAAATCAAAGACAAAGGACTGCTGCTTTTGGTGGAAATACACACACACACACACACACACACACACACACACACACACACATATATATATATATATATATATATATATATATATATATAGAGAGAGAGAGAGAGAGAGAGAGAGAGAGGCTGTTGCTACAAGTCCAAAGGGGAAAAAAAGGAACTTTAAAACTTTTAATATTATGTATGGGGCAAATTACAGGTATAGCAAAGATAATCATAGCCTTAGATACTTAATAATTTATAAACAAACCCTTAAGTACAGATGGAGAAAAGAAAAAATTAAGTATGTATATAATATTTTAATTTAAATATATACTAAATAATTTGTGTATATGTATATATAATTTATAACTAAATACAGTTTCACAATTTGAACCAATTGGTAAAACAAAATTTATATTTGAAACAATTTATGTAATTTGGGTACTGGGAATTGAACTCATATACACAAAATAGGAAAGAGAATTGATTGACTTTTGTGTCTGTACAACAGATTATAACTTTAATACTTGCTAAAATTCACCAATCAATTAACCTTCATGGACTTAATACAGGGAATCAGATTCTACTTATAACTAAGAACTCCATTAAACTATACTCCCATAACTTTAAAAAGTAAATATAAAATAGAAACTGGGTATGCCTTGCTTTAATTGTAGCCTTGTCTAAATTTCCCACGATCACAATGCATGTTGCTCTAAAATACTCTATATTATATTGAGTGAAGAAGTCCAGGGACCATCACCCCAAACTATGGTGACTTGGTGCAATAGTTGGATTTTTAATTTCCCCCAAAGTTATATTTGTTAACGGCTCAATCCCTGGCTTGATGTTATTGGAAGTAGATGGATCTTTCAGAGTTCTATATTGTGGGAGATACTTAAGTAATTGAGAGCATAACCTTGAAGGAGTCGGATTGGACCCTGGCACCCTTCTCTTTTGCTCTGTAACTAATGATAAGGTAAGCAGTTTTTTTTTTCCTTTTTATGAGAATTGTGTAATACATGGTTTATTAGAATTCCTGGTTTTTGTTTTAGTCATACATGACAGTAGAATGCATTTTGACATATAATACATACATGGAATGTTCATACATCAATCATATTGTCTATTCTATTCTGCTGCCCTTCCTATCCTCCCTACTCCTCCCCTCCTCTCCCATCCTTTTTCTCTATCCAATCTAATGTGACACACTCTTTTTTTTCTTTTTCTCATTACAACATCATATATGTATTCTGTATAACAATGAGGTTCTCCTTCCATCTTCTGTGCAACTCCCCTCTCCCTCTTTTTCCCTCCCACCTTTCTTCCCTATTTAGTGGTAGTCTTCTTCTCATGCTCTTCCTCCCTATCCCATTTTGAGTCACCCCCCTTATATCAGAGAAGACATTCGTCATTTGATTTTTAGGGATTGGCTAACTTCACTTAGCATAATCTGCTCTAATGCCATCCATTTGCCTGCAAATGCCATTATTTTATTATTTTTTAGTGCTGAGTAATATTCCATTGTGTATAAATGCCACATTTTTTAATCCATTCACCTATTTAAGGGTATCTAGGTTGGTTCCACATCTAGCTATTTGTGCTGCTATAAACATTGATGTGGATGTGTCCCTGTAGTATGCTCTTCTTAGGTCTTTTGGGTATAGTCCGAGAAGGGGAATAGCTGGGTCAAATGGTGGTTCCATTCCCAGCTTTTCCAGGAATCTCCATACTGCTTTCCAAATTGGCTGCACCAATTTGCAGTCCCACCAGCAATGTATGAGTGTACCTTTTTCCCCCGCATCCTCACCAGCACTTATTGTTGTTTGACTTCATAATGGCTGCCAATCTTATTGGAATGAGATGGTATCTTAGAGTAGTGTTAATTTGCATTTCTCTGATTGCTAGAGATGGTGAGCATTTTTCCATGTATTTGTTGATTGATTGTTTATCCTCTTCTGAGAAGTTTCTGTTCAAGTCTTTGGCCCATTTGTTGATTAGGTTATTTGCTTTTTTGTTCTTTAACTTTTTGAGTTCTTTGTATACTCTAGAGATTAGAGCTCTATCTGATGTTTGAGGGGTAAAAATTTGTTCCCAGGATGTAGGCTCCCTATTCACCTCGCATATTATTTCTCTTGCTGAGAAAAAACTTTTTAGTTTGAATTCATCCCATTTGTTGATTCTTGGTTTTAACTCTTGTGCTATAGGTATCTTATTAAGAAATTTGGGGCCTGCCCCCACCTGATGAAGATTAGGACCAACTTTATATTCTATTAGATGCAGGGTCTCTGGTCTGATTCCTAGCTCCTTGATCCATTTTGAGTTGACTTTTGTGCATGGTGAGAGAAAGGGATTCAATTTCATTTTGTTGCATATGGATTTCCAGTTCTCCCAGCACCAAGCACCATTTGTTGAAGATGCTATCCTTTCTCCATTGCATGGTTTTAGCACCTTTGTCTAATATAAGGTAGTTGTAATTTTGTGGATTTGTCTCTGTGTCCTCTATTTTGTACCATTGGTCTACCAGCCTGCTTTGGTGCCAGTACCATGCTGGTTTTGTTACCATTGCTCTATAATATAGTTTAAGGTCTGGAATCGCAATACCACCAATTTCACTCTTCCTGCTTAGAATTACTTTCGCTCTTCTGGGTCTCTTGTTTTTCCAGATGAATTTCATGATTGCTTTTTCTATTTCTGCAAGGAATGTCATTGGGATTTTGATGGGAATTGCATTGAATCTATAAAGTGCTTTTGGTAGTGTGGCCATCTTAATAATATTAATTCTACCAATCCATGAGCAAGGTAAATCCTTCCATCTTCTAATGTCTTCTTCTATTTCTTTCTTCAGGGTTCTGTAGTTTTCATTGTATAGCTCTTTCATCTTTTTTGTTAAGTTGATTCCCAGGTATTTTTTTTTTGAGGATATTGTGAATGGAGTAGTTGTCCTCATTTCCATTTCAGAGAATTTGTCACTGATATACAGGAATGCCTGTGATTTATTGGTATTGATTTTATATCCTGCCACTTTGCTGAATTCATTTACTAGTTCTAAAAGTTTCTTGGTTGAATTTTTTGGGTCTGCTAGGTATAGGATCATGTCATTGGCAAATAGTGCTAATTTAAGTTCTTCTTTTCCTATATTTATGCCTTTAATTTCTTTCATCTGTCTAATTGCTCTGGCTAGTGTTTCAAGAACTATGTTGAATAGAAGTGGTGAGAGAGGGCATCCCTGTCTTGTTTTAAAGGGAATGTCTTCAATTTTTCTCCATTTAGAATGATGCTGGCCTGAGGCTTAGCGCAGATAGCTTTTACCATTTTGAGGTAATGGTAAAATGTTATCCCTAATTTTTCTAGTGTTTTGAACATAAAGGGATGCTGCATTTTGTCGAATGCTTTTTCAGCATCTATTGAGATGATCATATGGTTCTTTTCTTTAAGTCTATTGATGTGGTGAATTACATTTATTGATTTTCATATATTGAACCAGCCTTGCATCCCAGGGATGAATCCCACTTGGTCATGGTGCACAATCTTTTTTATATGCTTTTGTATCCGATTTGCCAGAATTTTATCGAGGATTTTTGCATCTAAATTCATTAGGGATATTGGTCTATAGTTTTCTTTCTTTGAGGTATCTTTATCTGGTTTGGGAATCAAGGTGATATTGGCCTCATAGAAAGAATTTGGAAGTACTCCCTCTTTTTCTATCTCCTGAAATAGATTATAGAGTATTGGTATTAGTTCTTCTTTAAAGTTCTTGTAAAACTCTGCTGTATATTCGTCCAGTCCTGGGCTTTTCTTGGTTGGTAGTCTTTTGATGGCTTCTTCTATTTCCTCCCTTGATATTGGTCTGTTTAGGTTGTTTATGTCATCTTGACTCAATCTGGGTAGCTCCTATGCCTTAAGGCATTTATTGATGCCTTCACTATCTTCTATGTTATTAGAGTATAGGGTTTCAAAATAATTTCTAATTATCTTCTGTATTTCTGAATTGTCTGTTGTGATGTTGCCTTTTTCATCCCGTAAGCTAGTAATTTGGGTTCTCTCTCTTCTTCTCTTTGTCAGCGTGGCTAGTGGTCTATCAATCTTATTTATTTTTTCAAAGAACCAACTTTTAGTTTTTGTCAATTTTTTCGATTGTTTCTTTTGTTTCGATTTCATTGATTTCAGCTCTGATTTTAATTATTTCTTGCCTTCTACTGTATTTGCTGCTGATTTGTTCTTCTTTTTCTAAGGCTTTGAGGTGTAGTGTGAGGTCATTTATTTGTTGGCTTTTCCTTCTTTTAAGGAATGAACTCCATGAAATGAATTTTCCTCTTAGTACTGCTTTCATAGTGTCCCAGAGATTTCGATATGTTGTGTCTGAGTTTTCATTTACCTCTAGGAATTTTTTAATTTCCTTTTGATGTCTTCTGTAACCCTTTGTTTATTCAGTAGCATATTGTTTATTATCCATGTGATGTAGGATTTTTTCTTTCTTATTTTATTATTGATTTCCAATTTCATTCAATTATGATCAGATAACATGCATGGTATTATCTCTACTCCTTTGTAATTGCTAACATTTGCCCTGTGACATAATATATGGTCTATTTTTGAGAAGGATCCATGTGCTGCTGAGAAGAAAGTGTATCCGCTTGATGTTGGGTTGTATATTCTGTATATATTAATTAAGCCTAAGTTATTAATTGTATTATTGAGCTATATGGTTTCTTTATTCAACTTTTGTTTGGAAGATCTGTCCAGTGATGAGAGAGGTGTGTTAAAATCTCCCATGATTATTGTGTTGTGGTCTATTTGACTCTTGAACTTGAGAAGAGTTTGTTTGATGAACGTAGCTGCACTATTGTTTGGAGCATATATATTAATGATTGTTAAGTCTTGTTGGTGTATGGTTCCCTTGAGCAGTATGTAGTGTCCTTGTTTATCCCTTTTGATTAACTTTGGCTTGAAGTATATTTTATTTGATACAAGTATGGACACCCCTGCTTGCTTCCGGGGTCCATATGAGTGATATGATTTTTCCCAACCTTTCACCTTCAGTCTGTGTATGTCTTTTCCTATCAGATGAGTCTCCTGTAGGCATCATATTGTTGGATCTTTTTTTTTAATCCATTCTACAAGCCTAGGTCTTTTGATTGGTGCATTTAAGCCATTAACATTTAGGGTTACTATTGAGATATGGTTTGTATTTCCAGCCATATTTGATTATGTATGTTATTTAACATGATTTGTTTTTCCTCTATGATTAGTTTTTCCTTTACTGTACTACCTCCCATTGTTGGTTTTCATTGTTATTTTTCATTTCCTCTTCCTGTAATGTTTTGCCAAGGATGTTTTGAAGAGGTGGTTTTCTAGCTGCAAATTCTTTTAACTTTTGTTTATCGTGGAAGATTTTTATTTCATCTTCAATCCTGAAGCTTAATTTTGCTGGATACATGATTCTTGGTTGGAACCCTTTTTCTTTCAGCGTTTGAAATATGTTGTTCTAGGATCTTCTAGCTTTCAGAGTCTGTGTTGAAAGATCAGCAGTTATCCTGAT
Source organism: Callospermophilus lateralis (assembly GCF_048772815.1). Lineage (NCBI taxonomy): Eukaryota > Metazoa > Chordata > Mammalia > Rodentia > Sciuridae > Callospermophilus > Callospermophilus lateralis. Next base: position 85,042,956 of record NC_135325.1, on the reverse strand, counting down.
TGGTTTACCCCTAAATGTAATCTGCTTCCTCTCCCTTTTGGCTTTTAAGATTCTCTCCTTATTTTTTATGTTGGGCATCTTCATTATTATGTGTCTTGGTGTGGATCTCTTATGATTTTGTACATTTGGTGTCCTGTAGGCTTCTAGTATTTGGATTTCTTTTTCATTCTTTAAGTCTGGGAAGTTTTCTAGTATTATTTCATTGAATAGATTGCTCATTCCCTTGGTTTGGACCTCTATACCCTCTTGTATCCCAATAACTCTTAGGTTTGGTTTCTTTATGTTATCCCATAATTCTTGGATGTTCTGCTCATGATTTCTTAACATTCTCGCTGAACTGTCTATGTTCTTTTCAAGTTGAAAAACTTTGTCTTCGTTGTCTGAATTTCTATCTTCTAAGTGTTCTACTCTGCTGGTAATACTCTCATTTGAGTTTTTAATTTGGTTTAGTGTTTCCTGCATTTCCAGGATTTCTGTTTGTTTTTTTATATCCTCTATCTCCCTATAGAGTTGATCTTTTGCTTCTTGGATTTGTTTATGTAATTAATTGTCAAAGTGATGTTTCATTGTCTGAATTTGCTGTATAATATCTTCCTTGAGACTCCAGATCATCTGAAGCATGTATATCCTGAACTCTTTATCTGACATTCCATCAGCTGCAGATATTACCTCATCTAATGTTGAATTGGCCTGTATTGTTTGTGGTCCTTTCTTTCCTTGTCTTTTCATACTACTCATGTTTATTTCTTGCTTTGTGAAACTGTTGTGTTAATGGTTTTCCCCTTATATATTTGTATTGTTCTTGTACAGCTCCAAAATCCCTCTTTTGCGGAGAAAGATAATGTTAACAGTTCCCAATATCAACAGTACATCATCTAAGCACAAGTTTTCATTATTAATACATTTATAGTTAGATTCTAAGTCTACAGATATTGGTTTTAATTATCATTTAAGAATATAGTCATTAGTTTCATAAAAGGCATACCATATCTGGTGGCATATAGAAAACTTAATTTCAGACAAAGGATGTTATACTTAGAGGGAAAGGAGTGAGGGTATTAGGTTAAATTAACTTAGCAACTTTGGAGAACTCTAACCAATAGACTGGTAGTTTATGGAAGAACGTATAGACTCAACCTCCTATCTGTATTTAGATAGTTACTCTATATATAGATAGCAAAAGTTAGGAGGTTGAAAGTGGGATAGAGGGAATATGAAGAAAAGAAAAAAATAACAAGGAAGAAAAGAGAAATAAGAGAGAAGGAAAAAGAAAGTAAGATAGAAATAAAGAAAATAAATGGGGGGAAGTTGGAGCATATGCAATTCCTCTATATTATATTATTTTGGTGATTCGGTTTTTCATGCACAGTTCTTGGTTTCACATATGTTGAGGTTGTGAAAGAGAGAGAAGAAAAGAGAGAAAGAGAAGAAAAAGTTTCTCAGAACACTATTTTCCTTTCTTCCAGTAGGTGGTGTTGTCTATTCCTAGCTTGAGCCTCTGTATTCAGGGTGGTGGATATAGCCAGTGTGAAAAGACATGAGCTTCCACCTGTATCTTCCATACTCTAGTCTCTGAGGTGGAAACAAGGTGCCTGTACAGTTGTTGTTTTGCATTGATAGCTACAACCCCCAAAAGCTTGTGGGAAATATTTTGAGTTATCGCAGCTAAGGGTGGGGGAGTTGGAAATCGGGTACCTGGATCAGCTGCAGAACCATGCTGGTAGCCACACCCCCTTTGATGGGTTTTAAGGGTTGATGGGCTTCCTCCGGACTAGCACGTGGGGTGGGGCCGGGCTGCCTCCACCGGTCTGGGCCGGGCTGGCGCTGGGCTTCCTCCTCCCGGTAAGCAGTTTTTTAATTGAAAAATTACTTTTTAAGCCTTTATTTTATTTATTTATATTTATGTGGTGCTGCAGATTGAACCTCACACATGCTAGGCAACTGCTCTACCACTGAGCCACAACCCAAGTTCAAGGTGAGCAGTTTTGCTTCACCACATGCTCCAGGCCCAAAGCAAATGGAGTCAATCATGGTCTGGAATCTCTAAAACTGTGAGCCAAAATAAACCTTTTCCTTCATAAGCTAATTGTCTCAGATATTTTGTTATAGTGATAGGGAACAGCAGATGTTGGAAGAGGCTTTACTCCATGAAGGAAGAAAACAATAACTTTTGGTGCCTTTCCTATGACAGAAACAAGACTGGAGTCTGTCAACATATCTGAATAGACTTTTACTACAAACCATTGTCTGCTACTTTGGTCTCATTCAGCATTCCAAAGAGAATAGTTTTCAATCCATTTTATATTCTCCAAGCCCAGTGACTTCGTCCCAAGTCACTGTATGTTTCACCAAGCCCATATAATTTTCCTCAAATCATTTACTATTCCCCCAGAAATTATCTACATTCTCCCTTTACCCCCTCCCCTATGCAAAAGGGGTATACAAGCTTCTAAATCATGTTTTATCACTGAGTAATTGAACTGTGTGATTGCCTGTGAGCACATAATAAATGTGTGTATCTTTTCTTCTATTGGTTCTGTAATCAATTCTAATAAATCTTCAGAAGGCAGAGGGGAAATATCCTTTTACCCCTAAACATATGCTCTAACAATTATTGGCTAAATAAAATTAAAGTGTGTCTTTGACATTATTAAAAAGGTAAACTAGACAAACAACATTTTAAAGAGTTTATTTGAGCACATTGTGATTCACGAATCGAAGAGGTATAAGGCACAGGCTTTTATAGAGTGAATTCAGAACTAATACAAAGAAAATACTTAATTGGTTACAGTTTTAAGTTGTCCTTATATCCATTGAAAAGACCCTTGTTATATAAGTTTGTTGGTTGCTTCAGATTGGTTGGGCTTAAATTTGCTTTTCTTTCATGTAAGCATTTACAAGAAATAGCTCAAGTTAAAATTCTCATATGATTGCAAATCAAGCAAGATTAAGGTTACTTATGAGGCCTAACCAGCTTGGTTTACTCAGGGATTCTTTAGGCTGACCTCCACTTTACATCAACAGTATATACAAATTGTCTTTAGAAAATAGTATGTCATAAATCCCCAGTAAAAATACTTATTATAGCCCAGTGTAAACTAAAACAGAACATTCAGAGATTAAAACTTATTGCATAAAAACCTAATTGATAAAGGATGAATGTCCCCACTACACCTCCATTTCACTGCCCAATTTTGCTTGTATTTTTTTTAATATTTATTTTTTAATTGTAGTTGTCAATACCTTTATTTTATTTATTTATTTATATGTGGTGCTGAGGATCAAACCCAGAACCTCACATGTGCTAGGTGAGTACTCTACCAAAGAGCCACAACCCCAGCCCCTTCCTTGTTCTTAAATGGGGAAAAAGTAATGAATGTCTTCTGATGGTTTATTACAACCTTAATGATATGGTCCCATTCATCAAAGTTCTCATACCCAATATACAGTATTATTAAAATTACTGATCCTTTTCTGTCAATAGCCAGTAAGTATTTTTATATATTTTGCTAACATGCACTGTTCAATATCTATTTCACCAGCCTCTCAACTACAGCTGGTCCCCAGTTTCAAAGGGATAATACAACATTTACATGCTATCTCTGAGGGACCTCAATAGTTTTTATATCACAATCTTTTTACACATTATCACAACTAAATTCACCTTTCTCAAGTAATGAAGGTAAGATATTTCATCAATGGCATTTTCCTTCAAGGAAACTCATTGACACACTCATTAAGGACCACAAGATGTTAATCTTGTGGTTCTTTATGGATTCTGGTAGCAACATATGCCTCATTTACAAATATTACTTTCAAATTAAAATTAATAGGCTCTACTGTTAGTGCTCTCAAAAAACTCTTTAACTGTAGAAACTTTGACAACTTGTTCTCATATATACTGGAGTCTCTGGACCACTTATGATGGTCATTAGTTATCCACGGGCTTCTGATGAAAGAAATTGCTTCTCCTAGCCTCATGCTATGCATCATTAAAATACCAAAGGAATGGATACCTCATGGATTATTCTGGAATTCAAGACTCTCAGAGACCCTAAGCCTGTGGCCTTCCATACTACTATAATTTTCAACTTAAATGTCCCTCAAAGGCCCATGTGTCTCCAGACTTGGCACTACGGCTTGGTCCCCAGTTTGTGGTGCTATTGGGAAGTGGTGGAACCTTTATGAGGTGAGATCTAATAGAAGGACTTTAGATTATTAGGGATATACCTTTGAATAAGATACTGGAAACCCAACTCCTTCTACTTCTTCTCTTTTTTTCCCAAGGCATGAGGAAATCAACTCCCCATGCACTCCCCACCATGGTGTGTTGCCTCATCACAGGCTCAAAGCAATAGAGCCAATAGGTTGTGGATCAAAATTTCTATAAAACTGTGAGTCAAAATAAACCTTTTTTTATTTTAAATTGATTGTCTAAGATATTTTGTTACAGTGATAGAAAGCTGACTAAAGCATATACCTAACTGCCTGCTATGCTTTGAGTCCTGGAAACAGCATCCACAAGCTTAACATGGCTATTAAAAACCCCCTAAGATAGGATGGAAGTAAACTAAGGCCTTCTCATATACTATATTTGCTGGAGAGATAGCTTTCCCTACCTATTCCTTGCCAGATTCCAGAATGTTTAAGAAGGTCACTCATCTCTGAGTTCTCATGGCTACCTACACAGGGCTTATGATTAACTGTACAAACAATAAAAGGAGTTTGTAGACTACATGATGGCACCACTAACCATTATGTGATGTAGCTTCATGGAATGTTGCTGCTTGCCACCCCTTAGTCAGGTTGTCCCCAGTAAGGATAGGATCCATGAAACAACTCATGTGGCCAAACTTCAGGCAATTGTCTTTGCATTGGATGCCCCAATCTACAAATGGCCCCATCTTCACATTATTATGCTATTGGGCCATTACCTAAAAAGTGTTCCCTTGAAGATAATAACCTTGAATTCTTGCCTCTAAGATGTCCAAAATATAAATAAAAATTGTTTGTCACCATATATACTAAGGTCATGATACAAGGCTTCACCAGAACATTCCTTTTTCTCTTCAAAATTATAGACATTACTGTTAGTACTCAAGATACATGTGCATACACACACACACACACACACACACACACACACACACACACATACTTCACTTCCCTTATTAGAATACACAATACTGTGCTCTTAAAAATTACATTCAGTAGAACTTCCACATCCTGGATAGCCCCCAGATATCCAGTGTAATTGGGACATAATGGCTTTCTAAAAAACAAACCCCAAACCTCTTCTGAATTCTAGAACAACAAATAAAATTATCTATCTTGTCCCAAGACTTAACTTATTTTTAATATTAGCTCATCAAGGCTAGATTGAAAACATATTCCCATAGGTTACATTAACCATAGATTGCCCAACAGCCCAGACATCATCTTACCTGACATAAGACCAATTTGAACCTAAAGCTTCACCAAAAAAAAAATTAGAAACAAAACCCAAATCAAACCAAAAGAAAAGAAAAGGAAACAAACAAAACAAAACCTTGTCAGGTTCTGTTGTACAGCATTCTGTTGACTATTGATCTTACTCCTGGTCTGGGTGATTTTATTGGTCTACAAAATGAAGGCCCCAAACTTCCAAGTGAGCCTTTCACTAAATCAAACATGGCAAATGCAGCTGAGCGTGGTGCTTGTACTCTGAGTGACTTGGGAAACTGAGGCAGGATGATTGCAAGTTTAAGGCCAGCCTCAGCAATTTAGGTAGGCCCTAAGCAACTTAACAAGACCCTGCCTTAAAATTAAAAAATAAAAAGAGCTAAGAATTTGGCTCAGTGTTTAAGAGCCCCTGGGTTCAATCCCCAGTACCAAACAAGCAAACCGTGGCAAATGCTGAGTAGCATACCAACTTGAGTGTGTAGTGTGTACTCATTCAAAAATGATACCCCAATTCCACAGCTCAGGAGACGTAACCCTGGGCAAGAAGCTTACTGTTGGAGATCATATGTCCTCAAACAATATCATCCCAGCCTAAGATCTTCCTGTTGAAGATGTTTTTGTTCCTATTGCTGGAAATGATTTTATCCCAGACATTAAAGCCTCTTTCCCAGTGATGCCCATGGACTGCCTATCTTAAGGTTCTAACTAGACTCAGAAAATTTTGGCTTTTTTTGTTTTATATTAGGGAGTCTATCATATTTCCAAGTCCCTTCTCTTCTTAGCCCATGATCCTGGTATACTACTTGATCTCTGTGAGTGTATATCCCTACAATCTATGGGGTGCAGGACATGCTATCCCAAAATATGACATCTTTGCATTTGAGAAAATAGCAGAAGTTGAAAGGTTATTCTCACCTTCATCTTGCACTTTCCCCTTAATGTAGATAATGGCTATGCTTTAGATGTGAGATGTTATCCAAAAGCTCATGTGTGAGACAACACAAGAAGGTTCAAAGGTAAAATGATTGGGTTATGACACCATTAACCTAATCAGTGCATTAGTCCCCTAATAGGGATTAATTGGGTGGTAACTATTGGCAGGTAAAATTTGGCTGGAGAAGGTGGGTCACTGGGGGCTTGACTTTGGGGTCTATATTTTCTCCTTATTGAGCAGAGCTCTCTGCTTCCCGTTGTGATGTTCTGTGCCACTTTCCTCTGCCACACCCTTCTTCCATGATGTTCTGCCTTACCTTGAGCCCCAGGGAATGAAGTTAGCCATCTATGGACTTGGACCTCTGAAACTCAGCCCCCACATTTGTCTAATTGCTCTTGTCAGGTCTTTTTGGTCATGGAAGAAAAAAAAAGCTGACTAAAACAATAATAAAATTTTCATTTCAAAGATACCCTCCGTTTCTTATACCCAGATGAATGGAACATCCTTATCCTTGAAGACAGAAATGCTGGGAAGGATCTGAATAAATAAGCCTTGCTAAGTTACCCTCAATTTATTATCATTAGATCATATTCCTTTTGTCCAGTTATACTTCTACAATAATAGTTCACTCTCCATCAAATCTAAGCATAAAAATATTCAGGTTTCTCTGATATCATGGATCTTCATTTGTGAAGGTTGCTTTGTCTTGCAAAACTTACATTAAATAAATTTGTTTACTTTTCTCTTTTCAGTCTGTCTTTTGTTATATGAAACTAAGAATAGGTGAGAAATCTTTTCTCTCCTTTAACTCTTGTGCCTAAAGGGAAATCTGGTTATGGTTACTACTATCTATGCCTGTCTAAAAAGTGGAGATTATTGCTTTCCTCAGGAAACACCTATCTCTTTGCAGCCAATCTCACGACCCCTTACAGGGAAGATCATTCATGCTCCACTGCCTTCTCTGACTAAAACCCCTCCAAGTTTCCACCATGAACTCCTGACCTTTCCCTCTGATTATAACCACTCTTACTTTTGTATTACACACAAATATCAGCAATATTTACATAAAGTTTACTAAATTATCATTTCATAACCTCTAACAACATAACTGCTAGACCTGGCAACTTGCTTTACAATTTCTAACATGCTTTACAATTCTACCAAGATAGTTTTAGAGAATACAAAAGTTTCACATTTGTTTTACTTGGCTAATACCATATACATGGGAAATCTGGTTTTGGGCCAGCCTGTAGAGCCTCCTTGTACTTGTACTTATGTTCCTTATTTTTTATTCTCATAATAAAATAAGTTCTATGCCTTTTGGTGCAATTTATGTCCTTCTCTCCAAAAATCTTAACAAAAATCACCTGAAAGTTTTGTTAATGATGCCAGAACATCAGAGGACCAATTATATAGTAAATATTTTTAAATTTTCTATATATTTTGACACCTAAAAAACAAAACCACACACCTTACTGGCTGAGGAGAGATTGCCTCTCCCTGGGCTTGCCATTTCTCAAAGATTAACAAAGGGTCCAACTAGAGCATCTCTTTTGGTATACATACTAACAAACACACAACTATAAATCCTCCATGTGGCCATTATACCCCAGGAAGCAATATTCCTCTGCCTCTGTCATTCCAGGGCTAGGTACCAGACAACTTGAGATCACCCTTATGGCTTAGAACTCCTCCCCAAATTATTCAAAGTAACCAATCCTAAACGTTCAGTACTGTCCTGCCTGCCTTTCCTATGGAAACCCTAGTAAAGTTCTCAGGATAAGGGTCCCCTCCTTTCTATCTTCTGCCTAATGGCCACCCCAGTGTCTTTTGCATATGATCCTCTGTGGTTTGTTATACCTCCTGTCTCTAAGACCTGGGAGTGTAATAGAATAAAAAGAACAATATTTTCCTGAGTCTCTCTCTGTCTTCTCTTGTGGCTATAACTTACTATCACATAAAATAATTACAAAAGAGTTGTTTTACCAAAGAATATGAGAGAAGATAGTAGGGCTATCTACATAGAATCAGAGCAAAGTTATATTAATGTAGAATGAGAATTCCACCCTCAATTCCCTATCCTTTTCCCTCAGATCCTCTACTCTGGTCATCTTAAACTTGACATTTTTTGCTTAAACTAATCTTATTGGGCCAAATTTTTCTTGTCTTTCTTCATTTGTTTTATTCTTAATTAATAAATATTGCCAAGCTACACAAAATAATATAGAATACTACTCTCTATATACCTGCCACTCAACTTAATCAATATAACATTATGAATACCATTGAAGCCCAAATTTATTCTCCTCTTTTTCCAAAAATATCCAGTATCCTAAACAACATGTTGATTATTCTCTTACATGAGTTTCTGTATGCTAAATATGCAGGCATCATGTTATTGCATTCTTTTAACTACAAATATGTACCCATAAGCAATTTATGGTGTTGGCTCTGAATGTTTTAAACATTTTAAATGTTTGTGAACATTTTTTTTCTTTCTTATAAGACCATTCAGGGATATAAATAAAGCTTTTCATACTAAAATTCTGCATTATTGTGATAAACCATAAACTTTTCATCTCCCACAATTTCACTAACCCCATCAGGGCCCTATACTTTGAAGTCTCCATTCCTGTCCTCTTCTACCCTAAATTCTCTGCAAGCAGCAGAATCCAGTATGTGGGGTCATGGGGAAGTGCACACATGGAGACCAAGCCCCATCCTTTCACACATGCTTCACGTATCTGGGGCTCTTCCTCAGTCTAAAACTTTTCTATCCCATTTAGAACCATAACAAGTCAGCAAACGAAGGTTGGTCTTACTCTAGGTGAGGTCTGCTGGGTTACACTAATGATTTAAATCAGGTTTCTTAAAGTTTCATTTGTTTGGAAGTACCTGGAAGACATATATGTCCTGATTGCTAGACTGCCTTAAGAACTGATTCAGTAGGTTTGGAATAGGGCCCCAAGGAGCTGCATTTTTATTAAGTTCCCAGCTGCTACTGATGCTGATGGCTGATAGCAGCCAATTTATATCACTTGGTCTCCTGGTAAGCTAGGCCATTCATTGGTTTCCTTCAATAAATGCAGTAGGGGCTAGACCTTCATTTCTTTTGTCAAATCTTTACAACTTTCAATTTTAGTTTATTTTGATCTACATTTAAATAATTTGTCAAAAACCTAAAAGAAAGTTTTAGATTTTGAGAGTTTTGACCATAAAGAAATGATAAATATTTAAGGAGAATAAGTTCAATCTCATTTAAACATTATGTGGCATACATGTGTACATTACATAGTACCTAATCAATTTGTTCAATTTTTTGTTTTTATGTATCAGATAATAAATTTAATAAAGATTTTTTTATAAAGCTGGCTAATAATGAAAGAACCTCATTTTATTTATAGCAATGAGGGCCAAAAGAAAAAAAAGATATAAAGTTAGATTTGAGTCATAGTTATTCACATAAATAATGTACACCTTATACATTTCAAACAAGCTTTTATTTTTAACAAAACAGAAGCAGTCAAATATATCAGCAAAAAGTTAGCATATAGACAGATGTCAGTTGATGTCTTTTTTTGTGTGATGAACTTTGGAAAAAAATCAGTGTTCTGGGTAAATTTTAAGAAGAAAAATCATGAAGAACAAATTCGCTGTTTCTTTCTCCATCCATTTCTTTCTGTTTTCCAACTGTAGAATGAAACAAAGGACAATTAACATTTGTATGCCATTAACATATACTCTTTAAATCTGAGTAGATAATATGCATATCTGTTGTCTCAGTGAGTAGAAACCAAACAAGTTCCTCTTAGAAATAGAACTTTAGATATGGGGGTGCTCAGGCCTTTGAGGGCTTTAATCACCTGATCACATTAATGTCATTGTCTCCTTGCCCACCACAATAAATGCTAATAAATGCTCTTTTTTATGAGAAGCTACTTGATTTACATAATCTTCCTGCCCACGCTCTTTACATCAACCACATATATTTCCATAAGCTCTCATAACCTCAGTTTTTATATCTGCAAAATGAGAATGAGGATATTATCTGATGTCCACAGATCTGAAAATTCAGAAAGAGAAAAACAAACACTGAAAATATAAGACCTAGTTTCTGACTCAGTGATAAACAAGTCTTACTAATTGTCTTTTTTTTGTTTGAATGTTCTATGAAAACTAGTACTTATGTAGTGAAATACGGTCTCACTTGACATCCTGAACCTTTTATTACTTTGTCAACAGTCAACCCTATCAAAGGCATTGTTAGTATAAGAGGCTACCTTTTTGTAGTCAAGCAATGTAAGCCCAGCTAATACATGGCCCAGTCACTTTATCTGCTTCATTGGTCTCAGCTACAAGGTCTGATAAATTTCCCATCTATAGTTACCTTATAGCTATAGGATAAAGAATTTGTAGCCAGGAATAAAGTACATGTCAGAATATATTACCTTCTGTTCCCTAACATATAAGCACATTATTAATACCAAACTTTTTCAAACTAAATTGTAGCAATATTTTATTTGACTTAGGAGAAAACTGCAAAATATAAAGCCAAAAGTAACAAGTGTGTGTCAGAAAGGTTAGTTAATTGATTTAGAAATCAATACCTGGATTTCTAAGGGAGGCTGCTCTCTGCTGAGTCCAGATCCTTTTGGGGTTTTTCTTCCAGTTCTTCATTTCCATTCCCTTCCTTGTCCCCATCCTCACCTCTAGTTTCTTCAGACACTTCATTATGTTTTTTGTAGTAATATTCAGCTGCTTCTTTAGCTAGTATTGATAGAGGCTTAGGGACCCTAAGGTCACAGAAATAATATCCCACCTTACACTTGGTTTTGGCATCTGGTACTTTATCCTCAGGAAAATCTGGATAAAAGAAATACATGATAAAAAGAAATATCTCTATTAGTTTCTACTGAATGATACAATACTTCCATGGCTCTAATAATTCTTCTGCTTGATAGCTTTCATGGTATTATCCCTTCCACCATTTCAGGTATTAGTGGATTATAAACTGCTTCTAGGAAGATAATTGTTAGGGCTTTTATTATTAATATTAGTGTATTTTGCTATCAAACACCACCCCAATGCTGCTGATTGTTTATGGTACCTGATAGAAGAAAGGATTTGAATCATTTAGGTCTGATCCCATGTATAATTTTGTTGTAACTTTCTTGAAAAAAGATTCGTTTGACTTAAAACAATTCTATGGTGAAGCTCACTGGTTCCTCAATCCCTGAAAAGAGAATGTTTACACCTGTGAAGTGCTCTAATATTGGTTCACTCTTTTTTTTTATTTTGATCATCCTACCAAGAAACCACATTTATTATTATTTTTTAATTTTTTCGGTGGTGCTGGGGATCGAACCCAGGGCTTTGTGCATGTGAGGCAAGCACTCTACCAACTGAGCTATATCCCCAGCCCCAAGAAACCACATTTTTTTAAAAGCTGTCAACCACAAGTGAGGAATGCCACTTGTCCACTTGTCTGTCCTTTGCCTTCAGGCGCTTTCCATTCCTTAATCTTTCCTGAAATATCTACTAATCACTGACGTTCATGTTTGCAGGCTCATACACTGCATTGTCTCAGATCTTTTATCAAACTGAGGTTGGTAGAAGGCAGCACACTGGAGATTCTCAAAACTAGAAAGTCTTTCTCGGATTGGGTTTCTTTTTCTTTTCTTTCTTTTCTTTCTTTCTTTTTTTTTTTTTTTTTTTTTTGAGAATATCGACCCACTGCTTACCCAGGCAGGCAAGATCTGAGCACGGCCTGTGAGTGAGCCAGCCACGCCAACAGAGGCTGCAAGGGCCAGAGGACTTTGCTGCTACTCAGCAACCTTGGCCCCCTCGGGTGCACAGGCCCCCGCCTCCCTATAACTCAAACCGTAGCCATGCCGAGCCACAGGCCAGGCACCACCCTCTGAGACCTTGTCCTCTACTACCACGTCCTCAGCCCTCTGGGACGCTGTCCTGTCTGCAGACTGCCACCCAGGACCGGGATCCCTTTGCCAGGTATTGCTCTCCACAGGCCTCGGCTCCGACTGCCAGGTCCTCCCCACTCCCAACCCACCGGCTCCTCTACCAGCTCCCTGGGGTCCCACGGGGTAGCGCCTGGTCACCATGAGGGCAGTGTGGGGCCCGACCAAGATAAGATCATTATAGAAGCTACTGTGGAGAAGGGAAGGAGAGCTGGGACTGAAACACCACAGGAAACTCACAGACACCAGCAGCTGCTGCACCCTCTTCGTTCTCCTCACGCCCGCCATCGTCTTCCTCATCATCTCCTTCCTCTTCCTCGCCACCATCATCATCCTCCAGTTCCTGGTAGTGTTCTACCTTCAGCTCCCCCTCCTCCTCCTCCTCTTCCTCCTCCTCCTCCTCCTCTTCTTCCTCCTCTTCTAGAGGCTGTAAATTCTTGTTCTCCGTGGTGGCGGGCCAGGTCACTTCCTCATGCCCCTTGTCTTCAAAGGCTTTTACAACCACCTGGAAAGCCAAAAGGGCTGCAACTCCCGCCACTGCAGCTAACCACTCCACAGGCACCAAGGGAGTGCCTAGGGACCCAGGGTCCAGGCCTGCCTCTTCATCAGCTTCACTCTGGCCACCTGGGACCAGGTCTTGTTTGTTGGTGTCAGACATGGTCCTAGAGACACGTCAGCAAAGACTTGGACTGGGAGCGGACACCTGGCTGCAATAACGACGTCAGTAAAGATGGCGTCGCCCAGACGCGTGCTGTGAGGGGGGTTTTAGCCATAGGGCATGCTGGGAGGTGGGGGCGGTGCCAGAGAGGGTGCCACCCATGAAATAGCATACTGAGAGTGCCACTGCCTGTGCGGGACCCTGATAAATAGGAAGTGCATGAAGGAGGCTGAAGAAGCAGTCCATTGGAACTGCACGCTGAGACAAGTCGGGGGTGGAGCATGGAAGGGTCAAGAAAGGGTCCTGGATTGCCCAAAGCTCTCTTGCTGAGAAGCGAGGATTGACATGCCCCATATCCAATGGATGGTCAAGGTCCTCAGGTTTCTTTAATGAAGCCCTGGATGTTCAGGTAAGCCCTGTTCTCTTAATTCTACCTATGTCAGCAAAACTGCTGTGTAGGGTTAAATATGCCATAGCCCCAGGACATTCAGTATTTTGTTCCTAGTGTCCACTAGGACACAGGTTGTACCAGTAGGGGAAAAAGTTGTTTAAAATTGAAGAAAAGTATAGATAAATTATCAGCAGACCAAAGCCCTTTCAGAAGGGGTGGGGCAAAAAGTTAATTTGGATATTTTAACATAATTAAACCCATGCCTGGCCATTATGAGAAGTTCTGAGATTCTTAGAGACAAGAAGTGAGTTGGCTAAACCCTCTGTAGTGGAGACATCTGGGGCCTACTCTTAACAGCAGCATTTGTTGTAATTGCAATTGAAACAGGTGTTAGTGACTTTTCTTGGACTCATTCAAGGTAGACAGATTTTCAAATAACAGCATCAGAGGACTTAAGTAAAATTTGTAAATGAAGATTATTTTGCGCTCAGGTTCCAAATGTTCTAAAAGATGTCAGGTTTGTTTTAGTACTATGGTGTCAAGAGGATCAACAAGTATTTATTTCTTTTATTTTTTGTGTAATGTGTCAAAATATAATCTAATGTCATGTATAACTAAAAAGAACAAATAAAAAATTAAAACATTATTTTCAACTGATATATAAAACATTTAAATTTTAGTCTATAGATAAGATTACATAGGCTTCCCATTTGTATATTAAATAAAATTGAAAGTGTTGCCTTGACACCTTTTAGCTTCATAAATCCTGAAAGGCTTAACTGATTTCCCCTAGTATAGCTCAGTGTATCCCTACCTAATGGGGCTAGTTTCCTATACAACTTGTTCCTCTAGTTGTTGAGTTATCCATGAATCCACCTACTAGCTTTCACATCCCTGCCAAACCACAAAAGTGTTTAAATAAAGTAGACATCATTTTTGTGAGAATTAAGGTATTTGCCAACCTGGTTGGGTTTTTGATGTTTAGATATTTATTTCTTTATATATCCTAGGGATTCCTGCTCTATCTGATGTGGGTGTGGTAAAAATTTGCTTCCAAAATGTAGTCTCTTTATTCATCTCACTGATTGTTTCTTCTGCTAAGAAGAAGCTTTTCAGTTTGAATCCATCTCATTTATTGATTACTGATTTTAATTCTTGCACTATAGGAGTCTTATTAAGGAAGTTGGCACTAATCCAACATGAAGGAGATTTGGGCTTATTTTTTCTTCTATTAGACACATGGTCTCTGGTTTAATTCCTAGGTCTTTGATCCACTTTGTGTTGAGTTTTGTGCATGGTGAGAGATAGGGGTTTAATTTCATTTTGTTACATGTGGATTTCCAGTTTTCCCAGCACCATTTGTTGAAGAGGCTATCTTTTCTCCAATATATGCTTTTGGGACATTTGTCTAATATAAGATAACTGTAATTATGTGGGTTAGTCTCAGTGTAGTTTATTCTGTACCATTGGTCTACCAGTCTATTTTGGTGCCAATACCATGCTATTTTTGTTACTATTGATCTGTAGTATATTTTAAGGTCTGGTATAGTGATGCCACTTGCTTCAATCTTCTTGCTAAGGATTGCTTTAGCTATTCTGGGTCTCTAATTTTCCCAGATAAATTTCATGACTGCTTTTTCTATTTCTATGAGGAATGTCATTGGGATTTTGATTGGAATTGCATTCAATTTGTATAGAGATTTTGGTAGAATGGTCATTTTGATAATATTAATTCTGTCTATCCAAGAACAAGGGAGATCTTCCATCTTCTAAAGACTTCTTTAATTTCTTTCTTTAGAATTCTGTAGTTTTCATCATATAGGTCTTTTCCTCTTTTGTTAAGTTGATTTCCAAGTTTTTTTTGAGGTTGTTGTAAATGGGGTAGTTTTCCTTATTTCCCTTTCAGAGAATTTGTCACTGATGTACAGAAATGCCTTTGATTTATGGGTGTTGATTTTATATCCTGCTACTTTGCTGAATTCATTTACTAGTTCTAGAAGTTTTCTGATGGAATTTTTTGGGTTTTTTTAGATATAGAATCATATCATTGGAAAATAGTGTTAATTTGAGTTCTTCTTTTCCTATCCATATCCCTTTAATTTTTTTCATATGTCTAATTGCTCTGGCAAGTGTTTCAAGAACTATATTAAATAGAAGTGGTGAAATAGGGCATAACTGTCTTGTTCCAGATTTTAGAGGGAATGCTTTCAATTTTACTCCATTTAGAATGATGTTGGCATGGGGCTTAGCATAGATAGCTTTTATGATGATATGTTCCTGTTATTCCTAGTTTTTCTAGTGTTTTGAACATAAGAGGTGCCGTATTTTTTAATATTTATTTTTTAGCTTTAGGTAGACACAATATCTTTATTTTATTTTTATGTGGTGCTGAGGATCGAACCCAGTGCCTCACGCATGCCAGGCAAGTGCGCTACTACTTGAGCTATATCCCCAGCCCCAAGGTGCTGTATTTTGTCAAATGCTTTTTCTGTGTCTATTGATATGGTCATATGATTCTTATCTTTAAGTCTATTGATGTGATGAATTACATTTATTGATTTCCATATGTTGAACCAACCTTGCATCCCTGGGATGAACCCCACTTGATTGTGGTTCACTATATTTTGATATGTTTTTGTATTCGATTTGCCAGAATTTTAGCATATATGTTTATTAGAGATATTGGTCTGAAGTTTTCTTTCTTTTATCTGTCTTTGTCTTGTTTTGGAACCAAGGTGATGTTGGCCTCATAGAATGAATTTGGAAGTGCTCCCTCTTTTTCTATTTCATAAAATAATTTGAAGAGTATTAAAATTAGTTATTCTTTAAAGGTCTTATAGAACTCAGCTCTGTATCCATCTGGTCCTGGGCTTTTCTTGGTTGGTAGGCTTCTGATGGCATCTTCTATTTCATTGCTTGAAATTGATCTGTTTAAATTGTGTTCATTATCCTGTTTCAATTTGGGCAAATCCTATGACTCTAGAAATTTGTTGATGCCTTTGATATTTTCTATTTTACTGGAATACAAGTTTTCAAAGTAATTTCTAATTATCCTCTGTATTTCTGTAATATCTCTTCTGATATTTCCTTTTTCATCACGTTAGTAATTTGAGTTTTCTCCTTTCTTCATTAGCATTTCTAAGGTTTTTGTCAATTTTATTTTTTAAGAACAAACTTTTTGTTTTGTCAGTTCGTTCAATTGTTTCTTTTGTTTCAATTTCACTGATTTCAACTCTGATTTAAATTATTTCCTGTTTTCTACTGTATATCGTTCCCTGTCTTCCTTTTCTAGGGCTTTGATATACAATATTAGGTCATTTACTTGTTGACTTTTTCTTCTTTTAAGGAATGAATTCCATGCAATGAACTTTCCTCTTAGTACTTCCTTCATAGTGTGTCAGAGATTTTGATATGTTGTTTCAGTGTTCTGATTTACCTCTAAGAATTTTTTAATCTCTTCCTCGATGTCTTTTGCAACCCATTGTTCATTCAGTAGGATATTATTTAGTTCCCAGATGTTGGAGTAGTTTTTATTTTTTATTTTATCATTGATTTCTAATTTCATTCCAATATAATCTGATAGAATGAAGGGTAGTATCTCTACTTTTCTGTATTAGCTAAGAGTTGCTTTGTGGTATATATATGGTCTATTTTAGAGAAGGATCCATGTGCTGCTGAGAAGAAAGTGTATATTCTATATATGTCAGTTAAGTCTAAGTTTTTGATTGTATCATTGAAGTCTATAGTCTCTTTGTTCAGCTTTTGTTTGGAAGATGCATACAGTGGTGAAAGAGGTGTGTTAAAATCACCCAGAATTATTGTGTTGCGATCCTTTGACGCTTCAACTTGAGAAAAGTTTGTTTGATGAACATAGATGCTCCATTGTTTGGGGCATATATGTATTTATAATTGTTAGTCTTTTTGTGTATGGTTCCCTTGATCACTATGTAGTGTCCTTCTTTATCCCTTTTGATTCACTTTAGCTTGAAGTCTGCTTTATTTGGTATGAGGATGGAAACCCTTGCTTGCTTCCACAGACCATGTGAATGATACGATTTTTCCCAACTTTGCACCTTCAGTCTGTGTATGTCTTTTCCTGTGTTTGAATTTCTTAGAGACAGCATATTGTTGGGAATTTTTTTGATCCAATCTGCTAGCTATGTCTTTTTAAAAAATATTTTTTAGTTGCCAATGGATTTTTAACTTTGTTTATTTATATGTGGTGCTGAGGTTTGAACCCAGGGCCTCACACAAATTAGGCAAGTGCTCTACCACTGAGCCACTACCCCAGCCCCTAGCTGTGTCTTTTGATTGGTGAGTTTAGGTCATTCACATTCAGGGTTATTATTGAGATATGATTTTCATTCCCAGTCATTTTTGTTTATTTTTATTATTTTACTTGACTTAGTTTCTCCTTTGATTAGTTTTTCCTTTAGTGTAATACCTCCCTCTGCTGATCTTCATTGTTGTTTTTCATTTCCTCTTCATGGAATATTTTTCTAAGGAT
The DNA here is from genome assembly GCF_048772815.1 of Callospermophilus lateralis. Lineage (NCBI taxonomy): Eukaryota > Metazoa > Chordata > Mammalia > Rodentia > Sciuridae > Callospermophilus > Callospermophilus lateralis. Next base: position 85,025,049 of record NC_135325.1, on the reverse strand, counting down.
GTACTATAGTGCAGGTTTTCTACATAAAACAAACACAAATATATATTAAGAAAATGTTAAAATAGTAAAAATTGGAGAAGAAAATAAGAACATACAACACAACTGTAATATACTATTCAGACATCCCAGTCCTCAATATCCTAATTTATGGAAAGTACTTGGTTTCGCATATGTTGGGGATGTGAGGGCGGGTGGGAGAATAGAGAGGGACGAGAAAAAAATAATCTTGAAGGAAGAAACCCAGATTGATTTGGTTGGAGATAAGTATCTTTCCTGCTTCCATTCTCATCCAAGAGATGGGTTTGTCTGTTGTTAGGTAGCATCTCTGCCCTCAGAATGGTGAAGGTAACCAGGGTGGGAGGGTTGGTCTTGGGTGCAGGGCGTCTGGAAGTGGGGTGTGGTATCTGCTGGTCCCCGGAGGGAGACTACATCTCAAGGATCTCCTTTGGGACCTGCTCATGTGATGTGGGTGCCTGATTTTATCTCCTTATCTCACTTGAAGGCCTCCCAGTTCCTGTTCTCTATGTTAGTCTCTAAATTGTATCATACTCACTCTCTCCCTTTCTACTTCCTAATAAGGGATCTTTCTCTCTGGGGGTCTTGTGTGTTGTGCTTTGTGTGATGCACACCTGCTGCACTTGCTCCTGAGACCTGTTTTGTATTGGGCAGTCACTGTGCTGGGTTAGTGGCTACTGGGGAGAAGGGGAGTTAGAAACTATGGGTACCTGGTCAGTCAGAGTTCCAAACTGGGAGTTGCCCCCACTAAAGATGGTGATGAAGGTGACCAAAGATGGAGATGGCTACTTTCAGCAATGGGGTGTCAGGCCGGGTCAGGGGAGCTGGGTGATGGCGTTGGATAATGTATTCAAAGATTAGCTCTGTGGAGTGCACTGTGTGGCTTTTAGCTGTCTTCAGAGCCTATGCAATGTCTTCAGGTACAGTCAGGCCACTGCTTGTAGGAGATTATCTCAGTTGCTGCAGACCAAGATGGAGGCAACGGCGGGGGGGGGGGCATGTTGGTAAATGGGGATCCACATGGGAGTGGCAGCCAGAGTTCCTGCATGTTGGAGTGGCATCTGATATTTCTGATCGGGTGTGTGGCCAAAAGTTCTGCATAGGTGTTGATGCTCGTGGTCCCGTGGGGGAACCTGGTAGTCCTGTGTGGGTGAGTAGTTGGGAGACCTATTCTGATGCTGAGGCTTTGATTCAGCCTCAGAAATGTTAAAGATAGTAAAAATGTTAAAAAGTATAAATTGGAGAAGAAAAAAAAGAAATAACAACACAAATATACTATTCAGTATACTATTCAGACCAGCTCCTGTGCCAGGAGCATCTGTGGGGGTTTCCTCTATTGCTTGCAGAGAAGCAGTATTCTCACTACTTGAGTTCCAGTTCACAAAATGTGACACAAAATGCTGTCTCCCTCTGGCCTGCCATCTTGGATCCACCTCTCCTAGCTTTTTGAAATATATAGTACATTATCATTATCTATAGTCACCCTACTGTGTAATAGAATATCAGCATTTATTTTCCTAGCTAACTATATTTATTATTGATTAATCTTCTGCCATCCTAAATTCACCCCAAATCTCCCCACCCTCTAGTAACCACTATTCTATCTTCAACTTCTATGAGATCAACTTTTCAAAATTCTGTGAGTGAGATCATGCAGTGTTTGTCTTTCTGTGTCTGGTTTATTTGACTTAACATAATGTGTTTTAGTTCCATACTTGTTGGTGGTGATCTTTTTCTTTCCAAACCTGGAATATATTATCCCACTACCTTAGGATATCCAAGATGTTTGATGTCAGGTATTGGTCTTATTGAGAATCTTTTGTATGAATTTATTTATTTTTCTTCCTATTTTCAATATATTTTTGTCTTGAGCTTTGGAAGTTTAATTACTTTTTGCCTAGGTAAAAAAACTGTTGAGCTTCATCGAACAGTATGCCATTGAGTTTCTTGAATGTGTAGGTTGATGATTTTCACCTAATTTGGGAAGGTTTGGCTACTATCTCTTTATACGTTCTTTCTGACCCTTCTTCCCTCTCCTTTCCTTCGAAGACTCCCATTACATTAATGTGGACATGCTTCACTCTTGTCCTGTACGTCTCTGACTCAGTTCATTTTTCTTCACTCGGTTTTCCCTCTTCCCCAGTGTGAATAAACTCAATTGATCTAACTTCAAATTTAGTAACTCTTTCTTGAACTATTTAAAACATACAATATTGAGCCCCAATAGGGAGTTTTTATTTTGCTTACCATACTTTCACCTGTAGTATTTCTGTGTTTTTTTTCATTTTACAAAAATGATGCCTGTTTTTTGATATTCTTCACTTGGTGAGGTATTTTTCTCATATTCAATATGCATGCCTTTAAATTTTTGAACTTATACATAATAGTTGATGTAGATTCTTTGCTAAGTCCAATGTATGTATTTCAGAAACAGTTTTTATTGACATCCCCCCTGCCGTGAGCCATACTTTCTTTGCATATTTTGTAGGTTTTTTTGTTGTTTTAGTTGAGTTTTTTTCATAATGCAGTGTGGCAACTCTAGAAATAAAGTATGTCTCCCTCTCTAGATTTTTTGTTGCTTGGTCTTGTTACTATTTCTTTATTTATAGTGATTTTACTCAAATAATTCATTTTAATTGGATGCTTTATCATCCATAAATACTGAATTATATTCTCTTAGCAGTCAGTTACTAATTGGGGAAAGTTTATTAAATGACTTGAACCAATAATTATTCTTTTACCTAGTGCTTTGTGAGTATATTTTGGGATGCCTTCAGTAGCCAGTCCAACAGTTTACAACTCTTCTTAAGGCTTCAGTTTCTGTTTAAGCAGAGCCTCAATATCAGTCACAGATAATTTTATGGCTTTTCTGGGTAGTTCCCAGACATGCACAGTTCTGTGCATACTCATGCCTTTCCAAATCTCATAAATGTTGGAAAGTTTTCAAACATCCTGTGTAAATTTCCATCCCAAGGTGTTCATTTTAGGTTTTTGTACAACTTCTTTTTAGCTCTACTTAGTATCACCTTCTCTGGAAGCTTCAGTGTTAGACAATCATATAGATATGATTGTCTAACACTGGTAGAGCACACTAGCCTAGCCTATCTATCTATCTATCAATCATCTATCATTTTTTCCCAAATGCCCTGAGATTAGTCCAGTTTATACAAGATGGACTAAGATTAAATGAAGTCATGAACAAGAATGGAGCATTTCGGAGAGTTGTCAGATAGATCAAATAATGGTAATTATCTGAGAATGTGATTATTGGGGAGCTCCAAGATGTTCCCCCCTTTCCTGGTTAGCAGGCTGCAAGTTTCTCAGATAACATACTTGAAAAGTACTTGGGTTTAACACTGTTATAGATCTGGGTTGAAGGGCTTCAGAGTAGGCCAAATTAAAATGCAATAAAGCTTACTCACTTTTCATAAGATTTGGCCACTTTTCTTTAATAAATTCTCCTTGAATGATTGAAAGCCTTTGATTAATCTTCAGAGTTCTGAAAAGCTGATTTTGACTTTTTTTATGTTCTTATTGTGTTTTGGAGCTCTCCACTCTACCATTGCAGAGGTATTTATTTAAATTATTTCTTAATTTCAGTGTTTCTTTTGGTTGTGCAATTTCCACTTATATTCATTTCTTATGTATTTCTAGTCTTTACTTTATAGATTCTAAAATTATAATATCATGTACTTAAATGTTTATTATGACCAGTTATTCTAGTTACAATGAAATACTCCTTAGTTCCTTTGAAAGGTATTTGTCATAAATTATAATGTTTCTTATATAAACTTTGCTGTATTTCCTGTGTTATTGTTCACACATCATGCCTATGTTTTTATTCTATTTAGAGGATTTTAAAAAGTAGTATTTAGTTGCATATTTGAATCATAAATGCATTTGTCTTATAAAATTTCAAATATTCTACTAATACTAAAACCTTGTTTTACCACCTGTCACCATCCTCATTCTCCCTGACTTCATATGTTACTCTTTCATGAGATCATGGGATATAATTACAGACCTTTATCCTGTGCATTAACATGAACTTTTATACTACAAGAAAAAATCTCTCTATATATTTTGAGTTTTTAAACAAATGAAACAATTTAGTACTTATTGTTTGCAAACTCATTTTCACCTATTTGTCTGCCATTTGTTGTATTTACATCATCCTCCTCCTAATTGATACATATTTCATTTTCTTAATAGACTTTAGGTTATATATTCATTTGTACTTGGATAAGCACTTCCATTATGTGAAGTAATATTTTCTTGTTGCAACAGAAAACAATGCAATGAATAACCTTGTAAAAATATCCTTATAAGCTTGGGATACTATGTGTCTTGAGCACCAATGAGGACTCAATAGGTGATCAGAAAATTATACATCTACCTCACTCACTTGAAAGAAATCATGGATGTCTTATCTTTGGCAAAGGATAAAAAACATTTGCCTTCTTAAAACAAAATACTATTCAGTAATTAATTATAGCTATAGAGATTTATTAAATTCTCACCTATATTGTATTAATGGGAACTGGAAAATAAATGAATATCTTTAACAGAAAGTGTCTACTTACCTGGAGGCAGAATTAAGGGTTTTTGATAATGGAATATATATTGAAACAGAGGATTCTTTGTGAATAAAATTTTGCTGAAAAAATTGTGAATGACATATTTGGGTGATTATTCATTTAAAAGTAGGTTGATTTATGTCTGGAAACATTCTTTTGAAATTGTTCATTTTAGGAATGATTACAATTAAAACTTTTTAATTATAAAATGTTTCATGGTATGAATTGTGCATGTATCTGTGGACCTAGAGCTGTTTAGAATGGGACAACTTGTTTAACTGATTCTTTTTTAAATAAAGTATTTTAGGTATTTTAATCAATATTTTTTTTTAAAAAAAATTTAGCTGTAGATGGACATAATATTTTTATTTATTTTTACGTGGTGCTGAGGATTGAATCCAGTACCTCACATGTGTGAGGCAAGCACTCTACCACTGAGCCACAACACTAGCCTGGGATTTTAGTTAATATTTGTTCACAAAATGAGCCAGAGGTTTGTAAAAACATAACTTTATGAAGAAAATTTATCACCTAGAATTGGTGTGTGTGTGTGTTTTCAGGTTTAATATGTAAAATTGACTGTAAAGCAAAGAGTTTACCAGATAATTGCTTCTATATTATTGACTTAGTTGTTATTTTTGTAGTTCTCAGTACTGAACACTGTTATCTAGACTTTCCTTTTTTTTTTTTTTTTTTTGGTACCAAGGATTAAACCCAGTGGTGCTTAATCACTGAGCCTCATTCGCAGCCATTTTAAAAAAAATTAAATTAATTAATTAATTCACTTTTGTGCTAGGCTAGTGTGCTCTACCACAGAGCCACAACCCCAGCCTATCCCCAGTCATTTTTATTTTTCACTTTGAGACAAGGTCTCACTAATTTGCTTAGGGCCTCACAAAATTGGTGAGGTTGACTTTGAACTTGCGACCATCCTGTCCTAGCCTCCCAAACCACTGGGATTACAGGCACATGCCATTGCTCCTGGCTTCATTTTTTAACCAGATACTAATATAGTTTAGCCAGATAGTATAAATAAATTCTAAAAATGAAAAGGGACAATTGAATCCTTTCTTTGGGAATTTTATTTCTTGGTCAACTTAATTTGATTCTGAAGTTAGTGTTTATTGCTAATTGTAACATTGTTTATCTTTTTGTTATGAATATTCTTTTCTAATTTATCTGACAAGGAGAATTAGATTAATAAGGTACTGAAGTATTTAATATCTGGGAACACTGAATAGCTTCTGAAAATTTGAGGTTCTGTGTACTATGATGATTACATACATATACGTTTGCTTGCACACACAACAATAGAATGGTAGCACAGATGATAAAAATGAGGTTGAAGGAAATGTACTTATTTACATCCTTTTGTAGGGAAATTATATGAACTGATTATAAGTTCTCTGATGAAGGCACATTGCACAATTGCCTCTATTAAACAATAACATTTGTGTTTAAAATGATAACCGACCAATAAAAATAAAATAAAGTACTATATGTAGATATGTTCTCTTTACTTGTCTCTTCAAAATTTGATTTAATTTTCTGGGCATTCAAAATAGCTGCATAAGTATATTTTGTTTATATTTGAGTGATGGTGGTTTCAATGCCAAATTGAAATGCATGCTGCATTTTTGGCTTTGACATTTATCTATAACATGTGTGAATATATGTGGTGTGTGTATCTGAGTGTTTATATTTATATGTGTTGATGTACATTTATGCATATATATCTGTATATCACTTTTTCTGTATATCCTTGTAATTTGTGATTGCAGATATTTGTCTATATGTATGTGTGTGTGTGTGTGTGTGTGTGTGTATACTGCCTATATAGATAAAATGATAGAGACAAAGAAACCAGAGAGAAGAAGACAGAGACAGAATTAGGGAACTGATATCTTTAAATACAGTTCATGATAAAATATGATGTATGGTTGTGGCTGACTTTGGCCTCTGTAATAAGAATGGGATTCCAAGCTCAGGAGGTGGTGAATACTGCTGGGGAGAGGACAATGTCTATTTCTGTATCACAAAGACTTGGGTTCCAATATTTTTTCCATGACATACTACTTGTGTGACCTTGGGCATGCTTTTCTATAGACTCTTGATGAGGGTACATCATTGTATATTTACATAATCTTGTTTTTATTTCTATTTTGTTTCTATTATGGGAGTTGACTTTTTTAAAAAATGGATTCTTTGGCCATTCAATATTTATGCACTGGCTTTGTGGTTGTATGGAATTTGAGATCACTTCAGTATAAGCACTTCTTATTTCCACATTCTAAGATGGTTCTGAAGAGAGACTGAAGCAAGTCTGTTGCATGGGAATTCCAGAATCATGAATTATCCTTTTGTGTGTTTTAACTCGGTATTTTTTTTTACTCCACTGTTTTTTATTTGAGAATTTGTTATATCCCTTGTCTAATAATTTATTCATTTATCTATTGATCATGTTGATTCTGAGGATGAATTTGTATGTCCCAGTTTCCATTGAAAGTTAATTACAAGCTGATTATTATGCTGAAAATCTCATTTAATGGTCACTGAGAAATGCTATTTAATAGCTGGAGGTACCAGCAATTATTGGGGAAGGCAGAAAAGACAGTATTCATACATCCTTAGCAGCCCTATTGAGGGTCTACCATGACAGCGATTGTGTGTATGCATGTTTATATGTGTGTGCATGTATGTGCATGTGCATTTGAGAAGGGTATGTGTTTTATCGATGAAGCTTTGTCTGAGAACTCTTTTACGTGGAAAATATAGTTAGCACCTTCTGAGTAGAGTTAGAAATAGGTGAGTCACCAGTTATTCATTCACTTCTCTTGTTTCTGTGTCCTAAAATAACCTGACACTTGTACAGGGAGAGCTTACTTTGCTTGTGATACTTTCAGTTGTATTCTGTTGATTAACATAGTATAAAATGGGGACAATGAGAAAGACCACTAAAGTTTTCTATTCATTTCAGAAATCTGATATTAATTTAATGCTTTTATAAATGTTCATAATAGTTTTAATTTTGACGTTATGTATTAAAAATCCCCCTGGCAAAAATTCCCTAGGTATTACTTTTTAGAAAAAAATGAAATTTTAGCAAAAGACCTAAAATCTCCCTAAATCATCCTAGATATTGAATATGCAAGCAAATAATTATCAAAATTTCCTTTTAATTTTACAAGGCATTTTGAATATTCATATAGTGTTAGTAGTATTCCAGAGTAGCTAAGACAATTTTATTACCCAGGACCATTATGGACTGTCTTTTTATCGTAAAATGATGTTTTTTTTGTCTTTATTTTTGGAAACTTCAGGTACTTTAAAATTTACATAGATTACTTCATGTAAGAAGTTCCAAGGTAAGAGCTTGAAATTTCTTTGGGGGTTTAGAATAAAAGTAAGAAAAAAATTTCTTATAGGTCTTGGTGTTCATGAACATAATATTATGAAACATGCTTTTATTTACTGAGAACTCCATACATAGGATTTCTTTTCCTTTAGGTATATGTTAATTAACCAACTGGATAGAGAATATAAGAATATGGCTTCCAAATTAATGCTTTTTATAGGGTATGCCTATCGTATAAATAAAAACTGTTTTTTGTCTAGTGATTTTATTTCAACCTAAGAGAAATGGGGAAAATAAATCATTTTTTGTTAGAAGTGTAAAACCCCTCATTTGGATATTTGATTTCTTGATTAATCTTAGAAAACTTTCAATTTATTGGGCATGGATTTGGCCAGATTAAATCTTTATATTTTACTGTGGACTGAGAAGGGTTAACTAAGCAGGATTAAGTTGCTCAAACCATGTACATTCCAAAGAAGAGCCTGTCTTCAAAACTGGCCCTTGTTTGGCTCCTGGGAGATAACCTTGGAACCTTTGGAATGTTCTGACTGATAAGTTTAATTTCTATGTTTGTGTCCTTAGACTATGGGTACCTGTTTGATTGTTTAAGTTTGTCCTAGCAATGTGTTTGTTTTGTGTGAATGGCTGTTTTTGTTCTAGGGGCTTGGTGATTTTTTTTCACCTACTTTAAAAGCTAAATGTTATGCCCAAGATGAAGTAGTTGATATGCTGCATATTGCAAGCCAACTGGTCATTCATGCAAGTGCTGCATGGCTACATGATTTACCCACAATAAAAGCCCTGAAATACAAGTCTCAAGTGGTGTTCCCTAATTCACATATGTCATTTCTGGTATAACTAGCTATGTCCATGTGCGATTCTTCTGGGACACTTGGCAACTTGTGCCTGATTTCTCTTGTATTATGACCCATGCTTCTTTTCCCTTTGCTGACTTTAACCTGTATCCTTTCATGATAATAAGCCATAAATGTAAGTACAAGGGCTTCTGAGTCCTTTGGGTCCTTTTAGTAATTACTAAGCCTGAGTGTGCTCTTGGTGATGTCCAACAGAGTTGGTGTAAGAAGTGTGATTTATTAGAATAACCTTGCCATGATAAAACATTGAGAATGCATTTTTTGGGGTGAGGAGGAAGGAAGAAGTAATGAAAAATAAACTTTGATGCTTGGATTGCTATTGAGTCACACCCTTTGTATGAGACAACAACTATTATGTAAGTAGTTTACTGGAGATAAAAATTACATAACAATTTAATTTAAAATTGATAGATAACAATCCTGAGTAGTAATGAGAAACAAGCCAAATAGACAACCCCTTTGCTATTTTTAGCTATAATTTATAAAATAAAATCAGAGAATTGTGTTGAATTGAATCCTAGCACTGCATTGAACTCAGACTTCATTCAATCTGAGCTGTGACTTTTAACCTCAGAACTATTACCAAAAGTGAAAAAATGTACTGGAACAATAGATCACACTTCTGTTCATCATGAAGGTATTCCATGTGGCAGATGGAAGAAAAAAAAAAAAACTACCGAAATGAGTTAAGTATGGATTTGAAGAGTTGCTTCCTTTTATGTATCCATATAATCTTCTTCCTGAAGAACCTTAAGAAAAATGGATTGTGATTGTGACTAACTTGGGAGCAATCTCCTTGGTTTGGAATGCTGAAGAACAGAAGAGTATATTTGGGACTGACCCACTAATTTCTATTGAAGAGGAGACTGACTACATGTGGTCCACAAACACATCAGTTTCTTCCTGAGTGGATAACTAACCTTATGGACTGAATAAAACCTCTATAAAGTTCATTCATTCTGTAAGAACATGATTTTTTTTCACCTACTTTAAAAGGTAAATGTTAAGCCAAAGATGAAGTAGTTAATATGCTGCATATACAAGCCATGCTGGTTTAACTTTATAATTACTGAAATATTCACCCACTTAATATTATCTCTTAAGGTCAATGTAAATGCTGTGATTTAGGAATATCCCATATAATCTTGTTTTTGCAAAATTAAGCAGTGGTCTAAGAAGCTATATCAGATTTGTCATCTCAGTTCCCCCCACTGGGTATCACAGTAAGAAAATGAGAGTGACTCACCAGAAAATAGAGAAATCCAATAATTGTTGTCTCAAAAGAGGCTCAATCACGAAAGTGCTATTTTCTTTTAGCACAATTATATCCTGATGCTCAAAAGAGTAAAGTCATATATTTGCCATGACAATCCTGCTGTTGAACCTGACAAGGTCAAATAGAAGCCTGCAAACCTGAGGTTTCATTGTTTTGTGGTCATACAACATGATGACTAACTGGTTGTATGGTTAATGATTTAATGTAACTATAGTAATGTACCAGTATCCTTGGACTTATTTTCAAGTTACATTTATTGCAAAGGATATCATTTAGGAAGGAATTTCTAGGAGCAACTCCATACTGGATGATCAGTCTGTGCGGTGTATAACTTCTGGCATACTAATTACTGTGTCATAAAGCCTGATGATCAAATAATCAGAAAGGTCTCTGGTTATGATGGATGGCATATAACAATGGAATGACTAACATGCCACAAAAGTATGTATTACCTATGCTTGTGTGGATAGAAAGCTATTAAAAAATTTAAAAAACAATGGATTTCTGATGCAAGTAAATCAGTAGCACCAGAGGTTAAATACAGTTTCCCCTAAGGAATGGTGCCAACTTCAACAACTGTCTTGTATAAATAAGCCATATAATAATATTGATATTGGCAAAATATATTGGGATATTGAGTTAAAACCGTCTCAGAATACTGATTAAAAAAATGGACATAAAAGATCTGGATTTCACTAACCATCAACTGACTTTCTTGTTAAATGGTTCTATATAAATTTATCACCAGATACAAATAAAATTGTATTTAGGAGAGAAATCAGTCAAATTAGTATAGAAATAATATGTTTCCTTTCCCCTTTGCTGGCTCCTCTAATTATGAGGTATATTCATACTGATTCTGTTGCTGTATTGATTATACGTTATAGTAAATGCAAATGCACAAGAAAATACGATAATTTTGCTCTAAGTGATCCTAGACCAAGGGTCAAAGGAGCTATCTAGGCAGGGAAGGGTTAACTTGACTTTCTTGGTTTCCTAAAATATAGTATATTCTAAGGAAAGTACTATTTTCAGACCCAACCCTTGACTCACTCCTGGGAGATAACCTCTGTGTACTTGAATATTTTACTTCAAAAGTTTGTTTTCATATGCCCAAAGCCTTGGACCATGCTGTACTGGTTTAAACAGATAAACAGATATTATTTATGCTGAATTCCTATGTAGGCTCCAAGAGTGCAGAGGGAGTCTGGGGTCTAGGTTGGTGAAGTCAGGCCAAAAATGCTCTGCATGTCTATGTGACAGGTTCCTCAAAAAACCCTGTACATAAATTTTAGGTGAGCTTCTCTCTTTAGCAATACTTTGCCTGCATTGTCACACATTATTACTGATATTTAAGTAGGTCCCTATGCAAATATACTGGGAGGGGACACCTGGAAATTTGAGTCTCATTTCTCTGAGACATTGCTTGGTGTACTTTTTCCCTTTGTATAATGTGACCTATTTGAAATGAATTTTCACTGTGAGAAACTGTAACTACAGATATAGCAAATTTCTGAGTCCAATGAGAACTTAGATAAAATCATTGACACTGAGGATGGTTTTAGGGACCACTAAAACACATTGTGAGTTAAACATACACCAAGTGTTAGATGATTGAAGTTCAGATAAGTTGAGATATGTTGAAATATTTGATAATTTGTAAAAGCACCAAAACTCTGAGAAATGGAGGATAGTTTAACATAGATGGGTCTTGTTTAGTACCCTATTGAAATGGTGAAAGACAACAATGCAGAGATTGAGAAAGACAGACATTCCGAATGAAATACAGACAGGAGAGAGAGAGAGAAGAGAAAGATGTGGAGGAGAAAGGAAGAAGGGTAGGAGAGAAGAAGAGATAGAAAAGGAAAGAGGAAGAGAATAGTGAGATGTATATGGGTACAGGAAAATGAAATTTTTGAAAGAATATATCCAAACCTGGAAATACGGAATATATTGAGAAAGATTAATTGAGTGCTATACATTTGAACAATTTTTAAGAAGTGAATTTTGAATTATTTGCATATAGTACATATGAATTTTGTTTAAAAACAACAGAATTTTATTTTTAAGATATGTAGAAAATATCACTCGTACATGATGTATACTTTTTAAAAGATGACAATATGAAAGATAAAATATGTTTAAATCTGGTATAGACTCTCAAAATCAGTAAAGAGTACACTTAAAGCTTTAGAATGAAGCAGGATAAATGCTAAAAGTATATAGTAAAATCTTGACAATAAAGTATCTGATAATTTTAATATTTCCACTCTCACTTATAATGAGAATTCCTACAGTGATGATAGAGAGGAAAGAAAAATACAGACATAGGTTAACTACCAGGGAGATTCTGAGGGGTACCAAGATTCTCTCCAGTGCCTATTTTGTCAGGCTATGGACAAACATGAATTTCAATTCTTTATTGGTTCTAACAAACCAAATATACCAAATTGAAGAAGTCTTTTCACATTTGTGTTCTTTAATTGTTATTGAAGGAGGTATCATTTTACACATTCACTGGCAATTGCCTATTCATTTCCTATTTTTGAATTGTGGTTGTACAATAAATCTCATTTCTTTTTCCCATGCAGCTGGCAGCAAAGTTTAGAAAAATATCTATCTGCTGGCAATTTAAATGCTGAAAAATAGAGGTCATAATGCTTAAACTGAAATCTGATGCTCTCAGGAAGCAGGTGTGGCTCCCTATTACTTAGTATTACCTTGAATTTTTGATGCTGCTATTTATCCTTCATATTCCAAATAAAGAACAGTCACTTTTGTGTCCTACCAGCCCTAGGATTGAAGATGACATTTTGACTCTTTGTCATAAAAGGAAACTAAGAGACAGAGCATACCACTGAAGAAGCTGAGCCACGTGCAAATTTTCTGAAGGACTCTTAGGTTAGAAAAGAGACCCCCAGAGCTATATCAGTATTTCACAACCAGAAGAAATGATGACAGATACATGGGGGCCATGGTAGTAAGTGTCTTGTTGCTCAACTCACAGAGGAATGGCTGAAAACTTTACTTTGTATATGGGCATGATGCTGTCCCAGCCTGGCCTTACACCTGTGTATCCCACAAAAAACATGGTGGCTTCTTGAGTAGGAATCCCTGAGGTGAAAAGAACTGTTTCTCATATATATATATATATATATATATATATATACACACACACACACACACACACACATACATTTTTTTCAGTTGTTGATGGACACAATACCTTTATTTTATTTGTTTATCTTTATATGGTGTGGGGGATTGAACCCAGTGCCTTACGCATGCTAGGCAAGTGTTCTACCACTGACCTTCAACCCTATCCAGAAGAATGGCTTCTTAACTATGGGACAAGTGCTGTCCCCTTGAACTGATGTATTGGTGCATACTGATAAATATGAATGTTCTTGTTCACAATTCAGCAGCTTCTTTCTACAACTGTTCATGTGTCATGATGTCCAACAGCCATGCGGCTATGTGGGGTCTTACCTTGGAAGTGAGCAAATTGCTGCATTTCTTCAAGGGAAAACTCAGGTTCCAATGTCAGAGGTCCAGATTGACTTGTTAATGACTGGCAAAAACCAGGAACTCTCTGGGAGTTCATCATTTGTCAGACACCTTTCTTTCTCCTTTTATTACACATATGTGTTTCCAAACAATGACCTGTGCATCATCGCACAGGCAGAACTCGTTATGTGGCTTGCCTTCCTCTGTACGTGGAGGTTTTGATATCTCCAGCTTCTGCAATAGTGATACTTCTCCAAAGCATCCTGAGAGTTTATGGGCATTCCACCCACACCAATCAACTTATCCTCCTGACAGCCCAGAGGAATCTGGTAACAAGAGCATGTCAGATCAGATCTTATGCATTGTTCAGGGGCAAAAGAAATCTCTTCCCCTACATTGCCTTAGCTCTGTGTTGTGAATGAAGTCATCACATTTTGGGTGTTAGCATTTTCTGTGCTTCTTCATTCGCTCAGCTATAGCAGTGTGAATCAGAGGTGAGCCTTTTTGATCTGGTTCAATGCTGATGTGGTAATGACAAATGTAATGTGTCGTGGAAATGACACACATCTCGTGACTCAAGAGCCAAAGAACTTTCTCTACTGACTGCCATTGAAGTAATAACTTGTGGCTGGATTGAGATTTAAAAAGCAGTGCTCGGGATTGATTAGGCCTTCCACGCATCAGGAATGCCTCTCAGGGTTTCCCCTGGTGGGTTAGTCAGATTGGGTGTGGGTTCTTGATGGCCAATGATGGCAAATAACACAACCTTCATGAAACCAAACAAAGTCCTGAAATACACAGAAAAGGGCATCTCAGAGATATTTCTCATCCTTGAGTCTGTGGTTCAATTGCAGCAGCTTGGGAGCTCAGAGATTTTGGTGTTCCTTCACAGCCAAGCAGGCAATAAGTCGACCCCAAACAAATCCTCACTGTGACTGTGGTGGCAATCAGAATCCTTCATCAATTGTAAGCTTGCTCCATCATCTATTCCTTGAACAGTTTGTTCCACACAGTACCATTAATATAAAGGTAGCTAAGTATGTCCCTTAAGCATTTGCTCATCCATTACCCTTGTAATTGGTATAACTTGCAGAGCTGATGCTTCAGTGATGAATAGAACTCTGGGAGTGAGAGACACAGAGACACAGATTTCATATATGTTATATGTGTGTGTGTGTGTGTGTGTTTCATATATGTTTCCAATACATATATACATAATATGTATGTATGTGTGTGTGCGTGTATTTCCCATTGTTAGGCAGTGATATTTCTATACAGGCAATATGACATTTTGTTTTTTTATGAGAAGCATCTGTGCGATTGAGTCCTAGGACTTGGATCAGATATAATTACAGGCAGGAAAGGCTGAAACTGTGAATCAATTACAAGCCTGTGCAAAGTCTATCATGACAGTGTGTTTGTGTGAGTCTGTCTGGGTCTCTGTGTATTTCTTAGAGGGAGAGGGTGTTGGGTTCTTCCTGTTGTGTGGGAGATGCTGGCAGCTCTTGCTGAGAGGAGCCTGAAGAGGCTGAGTCACCAGTCAGTGTTTTTCCTTCATTGATTCTGTGAGGGCGACTATGCTAGCTGGGCCTTTTGATGTCTGGTTTCATAAAACAGAGCTCTCTGACCTTTTCTAAATAAGCACGGTGCTGAAGACAGCTTTTCCCTCAGTATTTTCAAGACGTGTGGCACATGTCATAAAAAAACCCTCGGCGTAATAATATTGAAGGTATGTTAGAAACAGACACAATCAATGTTGGCAAGATTTTTCAGTGAAGTGCCAGATATTAGAAATTTCATTTTGGATATTCATAGGTCTTTGTTCCAGACCAATGTCAGCTCTGCCATTCTCTCAGAGAAGAAGCCACGGAAATCAAAGGGCTATTGTGTTCCAATAAAATTGATTAGAAAGAAAAGGAGACGTGGCAGGACAGATACTACTCTCAGGCCATCATTTGTTGGCCCCTGATAGAAAAGATTAGATACCTAAGTGTTTGCAGGTGCCTCATGCTATCCTTCTGGGCCGTAATCCATCATCATTTTGCTCATCACAGACATACCTGAGGCTGAGTTTGGACACAAACTGTCTAAAGGTAAAGCTGTGTCTTTTCTAGCCACTAATTCAAATCTCTGTATAGCTGTCCTGTACTTGTGGCATAAGGCCCAGGCTCCCTAGAAAGACTCCTTGAGGAAAGTGTGGGTGCCTGCCAATAGATATCGATTTTGATGGAGTTAATAGGAACACTTTGAAAGAAATGTGTTGTCTCTTTAGTCCTTCTTCCTGATATTCATTCATGATATCTGCTGAGAGAAGAGCCAGATGGTAGATTAGAGGTATCTAAATATGTCAGTTCCACATTTCTTCAATGCCCTGATTTTGTGGCCTGGCCCCTGAGATCAGTGTTCCTCCTTTCCCACTGTTGCCCCTTCCTTCTGATCATTGGCAATGCCACGGGGAGAAGGAAACCTAGGGGAGAAAGGAGCAGGTGCAATTCCCATTCTGCTTCCACTCAGACCAATTTGCTTTTCTCTTTCCTTATGCTCTCTGGAAGTTACTTTAAAGGCGTTGGAAAAACAACCAGATGCACTGCTTTTAACATGAAACAATGGACTGAACACTGAAATTGAAGGTCATTGTTCACTACAAGCAGTGATCCTAGTTTTCCTAGTTTTCACATGAGTCCCATTTCCTCAGCTTTGGATATGGCACTCGGGTTGCTTTTTCTATGGGTTCTTAGGTTATTTTGTTCCAAGGGATAACTGTGTAATGGTGTTCCAAAAGTATGGGCATTTCACACAAATTAAGCAGTGTTGATTTAAAGGCTCATATTTTCACCTGGTATTTTTCTTCTGTGCAAAATATCTACCTTTGTGTGTCTACCTTTCCCTTTTATAAAAGCACTTGGCAACCTGGGGCCAGGGGAGAGGCTTTTCCTTCAATCTAAGAAAGGCTGTCACCAAAACAAACTGCTATTAACATCAGGGTTCCTGATGACAGACTAATCTTCCACCTAACATCAAAAGACCAGGAGGTTGACTCTGGCCACTTCTTTGACTCAAGAACTACTCATATACAAATAATTTAAAGCCTTTCCCATTAAGCCCTGAGGTACTGGCATTGCTTGCTGTAGGGCTAAATATGTGTAAATTGAAAAGATTAGAGTGGCATTATTGTTTGTTTGCTACAATTCAGCTTCTCTCCTTCACAGACTGGTCAAGTCACCTAATCAATCAAGGATAGTGAAAGAGGCTTACCTTGCAGAAAGAGATAATCCAAGAAGCCCCACTGGCCCATGCTCAGCATTCCACAGACTCTACCCCAGCCCCCTAACAGCTCATACCATTTCACCAAGTAATTGACATGTTCAGTAAACATGCTATTTTACCACTTGCCATTATCTAAGGGAACTCCAAGCCTAGAATCTTGTTCTCCTTCTATAAATGTTCAAAGCCACCACTTGGGAAATGTGGGAATCTAAATTCCTACTTAATATATTATGAAAGCATGGATGTTTATTGCAAGACTTCCCTTTCAAGTAAAGTGGCAAAATTCACTGTAATAAAAATACCTGAGAAAATGTGAAGGACTTACGTGGCAATATTACTTCTTTATCATTCTCAGTTCAGTACAAGCAGTGATCCTGTGAAGGTAGAGTGTGGAGAAATCCCCTTAGTAATATTTTCCTTTCATATTCATTTGATTATGAATCCTAACCTTTTAGACTTAAACGGGTTTTTCCCCAGGTCTTTCACAAGTACTGGATATGTATGTAAATGCAAGGTCCTCTGAGAAATTGAGGGGAGATTAAAAGAGCTAGGGTGATCATCAGCCTCTTTTACTGCTGGAGAGGTCCTGTGGGGCAGGAGCCAGAGAACACAGTGGTGGGGCAGCTTCATGGCTTTCCCTGAGGATATCTACATATTTTTTTTCACATATTTAGTTTTTTTTTTCATACACTATGAACCAAATTACTACTTTTATGTTTCTGGGGTGAACCCCATGCAAGCCAATCACAGTAAAATGCACACAAATGAGAACCCTGATGGATGTATTTGCTTTTAAAGGCTATTCATGAAATCCACAAAATACACATGTGGGCAGAATAAAATTTGAAATCCAGACACATTTGTTTACACCAAACCTTTAAATCAACTGTTACAACTTTCAAGGGGGATTCCTATGATGGGGAGACAAGAGATGAATATCCTTATATGACATGACACACTCCTTCGTGGGGAACACACACAGACCTGCAGGCAGGCCTTGTCCTCAGGTGATGGTGGAATATCTGAGGCCTGGAGAGTGTTACCTGAGTGCCTTGTCCCTGGTTGCCCAAGTGTCCTGGGTTATTTCCCTTTCAGTGTCCCTGTGCAGAATTCTAGCTCTGGTCAGCAGGTGGCACCTTTCTATACTCCTGTGACTCCTCAGAAGGAAGTTTGTGGGAAGGATGCTTATGGTACAACATGGAGCACACAATACAAACGTACAAAAATCTATGCATGCATTGGGGTGACAAAGCTGCTTTCGCCAAATGAGGGAAACTGAAATGTAATGACTTGGAATGATGTGCAGTTGCATGAGCAAAGTAAATTCAAGAATGACGTGCATTGGATAGTTCTGTGTCTGGGAAAAGTGCCACTGAAATAAGGTAGACACACCAGCATGCCACCTTCTCCTTAGCTCAGGTGGAGGGATTCTTTGGGCTGCACCCAGACCTGAGGGCTGCAGAGTCCTGGAATTCCACCCTCTGATTTCTCCTCCTGTGCAAAGTTGTGTGCACTTCCCGTTCTGACCCAGGACTCTGTTATAAGTGTTGGAGATACAGGTGAGAGAAGTTGTTGTTTTGAAAGTCAGCTTGTTGGACTCTTATCAAGCTGACTTATGACCATAAGTTTGCTTTTTTATTGTTTATGTTAAGACTTTAAAAAGCTTTTTTGTTTGTGGCTTATATTTACCAATATATGAAAATTCATAATGCTAATTCATTTTAGATCCATTGATTTGTTCATTTAAAATAAAAATGTTACGTCTATTTTATGTTCCAATAAAATCACATGTTTAATGGGAAAAAGCTTTATTTTCTGGAAGAAATGTTTCAATTTTCCTTCATGATATTATCACTTTTCTTGATTTATGGACTCCAAGGCACAGAGAGTTTTATTAGAAGCTGTAGGTCATATTTTTGAGTTGCACAGCTGAGACTGAAATCCGCATCTGTCTTTTTCTAAATCTCCGGGATTTGAAGAGACTGACCATGAAATCATTTCACTCTTTTCCCTTCCAGTAAAACTACATAGGTTGCCAACTTACTGTTCAGTGACAGCATCTTGGTAGCTAAAAAAATGTAGGCCACAGTGAGAGTTTTATTTTTTTGAAGAGAGAGAGAGACGAGAAAGAGAGAATTTTTTAATATTTATTTCTTAGTTTTCGGTGGACACAACATCTTTGTTTGTATGTGGCACCCGGGCCGCACGCATGCCAGGCGAGCGCGCTACCACTTAAGCCACATCCCAGCCCCACACAGTGAGAGTTTTAAACCTGGGAAACACTAGAAATCATTACTGCACTTCTCTCCTCCTAAGCGCCTGTTACCTGCATGTTTTTTGCTAGGACTGAACACACAGACTGGACCTCTCTTATTGTAGCAGAAAGTGCTGCATGATAATGTAACTCTGGCTCCCTATTGTGAATTAGTGTGTGTTTAACAGAATCTGTGTGTGCCAATATATAGATTGTTTTAAGAATTTTAATGTGACTATAAGAGAACCACTTATATTATTTACTATCAATGTGGTTTTAGAATAATTACCTGGGTAGAACAGATCCTCAGTGATTATTTATCTTATGATGAGATTTATCTATTGTTACCCTAGGGCACAGTGTACCTTGTGGAGGTTGTTTATCTTCTCAGGACCCATTTTGTCCTCAGAACCCTTCAAATACGCATGTATCCAAATGTTGGCCATGGAAATCCAGAATTTCTGGTTTGCCTTCTTCTGACATCCAGGTACTTTATCCTCATATTTGTTCTCCTTTGATGCTCATTTTTTAGTGATTATAATCCACAAGCTCCTGCCTGAAGGAATGTATCTTGTATTATGGAAAGCTGAATGGTAGTTTAGAACAGAAATTGTAATGTGAATCTGTGTTTCTAATAGGTGAATCAAGTTTCTCAACCAACCAACAAACCTCCCTCCCTTTCTTTCTCTCTCTCTTTCTTTCATAATCCCTTGTATAAAAATCTCCTTTTCCCAAAATGTTCATTCTATGAAGAACTTTGGGTATTGTGTCTAAAATTTAATGAATTCATTCATTGAATTTGGCATGGGATAAGGAACTGAGCTCAATATCAGTACTCTGCTTCTAGGATGTATGTGTACTTCCTGATTTCCTTAGAAAGTGGACATCAACAAGAACATTTTTGATGAAATTCTGGTTGCTATGACAACTAGGACATGTCATTTTATTCTGGAGGCAGAACATGAGAAGAATATTTACATGCTGGAAGGAAGGACTAGCAGCAAAATTTTTTGGCATAGTAGGTGTCTACTATCACTGTGAGACTCTCTCTCTGTATGTGTATTTTGGGAGAGCGAGTTATTTAATTGGATATTTGGAGCTATAAGCTTTCCTGTTTTATTGAAGAGTCTAGCAGTTACTATGGAAGGGATGATGTCACCTGTCATCCCTTGTGTTTCTGAGTCTAAAGATGATACTTGATGTGTGTACGCATCATCATCTGAGTTCTTTAAAGCAGAAGTGTCCAATTATTTCTGATCCGATACCACTGTTTAAGAAATATTTTTGTTTGTATCCATAAAGCTGCATATTATTCATTTTATATGTATACTTTGAACAAAAAAATAGTAAACTCAGCATATGATGAAACAAATGAGTAAGATCGGAAGTTTTAATGTGAATTTGTGAAACTTCAGTTAATATTATGCTCAATTTGAGTAGCTAATCCAGAGATTAACAAAGGTCCTATTTTTAAAAGACTAATTTCCCATCATCATGCCATTACTTAAAATCTGTTAAAGGTTCTTCTTAATATAAACATAAGGTACAAGTTCCTTAACAAAGGTCCTGTTTTTTGTTTTACATTTTAGGAAGTGGATGTTGCTGACTTCCTTTTTATTACCACACTTAAACTTAATGGCATTCTTTTTGTATTACCACAATGAACTTAATGGCATTCTTTTTTCAAAATCTCTGCTTTAGAAAGAAGCACACTGATGTGGCTGTATTTCTCTAGTATGCTAACTGTAGTTCTTTTGGAAAAATACCAAGGAGTGGGATAGCTGGGTTATATAGTAGGTCTATTCCTATAGTTTAGAAAAATCTCCATACTTCTTTCCAAAGTGGTTGTACTAATTTGCTTTTCACCATTCAGTATGATGAACAATAGTGCATAGTTTATCTTAAATTAGAAGAGAGGAATTTGAATGTGGTTGCCATAAAGAAATGACAAAAGTGTAAAGTGATTATGATAATTGCCCCAGGTTGATTACCACCTATTGTATACATGAGTCAAAACATCACATTATACCTGAGAAATATTTACAAATATTATGTGCCAATAAAAATTTAAATAGGAAAAAACTTTCATGCTGAGAGAGTCACATACCTTTTTACCTAGCATGTGCTCTTGATTTGTGATTTTTGTCTCTTTTATTCTTTGTGTTGAAGGTTGAATGGGAGCTAGTTTGTGCATGGAATGAGTTTCACTGTTACTTTGCAGAGTGATGAGTGTAGTGCGGTAGTAGGATCTCTGCCCTGTGAACTTGTAGTATCCCAGTCATTTCTCAATTCCTCTTAAAAAAAGCGGGGGAGCAAGGGACATCAATAGTAACAACAAATATATAGCCTTAAAATAAATATCTTGTGCCTACTATGACATTTCTAACACTAATTCCTACATGAAGATGGATGGTGTGGACAGCATTTAACGTTAAAGTCAACAATAAAGAGCTATGAAATACATGTAACATTAAACAGCAGGTTTCAACTACATCATCTACTGTATTAATAATCACAACAACATGAATCGTGGGGGTTGTAATTATATAAACTAAATAGTTCTAACAGATAGTAAAATTATAATTCCTTAAGTGAAGAAAATATGAGATGGCAAGGCAAGAAAATATTTGAAATATGTAAAAAGTGAACAGACAGGCAGTAGGTGAGAGGGTTGCAGGTGACATCTATAAAGAAGGAGGAGTAAAAATAGCTAAAAATAATAAAATAAATAAAGGAAAAAGGAATGTATTATGTGTATATATACATGGATATATATATATATATATATATATATATATATATATATATATATATATATATATTCTCAAATCTATCAGTGCAGGCACAGAGAATGGAAAAAGCTTTAAAAAAGGAAAGGAAAAAAGTAGGAAAAAATTCTTAATAAATGAAGGACTTGTTTCTGCTGAGGTGGTTAAAACTCATGGCAAAGATGGATGTTCATTGCTTATGGTGATGCACTATCCTTTGCATTTCTTTTTATGTCATGTACCCCTTGAATCAAGAGCTGGGGGTTGTTAAACTCAACCTCTTTTTATTCTTAGTGAGGTGCCACTCAGTGTGATCTGGAACTGAAGCTGGTTTTAGTAGCTTTTAGCTTCCTATCTCTCATTATAGGGTAGGATAGACTGGGTAATAATGACAATTGGAGTTTTATCTGGACAGATTAGGTCACTGCATTCTGAGACTAAGGTTAATGCAAAGTTCTAAATGGGAAGTTCCAGTGGTTGGGATTTAATTCTGGCTGTCCTTTTGGAACTTTGTCAGGAGGTATTTGAGATTACATCAATTCCTCATGTTGCTGGGATCAAGGACATACCCCAAATTCCTCTTTTAGAGTAGGGGATCTAATCCTCCATAGTTCTCCTGTATTCCACTGCCATGGATATGAATTTCCCAGTATCGGAACTGCTGTGCAGAGGTATCTGTTTGACCAGTTTCTGACCTTTTCCCAAATGTTTCCATGGGCTCTGGACAACCAAGGGAACTTGAGTTTTTTCTCCCCTCAGTATCCCCAGCTTGAATTATCCTGGGAATGATGCTCTCTGCACATGTTTCAGTTGCACTAGTCCAGGCACACTCTGGACCCCATGATAGGTACCTGCTGGTTCAAGCTGAATGCCCTTTATGAACTCCTGATGTTCCACCTCTACAAGTTGCCGTGTTGCCTCTGGCTGATAGTTCTCACTGTAGCTCTCCCCTTGCCAGTGAGAGATTCTGATCACTTTCCATCATTAACTTGCCCTACCATCTCCGGGTCAGTCAAGATAAGCCTCACTCTTGTTCCACATATTCTTTCATGCAAAAATTATTTACAGTGCTTTTCTCTTTCCTGCCTACGTTACCTCTTCCCTCTGCAGTGATTTGGTGGCACTGATGCTGCCACTGCCAGCAAGGCTGGCACTTCTCTAATGTATTATTTCTTATTCTGTGTTCAATGCTTTTGAATTTCTGTATCTTTATGATTATTTTACTCTCTAATATTGAATTTCAGTGAATGCCCTCACTCATCCAGCATTTTAGCAAGCCTGTTTGCTGTTGTGATAAAAAGGTGACAAGACAATTAGAGGAGGAAAAAATTGGGGGGGGGGCTCACAGTTTCAGAGGTCATAGTCTATAGAAAGCTGGCTCCATTCCTTGGGGCTTAAGATGAGGCAGGATATCATGGTGGAAGGGTGTGGCAGAGGAAAGCATCTGGGAATACGGCATCAGGAAGCAGAGACAGAGTTTTGCTTAACAGGGACAAAATATAAACCCCAAAGACATGCCTCCAGGTACCACCTCCACTAGCCACACCCTACCTGCCAACAGATACCACCAAACTAGTCCCCATTAGGGGATTAATCCACTGATTATATTAAGCCTCTCATAACCCAATTATTTCACATCTAAACTTTCTTGCACTGTCTCACACATGAGCTTTTGGGGAACACCTAATATCTAAAACATAACACACAGCTTAAAAAAAGCAGTACTCTTGCTGCTTGAATCACAGAGCTGTGGAGCATGAATTGGACAATGTAGCTGTCCTCTAATCTTCCATTTTCCCTCCCCTTTTAAGGAATCCCATTAAGTTTTTGAATGATCTATTGTATCCTTCATTTCAAGGATTTCTGACTGGTTTATTTTTTTTCATTTAATCCAAAATAATTTCTAATTTGTACCAAAAACTTTCATCTATAGATTATTTTTAAAGAGATTGTTCAATTTTCTAACACCTGTTACTGATTTATAAATTAAATTCCAGTTTTTCTGTTGTTACTAACTTATTACCTAATTCCAATATACTCAAGGAATATAATCTGTTGATTTAAATCTTTCAAAATATGTTAAGGTTTAAAAAAAGTTTTTGAATGAATCTCTTGTGACCAATCTGAATTGATACTAGAAGGAGGTAACATAGGTGATCCCCAAGAAGATCCTCCATTTTATGACCTCCTGAGAGTTGATCCAACTCAGCTTTTGTTTCTCTGTTGAAGGAATTGTCATAAAACTCATATAATTTATTTTTCTGTCTTGGAAGTTTTTTCATTATTTTTGTCTTAATGGTCTTTTCCCTCTGCTTAGCATCACAGCAGTGGAGTCTTTGTAATGACATCCATGAGGAAATACAAATGTGGTTACTAGGATCATAGTGGTAACCAACTGATATAAAATGTCCCAAAACTTCCTGAGAAGGCCTAAGGAACATTAGTTTTCTGAAACCAATAAAGTGAGGCAGTCAAACAACTTGAAGAAGGAATGCCAAGACTGATGAATGAAGAAGATGATTCTTTGTTCCTTTTTAGAATTTCTTTTCAAGAACAAAAACAGTATGAGTTTTAATCTTAACCAGTTGTCAGATCACCCAGGAAAATGATGAATGGATCAGTGATAACTTCCATTCCTATACTAGTCCTTTTTCTTTCTCCTCCAGACACAGTAGGGATAAAATGAGTTCCAACCTCGAATCTGCCAATTTATCCAGCCCTAACTCTATAATAACCATGTTAATGTGCTCATTTTTTCATGATTCATCATAGTTATTGGAAGCCAAAGAGTTGCTGTGAGCTGTAAATTTTCTCTATCAGTGTGCCCATGATGATATCATCTTATTTAAAAAACATCTCCAGAGGGCCCATGTGAATCCTTACTTGCAGCTAAGATATCTAAAAATGAAGATTTGCCTCCATTTGTAGGTCCCCAGAATGATATTAAGGAACAGATTCATGGTCCCATTGATATTTGGTACTATTTCTTTCTCAATTGTTTTCAGTCAAACAGAAGCCCACTCTTTGCTTTAGCTTCATAGCAAAACATTGATAAATGTCTTCAGGTCATTGGAGGTTGTCCTAATGAAGTCGCTGGTGTTTATTTGTGATATTGCAATAAAAACCTGGACAATGATGGAAGGTGTCTGGAGAGTTTATGCCTTTTCACAAAAGCATCTGGTCTAGGAAGGCACTGGGGCCCCCCATAAGAATCAGGGACAGTATGCAGTGAGCTGTGGCTTTTACAATGAGGAGGCCTGTGTGTGTGTGTGTGTGTGTGTGTGTGTGTGTCTGTATGTGTGTTTGAGTTATTTGTGTTCCTTAAATATTCTGGATATTAGCCCTTTGTCAGATGTATAGTTTGCAAATATTTCCCCCTTTCTGTAGGTTTCCTCTTTGTTCTGTTGTTTCCTTTGCTGTACAGAAGCTTTTTAGTTTGATATAGTCCCATTGTCACTTTTTGTTTTTGTTGCCTGTCTGTCATCACCAAATCTCACAGGCTTCTCTGTCATGCTGGTATTTTCCTGTCATCATTGAATGAACACTTGTCTAAGTTA
Organism: Callospermophilus lateralis; assembly: GCF_048772815.1. Classification (NCBI taxonomy): domain Eukaryota; kingdom Metazoa; phylum Chordata; class Mammalia; order Rodentia; family Sciuridae; genus Callospermophilus; species Callospermophilus lateralis. The sequence continues at coordinate 84,999,598 of NC_135325.1, read as the reverse complement.
TTATTTGTCCCAATAATTAATGAGGGAAGCAGCAGAGTATTAAACACTTTTTAAATTGCAAATTGAATTTCCTTTTTTTCCCAATAGAATAAAATGTACATTAGAAAGAATAGAAATGATTTGCATGGCTATGAAGAGGAAGTGCTGCTGTTGCTATCCGTTTTCTACATGTTTTCATCTGTCCCTTACAGAGTGATATAGTAGCCTAATCAGTCAAAAACAATGAAAGGGTTATATCCCAACAGAATGAGATAATTCCTGGAAGGTCCATTAGTCAATGTTCGGCATTCCACTAGAAGCACCCTCAGTAATCTCCAGTGCCCATTATCAAGTCTTTGACATGTTTCCCTGACAGGGTGGTATTAAGAGAAGCACTCAAACTTTAAGAGAATTCTTCAATTTAAATATTTTCATTTCTTCCCTTTTGTTCCCTACATAAATATGCAAATATTTCACTGTGGTCTGCAGGTGGCACCCATGTAGCTGACATATGAATTAATAAAACATTCTCAGTAAAGTACAAATTTCCTGCTATCACCCACTAATTGAAATCTGTAAATGGCTCTTAATTTATACACTAATTGAAATCTGTAAATGGCTCTTAATTTATACAGAAGGATAAGGCACAAGCTCCTTAGCAATGCTTCTGATTTTTGTTTTTGCATTTTAGGATGTGAACATTATTTATTTTATAGTTATTTCTATGTTTATTATGTTTCAGAATAAATGCATAGCATCTAAAAGACTTACTGATGACTTTTATGTCAGGATATGTGCTTTAGGAAGAATCATTTGCTAACTAAAGAATATCTAAGTCTTGGGCTGGGACTGTAGCTCAGTGGTAGAGTGCTTGCCTTGCATGGGTGGCATGCTGAATTGGATCCTCAGCACCACACACACACAAAAATAAAAATAAATAAAGCTATTGTGTCCATCTACAACTAAAAAAATATTTTAAAAAAGTATATCTAAGTCTTGTGGCTCAAAATCCATGATACTGGTTCAGGGACCACCCTACCAATGTAATTTTGTCTTTACCAATCTGCTTCCTGTTAGTCTATGCAATTTGTGTTTACCAGGAGACAAGGAGTGTGGAAGAATGAAGAACAGAATTTGCTTTCCTCTCTGTTTCTGTTTCTCTTAATTTTGACCTGTAAGATGCTTTATAAATAAAGCCTTTTTAAAATAAATAAGCCAGGTATCTCAGTAGGGGCAAATAATCCATAATATGGTTCATGTCTAAATATTCAAGGACTCTCCATACATAGTGTGCTCAAAAAGACCAGTTATACTGTACTGTTTAGCTCTCTCTTCTCTGAGCTCTTGGTCTCAGCTTACAGATCCTAATGCTTTGGTATTAGTAATGAATAGATAACTGTAACCATTAAGTATGGTGTCTTGGGTTTTAAGGATTCCTGCAGTAATCTATAGAAACTCTGGGTAAGCATCTGTAATTCTTTAGAAGTCTGTGTCCCAGATTTCAGTATCTCCTTTTCCAAGTTAAACAGATTTTAGAATCACCAAAATTTCCCTATGCTTTTTCCAGAAAGTACATGTTGCTTCTTCTACTACTGGTATCTCTATTAAATCATTGCTTCCTATATGCCTATTTGGATTCAAAATAAAGCTATCAAGTTCTTTCTGACTTAAAAAAAGGAGGGATAGAAAATTATGAATTGTTTGATTTTCATTTTGTTTATTCCAAATTTCTTCTTTTATCTTAGGAATTTCACAATGATAGGCCCAGATGTGTATGTGCTGGGTTGTGTGTTTGTATTTGTCTCTGTGTGTATAGATGGTATATTTTGGGATTAGCACATCTTCAATATTCCACTTCATGTTGTCCTTTATTTTGTTCCTTTGAACATTCTACTTCTCTAAACCCTTTCCTGGTACTCTAGTTTCACATTTCTTATGTGGTTAGGTATATAACCTTACATTGATAATTATCAGCCTAAGACAATTTTAAGGATATTTTCTTCACATTCTCTTTTGTATGGCACCATTTTGTTGTTTGATTTGTTTTTGTTCAGTTATATATTTTATTTCATATCTCCTTAGAGTATTTATAAAGTAATACTTAAGTGCATATGTACATGTAAATGCCTTCTCCCAATAATCTTTCATAATATGATAGGGAAAGTCAGTCCTACCTTTACCATTGTTCTGTCCTTGTTCCTCTCATGTCTCATATCATCAGATTTCTGTTTACCATTCAAGATATTGTAATTTTTATGTTGAGTTAAACATATGTAGCATTGTTGTCTATGTATATTTTTTACATAAATGGAATCATTTGTGTTGTTTGGTTACTAGCCTATATTTTTGAACCTGTATTTTTTCTGTTAGTACATTCAGATCTGCATCAGTTTTTGTAAATGAAAAGTAACACATCATTGTTGACCTACCTATGGATTTTCAATCTGTCCCATACATAGCACATTTGTTATATCCAATTTCATTGTTGTTGTTTTGATAAACTATGGTGCATTTCTCTGATTGCTAGAGATGATGAACATTTTTTCATATATTTGTTGATTGATTGTATATCCTCTTCTGAGAAGTGTCTGTTCAGGTTCTTGGCCCATTTGTTGATTGGGTTATTTGTTTGTTTGTGTTTTCTTTTTTTTTTTTTTTTGGTTTGGTGCTTAGATTTTTGAGTTCTTTATATACACTAGAGATTGGTGCTCTATCTGATGTGTGAGGAGTAAAGATTTGCTCCCAGGATGTAGGCTCTATCTGTTCACCTCACAGATTGTTTCTTTTGCTGAGAAGAAACTTTTTAGTTTGATTCCATCCCATTTATTGATTCTTGGTTTTAATTCTTGAACTATATGAATCTTGTTAAGGAAGCTGGGGCCTAATCCCACATGATGAAGATTAGGGCCTACTTTTTCTTCTATTAGACACAGAGTCTCTGGTTTAATTCGTAGGTCCTTGATCCATTTTGAGTTAAATTTCATGCATGGTGAGAGATATGGATTTAATTTCATTTTGTTGCATATGGATTTCCAATTTTCCCAGCATCATTTGTTGAAAATGCTATCTTTTCTCTAGTGCATGTTTTTGGCACCTCTGTATAATATAAGATAGTTGTAATTTGTGGCTTAGTTTCTGTGTCCTCTATTCTGTACCATGGGTCTACCAGTCTGTTTTGGTTTCAATATCATGCTGTTTTTGTTACTATTGCTCTGTAGTATTGCTGGGAGCCATCAGCCAAGTAGGTATGACAATTTCCTTGCCAGCTACTCCCATGCTGTCTAGTGGAAGGTCACCTTTCAGGAGTATAGTTTAAGGTCTGGTTTAGCAATGTCACCTGCTTCACTCTTCCTGCTAAGGATTGTTTTAGCTATTCTGGGTCTCTTATTTTTCCAGATGAATTTCATGACTGCTTTTTCTATTTCTATGAGGAATGCCATTGGGATTTTGATTGGAATTGCATTAAATCTGTATAGTTCTTTTGGTAGTATGGCCATTTTTATAATATTAATTCTGCCTATCCTAGAACAAGGTAGATCTTTCCATCTTCTAAGGTCTTCTTTGATTTCTCTCTTTAGGGTTCTGTAGTTTTCGTTGTATAGATCTTTCACCTCTTTCATTAGTTGATTCCCAAGTATCTTACTTTTTGAGGTTATTGTGAATGGGATAGTTTTCCTCATTTCCTTCTCAGAGGCTTTGTCACTGATATATAGAAATGCTTTTGATTTATGGGTATTGATTTTATATCCTGCTACTTTGCTGAATTCATTAACTAGTTCTAGAAGTTTTCTGGTGGAGTTTTTTGGGTCTTCTAGGTATAGAATCATATCGTCAGCAAGTAGTGCTAATTTAAGTTCTTCTTTTCCTATACACATCCCTTTGAATTCTTTTGTCTAATTGCTCTGGCCAGTGTTTCTAGAACTATGTTGAACAAAAGGGGTGAAAGAGGGCACTCCTGTCTTGTTCCAGTTTTTAGAGGGAATGCCTTCAATTTTTCTCCATTTAGAATGATGTTGGCCTGAGGCTTAGCATAGATAGCCTTTACGATGTTGAGATATGTTCCTGTTATCCCTGGTTTTTCTAGTGTTTTGAACTCAAAGGGGTGCTGTATTTTATCAAATGCTTTTTCTTCATCTATTGAAATGGTCATATGATTCTTATCTTTAAGTCTATTGATGTGATGAATTACATTTATTGATTTCCGTATGTTGAACCAACCTTGCATCCCTGGGATGAATCCCACTTGATCATGGTGCACAATCTTCTTGATATTTTTTGTCTTTGATTTGCTAGAATTTTATTGAGAATTTTTGCATCTATGTTCATTAGAGATATTGGTCTGAACTTTTCTTTCTTTGATGTGTCTTTGCCTGGTTTTGTGATCAGGGTGATTATTTTGTGGACACAAGAAACTTATTTTTAGTGGCCTATTTTAAGTTACAAATTTTTTTAAAAAATTATTTGTTCTAATTATATATGACAGTAGAATGTATGTATGCACTTTAATATACAGCAATGGAGTATAATTTCTCATTGTACATGTTGTAGAATCACATTAGTCAATTACTCATATGTGTACATACCATAATAATGTATGTTTAATTTTACTATCCTTTCTACCCCCATACCCCTCCCCTTTATTCACTCCCCTCTATCTAATCTAAAGTAACTCTATTCTTCCCTAGCCCCACACATTATTGTGAATTAGCATCATCATATTAGAGAAATTACTTGCCCTTTGGTTTTGGGGAATAGCTTATTTCACTTAGTATGATATTCTTCAGCTCCATCCATTTACTGGCAAAAGCCATAATTTCATTTTTCTTTAAAGCTGAGTAATATTCCATCATATATATATATATATATATATATATATATATATATATATCACATTTTTTTGCATTCATGAAGGGCACCTAGGTTGGTTCTATACTTTAGCTATTGTGAGTTGAGCTGCTCTAAACATTGATGTGGCTGCATCACTGTAAAATGTTGATTTTAAGTCCTTTGGGTATGAACCAAGAAGTAAGATAGCTGGGTCAAATGGTGGTTCCATTCCAAGTTTTCTGAGGAATCTCCATTTTGCTTTCCATAATGGTTGCACCAATTTGCATTCCCACCAACAATGTATGGGTGTACCTTTCCCCCCACATCCTGGCAACATTTACTGTTGCTTGTATTCATGATAATTGCCATTCTGACTGGGGTAAGATGAAATCTTAGAGTACTTCTGATTTGCATTTCTCTAATTGTTAAAGATGTTGAACATTTTTTCATAAATTTGCTAATCAATTGTATTGCTTCTTCTGTGAAGTGTCTGTTCTGTTCCTTACTTAGCCTACTTACTGATTGTGTTAGTTTTTGTTTTGTTTTTGTTTTTAGTTGTAAATGGACACAATATCTTTATTTTTATTTGTTTATTTTTGTGTGGTGCTGAAGATTGAACCCAGGGCCTCACACGTGTGGAGCAAGTTTTCTATCACTGAGCTACAACCCCAGCCCTGGTTATTTGATTTTTTGGTGTTAAATTTTTTTGAGTTCTTTATATATCCTGGAGATTAATTCTCTATCTGAAGTGCATGTTATAAAGATTTTCTCCCATGTAGGTTCTCTCATCACATTATTGATTGTTTCCTTTGCTGAGAATGAGCTTTTTAGTTTGAATCCATCCCATTTATTGATTCTTGATTTTACTTCTTGTGGTTTAGGAGTCTTGTTAAGGAAGTCAGATCCTAAACCAACATGGTGAAGATTTGGGTCTATTTTTTCTTTATTAGGTGCAGGGTCTCTGGTCTAGTGCTAAGTATTTGATCCACTTTGAGTTGAGTTTCCTGCATGATGAGAGATAGGGGTTTAATTTCATTTTGTTGCATGTGGATTCCCAATTTTCCCAGCACCATTTATTGAATAGACTATCTTTTTTCCATTGAATGTTTTTGGCCCCTTTGTCTAGTATGAGATAACTATGTTTATTTGGATTTCTCTCTGTGTCTCCTATTGTCTACCAATAGGTCTGTGTATCTGTTTTGGGTCTAATACCATGTCATTCTTATTACTATGGCTCTGTAGTATAGTTTAAAGTCTGGTATCAGATACCAGACCTTAAAATACATGATGTCTCCTGCTTCAATCTTCTTGCTAAGAGTGATTGGGCTATTCTGGTTCTTTTATTTTACCAAATGAATTTCATGATTGCTTTTTTTAGTTCTATAAAGAATGTCATTGGGATTTTAATTGGAATGGCATTAAATCTGTATAATGCTTTTGGTAGTATGGCCATTTTGACAATATTAATTCTGCCTATCCAGGAGCATGGGAGATCTTTCCATCTTCCGAGTTCTTCTTCAATTTCTTTCTTTAGTGTTCTGTATTTTTCATTTTAGAGGTTTTTTTTTTACCTCTTTTGTTAGATTGACTCTCATATTTTTTTAAGCTATTGTGAATGAGGTAGTTTTCCTAATTTCTCTTTCAGTAGTTCATCACTTATGTATAGGAGTGCATGTGATTTATGGGTGTTGATTTTATATTCTGCTACTTTGCTGAATTTGTTTATTAGTTCTACAAGTTTCTGGTGGAATTTTTTGGATCTCTAAATATAGAATTATGTCTTCTGCAAATAATGATAGTTTGAGTTCTTCTTTTCCTATTTGTATCCCTTTAATTTCTTTCTCCTGTCTAATTGCTCTGGCTAGAGTTTCAAGAATGATGTTGAACAGAAGTGGTGAAAGAGGGCATCCTTGTCTTGTTCCAGTTTTTAGAGGGAATGCTTTTAATTTTTTTCCATTTAGAATTATATTTGCCTTGGGTTTAGCATGTATAGCTTTTGCAATGTTGAAGTGTGTTCCTACTGTCCCTAGTTTTTCTTGTGTTTTGAACATGAAGGGGTGTTTTATTTTGTCAGATGCTTTTTCTGCATCTATTGAGATGATCATATGATTTTTGTTTATAAGGCTATTGATGTGATGAATTACATTTATTTATTTCTGTATGTCGAACCAATGTTGCATCCCTGGGATAAACCCTAATTGATTGTGGTGCACTATCTTTTAAATATGTTTTTATATGTGATTTGCCAGAGTTTTATTGAGAATTTTTGTGTCTATGTTCCTCAGGGATATTGGTCTGAAGTTTTATTTCTTTCATGTGTCTTTGTCTGATTTTGGTATCAGGGTGATATTGGCCTCATAGAATGAGTTAGGAAGATTTCCCTCCTTTTCTGTTTCATGGAATACTTTGAGGAGTATCAGTGTTCTCCTTTGAAGATCTTATAGAACTCAGCTGAGAATCCATCTGGTCATGGGCTTTTCTGGGTAGGCTTTTGATGACATTTTCTATTTCATTACTTTTAATTGATCTGTTTAAATTATCTATGTCCTCTTGATTCAGTTTGGATAGGACAAGAAAATTTTTATTCTTATACAAAATTCGAGGAAATCAACAGGTTCAGGACAATACATATTGTTCACAAATCTGGTTATTGGTAATTAAGGAGGTCTCACTTTCAGGATAAGAAGTTACCCTTGACCTTTTAACCCAGAACACTGTATGTGATATATAAAATGCTCCATCTGTGGCAAAGTAATGGGATCTAGAAGGTTAAAAGAGCATCTCTGAAAGAAAGCTGCCCTCCTCAACAACAACCTAAGTTTTGTAGAGTAATAACCTTCAAAGGGGAACATATTCACTCTAGTCTTAAACTAATTCCTTAAAATCATTCATGAAATCTATATAGCTCTTTGTCAAAAGAGTCTCTTGCATTTTCTATGTGGGAGATAGTACTTGAAGTGATACACTGGATTAATAGGTTTTGTGGTTGGTTGTTTAGGGAATTATTGGGACTCAGAACTTGAAAACTGAAAATTTTGTCATTTGAATGTATGTATCTATATTTATGATAATATTATATAATTAGGAAAGCAAGTACAGGTCTAAGTTTTATTCCTAATTAGAAAACTTAGGACAATTTCATAAGTTTTGCTTGCAAGATTTGACATTTAAATTTGTATGTATGTACACTTAAATTTTCTAGTATGTACTAGAAACCCTCTTCTAATAATGAACCTCTGAAGCAATATCTGCAATCAGTGAATATCATAAGAGAAAAATAATTTAAAAATACAAAAATTTACTCAATCATTCTGCAAATTCATGATGGACCCAATGAAATCTTAAAAGCTTTTGTATAAATTCTTGTCTGAAAATTTATGCTAAAATTAATCTGGAGATGGAAATGTACAAGAATAGGCAAGGATTATTTTCTTTTTGAGAGCAATTTTGTAAATTGTGGCTTTGATAAAGGGAACTTTCACCTCATATTTTTTTGAAAAATTTTGTTGAAGGCTTTAAATTATAAATCTTACTGCTTACAAGAAGCTTTAACAAATAGCTAGTAATTGTAGGAAAGGAGCATTGTGGTAAATGAATCATTGCCTTTGGATAATGGTATGACAGGATTTATATCAAGAAATATATCCTCATCCTTGCTGAGGGTTGTGTTTCTTTTTACTTCAGAAATTATTTAAGCAATTATCTTAGAATTTATTTAAGAAAATACAGCTTCCAAAATATTTCCTCCAAAACCAAGGTTGCTAACTGGAGAAACACTAATTTTCATCTAATTATTTCATTCTTTAAAAATAGTAAATGTCATAGAATAGAAGTTAAACAGGGACTTAAAAATAAACTACTCAATTTGACAAATTTATTTCTTAATAATCTAAAATTGACTATGATGCTATAGATTTCAAATTTACTAGTTACAGTATTTCCCCTTTGTCATATACTTATTATTTTCACATTTTCAAGTAGTATTTGATTTGATTCTAAAATTAGATGTTGATTACATTTTATTCCCATGGTCTTCAATGAAATTTATTTTTTTTAAAAAAAGTTAGCCTGATGTTCAATGTTCTATGAGTATGGCATCAGTATTGGTGTGGAAAAGAGGATCAATATTTATATATCATTATTTCTCTGTTTGTCATCCATATTTATTTCTCTGTCCCCAGAAGAGTAAAGAGATATTCCTGTTAATAAAAAACATGAAAAGAAGAGTATCTTTAAGATTATATTGATGGAGGGAAAATGGTGGCGTATAGAAAAGGTACACTTCCCTGTAGTTACTCAGCTCAAGATTTAATAAAACTGGAACACTGATCCTCAGCAAGTTTAGTGACTAAGGGAATTCACTGAAATTCAACATTGTATAGCAAAATCATCATAGACACATAGAAAATCAGAAACTTTTAACATAATATAAGAAATTGGAGAGGAATATGGCAGAGCAGAGCAAGGCAGTTAAGTCCTGATTCCTCCACAGTCCAGAAAGGAGATAGCAAAAGAAGAGCTTACCAGAGTTGGGTGACAGAGTAAAAAAATCTAAAACTCAATCCTGGACATTCTGAGATTTAGAGAGACTTGAAGTTTGGTTACTGAAATAGAAAATAAGAATAGAGTTCTCTAAATCTGAAACCAAACCTGGGTTGGGTGAGGGTATATGGGCAATAAAGAGAGAAAGAGAGTGAGGAAAAATACATAGACTCACTTTCTTAACTACTGAAAATAAAAAGCAGACTGAATAAAAATGTGACAAGAGCAAAAAAGTCTGCATGGCAGTTCCTCACACCTATAATCCCAGCAGCTCAGGAGGCTGAGGCAGTTCAAAGTTTCAAAGACAGATCAGAAGTTCAAAGCCAGCCTCAGCAACTTACCAAAGTCCTAAGCAACTCAGCAAGATTCAGTCCCTAATAAAATACAAAAAAGGTCTGGGGATGTGGCTCAGTGGTTAGGCATCCCTGAGTTCAATGCTTGGTACAAAAATAAAATAAAGGGGAAAAAATGTAACAAGTCAGTGAAGGAGAATAGGAGAATAAGTAGTTTAACCCAAACTGTGGACTGAAATTCATACTAGGCATGGTAGCCATTTTGTAGAGTCCATACCTATCCATCTTCCATAGAAGATATTAAATCAACACAGAATCTCTCCACATTCAGATAGAAACAAAAAATAGCAGAGGGAATACCTCTACAGTGGGATGCCTCAACAATCCATCTAGATGGAACTTGTAGAGGGATCACTGCTAGCTGAACGTTACTGAAGCCCCTTCCCCCTCACTACAGACAAGGAGAGTTGGGTGGAACTTGAGAGCTAGTCACTCCTGGGACGTGCTAGCCTAATCCAGCATCCCACAAAGCCTCCAGGGGAGCTCAGGCAGATATGAGAGGACACCTGTGATTTACAGTTGTAGGCAGTTAGATCTCAAAGACAAATTTCTCTGTACCAGGCAGTGTGGGGAGAATGACACCTACAATTCACAGTTGTGGGCAGTGGGAGCTCCAGTACAGGCAGAAGAACACTTTCCCAGTAAGCAGAGGGGAATAGTACCCCCAATTCACAACCACAGATAGTAAGAGCTTGGATAAATGTGTACCAGCTGAGTCTCTTTCTCATTCCCAAAACAGTGTACTGGGGATCTTCAATGATCAGGAGGGGATGCTTCCATACCACAAACCACTCACAGAGAGCCCACAATCATAGAGCCTGCACTTTCAGACAGCAACCAGACTTTATGCCACATGGAAGAGGACCCTGTAGAGGTGAGCAGATGTGCAACATCTCACTACAGTCAGAGTAACAGCCCTGAGCTCTTCATCCTGTGCTCCTTCACACAATGGAAAGAGCCAGCAGACACAGCATAGCACCCTTGGAACATCCAACCTCAGAGTCCTGGACTGACAGAGAGAACCAGGGGTGGGAATTCTATAAGAATCTGGGCATTCTCCCAGCACCTCTGTGGGGAAGGCCCAAAGCTAAAGTGAGATAGACGTCTTCCAAAGGACCCAATCTCGATGAAATTCAAAAAACCCAATTAATAAATGGGCAAAATAACTAAACAGACATTTCTCAAAAGAAGAAATACAAATAGCCAACTAATACATGAAAAAATCTCCAACATTTCTATCAAATATGGAAATGCAAATCAAAACTACATTTAAATTTCATTTCACTCCAGTTAGAATTGCAATCATCAAAATTACAAATAATAAAAATGCTGGCAAAGGTGTGGGGAGAAAGGTACACTCATACATTGTTGGTGGGACTAAAAATTAGTACAACCACTTTGGAAAGCAGTGTAGATTCCTCAAAATGCTAGGAGTGGACCCACCATATGACCTAGCTAATCCACTCCTCAGTAATATATCCCAAAGCACTAAAATCAGCATGTTATGGTGATACAGCCACATCCATGTTTATTACAGTGCACCTCAAAATAGCCAAGATATGAAACCAGCCGAGATACTCATCAACAGGTGAGTGAATTAAGAAATTGTTTACACACACACACACACACACACACACACACAATGGAGTTTTACTTACTCATAAAGAATAATGAAATTATAGCATTTTCCTGCAAGTGAATGGAATGGGAGACCATCATGCTAAGTGAAATAAACCAAACTCAGAAAATCAAAGGTCAAATGATTTCTCTTATACATGGAAAATAGAGCAAAGTGAGGGAAAGTAGGGGAGTGGAGCTGCTTGGATATCATAGAGGAAAGATTATTGGAATAGAAGAAGGAGATTTAGTGGGAGGGAGGAGGGAAAGGTGAGTAAATGAAAAATTAATTTGATAAAACTATGCTAAATACATGTATAAATATACCACAGTAAATTCTACCTTCGTGTGTGTGTGTGTGTGTGTGTGTGTGTGTGCGCGTGTGCATGTGTGTGTATCAACAATTAAAATAAATAATAAATGTGTGGTAGAGTCAGGGCAATAGGGAAAGGGAGAAGGGATGGGAAAGAGTGGGTGGGACTGAAATTAGGTAAATTAAATTCTGTTCAGGGATGGTTATGTCAAAATGAACCCAACTTTTATATACAACTCTGATGCACTCAGAAAAAGAAAACACAAGATTTCATTAGATTGAGAAAAAAAGAGTGTGTTTATAGGATCAAAGTGCACTGTGAAGGAACAGGTAAATATTTTTATTTAATGTATTTTCCTTATCTTTGTTTCTATCAGGCATATAATTCTTTTGTAACAAAACAATAAACATTATTTTAATATGTATTTATAGTACTGTTTAAAAGGAGTTTACCTCTAAAAAGATGCAAGTAAATGTGAATATTGACAAATATCTAAATGGACTGTACATTCTTAAATAGCTTTGATATTTTATATAAGCATATGTATAAGTAGGATTAAAATCCTGGGGTATATGGATCGAAATATTTATACTAAGTATTCCTGGGTTATTGGGATACTAATGCTTTATATATTTCTTTCTTTTTAATTTCTTTTTTTAGTTGTTGATGAACCTTTATTTTATTTATTTTTATGTGGTAATAAGGATCAAACCCAGTGCCTCACACATGCTATGCAAGCACTCTACCACTGTGCCACAAATCGAGGCCTATTTCTTTTAAATTTTAAACATTATTTTACATTTTCTCCCAAGAATTTTGAGTAATTGAAGTTGAAAGTAATACCAAAATTAGAAAAAAAATTGCAGGAATGTACATAGGCATTAATTATAGGATACATGAATTAATATCAGAATTCACTTGAATATGGTGTGTGTGTGTGTGTTTGTTTGTGTGTGTGTGTGTGTGTGTGTGTGTGTGTGTGTGTGTTAGAGCTTAGGAAGTTATTTCTGACTGAATCAACTGAATTTTGTGAGAAAGGTATATAAGTCTTCCTGAGAAGAAATTAAGATGACTTACTCATCAGATACCAGATATTTACAAGTTTTACTGTGTCCTCAGATGACACCTATGATTTGATAGCCAAGTTGTCTAAATTGTCTGAAGTGAAATCCTACACACTTGTGAGATAATCTACTGTTCCAAGAAAAAGATTTGTGCATATTATCATCAAACTATATATGCATAAATACAATTACAACTTATATATGTATATTGCATATAAGAGCATGTATAAAGAAATATATGTATTTATTATAAAAATATTTAGAAAACAAAATTTGAAGTCAACACAAGTGATAAAATATACAAATGTATTGTAATATATATTTCTAAAATCTATACAGAAAAATGGGATGATATACACAAACACAGCAAAAAAATTTTGGATTAAGAAAAGAATATTGAGAAAAAAATTCATCTCCCATGTTATATATTTTTTTCATTGCTTGAAATTTCTAAAGGTGAATTTTAGAAACAAATTGCTTTAAAAATCACAAAGAACTTTGACAAATATTTATTTACATGAAAAGTAGCTTAAATATAATATTGAGTGAAAAATGTTTTGTATAATCTGTGCATGTAAGTATCTATGATTGCATGAAAAAACTGTAGGAAGCAAAACCCCATCATGTTAGCATGATGTGCTACAATGTGCTATATTCTTTTTTAAGTTGTAGATGGACACAATACCTATTTTTAAAGTTCTTTTGGTTGTCAATGAACTTTATTTTGTTTATTTATATGAAGTGCTAAGAATCAAACCCGGTGCCTCTCACATGCTAGGCAAGCATTCTACCACTGAGCCACAATCTCAGCCCCACAATACCTTTCATTAAATTTATTTTATGTGGTGCTGAGCATTGAACCTAGTACCTCACACATGCTAGGACAGCTCTCTACCACTGAGCTACAACCCAAGCCCTAATGTGCTATACTCTTAAGGTAATATTATTTATATTTCATAGTCTCCATAAGTTGTTTCAGAATAAAAATGGATTAAAATAAAAAAGAGCAGTTTGGATTGTAGAATTAAGGAAGATGGTCATATGACTGCTTCGTAAGAGTCCAACAAGCTGACTTTCAAAACAACAACTTCTCTCACCTGTATCTCCAACACTTATAACAGAGTCCTGGGTCAGAACGGGAAGTGCACACAACTTTGCACAGGAGGAGAAATCAGAGGGTGGAATTCCAGGACTCTGCAGCCCTCAGGTCTGGGTGCAGCCCAAAGAATCCCTCCACCTGAGCTAAGGAGAAGGTGGCATGCTGGTGTGTCTACCTTATTTCAGTGGCACTTTTCCCAGACACAGAACTATCCAATGCACGTCATTCTTGAATTTACTTTGCTCATGCAACTGCACATCATTCCAAGTCATTACATTTCAGTTTCCCTCATTTGGCGAAAGCAGCTTTGTCACCCCAATGCATGCATAGATTTTTGTACGTTTGTATTGTGTGCTCCATGTTGTACCATAAGCATCCTTCCCACAAACTTCCTTCTGAGGAGTCACAGGAGTATAGAAAGGTGCCACCTGCTGACCAGAGCTAGAATTCTGCACAGGGACACTGAAAGGGAAATAACCCAGGACACTTGGGCAACCAGGGACAAGGCACTCAGGTAACACTCTCCAGGCCTCAGATATTCCACCATCACCTGAGGACAAGGCCTGCCTGCAGGTCTGTGTGTGTTCCCCACGAAGGAGTGTGTCATGTCATATAAGGATATTCATCTCTTGTCTCCCCATCATAGGAATCCCCCTTGAAAGTTGTAACAGTTGATTTAAAGGTTTGGTGTAAACAAATGTGTCTGGATTTCAAATTTTATTCTGCCCACATGTGTATTTTGTGGATTTCATGAATAGCCTTTAAAAGCAAATACATCCATCAGGGTTCTCATTTGTGTGCATTTTACTGTGATTGGCTTGCATGGGGTTCACCCCAGAAACATAAAAGTAGTAATTTGGTTCATAGTGTATGAAAAAAAAAACTAAATATGTGAAAAAAAATATGTAGATATCCTCAGGGAAAGCCATGAAGCTGCCCCACCACTGTGTTCTCTGGCTCCTGCCCCACAGGACCTCTCCAGCAGTAAAAGAGGCTGATGATCACCCTAGCTCTTTTAATCTCCCCTCAATTTCTCAGAGGACCTTGCATTTACATACATATCCAGTACTTGTGAAAGACCTGGGGAAAAACCCGTTTAAGTCTAAAAGGTTAGGATTCATAATCAAATGAATATGAAAGGAAAATATTACTAAGGGGATTTCTCCACACTCTACCTTCACAGGATCACTGCTTGTACTGAACTGAGAATGATAAAGAAGTAATATTGCCACGTAAGTCCTTCACATTTTCTCAGGTATTTTTATTACAGTGAATTTTGCCACTTTACTTGAAAGGGAAGTCTTGCAATAAACATCCATGCTTTCATAATATATTAAGTAGGAATTTAGATTCCCACATTTCCCAAGTGGTGGCTTTGAACATTTATAGAAGGAGAACAAGATTCTAGGCTTGGAGTTCCCTTAGATAATGGCAAGTGGTAAAATAGCATGTTTACTGAACATGTCAATTACTTGGTGAAATGGTATGAGCTGTTAGGGGGCTGGGGTAGAGTCTGTGGAATGCTGAGCATGGGCCAGTGGGGCTTCTTGGATTATCTCTTTCTGCAAGGTAAGCCTCTTTCACTATCCTTGATTGATTAGGTGACTTGACCAGTCTGTGAAGGAGAGAAGCTGAATTGTAGCAAACAAACAATAATGCCACTCTAATCTTTTCAATTTACACATATTTAGCCCTACAGCAAGCAATGCCAGTACCTCAGGGCTTAATGGGAAAGGCTTTAAATTATTTGTATATGAGTAGTTCTTGAGTCAAAGAAGTGGCCAGAGTCAACCTCCTGGTCTTTTGATGTTAGGTGGAAGATTAGTCTGTCATCAGGAACCCTGATGTTAATAGCAGTTTGTTTTGGTGACAGCCTTTCTTAGATTGAAGGAAAAGCCTCTCCCCTGGCCCCAGGTTGCCAAGTGCTTTTATAAAAGGGAAAGGTAGACACACAAAGGTAGATATTTTGCACAGAAGAAAAATACCAGGTGAAAATATGAGCCTTTAAATCAACACTGCTTAATTTGTGTGAAATGCCCATACTTTTGGAACACCATTACACAGTTATCCCTTGGAACAAAATAACCTAAGAACCCATAGAAAAAGCAACCCGAGTGCCATATCCAAAGCTGAGGAAATGGGACTCATGTGAAAACTAGGAAAACTAGGATCACTGCTTGTAGTGAACAATGACCTTCAATTTCAGTGTTCAGTCCATTGTTTCATGTTAAAAGCAGTGCATCTGGTTGTTTTTCCAACGCCTTTAAAGTAACTTCCAGAGAGCATAAGGAAAGAGAAAAGCAAATTGGTCTGAGTGGAAGCAGAATGGGAATTGCACCTGCTCCTTTCTCCCCTAGGTTTCCTTCTCCCCGTGGCATTGCCAATGATCAGAAGGAAGGGGCAACAGTGGGAAAGGAGGAACACTGATCTCAGGGGCCAGGCCACAAAATCAGGGCATTGAAGAAATGTGGAACTGACATATTTAGATACCTCTAATCTACCATCTGGCTCTTCTCTCAGCAGATATCATGAATGAATATCAGGAAGAAGGACTAAAGAGACAACACATTTCTTTCAAAGTGTTCCTATTAACTCCATCAAAATCGATATCTATTGGCAGGCACCCACACTTTCCTCAAGGAGTCTTTCTAGGGAGCCTGGGCCTTATGCCACAAGTACAGGACAGCTATACAGAGATTTGAATTAGTGGCTAGAAAAGACACAGCTTTACCTTTAGACAGTTTGTGTCCAAACTCAGCCTCAGGTATGTCTGTGATGAGCAAAATGATGATGGATTACGGCCCAGAAGGATAGCATGAGGCACCTGCAAACACTTAGGTATCTAATCTTTTCTATCAGGGGCCAACAAATGATGGCCTGAGAGTAGTATCTGTCCTGCCACGTCTCCTTTTCTTTCTAATCAATTTTATTGGAACACAATAGCCCTTTGATTTCCGTGGCTTCTTCTCTGAGAGAATGGCAGAGCTGACATTGGTCTGGAACAAAGACCTATGAATATCCAAAATGAAATTTCTAATATCTGGCACTTCACTGAAAAATCTTGCCAACATTGATTGTGTCTGTTTCTAACATACCTTCAATATTATTACGCCGAGGGTTTTTTTATGACATGTGCCACACGTCTTGAAAATACTGAGGGAAAAGCTGTCTTCAGCACCGTGCTTATTTAGAAAAGGTCAGAGAGCTCTGTTTTATGAAACCAGACATCAAAAGGCCCAGCTAGCATAGTCGCCCTCACAGAATCAATGAAGGAAAAACACTGACTGGTGACTCAGCCTCTTCAGGCTCCTCTCAGCAAGAGCTGCCAGCATCTCCCACACAACAGGAAGAACCCAACACCCTCTCCCTCTAAGAAATACACAGAGACCCAGACAGACTCACACAAACACACTGTCATGATAGACTTTGCACAGGCTTGTAATTGATTCACAGTTTCAGCCTTTCCTGCCTGTAATTATATCTGATCCAAGTCCTAGGACTCAATCGCACAGATGCTTCTCATAAAAAAACAAAATGTCATATTGCCTGTATAGAAATATCACTGCCTAACAATGGGAAATACACGCACACACACATACATACATATTATGTATATATGTATTGGAAACATATATGAAACACACACACACACACACACATATAACATATATGAAATCTGTGTCTCTGTGTCTCTCACTCCCAGAGTTCTATTCATCACTGAAGCATCAGCTCTGCAAGTTATACCAATTACAAGGGTAATGGATGAGCAAATGCTTAAGGGACATACTTAGCTACCTTTATATTAATGGTACTGTGTGGAACAAACTGTTCAAGGAATAGATGATGGAGCAAGCTTACAATTGATGAAGGATTCTGATTGCCACCACAGTCACAGTGAGGATTTGTTTGGGGTCGACTTATTGCCTGCTTGGCTGTGAAGGAACACCAAAATCTCTGAGCTCCCAAGCTGCTGCAATTGAACCACAGACTCAAGGATGAGAAATATCTCTGAGATGCCCTTTTCTGTGTATTTCAGGACTTTGTTTGGTTTCATGAAGGTTGTGTTATTTGCCATCATTGGCCATCAAGAACCCACACCCAATCTGACTAACCCACCAGGGGAAACCCTGAGAGGCATTCCTGATGCGTGGAAGGCCTAATCAATCCCGAGCACTGCTTTTTTAATCTCAATCCAGCCACAAGTTATTACTTCAATGGCAGTCAGTAGAGAAAGTTCTTTGGCTCTTGAGTCACGAGATGTGTGTCATTTCCACGACACATTACATTTGTCATTACCACATCAGCATTGAACCAGATCAAAAAGGCTCACCTCTGATTCACACTGCTATAGCTGAGCGAATGAAGAAGCACAGAAAATGCTAACACCCAAAATGTGATGACTTCATTCACAACACAGAGCTAAGGCAATGTAGGGGAAGAGATTTCTTTTGCCCCTGAACAATGCATAAGATCTGATCTGACATACTCTTGTTACCAGATTCCTCTGGGCTGTCAGGAGGATAAGTTGATTGGTGTGGGTGGAATGCCCATAAACTCTCAGGATGCTTTGGAGAAGTATCACTATTGCAGAAGCTGGAGATATCAAAACCTCCACGTACAGAGGAAGGCAAGCCACATAACGAGTTCTGCCTGTGCAATGATGCACAGGTCATTGTTTGGAAACACATATGTGTAATAAAAGGAGAAAGAAAGGTGTCTGACAAATGATGAACTCCCAGAGAGTTCCTGGTTTTTGCCAGTCATTAACAAGTCAATCTGGACCTCTGACATTGGAACCTGAGTTTTCCCTTGAAGAAATGCAGCAATTTGCTCACTTCCAAGGTAAGACCCCACATAGCCGCATGGCTGTTGGACATCATGACACATGAACAGTTGTAGAAAGAAGCTGCTGAATTGTGAACAAGAACATTCATATTTATCAGTATGCACCAATACATCAGTTCAAGGGGACAGCACTTGTCCCATAGTTAAGAAGCCATTCTTCTGGATAGGGTTGAAGGTCAGTGGTAGAACACTTGCCTAGCATGCGTAAGGCACTGGGTTCAATCCCCCACACCATATAAAGATAAACAAATAAAATAAAGGTATTGTGTCCATCAACAACTGAAAAAAATGTATGTGTGTGTGTGTGTGTGTGTATATATATATATATATATATATATATATATATATATATATATATGAGAAACAGTTCTTTTCACCTCAGGGATTCCTACTCAAGAAGCCACCATGTTTTTTGTGGGATACACAGGTGTAAGGCCAGGCTGGGACAGCATCATGCCCATATACAAAGTAAAGTTTTCAGCCATTCCTCTGTGAGTTGAGCAACAAGACACTTACTACCATGGCCCCCATGTATCTGTCATCATTTCTTCTGGTTGTGAAATACTGATATAGCTCTGGGGGTCTCTTTTCTAACCTAAGAGTCCTTCAGAAAATTTGCACGTGGCTCAGCTTCTTCAGTGGTATGCTCTGTCTCTTAGTTTCCTTTTATGACAAAGAGTCAAAATGTCATCTTCAATCCCAGGGCTGGTAGGACACAAAAGTGACTGTTCTTTATTTGGAATATGAAGGATAAATAGCAGCATCAAAAATTCAAGGTAATACTAAGTAATAGGGAGCCACACCTGCTTCCTGAGAGCATCAGATTTCAGTTTAAGCATTATGACCTCTATTTTTCAGCATTTAAATTGCCAGCAGATAGATATTTTTCTAAACTTTGCCTCCTATTGTATTGGGAAGAGAAATGAAATTTATTATGCAACCACAAATCAAAAATAGGGAAACGGTTGATTGTCATGGTAAGCCTGTAGTTCCAGTACTCAGGAACCTTAGGATCATTGCTTAAGCCCAGTAAATCTGGCCCATATTGTGCTATGCTGGTAGGTTTTCTTCACTATGTTTGGCATCAGTATTGTGACCTTTTGGTAGTGGAGTGCAGTAAGTTTGTATAATGAGTGGTTAATTGGTTCAGGCTATAAATGGAGCAAGTCAAAAATAGGGAAACCAAGTCAACGGGCAGTGAATATGTGAATGCTACCTTTAACAATAATAATGAAAGAAACTCAGTGTCATAGGGATTCTTTATTTTTGGCCATTTTAGTGGGCAAAATCACCAATATTGTTTATATTTTGACTAAATGCTGGGAAGGAACTTGTGCTTTTGCTGAATATCACACAGGTTTGAATTGGAAAAGTCAGATCATTACTGGTTTTCTGTATAAGCAAAGCTGACACTTTTCTCTCTCTGTTTCATCACTTCTTGTTTTGTTGTAAATCTCTGACTACTTAGAGAAATGCAAATTAAAACTACTCTAAGATTTCATTTCACTCCAATCAGAATGGCAATTATCGAGAATACAAGGAACAATAATTGTTGGTGGGGATGTGGGGGAAAAGGTACACTCATACATTGCTGGTGGAACTGCAAATTGATGTAACCACTCTAGAAAGCAGTATGGAGATTACTCAGAAAACCTGAAATGGAACCACCATTTGGCCCAGCTATCCACTCCTCAGTTTATACCTAAAGGACTTAAAATCAGCATACTACAGTGATGAAGACACATTAATATTTATAGCAGTGCAGTAGTTCATAATAGCTAAACTATGGAACAAACCTAGATACCCTTCAACAGTTGAATGGATAAAGAAAATGTGCTATATATACACACAATGGAATATTACTCAGTGTTAAAAAAGAATGAAATTATTGCATTTGCTGATAAATAGATGGAGCTGGAGAATATCATGCTAAGCAAAATAAGCTAACCCAAAGAAACCAAAGGCCAAATGTTTTCTCTGGTATGGTGATGCTGACCCATAATGTAGGGGAGGCTAAGGAGTAATGGATGAACCTTGGATTGAGCAGAGGGGAGGGGGTTTGGGGTTGGGAAGGACAGTGGAATGAGACAGACATTATTACCCTATGTACATGTATGATTGCACAGCCGGTGTGATTCTGCATTGCGTACAGCCAGAGGAATGAGAAGTTGGGCTCCATTTGTGTACAGTATGTCAAAATACATTCTGCTATCATGTATAACTAATTAGAACAAATAAAAAAAATATTTCACTACTCTTGTCTCATTATTTTATTTAAGATTATTATGTCACTACATTTCAATATCTTTTTCCCTTTATTACTGGGGATCAAAGCTAGAGGTGCCATACCATTGTTTTAGTCAGCTTTTTCACTGCAGTGACTAAAAGATCTGACCAGAACAATTGTAGAGGAAAATATTGAAGGCTGAGGGTTTAAGAGGTCTCAGTTGATGGACAGCAGGCTCCATTACTCAGGGCTCAAGGTTAGGCAGAACATCATGACAAAAGAGAATGGCAGAAAGCAGTTCACATGATGATCAGGCAGCAAAGGAGACTCTACTTTCCAGATACAAAATATATACCCCAAAGGCATGCCACCAATGATCCACCTCTTCCAGCCATACCCTACCTGCCTTTAGTTATCAGAGTTAATCCCAATAGGGAGTTAATTTACTATTTGGGTTAAGGCTCTCTAATACAATAATTTCTCCTCTAACTTTATTGCATTTTCTCACTCATGAGTTTTTGGGGGACACCTCACATCCAAATCCTAAATCCACTGAGCTACAGTCTTATTTATTTATTTATTTATTTATTTATTTATTTATTTATTTATTTATTTTGAGACTGCATCTTGCTCAGTAGCTTAGGGCCTCACTTAGTTGCTGAGGCTGGTTTTGAACTCACAATCCTCTTGCCCCAGCCTCCTGAGTTGCTGGAATTACAGGCATGCACCCCAATGCATAGATCATAATCTTATTTTTTTAAAGTAGAAAATATAGGTCAGTTTTAAAGCTAGAACATACAATTATTGTGAAACAGATCCTGGATTTCCAACCAACTATAGGCCTTATGTCTGTATATACTCTTAATTGAGTACAAAAAAAAAAAAAAAAAAAAAAAACTATATTTGGGAAAAGACAAGAAAAGTTGAATATGTGTGAAATCTAATGAGTTTTATTCTTAATTTTATTTTTTAGACGAGAGATCATTTAATAGCTTATGTTTTTAGATTTTCTTCTTACATTTTGACATTATTCCCTATTACTTCATAAATAATGAAATTATTTTATTAATAAGGCATAATATTTCAAAGTATATGCTTATACATGTGTTCATATCATATACCAAACATCTTCACTTTACAAGAGAAAGTTATTATTTTGATTATCTCTTCTATGAAAATGTAGAGATATAGATAAATGGCATATACAAGACAAACTATTTGTCTACATAGCATGATGGCAGGGAAAACATCCATGACAGTTGTTAGGTACCCAACCACAGAAATATAACCAACAACAGTAATATTCTACTGTATTA
Source organism: Callospermophilus lateralis (assembly GCF_048772815.1). Taxonomy (NCBI): domain Eukaryota; kingdom Metazoa; phylum Chordata; class Mammalia; order Rodentia; family Sciuridae; genus Callospermophilus; species Callospermophilus lateralis. Next base: position 84,977,415 of record NC_135325.1, on the reverse strand, counting down.
AATATAAACGTGTGTGTCTCTGTGTGTGTGTGTGTGTGTGTATACACAAGTTTGTGTGACTCTGCTTTCCAAAAGGGCAAGGTATACTATTTTTATTTTTGTTTTATGGCACCAGTGATTTAATCCAGGGGTGCTTAACCACTGAGAAACATCCCCAGCCTTTTTTTTTACTTTTTATTTTGAGACAAGGTCACACTATGTTGCTTAGAGTCTCTTTGAGTTGCTGAGTCTGGCTTTGAACTTTTGATCCTTCTGCCTCAGCTGCCTGAGCTTCTAGAATTCCAGGAGTGTGCTACTGCACTCAGTAGTTATACTATTTTAATCTCATTTTGTTCTGACCCTATGAATGCTTATTAGAAAAACTAAAAAAAGAGACAGTGTGATTATATACTTCCAATATTTTGTGCTTTTTATAGATTTATTTCTATGATTAAAAGTCTTTATTTTTTTAAAAAAAGTTTGTAGCACATTTGAGCATGGATTTGTTGTTTATATCTCTGTGTATCTTAGTATGGATCATGTTGATTATGTATTGTTTGCATACCCTTGATTTATAAATTTCAGTGTTTTTTTTCTGATAAAATGTTGCATGCTTAATATAAACAAATACTAGGAAAATATCTTAAATGAAAAACATCCAAATGTACTATTACATCACTCAGTGTCCTCTCTTAAATATAGCTTTTACTACCAAGTTTGTATAGACTTACAGACATTTCATTTCATTTTCTATAACCATAGCTACCTCACTTTATTCTCTATTCCCTCTCTTTATTTCTCTTTCTCGTATTATCTTTTACCATTAGTTCATGATACTAAACAACACCTAACCTACATTAGAGTAGCTCTAAAATCCCAGACATCTTCAATATTATTCAAGTACCAATATAGCATAATTTACCCTGATCCAGATCTTCTAAAATTTACCATAATTTTTATAGGCAAATATGAATTACGATAAAGAGCAAATATTGCTCTTGCCCAGTTCATGCCCTATAAATTCAATTTTATAAGAATGATAAAGAAACAGTTTGTCAAAAATAGGAGGTTTTCTTTCCATGGTTTTAACTAAGATAATATTTTATCTTCTACCATTGCTGTAAGGTTGAAATATAACCACCAATCAAGAAGTAGTTTTCAATAGAAGAAAGACCAATAGATTAGAGAAAGGAGGCCACTGGGAAGGAGGAGGGGGCCCTGGGGATAAAATTTGCTAGATTATATTATGTACATATATGCATATGTAAAAATTAATACCACTATTATGTATAATTATAATGCACCAATAAAAATGTTTAAAAGTACTTTTAAGTTATCCAAAGGATAGTCATGTTCTATAGAATTATTAATTTGGGAACTGTATTCTGACAGCCTCTTACTTGGGTGGTTAATTAACATATCCCTCAAGGAAAAGAAATCTGATGTATGGATTTCCAAATAAACACACATTTCTTAAAATGATCCACATGAACAGCAACACCTATGGACAAAAATTTGAATTTTTGTCACTTTTATTCCACATCTACATCACTTTAATTATAAGCTATTAACTTAAAGGTTCTTGTACTATGTGCCTTTGGAAATGTAAAGGATCCTGAATGGTGTGTTTCTTCAAAGCATTGAGTAAAGAGATTATTTTTGTAATAAATGGGCAGCTCATAATGGTCATATATAATTGAAGGATGGCAGAATATGTCACCCCAAATATGACAGTATGGCAAATAAGGGTTATTTTTTGAGCTGAATGCACTTGGGAAACAGAAGGAGCAAGAAGGGAATTTGAAACTCTTTTTTTTCTGAAAACAGAAAATTAAAACTCCCATGTGAATATACTCTCCCTGTACCAAAAAAAAAAAAAAAAAGGAACATTCTTCAACAGGGAGTCACAGATGAGACAATTCTGTACAAACACAACCTGCTAAAATAATTCTTATCTTCCTTTAGCCTCCCCACATAATTAAGCTAGTTTTCTCTAACTGCCTCTCTCAACCAGGTATAAAAAACATATAGGTTTTGCTCCATCTTTGGTTCTTTATTTCCTTATAAGGACTCCCATTTCACATAAAACATATATTTCTATGCTTTTCCCATTTTAATATGTTTTATATACAATTAATTATCTGTACCAGCTAAGAGAATAGAGAAATAATTTTGCTTCTCCTTACATAAAACAAATGTTTTGGCTCTTCTGGAACCTTCAGGACACTAAATCAATTTTAGAATGACTTTCTATAATTAAAAGGAACTCTTGATAACTGATTATTTTGGCATTTACTATATAGCGTAATTTAGAGGAAATTTAGGCCTTCACAAAAATTCCATTGTTTTCATAATAACTATTTTGTCAGGATAGTTTTTTAATATATAATGTTAAAATGAAAATATGAACATTTATGAAATAATAATTTTAACTTAGAACTCTTTTTTTCCCAAATTTAATTCTATATCCACCAAAAGAATCTAATTGCAAGTACCAAAGACTAACTAGGCTCTCCCTGCACAGATGTTGGGCTATTTTAGAACACAGAAACAAGGGAATTAAATAAGTAACTGGTGACTCAGCTACTTACATCTCTCCTTGTGAATAGTTGACAGTATCTCTCAAATTACAGAGGAGATTAGAACCAGCTTTTCCAATAAAATATTTTACTACTTCAAACACAGAAACACACACATACACGCGCGCACACACACACACACACACACACACACACACATACACACACATACACACACACAAAATAGTCATAAGGATGATAGACCCCTGATAGGCTTATTACAGATGCTTGGAAATATCCTTGCAATCTGTTTCTACCTCTGGCCATTAGGGAGCATAACCCAGTTGTCATAGAGACCAGAATATCAGCATAACAATAAGTTTTACATTAGCTTTCCAAAGAAACTGGGAAGTACAAATTCATCCTCAGCTTCAATGCAATGAATGAATAAATGAATATCATATTACAAGAGATTATACCATCAATTTCCCAAAAAAATCATCAGAATGAAATAAAAGGATTTTTGAAACAATGGATTAAAGTGAAAGAGAAGGATGGTTAATCATGGGTTTCCTGTCAGATGCATCTAATCCAGCCTCTGACTCTGTTTAGGACCACCACAGAATTTGAAATAACAGATGTGTTTGCTGAAAGGGATATCAAATCAGTACATTTCAAAACAATTCCCAAAGCTTGTGCAAACATTCAATAGCTCCAGACAGTGTGGCTCAAAAGGTTAACAGTCTCTATCTATTGTACCTGAAATTCATCCTGAGTCAGAGCTTTGCATCATAGCTCAGTGATTCACTTGTGACTCATCATGTTAAAACCAAATGAATACATGAGGCAGAACAAAAACAAAAAGCTGTTAGAATTTGGACATCAAAACAATGCAAATGAGGACACAGATCCTGAGTAATATCTAAGAATGAGATTTTTCCTCCACCAAGATATTTGTTGATAATGTCCCTACTTTATTACAACAACCCCAGAACTATAATAAGAATATATACAAGGATGTTTGATAATTTTGGAATGACAGGAGAAGGAGAATATTTAGTGAGTGTCAGTCTTCCAGATAGAGAATTTGGTAAACCAGCTACTGCAGAGCTGCCTGGGCTAAGGGACACTGGTAAATTTTGGACAAGTATTTATGAAGATGGAAGCATGAAAACAATGATATCACTTATTTCTAGTTCCAGAAAAAAATAATGCAGATTCATTTTTCTTTCTCCTTCACCCATAATATCATAGGAATAATTGTGACAAACAATCAAGAAAGGACTCTGAAAGTAAAAGAAGAAGTTGACCCTGCGGGGAACTGAGGACATGAGGAGAGTTACCACTATGAGTCCCTTGGGCTTATCTTTTTTATCTTTATAAAATCATGCCTGGGTATCAAAAGGCCTGTAACCAGGAAGCTCCAACAGACATAGGAGAAAAACAAAAGAAACAAGAAAAACCTGTTATTTCTAGACAAAGGAACTATAAAAACAATGTTGCCAATGATGTAATGGGGAGATCTTTCCTTCCCAGCAAACAAAGCAGTAGTAGCCACCATCATAGCATAGTTAGCAGGCTCCAGCCAGGAATCCATCCCACAGTCCATGCATGCAGCAGTTACAAGTTAGTCCATCACTGTACTATCAGCCAGGCCTGTTTTTTCATGAGCCCACCCAGTGGCACTGGACACACAGGTGGTACCTGAATGCATCAAATGGGAGACTAGCAGAATCAGAACAAAGCCAACCAGAATAGCACTGACCCAACCTTTGACCACTAAATTTAAAGTCACAGGGGCTGGGTTTGTGGCTCAGCTGTAGAGTGCTCACCTATCATGTGCGAGGCCCTGGGTTCGATCCTCAGCACCACATGAAAATAAAGAAGTAAAATAAATTTAAAGGTCACAAAATTAGCTAGTATCTACAGGTACAGGTTAGACCTATTAGAGAAATGGTTTATTGACATGGAATATTTATATATGATTAAGAACTTCCTAACATAATGTTCAAAATGTCTAGGATTTTATCAAAAATCACTCATCCGACCAAGGACCATGGAAAACAACTTGAATCATATGCTAAGTGAAATAAGACACATAAAGTCAAATATTGTATGATTTTAATTTTATGTGAAATAAAAAAAAATGAATTTGTAGAAGCAAGATTAGAATGGTGGTTAGCAGGAGATGGAGTGGGGAAATAAATGGCTGAGACATTGGTTAAAAGGTACAAAACTACATAAGATTAACAAATTCTGAGATCTAATCGTGGCATGGGTAGTAATGGATGTATTAATTTGGTTGTGGTAATCATTACAAAATTCATATCAAATTGCCATATTTTATACCTTGAATACATATAATCTTTTTTTTTATCTTTGCAGGTTTTGTCTTTTTATTTTTTATTTTTTTTTTAATTAATTTTTATTGTAGGTTGTTCAAAACATTACATAGTTCTTGATATATCATATTTCACACTTTGATTCAAGTGGGATATGAACTCCCATTTTTACCCCATATATAGATTGCAGAATCACTTCAGTTGCACATATAATCTTTATTTGTCAAATAAATATTTGTAAAGAATAGATAAACACTCTCTAGTGCACTGGCACAGTACAGATGATAAATATGAGGTTGTCACTTCAGGGATTATGCCATTCCCTAGGCAATGGTGAAATCTATAGAATACTATTGATAATCAATTACAGATAGGTGTTTCACATACATGCTATGTTAGGATTTATTTTTAAAAATTTAGGTACATAATGATGACCAGAAAAGCTTATCAGCAGAATAGTGAAGTACACATCCATTTTCTATAACACATGATTAGAGAGACAGAGTTACCCTAGAGAGACACAGCTCTATTTCTTATCAAGGCATAGAAGCCACTACTCTGTTGTTGGTTGAGGAACTCAAAAACAAGAACACATTTAAAACTTCCTAGAATCCATAGGGTACCAGGCAAGTCCAGAAATATGCCTTTAAACAAACAGAGTAAATGTTTTCAACATTCTTTTCAGTGAAGAAAAAATGGAGGAGGAAACCAAGAGTTTAGAGTTAGAGTTAGAGTTAGTCACAAAAGATAAATATTGATAGAACTGCTGAATTTAGTAAATAAAATTGTAAGACACACTATTAAATTTGACTTTCAAATATACAACAAATAACGCACAAGATATGCTTAAAATAAAATATTATTGTATATTTGAAATTCAGTTTTAATTGAGTGTAAAGTATTTTATCTCTGTCTTATATTGGAGTCATTCACAGCTGTATTTTCTAATCAGAGCGCTATTCAGAAAGATGTGTGTGGGTTTGAGTCACAGCTCTGCCCCTTGCTAGCTCTGTTGATTTCAGCATGACCTTTCTGTTTCCTAGTCTCTTCTTTGTGGTTTCATTTACACAGGCTTTTGTTTTGTTTTGTTTTTTGAGTACCCTAGAGAATTCACTCAATTTAACAGTCACTTTAACAGTTCTTTTCATAAAACTCAAAATTAGTCCCTGGATTAACAGACCAATGTTCTTCTTATTATTTTCTTTCTTCCCTTCCTGTCCTTATAACCTGAGAGACTGGAGACGTCATAAGCTCCTGATGCTTTAAATGACTCAAGCATAGGGTTTGGAGATTAGAAGCCAGGGGTACTTCTTTCTAGAGAAGGGGCATATGTAATGGGAAAATTCTAGGTATGAACTGAGTGTGTAATTCTTTCAGCATCTATTGATGTCTCTGTGTTGTGCTCAAGATTATTGCCATAAGATTATTCATTGCATTCTTTTTATGACAAAGCAAAATGAAAACTGCTGTTAAAATGTGCCATTTTAGGGACTAGAAGTAATTGGAATGGAATATTATGACTCTAGTGAATGATGTGTTGGATCTAATTATATTAACATAAAAAGAAAAATAACATATACAAAAATCAGGTTATACATCAAAGAGAAAAATAATATCATTGATGTGAAAATACCATACAGATGGAGACAATACTCTCTATTCTCTGAGGACATAAGACATATCCATATCCATAGAAAAATGGTGTTCAATAGATATGTGAAACTAATAAAATGGATTTGATCTGAAATAAGTAAAAGGAAAGGAGGATCTCCAGATAATGAGAGTTAACTATAGTGTTGTTATAATCATAATGTAAAATTTAACCAGGAGAACACGTTTCTATTTGTCTTATTCATCTAATTAATACTTCTGAGAAACCATGAAGAGACACATAAAATATTTATGTTGAGAATATATTTTAAAATTAGATCAGTGGGTCAATATTAATATAATATTAAAGAGAATTAAAGGGGAATACCTTTTAAAAGCACATAGAAATTAGTTTATATTAATCAAAGAAACTATTCATCAAGAAATTATATATATCTAAGAATATAGGTTAAATAAAAAGATTACTTTTAAAATATTAATTTAATATTTAAGAAATATAATTGCATAGAGATAGTGACAAATTCAACACTGAATAAAATTAATTGAAATGTAAAATGTAGAAATTGAGAATCTCAAATATAAAATTTGACAGTGAAAGATGAAAAACTGAAAGAGAAAAAAAGAATTTTACTAATAATGATGGAGCAGCAAAAATCCCATGAAAATGTAGAAAACGACAGTAGAAATTTATAGGACACAGTATAAATGAGGTGAGAGAGATTGAAGAGGAAGTTATAATATTCAAAAAATGAATCAGAAAGTTGAAGAGGTGACCATGGAAAAGCATAGGCCAAGAATACAACTGATAGCCACCAAAGGAAAAACTAAGACATGTAATATTAATCAGGGTCCCTTCATAAACACTAGTGTGTCAGTCAGAGTGGTGCTATAAAGGAAACAAAAAACACAGGTTAGTAAAAGTGGGGATTTCGTAGAGGGGCTTGGTTAAATAGGTTGGAAAAGTCCTGAATGAAAGACTAAAGTCATAGACAAAGAAAGGGCAAGGTGGAACTCTCATTCCTGGAGCCAGCAAATCAAGGGAAACTTGGGCATTCTGAGAACCCATATGAGAGGAGATTAGCCTCTCAAAATTAAGGGTCAGACCTGTGAGGAAAGGAGACTCCCCTGCTAGTGGTGGCTCCTATAGCAGCTCAGAGCAAGAAAAGCACAAATCATAGAATCCTATTTCTCAGGAGGGGGAGCTTCCTGTGTGTATGTATCTCAGGGGAGAACCCCACCCCACACACCAATTTAAACTCAGACTTCTAAGAGTGATCCTAGTAGGCTGCTTTTCCAGGGCTTTCTGCATAGGCATATTGAGTGTCTGGAGTTTGGGGAGCATAAACAGCAAAATGGATATTCCTGAAGACCACTCTGCTGGAATAGGACTATGAAACATAGAAAGCAGAAGGAGAAGTTCTCTGTATATCTTCTTACTTTCCCTTACCTTTCTTTCCTCCTTCCTTCCCTCTCTCACTGTCCTTCCATTTTGGGTTTCCTTCTCATTCTGTTTTATATACATACACAGAGTTAGTAATTGCTGATAGACTTTACTTACCAGGAACAGTGATTTGATCTATAATAAACGAAACTAATGTTAATCTATCCCCAAATTCTCAGAATCGTTGAATTTAAGCAAGTATCGGAAAAACTCAATTTAACTTTAACTCAAATCTATCCAAACTAGCCAGAATGGTTTACCTACAGGCAAATATTAGAGCTGTAAATCCATGTCCTATATATTTATAGTCCATTTTAAATTCCCATCAGCTAAAGACCACAGGAACAGATAGTTACATAAACAAGTTGAGTTTATTATTTTGTTGCAGGAAAGAAGAACACTAATCATAGGAAATGCAGTAGTTTTAATAAAGGAGTATTAGAGAGGGCTTAAAGGATTTAAACTTTGGTTCAGTGTTTATTTGGTTCAGTGATTATTTATGTATGATAGAAGAACATGGTTTCTTAGTGCCAGGTAAACTTCCTAAAGCCAGAGGTGCTATCCCTTTTACTTTATTATTGTTTCAAAGCATCAAGATATAAGTGAGTATTTTAAACTTTCTTGTTTAAAAATATTGGATTGTGTATATGATCCCTAAAATACTTGTTTTCAGTCATTCCATTGATTACCATGCAATAGGATGTATAAGTTTCAGAGATATGTTCTGGTAAAATAAGGCTATATTTTCAAAAATGATCTTCAATGACATCAATACTTAGGGAGAAATTCATTTTTTATCTCTTTTACCTCAAAGCCTCTAGCCAATGTAGAAGGTATTGCCTTGGGGCTTTCTACATGGTTCTGTATTTGGAAATTTAAAGCCATATGCACGAACTGTTTATTAAAAATGAAGAGTCAGCTAGGCGTGGTGGCACATGTCTGTAATCTCAGCAGCTTGGGAGGCTGAGGCAGGAGGATCCTGATTTAAAAGCCAGCCTCAGCAACTTAGCGAGGCTCTAAGCAGCTCAGTGAGACCCTGTCTCTAAATAGAATACAAAATAGGGCTGGGCACATGGCTCAGTGGTTAAGCACCCCTGAGTCCAATCCCCAGTACCAAAATAAAATAATAAAAAAATGAAAATGTCAGAAAACTTTACTATAATTCAGGAGCTAGTCATAATCAATTTATATTAAAATATTTTGGCCACCTTTCTGACTCTAGATGAATTTTAGGATTGGTTTGTATAATCAGTGGGAATTTTTGAAATTTGATTGCTTTGACATGTAAACCAGTTCATTGAAATGTAAAGCATTTTAGAGATAATTTAGCTCTTCTCCAAAGTCCTTTTGGTTTTGTTTCTCTGAAAACTAAAACTAATAAGGATTTTGATGTTAAGAGTCATTCTAGAGAAAGGGAATTTTAAGTGTGAGCTTTCTGAATTGGTCTGGGGTTTCTGGAATTGGATCTCTAATTTTATTAGATTTAAATATACTAATGACTCTATTCCCAGTAATAAAGAGAGCACCAATAGTCTATGGCATGACCTGGCAATAGAGAAATGCAAAATATTTCCATTGAAAATCCCTAATCAAACACATGTAAGGAGCAAGGATCTGGGTGTTTGTGCGCATGTTTTTGAATATCTTTTGGAAATTTAATATTGCTGGAGAAAGTATTGAAAGAAAAAGTTGAGTTTTGAGATTTGAATTCCAAGTTCAAGTACAATATAAAGGACATGAAAGCTTCTATGTGTGATCTAAGTAGATCCTTAACTCCTATACCTGCAGGGCTAGTTTGATGAAATTCAAATGCAAAATCTCTTCCTGTGATTGCTGAATTATAATGAAAGCTGAATTTCCAGACTCTCAGGGTGTTTACTGTTAAAAAGAAAGCATTGATTAGAAAAGAATGGGATCCTCTAAGTTGAAATGGGGATGTGTGTAAAGATGCTGATGAAACTAGGGACCTTAAGTCCCTAAATCCTAATGAGTCTTCCTTGCCAGTAGAAGAGGTCTCTCCACCTCCTGTGGTGGTGGCCTTCATATCCCTATCCAAGAAGGTTGACCAGCACCTGAGGAAATTATAATGACTTCTGAGGCTGTTGCTATGCAAGACAATGCTGATTCTCTTCCTGATTCATCTTGAACATCCCTCTTTTCTTCTAGACCCATAAGTAGATCCAAGTCCCAGCAGAACTCTAAATGGGAGGTACAAACTGTGACCCAAGCACTGCACTCCAAAGAACTACCTGTACTTTAAAATTTATATGTATAGAAATCTGAGGAACATGCATGTGAATGGATATCAAGGGTGTAGAATAATGGTGGAAGGAATATAAGATTGTATCAGGCTGAATTTATTGACACAGGCTTGGTAAGTAGAGATTCTTTATTTAGTGTTACAGCTTAGGGATTTAAGAAGAGCTCTAACACTTTGATTTGGTTGGATGAAACATGGGCCAAAATATGGTCCATAGTGAGTGAGTGAATTGGAAATCCAGATTTACCTTTGTTTAATGTAGACAAATAGGTTCAAAGGTTTAGGGAGTTTGGAACTTGAGAATGGTTTTATCATTTAAGACCCTCTTACATACACTGGGAGGGTCCATAAGACATAGCTGTCAGCATTACTGTGAGAAATTAACTTTGAATTCAGTTCCAATATTCTAAAAGAATATTCTAAAAGAACTCTGCAATTATTCTTATCTATTGGCAGATATTATAGGGGGTACTGCAGTAACTGAATTAAGAAACCAAAATTCAATGGAAATAATTGGATCCAAGGGTGGCAACTGACAATATCACTGTGGTCCATCAAACAGAATAGGGGATTATGAAGGTCAGGTGATCAATAGAGTTTTAGCTCAGTTTCCCAAACCCATCTTTTGGTTATTTCTCCAGTTCCAGAATGCATAATTGGAATAGACATACTCAAAATTGGCCAAAATCTCCATGATGTTTCCCTGACCTGTGGAGTGAGGGTTGTTGTGGTAGGAAGGTTCAGTAATAGTCAGTAGAACTGCTTCTACCTAGGCAAATAATAAACCAAAAGTAATATTATACTTCTAGAGAGATCACAGAGATTAGCGCCTTCATCAAGAACTTGAAAGATGAAAGGGTAGTGATTTCTACCATATCCTCATTCAACTCTCCTATTTGGCCTCTACAGAAGACAGATGGACCTTGGAGAATAACAGTGAATCATTTCAAGATTAAGCAGGTGGTAATTCCAGTTGCAGATGCTGTACAGATCTGGTTTCATTGCTTGAGCAAGTCAAAACGTCTTGGTCCCTAGTTTATATTTACTGATCACATAAATGGCATTTCTTGATAGCTATTAGTAAATAACACCAGAAGAAGAAGTTTTCTTTTAGCTGGGAGTACAACTTCACTGTGCAATCTCAGAAACATGTCAGCTCTTCAGTGCTAATTTATTTCATGGGGATCTTGATTAACTTTCTCTTCCACATCATTCAAGTCCATTATATTTATGACCTTATGATGATTGGAGCAGGCAGTAGCTACCACTTTAGATTAATTCTAAAACTTTGCACATCATAAGGTAGGAAATACAACTGAAAAAAAATCAGGGACCTTCACTCAGTGAAATTTCTAATGGTATGGGAAATGTCAAATTGCCCTTTCTAAAGTGAAGAATAATTATTGCATCTGACACCCTCCTACAATGAAAAAGGAGTTATAATACCTACTGAGTCCCAATGAATTTTAGAGGTAACATATTACTTCTTTGGATGTGTTACTCTGGTCCCTTACCAAGTGACCTGAAATGCTACTACTTTTGAATGTGGCCCAGAACAAGAGAAGTCTGTGAAGGAGGTTCAAGTTGCTCTGCAAGCTGCTTTGCTACTGGAGCCATATGATCCAGTAGATAATAGCTATTCAAGTGTCTGTGGAAGATAAGGATACTATTTGGAGTCTTTGGCAGTCCCCTATATGTGAATTGTAACACAGGCCTTCAGAATTTTGGAAACGAAGCCCCCCTATCCTTCACAGTAAATTACTCTTTTTTTTTTTTTTGGAAAAGTAGCTCTTGACCTGATCATGGACCATAGTAATGACTGAATGCTTAAATGTGGGCTACCAAATTACCATGCAGCCTGAGCTGTCCTTCATAGACTGTTGTCTGACCCACAAAGCAAATAAAACTGCTCCACATAGAGCAATACTTCATCATGAAATGGTATGCATGCATATTGTATACGTGTGTGTGTGTATGTGTGTGTATGATTGTGCCTCAGCACGAGTCCATAAATACATGTGTAAGTTCTATGAAAAAGTGGTCCAAATGCCCATAGTCATTGCATCACTACTTGGGCTATATTGCTATCTTTCTCCTAGTCCACACATATGGCCTCATGTGGTGTTCCCAATAATCAGTGGGCAGAAGAAGAGAAGAGTTGGGCCTAATTTATAAATGGTTTTTCATAATATGCAGGCACTACCCAAAGATGAATAGCTATTAAACTATATCCCCTTTCTGGGACATCACTTACAGACAGCGGTAAAGGGAAATCCTCCAGGTGGACAGAATTTTGAGTAGTGTACCTGGTTGTTCACTTTGCTTGGAAAGAAAAGTGATAAGAAATGTAATTATATACCAATTCATGGAACATGGACAATAGTTTGGTTGGATGGTCAGATACTTGGAGTAAACATAATTGGAAAATTGATGACAAGGACATTTAGGGAACAGGTATGTGGATAGAACTCCCTGGATAGAAAACATAAATTCAAAATGCAAAACAAAATAATAACAAAAAATTCCATCCCATATGAATGCTCACCAAAGCTGGCCTCAGCAGAGGAAAATTTTAATAATTATCCCAATAGCATGACCTAATATGAGGATACCAGTCAGTCTTTTTTCCCGGTCAAACCTGTCATTGCCAAAAAGGCTCATGAATCAAATGGCCATGGTGGCAACTTGGGTTCAGGAACACAGACTTCCATTCTACAAGGTTGACTTGGCTACAGCCACTGCCAAGTGCCTAATCTGTCAATATCAATGACTAACTCTGTGCCCTTGATATGGCTCCATTCCCTGAAGTGATTAGCCTGCTACGTGGTGTTAAGTTGATTACAAACTGCTTCCATTATGACAGGGACATCATTTTGTTCTTATTGGAATGGACACTTAATCTAGATATGTAATTTGCCCTCAAGAAATGCTTCTGCCAAAATTAACATTCATGGACTTATAGAATTCCTTTTCTACCATCATGGCATTCCTCACAACATTATTTCTTACCAAGCAACTGTCTTTAGAGCAAAAGAAGAAAAGAATGAGCATATGTTCCACCACCTGGAAGCCTCTGGATTGACAGAATAGTGGAATGGCCTTTTGAAGATTCAGTTGCATGTGAGCTAGGTAGCAATATCATGCAGGGCTACAGAATGCTTCTATAGAATGCAGTGTATGGTCTATTATCCAATATATGATGCTCTTAGTCCCACAACCAGGATTCAAATGTCTAGGAATCAGAGGATGGAAATATAAGTTGCCATCATTCACTGTTATCACTAATGACTCACTAGCAAAATTTTTGCTTCTTGTTCCTCTGTTCTTATTCTCTGCTGGCCTAAATAACAGCTCCAAACAGAGGAATGCTTCTACCAGGAGATACAATGATTCTACTGAAATGAAAGCTAAGATTTAGTTTGCAGCCCCAAACTAAAATAAAAGACAAAGTTCATTATATAATGATAAAATGGTCAAATTATCAAGAGAATATAATAATTACAAGCATACATGCACCTAACATCACATCACCTAAATATATAAACATTGACAGATCTAAAGGGGAAAAATAGACATCAATGCTATAACAGCAGGGGCTTCAATACCTCACTTTCAACAAAGAATAGATCTTTCTGACAGAAAATCAATAAGGAAACATTGTACTTGAACTGAAATTTTGACAAAAAGGGTCTGACAGAGATATAAAACATATTTCATTCAACAACAGCAGAAAACACATTCTTCTCAATCATACACAGAACGATCTCCAATATCAATCATATATTTCTCACAAAATAAATCTTAACAAATTTAACAAGAATGGAACCATATCAACCATCTTTTCTTATCACAGTGCTATGAAACTGGAATTCAATAGTGGAGGAAAATAGAAAATTCATAAATGTGTGGAAATCAAACAACACACTTTTGAACAACTAATGGGTCAAAGAAAAGAGAAAATTAGAACATATCTTGCCACATATTAAAGAAGAAACATGAAATAATTATGAAATACAGCAAAAACAGTTTTAAGTAAGAAGTTTATATTAATGATAAATGCCTACATGAACAAAAGAAGAGAAAGAATTCAAACAATCTAACCTTATATTTCAAGGAGACAAACCAAAAAAGGATAAAATCAGTCCAAATTTAGTAGAAAGAAAGAAATAACTAATATTGTAGTAGGAATAAACAAAATAGATAGTAGAAAAATAAAAAAGATGAATCTAGGAGTTGGTTTTGTGAAAAGATAAAACTGGCAAAATTTAACTAGATGAATTAAGAAAAAAAATAAATGTTACAGTTAGCTTTTTGTTGCTGTGACCAAAATACCTGTTAAGAACAACTTAGAGGAGGAAAAGTTTATTTGGAGATCATGGTCTCAGAGGTCACAGTCCCTAGATTGTGGACTGCATTACTGCATTGCTCTGGTCTCAAGGTGAGGCAGCACATCATGGAGGGAAGTTGCTTCCCTCATGGCAACAAGGAAACACATATACAAGGAAGAGACAGAGATGGTTGGGTGGGGCTGGGGAGACATGATAGGGAGAGAAACCCTTTCAGAGCATGCCTTTGTGGCTCTCCTCCTCCAGCCACACCCCACCTGTGTATAGTTACCACCCAGTCCATTCAAACTAGGATGGATTGATTGAGTTCACTTCACCTCTGAAAATTCCTGCTGAAACACAAGAGCTTTGGAAGGACACCTTAAATCTAATACATGACAAGAAAGAAGATTCAAATAAATAGAATTACATATGAAAGACACATTACAACTGATACCACAGAAACATAAAGGATCATAAGAGACTACTATGAGCAATTATATGCTAAAAAATTGTTTAACCTAAAACAGGTAAATTGCCAAAAACATACAACTTCCAAAGACTACATCATGAAAAATTAGAGAAAATAAACAGACTTATAGTGAATAAGGACATTGAATCAATAATCAAAAATCTCTCACAAAAGAAAACCCCAGGTCATAAACTGGTTAAATCTATCAAATATTTAAGTAAGGATTGATACTAATACTCTTCAAACAATCCAAAAAATGGAATAGGAGGAAATACTTCCAAACTTATTTTTACAAGGTTAGAGTTATCCTGATACCAAAACCTGAAAAGGGAGTAAAGCAAATTTCAGATCAATATCCCTTATTAACATAGGTACAAAAATCAGCAAAATACTAGCAAATGGGTTTGGGGATATAGCTTAGTGGTAAAGTGTTTGCCTAGTGTGTGCAAGGCCCTGGTTTCAATCCCTACTAGTACTGCAAAAAAGTGTTAGCAAATGGAATTCAATAACACACTAAAGGATTACACATTGTGATTATATAAGATCTATCCTTAAGATATTAAGGAAGATCAATATATGTAAATCAATAAGTGATACACCACAGTGATAGAATGAAAGGAAAAATATATGTTCAGGAAAGTATTTGACAAAGTTCAATAGTCTTTCATGATAATGGTTTTCAACAAATTAAAGAAGAAATATAACCAAACACAATAAAGGCCATTTATGAAATTTGCTAATATGCTAATTTCTTCAAGGGTAAAAAATTAAATGCTTTTCCTGTAAGATAAGGAACAAGATAAGGATGCTCACTTTTGCCACTTCTATTCAACATAGCACTGGAAGTCCTAGCCAGAGCAATTAGGAAAGGAAAAGAAATAATGCATTTAAGTCAGAAAGGAAGAACTAAAATTACTTCTGGTTATTCCAACATGATTGTATATTCATAAAATCCTAATGACTCCACAAAAAATAAACCTATTAGACCTAATAAACAAATTGAGTAAAATTGAAGGATTGAAAATCAACATACAAATTGAATTGCATTTCTGTACACTAACATCAAACTATTCAAGATACAAACTAAGAAAACATTCCCACTTATAAAAGTGTAAAAACCAACAAGATATTAGGAGTAAATTTCACTAAGGAAGTGAAAGCTTGTATACTAAAAGCTATAAAGTATTGATAAAAGAAATTAAGAAAATACAAATAAATGGAGATATATCTCATGTTCATTAGAAGAATCAATATTGTCAAAATGTCCATACTATCCAAAGTGATCTACAAATTCAATATAAATTCTATCAAAATTTCAATGGTGCTTTTCAAAGATACAGAAAAAGTGATACCCAAAATTCATATGAAACCACGAAAGAAACAGAATAGTTAAAGCAACTTTTTAAAATTTTTTTTTGTTAAAATTTTGAGACAGAGTCTCACTAAGTTTTGAGCCTAGCCTTGACCTTGTTATCCTTTTGCCTCAGCCTCCCAAATACAGGGATTACAGGCATGCATCACCATGTCCAGCTACTTAAACAATTTTGAGCAAGAAGTACAAAGCTGGAGGCATTGTACTTCCTGATGTCAAATAAGATTACAAATCTATAGTAGTTAAAACAATATGGTACAGCAATAAAAATATGGACACATGGACCAATGGAAAAAAGATAGATCAAGAAATAAACTCATGCATATATAGGCAAATAATCACGTGTGTGTTTGTGTGTGTGTGTGTGTGTGTGTGTGTGTGTGTGTGTGTGTAGAGAGACTGGGGATTGAGCTCAGGGGTGCTCTACCACTGTGCTATATTCCCAGCTCTTTTATTTATTTTGAGACATGGTCTTGCTTAGTTTCCTAGGCTGGTCTCAAACTTGTGATCCTCCTGTCTCAGCTTCCCAAATTACTGTGATCACAAGGTGTGTGGCATCAATGCGGCTTGAT
Source organism: Callospermophilus lateralis (assembly GCF_048772815.1). NCBI lineage: Eukaryota > Metazoa > Chordata > Mammalia > Rodentia > Sciuridae > Callospermophilus > Callospermophilus lateralis. The sequence continues at coordinate 84,960,522 of NC_135325.1, read as the reverse complement.
CAAATAATCTTTGACAAGGTAATCAGGAACACACCGTGGAGAAATAATAATCTCATTGGTAAATGGTGCTGGGGAAATCTGGATATCTACATGTTAGAAAAATATATTTATATGTGTCCATACACACAGAGGATTCATATTTTACACCAGACACAAAAATCAATTCCAAATGGATTAAAGACTTGAATGTAACACTTGAAATATAAAATCCTAGGTGAATTCCATCATGACATTGATCTTGGCAATGACTTAAAAGTTTTCTTTCTCTCTCTCTCTCTCTCGGGGTGCTAGGTATCAAACCTAGGTCTCATGCATGCTAGGTAAGAATTCAACTACTAAGCCAAACCCCTAGTTTGCAATGATTTTTTTAACATATGACACTAAAAGCATAGGCACTGAATGCAAAACTAATAAATGGAACTACATCAGACTTCTGCACAGCAAAGGAAAAAAATTAGATAAAATATTTGTAATCAAGGTATCTAATAAGAGGTTAATACCCTGGCTGGGGTTGTGGCTCAGCAGTAGAGTGCTCACCTTGCAGGTGCAAGGCCCTGGGGTTTGATCCTCATCACCCATAAAAATAAATAAATGGAACAAAGGAGGGCTGGGCATATAGCTCAGTTGGTAGAGTTTTTGCCTTGCATACACAAGGGCTGGGTTCAATTCCCACCACCAAAAAAACGAACAACAACAACAACAAAAGATATATATATATATATATATATATATATATATATATATATATATATATATATATATATATTTAAAGAGGTTAATACCCAAAATATATAAGGAATAATATAATTTAGTGGGGTGTTTTTGGTGCCAGGGATTGAACACAGGGGCGCTTAACCACTGAGCCACATCCCCAGCTCTTTTTTATATTTTATTTAGAGACAAGGTCTTACAGAGTTACTTAGCAACTTTTTAAGTTGCTGAGGCTAGCTTTGAACTCACAAGCCTCCTGCATCAGCCTACAGGTGTGCACCTCTGTGTCTGGTTTATAATTCAGTTTTAATAAGTCCAAAATTCTCCACCCCATAAAAATTACACATAACCCCACTAAAAAATGGGCAGAGGATCTGAACAGACATTTTCCCAAAGAATACATAGAAATGGCTAATAGTTATATGAAAATGTGCACAGCATCACTAATCATTGGAGAAATGCAAATTGAAACCATAATTAGCTATTACCTCATACCTATTAGAATGGATAATATCAAAATACCAAAAGATAAGAACTGTTGGTGAGCCTATGGAGAAAAGGGAACTCTTTCACATTGTGGTGCTAATGTAAATTCTACAGCTGTTATGAAAATACCATATGATCCAGCAATCCCAGAAATCCCATCTCTGGGTAAATACTCAAAGGAAATAAAATCACTATCTCTAATGTACTCCCATGTCCCATTCAGCCTTATTCATAATAACCAAGAATGGAAACCACCTATGAATACATAAATTAAACACATAACACATATGCACATGTGCACACACATACACAAATAAAAATTTTATTCAGACTTAAAAAATAAGGAAAGACTGATTTCTGACAACAATGATGAACTTAAATTACATTATGCTAAATGAAACAAGCCAGCTTCAGGAAGGCAAGTACTGCATATTTGTGCTTATATTTGGAACTAAAGTAGTCAAACATTGATACACAGAGTTGACTCGTGGTTAGCAGGGTCAGATTGAGGGAAATGGGGAGATGTTGGCCAAGGGGTAGACAATTTCAGTTATAAGGGAATGAATTCTGAAGTTCTAATGGTGACTATAGTTAATAATAATGTATTACATACTTCAAATTTATTAACAGCAGATTGTAAGTTTTCTTACTCCAGGAAAAGAAAAGGTAATTATGGAGATGACAGGTATGTTACTTAACTTGATTTCAGTAATCACTTCTCAATAATAAATATATCAAACATCAAGGTGTACATCATGTATGGCCATATATGAAATGCACCTCAATAAAGCCGAGAGGAAAAAAGACTACCACCAGACAACTTTCAACTCCTCATGACACTGAATCAATAATCAAAGGATGTTAATGTGCTGAGGAGATTGAAATTAGACACTTACTTTCATAATGGAGGTAAGGGAGACTAGTTTAAGCAGATTTCCTTGAGTGTGAGTGGGCTGCCTTCAATCTACTGAAGGCCTATATAGAACAAAATGTTGAATAAGAAAGAATTATGTCTGTGATTTCGATGGGAGGTGTCCCCAAAAAGCTCATGAGTGAGACAATGCAAGAAGTTTTAAAGGACAAGCAATTGGATTATGAAAGCCTTAAACCAATCAGTGAATTAATCACCTGGTGGGATTAATTGAGTGGTAATTGAAGGCAGGTGGGGTGTGGCTGAAGGAGGTGGGGCATTGGGGGCGTATTTTGGGGGTATATATTTGTATTTGGCAAGTGGTGCTCCCTCTCTCTCCTTTCTGATCATCATGTGAGCTGCTTCCCTCTGCCACATTCTTCTGCCATAATGTTCAACCTCACCTCAAGACTCAATGGAGCCTGCTGTCTATGGATTGAGACCTCTGAAACCGTGAGGCCACAAATAATTTTTTTCTCCTCTATAATTGTTCTTGTCAGGTCTTTAATCACAGCAGTGAAAAAGCTGACTAAAACACTGTCCATCTGCCTGATTGTCTTAAAAGCGGGGTCACTAGTTCTGCCTTCAGATTTGGACCCAGGTTGGAACTTCCACCATTAGTAACTAGGCATGTTGTTAGCTGGAATGCTCTTTAAATATCAAATTAAATCATATAGATGACAGGGTTGTCTAGATCTTCTTCAAGCTTACTTAAATGTTTTATTTTACTAATTGTTCAGTAAATGATTTTATTCTTTCAATTATTGAAAGAGTAGTATTAAAATTTCCAATATACTCATTTTGTTTCTACATTAATTTCTATCACTTTTTTTTAGCTTACACATATTAAAGCTCAGTTTGAGAGCACATATCCATTTAGGACTTTTCTTTCTTCTTGATCCATTGGCCAGACATGGTGGTGCACACCTGTAATCTCAGCTAATTGGGTGGCTGAGGCAGGAGGATCATAAGTTCTTCCAATCAGTTGATCCTTTTATCATTGTTAAAGCCTGTTTTTTTATGTTTAATATTCCTTGTTTTGAAATCTTATTTTTTAATTATTATATGCACTCCATAGTATATGCACTCCATCATTCTTTTGATTGTTGTTTCCATTGTGTGTGTGTGTGTGTGTGTGTGTGTGTGTGTGTGTATAACTTCTTTTACTCTATTAAATGGCTTTATGTGGGCATAGTTGACATACAATGTATTGCATATATTTAAATTATACAATGTAGTTTTTGAATATATCCATGCAATAATCACCACATTCAAGATAATGGACATTTCAATCATTCCCAGAAGTTTACTCATTCTCCTTTGTAACCTCTTCTTATTTACACAACCTGCAACCCTTGTCTTGTTCCCTAGGATCCATAGGCTTTGAATTTCCCATGATTTTATTAATTTAATCATACATTATGCACTTTTTCTGTTTTGCTTTGTTCAGTTGCAATACTCGTGTTGATTCCTCTATGTTGTCAGTAATTTATACTTATTAATGAAACACTGATAGATGATATAAATGGATGGACAGATAGATATAGCTATATCACACATTGTAGTTTGTCCATTTAGTTCTTGATGGAGATTTGAGTTGAATACATTTGTAGTATTTATCTGATTCAAATAAAATTGCTAAGCATATTTATGTACAAGTCTTTCTATAGACATATATTTTATTTTCTCTTTAGTAAATATCTAGAAGTATAATGGTATAACATATGGTAGGTGTATGTTCACCTTTTAAAGAAACTACCAAGCTATTCTTCAAAGTGTCTATGCCATTTTACATTCTCACCAGAGTGTATAAAAGTTTAAGTTTCTCCATGTCTTCACTCATAGTTGGCATGGTAAAACTTTTTTTTTAATTTTAACCATCCTGATGTGTGTGATCCTAACTCATGGTGAATTTAATTTTTAATTTTCTTAATAATTAGTGATATCAGACAACTCTTGATGTGCCAAATTAACATCTTTATGTCCTATTTAACAAATGTTAGTTAAAAATATTTTCCTGTAATTTTTGTTGTATTATTATCAACTTTTTAGATTTTATTTTGTTAGGTTATTTATTTTTTTATTGAGTTCTAACATGTGAAAAATATATTTTGGATGTATGACTTTTATCAAGGTATGAATCTTAGCTTGTCTGTTCTCTTTCAGTGCCTTTTGAGGAGTATAGATTTAATTTTGATAATGTCTAGTTTATCTATTTGTTCTGTTATAAATCATACTTTTGGTGTGACATCTAAAAAATTTGGTCACAAATATGTTCTCTAATGTTTTCTCCTAGATATTCTATAGTTTTAGGTTTGACATTTAATTTGATGGTGCATTTTAACAAAATTTTAAATATGGTATCATGTATCAAATACTTAAATAAAAATGGAGATATATAAATTTTCTCAGCATGATAGTCACTTCCAACTCTTTGAGACAGAACTAGATGGCTTTCCCTGGAGTTTTCACTTCTTGTGCCACAATGCTCACATGTGGTTTTCAGAATACATTTTATTCAAGTCAGAGGATGCCAAAAGAAGTAAATGTTAAAACCTCTCCCAGTTCAGTGATACTTTAAATTTGGATGCTCTTTCCCAATTCGCCTGCTGCTGTTTACACCTAAGAGTCTTTACATAGCTACTCCATGCATTCTGTTCAAATTTTATGGTTGTATTCAGTGGAAGAGATCAGTGAAATGTGCTTATTTTATATTATTTGGAACCAGACTAATGTTCCTACTCTCATAGATTTTTACTACTATTTTTACTTTACAAATATACAGATAACCCAGAAACTAATGCCATTTTTTTTCCTAAGAGACACAAATATCAGTGTTGGAAATACCCAGAAACTAATAACCATGGCTGGCATTAGATGACATCAGCACTGGCAAGTAAGATGTATAAAATATTCTTCATTCAATGAACAACACCTGTGCATATTAATCTCCTAATAATGCAGTGGAAGAATTTTGCTTCTCACAGTTGTGCCACATAAAACTCTCCTTTCCTTTAAAACAATAAAAAACTTTTGTTGTGCTAAATAATTCAATTACATATTTCTCAGCTTGACTCTCAATACAGATAAGCAAAATGTTTTCTCATGTGCAGAGTTCTGTGCCAATAACTTATCCCAAACTCACAATTTTATTTTTATTTTGGGGGGTATGGGGATTGAACTCAGGGGCATTCAACCACTTAGCCACATCCCCAGCTTTATTTTGTATTTTCTTTAGAGACAGGGTCTCACTGAGTTGCTTAGTGCCTCGCCATTGCTCAGGCTGGCTTTGAACCCTCAATCTTCCTGTCTTAGCCTCCTGAGCCACTGGGATTACAGACGTGTGCCACCACTCCTGGTTCAAACTCCCCATTTTAAAGGAAGAATTTTAAACATCTTATTTAGTATAATATCTCTTTGTATCTTAAAGTGCCAAATAAAATGGAAAGTTTTCTTTTAATATATAGGCTTATTTATATAAAACAATATATAAATAATCACCATATATATCCACAAGACACTAATTAAAAGAAACTTTATTTGAAGAAAATCACTTTTAAAAAACGGCTTTATTGAGATACAATTCACAGATAATACAATTTACCTATTTAATGTGTGTGTATATATATATATATATATATATATATATATATATATATATATATATATCCAATGGTTTTTGTTTTGTTTAAAGAGTTGTATAGTGATCATAACAATTTTAGAATATTTTTGCCACCCAAGATGAAACTAAAAAATTTTTACTTATCATTCCCTCTTTCTCTCCCACCATCTATCCACGTCCCTTCCACCAACCCCTAGTAATCATCTATTTACTGTCTCTATTCCTACTATCTAATTATAATTACATAGCCATTGACCATCATCTCTTTCTCCCTCCCTGTCCTCTAAACACCCAAACCTCTGATAACTATCATTCAACTCTACTTTCTAGATTCTACATGAGTGTCTACATATTTGTTTGTCTTCTTGTGCTTGTCATTTTTCAACCAACATAATGTTCTTTAGGTTCATTTGTGTTGTCACGAGTGACAACATTTTGTTTGTTGTTATGGCTGAATATTATTCCATATGTGTATGTATGTATGCATACAAATTTTCTTTATCATTCATCCATTGATGAACAATTAGATTAATTCAGTTGCTCTTGAAATATGCTTTGGGATTAGAAATATCTCAGATTGCAGCCCTTGTTTCATATTACTCATCAAAGAACAGAAGTGTCAACAGCCTTTCAAGGAAAATCATGCATAAGAGCAACATACTCTTGTTGTTTAGTAATTTTCAAATTTCAAACTTTGTCTGAAATATTTCCCAAAGTTTCAGAAATGGACAGCCCAAACATTTATTTCCCACATTTTTCTTAGGCTTATTATTTACATTTATATTAAACTCTCCTGGAAAACCCATGAGATTTAACTACATTTTTTTGTTTATGAGATAAACACAATAGATGTATTAAATATTTCTTTGTGTTTCCTAGATCGGAATCAACTAAAAAATGAGAATTGGGTAGCAGAGAGATTGGCAACAAATCATTAGCCTAATCCTTGATAATATTTAACCACATTGCTTTCCAAATACCTTATCCAGAAGTAGAGAGATTTATTTAACTAGTCTGACATTGCTAGAAAATCACAGCCCTCACCATCTTCCAGTACCACAGTTCATGTTTATTTTAACTTATGGCATACAGAAAGCAAGTTTAAATCCCCATTTTGGATATTAAGGTCCAAAGACGAAATAAGGGTCTGGGACTGGGCTGGGTGGTAGAATGCTGGCCTACCATATGTGAGGTCCTGGGTTCAGTACCTAGAAAGGAAGGAGGAGGAGAAAAGACTGATCCGGTTTCACTTAACTTTTTTTTTTCCTCCAAACTTACCAAGGTCATCAGACGTCCAACCCAAGGAAGGGAAGGCCAAGGAGAGAGATCAAGAGTGTCACTCGGGAAATAAGCTTCCAGGGAAATGGATTATCTCCAACCCATTCTTATTGCAATATTCCACTAGGTTTTTGTTCTCTTAACACCATGAATTTAATGTATGGAAAACCAAGTGTGTAGCTGCATCATTCTCTCATCATATTTTATTAGAGGTACTTTTCTTCCCATCCAGCATATTTAAACATTTTACTTGCCAATTGAGCCCTGTTTCTGTCACAAGAGTCATAAACTGACTGTGGACTTTATCTAGCCACCTGCTCTCATAAGCAAGATTTCGCACATATGTGGCAGCCAAGTGTTCATTTACAAACATAGCCTTGGTTTCTCTGTAGTCCCAGCCCTCTGCTGTAAGTTTACTATCTCTTTTATTTCTCATCCCATAATATCCATCTATGTTGCTCAATATAGTATGTCACAGGTTCTAAGAATATCACAATATAAGATATACCAATAGCAATAATATAGAGATGCTTTAAATTTAGAAGCAAAACCCTCCTTTTCCTTTATGAATTTCAAATAAATAATAAAAGAAATAAATACAATTATTTTGCTCTTGTGTCAAACTAAATTAAAATTCCCAAAATGTAAAGTCCTGTCCAATGCTGTCTTTTCTTTTTAATTTTGGCCAAAGGGGTTCCTGATGCCTGGATAGTACTGAGCTTATTTCAGCAGCTACCTTCTGGGATGTAGATTGAGTATAGTACTTTCAAAGCCTCAGAAATAATAAGAGTTGAATGTCAATATTTTATAACTCTTACTATTTTTCCATGTAAAGAAAGAGCTGTACTTAATAGATTTGATTTCCATAGTTCTCTTTCATTTAGTTCATTCAATACATACTGGATACTTTGTTTAAGGCACTAGAAATAGAGCAGAAAAAAGAGAAGCAAAAATCATATGGGGTCCTAAGCTTCCATATTCTAGGAAGTTTTCATGGGCATAAATATAAGATAAAAGCAATTTCAAATTTTAAGACAATTATCTTGTCCAATTATGTTCCTGTAACAGAGTATATGGTGTTGCCAACATCCATATCAATGATTGAATGATATTTGATGAAAGGAAGGTACATGGACAAAAATCTTGTCTTACTGTTGTCAATCATTTAATGTAACTTGCTCAGATGATAATGCCTAATCAATAACTGAAAGGGAAAAATCTCATTTCAAGAGGTCAATTATGGAACCATATTATGTAAGTGTATGGATTAATGGGGGAGACCCATTCATGAATCCATTTTTTTCCTTTTTCTTACCTAATTGGTGTGGCTAGAATTTTCAGTAAATTGTTGTGTAGAATTGATAGAAGCAAACATTATTGTCTGGTTACTGATATTAGAAGGAAATATTTCGGTCTTTCACTAGTGTGTATGATATTAGCTCTGAGTTTTTCTTAGATGCCTTTTGTCAGGGTGAGGAAGTTCTTTTCTATTCCTGGATCATTTTTAAAACAATATGAATTTATTATCTTACAGTTCCATCATTCAGAAGTCTGATAATGTCTCACTGGACTAAATCAAGATATAGGTAGGGTTTTGCTCTTTTCTGTAGATTCTAGAGGAAATTAATTTCCTTGCCTTCTCCAGATTCACTGTACTTCTTAACTTCCCCTTCCTACATTTTCAAACCAGCAATAGTGGATAGTGTTTCTTACATTGAACCACTCAGACTCATTTTTATGCCTTCCTTTTTCATTTTTTCTCCCTTAGCTTCATTAAGGTATGGTTCACAAGTAGAAATTGTATATATTTCCAGTGTATGATGTGATGTTTTGACACAGGTATAAATTGTGAAATGATTAAATCAAGGTAGTACATATATTCATCACCTCAGAAATATTTTTTGTGATAAGAACATTTAAGGTAGTTTTTTTAGAAATTTCCAAGTATAAAATACATTGTGTTAAGTATAATCACTATATTATTCGATAGATCTCCAGATTTTATTCATTCTGCATAACTGAAACTTTGTGATCTTTGATCAGCATCTTCCCTTTGCATGCTTCAGCCCCAACTTCTGGTAACCTCCATTCTATTCTTTACTTTTTTGAGTCAATTATTTTAGTTTTTCCATGAAAGTGAGTTCATGCAGTATTTCTCTTGCTGTGCCTAATTTATTCCACTTACCAAAATGTCCTCCAGGCTCATCCATGTTGTCACAAAAACGATAGGATTTTGTTCTCTGCTATGGCTGAATAGTATTCCATTGTGTACATGTACCAAATTTTCTTTACCCATTCATCATAAATGCACTTTTACATTGTTTACATTTATTGGCATTATAAATAATGCTTCAGTGAACCTGGAAGTGCAGATATCTCTTTGAAAGTAATTTTATGTTCTTTGAGTATTTACTATGAAATAAGATTGCTGAATCATATGGTAGTTCTATTTTTAATTTTTTTGAGGAAATCCCATACTGTTTTTCATAATGGTTTATACTAATTTATATTCTCAACAACAGTATATAAGTGTTATCTTTTCTTTGCATCTTCACCAGAATTTGTTAGATTCTTTGTTTTTTTTAATTGTCATACTAATAAGTATCAGATGATATAGCTTTATGGCTTTAATTTGTGTCTTCCTGATCTTTGGTGATGTTAAACCTTCTTTTTTAAAAGAAATTGTAGTTATAAATGGACAGCATACCTTTGTTTATTTTTATGTGATGCTGAGGATTGAACTCAGTGCCTCACACATGCTAGGTAAGCAGTCTGCCACTGAGCTACAGCCCCAGCCCTGAGCCTTCTTTTCACATACCCATTGGCCATTTGTATGTCTTCTTTTAAGACATATCTGTTCAGGTCATCTGCCCATTTTTAAATAGAGTTATTTGTTTTCTTGCTATTGAGTTCCATATAAATTCTGGATATTAACCCTTATTAGATGTATGGTTCACAAAAATTTTCTTCCATTCCATGAGTTGTCCATTGACTCTGCTGATTGTTTACTTTTCTGTGCATTTCTAGGCAGTTTCTTCCTCTGGTTGTACAATTCCCTTATGTATATTGCTTGTTTAGTGGTTATGAATTCCCTTAGTTTACACTTGATTTGGAGGATCTTTATTTCTTATTTAATTCTGAAGGATAACTTGACTGAGATAGCAATCTAGGTTGTCAGTTGTTGATTTCTTTCAGAACTTGAAATACATCATTCCATTCTTTCTTGGCTGAATCATATGGTAGTTCTATTTTTAATTTTTTTGAGGAAATACCATATGTTAATATGAAGAAAAGATGACACTTATACACTGTTGGTGGGAATGTAAATTAGTGTAAACCATTATGAAAAACGGTATGGGATTTCCTAAAAAAAAATTAAAAATAGAACTACCATATGATTCAGCAATCTTATTTCATAGTAAATACCCAATAAACATAAAATCACTTTCAAGGAGTTTTCTGTACTCCCAGGTTCAAAGCATTATTTATAATGCCAAGAATCCCATTTTGAAAGGTTTACCTTTAAATGTGACTTGGCATTCCTCTCTTGCAGATTTTAATATTTTTTCTTTGTTCTGTACTTTTGACAGTTTAATGCCATGGAAAGGTTCTTTTGGGGCCATGTCTATTTTGGGTTCTCAAGCCTCCTATTCATAGATGTCTATGTCTTTTCCAAAATTCATGAAGCTTTCTGCTATTATTTGGCTGAATAATTTTTCTATGCTTTCAATCTGTAGTTTTTCTACCTTGTCTATTCTTATTATCAGAGGTGTGGTCTTTTAATGGTGACTCAGAGATCTTGTAGGTTCTGTTCATACTTTCCTATTTATTTATTTATTGGTATGGGGGACTGAACCCAGGGGTTTATTTTTTTAACCACTGAGCTATATTGACTCTAGCTGCTGCTGCTGCTGCTCCTGCTCCTCCTCCTCCTCATCATCATCATCCTCATCATCATGGTATCACTTAATTGCTGACAGTCTTGCTAAATTGCAGAGATGGCTTCAAATTTGAGATCCTCCTGCCTCAGAATCCCAAGTTGCTGGTATTACTATATTTTTCTTTACTACTGTATGAATATGATTATTCCTTAACTTTGTCTTCAACCTGGTTATTCTTTCTTTTACTGCTCTAGCCTGTTGGTTAGGTTTTTGACGGAGGTGTTAATATGATTATTAAGCTTTTCATTTCCAATATTTCTGTTTGATTTTTTTCAAAATCTCTATCTCCTTATCTAATTGCTCATTCATATCCTGCATTATATTCCTTAGTTTATCTACCTCTTTATTTGTATCCTCTTGGAATTCATTGAGCTTTTAAAAATCATTATTATAAACTATTTTTCTAGCATTTCATATATGTTGCTATCTTTGGAATCATTTACTAGAGAGGTTAGGAGGTGTCACATTGCCTTGTTTTTTCATATTTCTTATGTTTCTATGTTTATATTTGTGTATCAGTTGGAATGGAGATTTTTTTCACTTTTATATATACTGTGCTGAAGCCTGAGAGACTTTCTTTCTCTGTAGGTCTTGCAAGACTGGGGTACCTCTAGTAGTTCAGGCAGGTCTGTGGTGTAGCCAACAGAATATATATAGTGAACCCTCTCTGGTTATTCCTCCAGTCTTGTCACCAGTGTTTGGTCTGAGAGGGTATGGGAGCAACCTATTCTGAGGATCCTCAGAAATGCAAAGGCTGAAACAGTACTGTCATTTCTCTCTGCTTGTGCCATATGGTGGTGAATGTCCAGGAGTAGTATTTTAGGTCCTCTCTAGCTATAATCTATTTGGGGCCAGGTCTATGGTTTGTGGATTTCATTTCCCCTTTTCTTTAAGTTGAAGTATCCATCAAGGTTTGAGCAGGTGTAGGTCATATTTAGAGTAAAATGGTCCAGATTCTCTGAGCTGTGCTGGGAGTGTAGCTCAGTGACAGTACCCATCTAATGTGCTCAAGGGGCCAGGCTCAAACCTCAGAATTGCAAAGGAATATGAAAACAACAAAACAAAACAAAAAAAGCAGATACAGAAATATGTAAAAATCAAATAAAAACAACATCAACCACAACACCACAAACAACAGAAAAGAATGGGGAAAATAATATAGAATAAACTAAAAGGTTAAAAATATGAAAAATAATTTAAGAAGGAAAATTAAAAAGTCATAAAGAGAAATAAAAATAGAACAAGGCAGGAGAAATATGAAAAGTAGAATGAAATGAGAAGAAAATGTTAGATATTAAATATTGAAAGGTTAAATGTTAAATATTAAAAAAAACTTTGTTATGCTTATATATGGATATATGACCAGTGTAACTCCACATCATGTGCAATCACAAGAATGGGATCAAAATCATAATGAGTTGCACCCCATGTATGTATGTATGTTAAAACACACCCTAATGTCATGTATATCTAAAAATATCAAATAAATAAATAAAACAGTGTTAACATAAAAAGCAACAAAAGATATAATTTACCTTTCCACCAACATGCTTGATTGTGCAACAAAGTGTTTGCAACTGATTCTGATCAGAGCTTTTTTTTTTTTTTTCATTGTTTTCTTAGGCTAAGCAACCCTTGGAGAGAACAAATTCTGGAGATTATTTGCCCCCTTCTTTCCTTTGTGTGGCTTACCAGGTGACTAAAGGGAATAGTTTGTAGCTGGAATCAGTTGGAATGCATCTCAGCTCCCTTGCACACCAGAATGAGCTAGGACAGAATTCAGAGCTCCCCATATAGTTTTACTCTGGATTTATTTTGGTTATATATTCTAAGAGCAGGTCATATTCCAACATTGTAGCATGGAATGTGGAACTTGGCTAGCACTGGTTGCCTCCTGAGTTTTTGTGCTGTGCATTCCAATGGCAGGGCTCATATAGGGTCCTACTTTGTGTCAAGTACTTTGGTGCCTTTTTGGATTGCTTATGCTGAGGACTAGAAGATACTATGGAGTCACAATTATCTGTGCAGAGGGAGTGGTGATAGCTCTGTGCTAGCCAACACCCATGACTTCAGTCTTCTGAGACATAACTCCTTCTTCTTTCCCCAGACTCCTGCAACTATCTTCCCAAATCACAAGTTTTACAGGGAAAGTGTCCTCTATTCCCTTACATGTCACAGTCTAGTTTCCCAACACACAGAATTCTCAGTAGCTTTCTGTCAGAAGCTCTCTCCCAAAGCTAAACTGACTGCTAAACCAGTGTGTCAACATTGCCACAGGGGCATGGAAACAAGAAAATGCAAGGGCCTTTGATTCCCAGAGCACTAAACTCAGACAAGAGCTTCTCAAGATGGTTCTGTGTTACAGTACTCTGAGACTGCTCTGGAAAGTTCAGAGAACTTCTCCAAAGCCAGTTTGCCTATGCAGGCCTATTTTCTAGCAGTTGCTGCTTCCTGTGCTAGTGGTGCTCACTGAACTCTCCCTCTTTCACCTCCGTTCCCATCATCTGTAGTGCAGTAGTGTACAGTAATAACCAAGGCCTAGAAGCAATAGGCTATACATGTATCCTAGGTATGTAGTATCTATCTAGATTTGAATAAGTGCACTCTCTACAATGTTTACACAATAATGAAATTGCCTGATGGTGTACTTCTCAGAAGGAATACCCATTGCTAAATGAAGTATGATTTTATATATCACATATTGGTTTTCTATTCATTCTTCCATGGGCATCCTATTTACAGTTGCCAATTTTCATTAGATTCCAGTGTTCCAAATAAGTTAATTCTGACTCTCTTTGCCAACTTGTTTGTTGCATTAGTAGATTGACATATCCTTGAAATTCTCAACTCTGTAATTACAGTGACTCCACTCTAATAAATATATTTTTAACATATATTTAATGGTGAAATCAACATTTTAAGTATGCATAATGTACAATAATTTTTCAGTGTTATAACTTTTAATTGCAATTATCTTGGCTGAATGTATGTCTTCCTATTAAAAAATTAACTTACTAAATGAAAATGGGTAGTTACCCATCTGTTATGGTTTGGATATGAGGTATACCCCAAAAGGTCCTGTTAATGCAGGAATGATCATAGGTAAATGATTAGATTATGAGAGCTGTTACTAATCAGTCCATCCTAGTTTAAATCAACTGGGTTAACTATAGCCATGTGGGGTGTGGCTGAAGAAGTTGGGTCCATGGGGGAAGGCCCTAGAATGGTATATCTTCATATGGCTCTCCTTTCTTTCCCTTTTTCTCTCTGCTTCCTGACCCCACTATGAACTGAGCAACTTTCCTCTGCTATACCCTTCCTACTTGATGTGCTGCCTCAACTTGGGTTCAGAGCAATGGAATTGGCCATCTTTGGACTGAGACCCATGAAACTGTGAGCTCCAAATAAAATTTCCTCCTTTAAGTTGTTCTTGTTAGGTATTTTGGTCACAGCAATGCAAAAGCTAACTAAAACTCCATCTGATAGAAAATACAATATAATTTTGATTAAGAGAGCTTCTAAAAATGAGCGGGGGGAAGTCAAGACATAGATATCATTCTCCCCATAAAGCCAGGATGATAATAACATCAACTACCATAGTCATTACTATGAAAAATATAATTCTATCACAAATGAGCTGCAGTTGAATCACGTAAGAGGTAAAAATGCAGTCAAGTCCAAAATAAGCACTGAGCATTCATTTTCACATCATTTTACTAGCTTTTCAAACAGTCCTTCTCACAAAAGTCTCGTTTCAATTTATGATAAGCATTTTTGGCTTCATATTTGAACTTTGAACAGTGTATATTTAACCATATTTGGATAATCATCTTATTTAGCCAAATGGAGGGTTTTCCCCCTATGTCCCATTTCCAAATTCTCAGATTTTTGTACATTTACCCCTTCTAGCAGATTGGAATGATCACTTACCAGTCAGCATCTGTACTATTAGGACCAACTGGAACTATTCTATGAAATCAGATGTTAAAGCTTGCTTGATTTAAGACAAATGACTATGTATTTGAGATAAAAGTCTCAGAAAAGAGTTCTTGCTTTTTCTTCAGTTTATAACAAACTGGATGAATTCGGCATTTTTCAGCTTTGTGTCACTGTTAAGAAACAACTTGTCACAGGCTACTTATGAAAAAAAAGAGAGGTTTATTTTGACTCATTGTTCTAGAGGTTCAAGTCTAAACTTGGAGAACCCCATTGGTTTGGGCCTTTGGTAAGAGCAGCATCACGTTGTGAGCATGTGTCAGATGTGTTAACATCTCATAACAGGAAGCAGAGAGAGAGAGAGAGGACAGGCCAGGGTCCCAATCTATTTTGGGGATACACCCCCAATGACCTAAGGACTTCCCACTAGGCTTTACTACCTAAAACCACACAGAAACTCCTAATAATCCTGCCACCCTAGGGACCAAGCCTTACATATGGACATTTGGGGAACACTCATCCAAACCATAGAAAGCAGTAACTATAGACTCCATAAGTCTAGAGTAGCCAGTTCCTGAATTCAGTGATTCCAGCTGCTTTCCACATGAGAACACATGGCTATATTATGAAGAGTCACTCAATGTTAGTTATGAAAAGCCTGGGTATTTCAAGAAACCATCCAACCACACCACTGATAAATGGGTACTCTAATAAATGCAAGGAAATTCAGGGATTGTATAGAGTGAACAATCTTGTTTAAGGCTGACAAAATTAATTATTGCATACTGAGATTTCATTCTCATATAGACTGAATAAAGCTAATGTATTAACTTTCTTTTAATTACTGATAGTTTTCTTGCAGAAGCAAATGAAGTTGGTGATAATATATAAGAAAGCACAGAAAGTATCTCTGTCATTTGTTTGACATTTCAGTCCTTCTTCCAAAAGTAAATACCCAACATAGGGAAAATTCAGTAATTAACTTAAGAAAAATCCAAGTTTTTATCAATAAAGCAAAAAATTCAATTGATATTTCTGAAAAACATTAATTTTTAGAATTACTGTTGCTTAATAAATGACACTAGTGCCTTTTCATATAAAAATGTGAACTGTTTAAATATCAAATGTACTTAAGAGAAACATTATAAAACAAAATGGTATTTATTTACCTTTAATTTTATTTGAAGTGTTGGTCCATTTCATCTAAGTAATGAAAATAATGTGTTTGATGATGTTGATAGCATTTTATTATCCTTTATTGTCCATGGGATTAGTAGTAATATCACATCTTTCATTCCTGATATTGATAACTTATTTCAAGAGAGAAGTTTTTCAACACCCATAACATGACTCCTTAGATCCACTAATTTTTGAGTGTCTTCTCTATATAGTCATTCTCTTGACAATTAATATAAAGCACAGGTACGTATGTGACTTGCTTCCATTCCCATAGTTCCATTAACATGCTTCTTATCTAGACTTTCATCTATTCAATTTCTAATCCTTCTCCTTCCAAGACTTTGAACATACCAGCCAAATTAATCTCCACAGTCTAGAATACCACCTCATTAGATCCCCTGCGTACACAGTACAGTACCAAGTGTACTGCTCACAATTCAGCCAATTAGGAGTTTTCCCTCAACACTATTCCTTAGGGCTACTTTAACTGATGCTGAAGTGTGGCAGCAGTCAATTTACATCTATCATTAACATTTAATGCTGACATCTGTGCATCAGGTTTGATATTTGCCTCTTCCATTTGTTGGTCATAGGTCACCTTCTACTCCATGAGCTCATAGAACTGAAGGGAGGGACATCATTGCAATCATTGTCAATGTGGGGGCTGAGGTTGTGGCTCAGTGGTAGAGTGCTTGCCTAGCATGAGTGAGGCACTGGGTTCAATTCTTAGCACCACATATAAATTAATAAATAAAGGTCCATCAACAACTGAAAAAAATTTAAAAAAAATAATTATTAGTGTCACAGAGATTTGTGCAACCTGATGATTTTCTTGTGCTATATCAGGCTGGATACCAATAGTATCATTTCCAACATGGGGTGGACTGCTGTTTAGCCTGTTGGACCTTAACACTTGAATTTTAATGTACAGCTTATGATTGGCAGGTTCTATCATATAGTCACTTGCTGTCTACTGGGTTAGACTATTATTTATTAAGACTTAATAGTATACAAGGAGTTATTTTTTAAATGGCACTTAGTTTATAGGACACAGTTTTTCCTCAGAGCCTCAGAATTCTGTGTTGCAATACATTCTAATCCTTATAGATAATACTGGAAAAGATCTTAGCACTATCAGTTATGCTGAGTCATATGGCTTTAGTGGTAGGACAACTTGTACTGTGTATCTTCAACTTGGTAGGGGACCATAATTTTCCATTGCAGCTAACATCAGATTTGGCTGAGCAGGTCACATCTTGTTTTTGTACATAAGAAGTAATATACCAGCCACCTGTCCATACACCTAGCTCTGGAATACTACTTTCTACCAGTCATTGCTACAGATTTAAGTCAATCAAAATTACCTGATTCTAATCTGATCTTGCCTCCCATTAGGGAAAAGATACTTACCTTGCCTCTCGGGTTTTGTGCTGCCACTTAGGCCCTACAATTCTGGAATCTCATCATCCTCATTGCAATATAGTTTACTTCCAACCATGGTTTGCCAAGGAGAGCCAACACTTGAGATACTAAAAAATGTCAAGTGTTTCTCATCAACACATTTCTTATCATTACTGTGCTTTCTCTTCCCTCCTAGGGAAAATAGTTCAGAGATAGGTTCTGTCTTCTCACACAGTAAATCATTTCTTATACTCCTATCCCCTTGGCGATCTCACCAATTCCTCAGTACTCTGGCAAAAATGTTTCAGTAGGCTGTTTTGGTCCAAGCTTAAAAGATGCCACACCAGTAGCATATTAGGCCAACTCCAGGTCTTTGAACCAAGTTATAGGTGTGTGATCCCATGTTGCTAAGTTCTCCTCTATATTCACTTAGGTTCTGCTCTCCTTCCATACTAGTTTGACATCCTCAAAATGCATTCCACCATATATTATCCTATTTTATTATAGTATATATTAGCCCATTCCTATTAGTTCTTTCTGAATATAAAGTTCTTCACCTAATTAGAGACTTCAATTTGCCCCCTGTGCTGTGATGATACCTTATCTTTGTTATGAGCTGGAGGCAATAAAAAATATCAGCACTGGTTGTTGACTAATACAGGCAACATCTTTTGAGGTAACTGTATCTAATAAGTTTATTGCATTTTCTCCAGAAAGAGGCTGTCCTCTGATAGCATGGGTTTAGGTGGCTGCAAATGCCAGGCTGAGGGATCAGGGGATTTTAAGTATTCAAGATTCTTACATTAATTTATATTTCAGGTCTCAGAGTTCTACTCGTCATAGATAGATGATAGGTACCTAGACAAATGGATAGAGATACCTATAAATATTATGGATGCTGTCTCTCTGAAGTCCTACAGACCTTACAAACAGATTCTGGGCCTCATATTCAGCAGTCTGCTTCATAACTGAAAATGAGAGTCTTCTAAATCCAATGGGTTAGGGTGGATGATGGGTCAGTCTTTCCCATCAGAGATACAAACCTATGCTAGAGACCCAGCTTAGGGCAATCTTAGAGCCTTCCTTAACAACTACTCAGGCTAGAAGTAATCAGAGTCCACATTCAGTTGGACGGCAAACCCATCTTCTTCCATAACCCAAATACCATTCAGTCAACTACTCAAAGAGAATAGATGTGTCTGAGGCACACCTGCCTTACCTGAACATACACCACAAGATAAATGACAAATCAAGAGAGATCCGATGCTCATTCTTTACCCCAAATCAGATACCCAGGAACTTTCAAATAGGGTGAAACAAGGGTCTTTGGTTTTCGAATACAGGCAGTCAGTCCACAAGGTTAATGAAATATTTCTCATTGTGATGGGGTTGTACATTGTAATCATCTTAAAAATTACACGAATATTTACAGGAATAATATCTTCTGTGTGCCCTGTAATCTAACCTCAGGGCACACCATTAAACCACATTATCATTTTCTCTCCTCATAAGGCTATAAATGAGGTAGTAAATATTAAATTAGGTAGTAAAATATTAGAACCAGGAGATAGATAGCTCAATGAAAATACTGAAGTGGGTAATACATTGGAATCAGAGGGACACAGTATTATAGCATGAATAAGGGTGTTTTCCTAGATTATAAAGTCCACATATTGTTTGGTGATGGTATGTTTTCAAATACTTTTCAAGGCCATGAGGATACTATTTGGGTTAGTTCAGGCTGGATCCATAGAAGATTTTGTGGGATCTGCAGCACATAAAATTGGGAAGGCTTTTTTCTAAAATAACACAAAATCAACCATGGAAATGAATATTTATTCAGAATCATAACTTATAACAAACATTAAAATGATGGCAGCTACAAAAAGCAAAAATTCCAAAAAAACACAACACATAACTTATGTAGCTATATAATCTGGAGTATGGAGTAAATATCCAAAGTGAAGGAAATAATGGTTTTATTTCAAATCAAAATACCAAATTTTTAAAAATTTTAGATACACATGTAGCTATGTGAACACATAACAAGAGCCCAAGAATAACAGCTGTCTTACCCAAAGATGTAAAATTGTAGACAGGTTCATGTTAAGTCTTCAGCACTTCTTATCATAACAAGTTTTTAAAAACAATAAACTAGTTTTTCTAAGATGTAGTCTCACAAAAATCTTGTTTTGAGTTAGAATATATTCATCCGTTTCATCCTATCGATTGTATTTAACCATATTTCAGTAATTGCCATATTTAACCAATGGGGGCTTTTTCTGTGATCCATTTCCAAATTCCCAGGTTTTGGTCCATCTACTCCTTCTGATAGTTTGGAATGACTTACTAGTTGATATATTAGTACTGGAATCAATGGGAACTTCTGTACAAATAAGCCGGATGCTAAAGTTTGCTTGATTTGAGACAAATGACCACATATTTTGAAATAAGACTCAGAATGTAGTGCTTGCTTTTTCTACAGTTTGTATCAAACTACATGGGCTCTTAAGCAGTAAGTCTGGACTTTAGAGTGACCAGACTGTGGATACAATGACTGTAGCTGCCCTTTACATGTGGTCAGACAGCTATAATAAGAAGATCCACTCTTGGTTAGTTATGAAGACAGCCAAAAGCCTGTCTGTTTTAACAAACTATTCAACCATTTTAAGGACAGACACTGAACAAAACTGAATTTCATGGAAGTATAGAATTGGTTATCCTGTTCAAGGATGCTGAAATATTTTCTGCATGCTGAAATGTTATTCACATAAATATAGACTGCATGCAGATAATCCATTTACTTTATTTTTTAACTTTAGACTATTTTGCAAAAGCAACTGTGGTTAGTTATAATATGCAGCAAAGCTTATCTAACATCTATCTTTGGTTCTATGTCTTAGAGTTACTTTTTTTCCAAAAATAAATAGGCATGGCAGGAAAAATAATTCAACTGTTTTAAGAGAAAACCCAGTATTTTATAAAAAACTAAGCAAAAAAATATAATCATGTTTCTTTTAGACTTCTTTTCTAACTATCTTGCTTAATATCTAACCCCAGTGCAATTTTAATATTGAAATGATTGTGCATACTGCATTTTCTTATACAGCATACACACAAAAAATGTCATAAAACCAAAGAGTACTTTCTTTTAAAAATCATTTAGGAATTAAGCATTCTAAAAATGTATTTGAAAGTAAAAATTGTGAAATATGCTGATGAAATTGACTCTGAAGAAGCATAAGAAAATAAACATGTAGTGATCTCTGTAGATTCTAGAGATCTTTAAAAAAAGTGAACATGTTGCTCAAAGTCTTTCCTTTTCAGAAAATATTTACATTGTAGAGAGAACTGTTAAAATGAGATTTTTTTTTTAAAACTAACATCTGTAAAAGCTCCTTGTTATGGTTTTGACTCTTGGGATATTTAATGAGCTTCATTTGTTAATGGTTTCCGTCTCTTTTCAAATATGATTTTTGCATCAAATAATTCTCTTTCCCTATAGCCGAGAGAAGGCCCTTTTAGATACTTTGCTTCAGCTGCTTCATAATCTAATCCATCAACAGCAGAAATTGAGAAAATAATTGCTTCTGGCAGGAGAACTTCCAGAATGAATTTAATTTTGTCATGTTTTATCCGAGTCAGCATGCTTTCATCTATTTGTTTGTAGATTTCCTGTAAATATTTCACTACTTCATCCAACTGATCATCATCTTCAAAGTATGTTTCAATACAGGGTGTGAACCTATTTGCATTCAAAAATGATTTCAGCCATCTGGATGCTTTGGTGCCTTTTAAAATGGCCAAAAGATGGTTTTCTGTTCCCTTTGCATTCACAATAAAGTCCACCAGGTTCTTGTTGGCTCGGTCCCGAGCAGCCTTCATCCGGTCAGGGAGAATTTTCTGGAAGGCCATTTTCTTGGTCTGGGAAGTCACAACCATTTGTTCCACAGTATCATCACTCTGGAGCTTCGGAAATCGATTCCTGAAGGTATCCTGTTTGATTGCTTTCCTGATTGGATAACTAATGTCAGCAGCATAGTACTCAAGGAAAGAGCCTGTAAAAGAGCCACAACCTATTCTAACTCTGTAGTCACAAATCAATGAAATGCACCAGTCGATACTTTCACTATACTCCTCCCTGGCTTTATCCACTAGTGCTTGTTTCTCCTTACAATCAAACTTTTTTAGTCTTCTGAATGGTACTCTAATGCCTTTCTTCTCAGGATTTATGTTTGCCTCAACAAAAAGCACACTTGCTTTCCTCTCTTTACGCCTGATGCTTTTTACTACTGCTGGCCAAAATGGGTATTTTTGATATTTAAACCAGACTATCATTCCTGTTTCAAATGAACGTGGCTCATAATTTAAAATGAAGCGTGGGAGTTCTTCATCTTCCTCATTGTCATCTAGTGCAGAAGCACTAACAGGATTTAGATTCGGTGACTTGTCAGAAGCTTGAATGTCTTCCTCAAGTTCCTCTAAATCCAGCCTCTGAAAACTTCTTTCATTATTCACAAGAAGTGAATAATCCAGGACAGGGTTAGAGGCACTAACTGAAGCCTGGCATTCCCCTGAACAACTTGCAGAGGATGTTGCAGCACCTATCTCTGATTCCACAGAAGGTTGATCCTGGGTGGCATCTGTGCATGGATTTGGATTTGAAGGACCTTCTCCAGGATCTTCAATATTCTCTGAGAATGTAGAACATTCAGAGGAAACAGCAGGGGTCTCTGAGCATTTGTCTTTTTCTTCTTCTTTCAAAGCTTTGGGCATAGTGACAATATCTGATGACAAAGATGGAACAAACTTTTCATCTTTAACATGTGCATCCTCTTCTTTGACTGTGGAACTTACAGATAAAATTGCTGATGTGTCAATCTTTTTCTTCTCTTTTTCATCATCATCTTCTGAAATTGAAGGGAAAGTCTGGCAGATGGGGTTCTGTGATGACTTTGTTTCCATTTCACTCCGAGTATCAATAGTTGTGTTCACCTGTGGTTTATCATCAAGCAGGGAATTACCACTCTCTGAGGATATTATCAGGGATGTTGGGTCTTTATTTTCCTCAAGAGACTCCTGTAAGTCCTCTTCATGCCTCCGATACTTTTTACGAGGGGGTGAATCAGACAGCTTTTGTGGTTCATTGTCAGATATCACAATGGTCTCTTCTTCATGAGAAATGCTTGCTTGACTCATTTTTTTTCTCTCATTCAGGATATCCAGTGCCACTTTTAGTGATCTTCTGTAAGCTGTTTCCTCTTGAGGTGAGGCACTGTCCTCTGACTGTAGCACAAGAGAGGAGGCAATGGCTTCAACTTGAGATTTCTCAAGAATCTTTGTTTCTGTGATATCCACTTCAATCTTCTCATCTAGTGAGAGTATTTGAACTTCTAGGGAAATTGTCTTTTGTCTCTTACTGTCTGATGAAGTTTCAGATCTGGACAAAACTTTCGCTGGCCATAACTGGTCTTTCCAATTGCACAGGACATACTCAACTTCCATGATGATTTTGAGTTGTATGCCAAGGAGCACTTATCAGAGGTTGAGGTGGCTTGCTGTCCTTGTTACTGCAAACACAGTTCCTACCAAAACAATACTCTCAACAAAGTCTCTTTTGTTTTAGGACTACAAAGAGTTTATAGCTTGTGTTTTGTCTTCTCCACTACAATAACCCCAGGATGCGTGAACACGTTGTTTGAATAGGACAATACCGAAGATACTGAAATGGGGGGAAAAAAGTATCAGCAAACAAAATTATTTTGTCAAAATAGAATATGAGCAATTGCAAACCAAGAAGAAATAAACTAGAGATAAGAATGCTCAATACAAGATCAGACAGTGAATAATGCAGCATAATTTAAGGGGAGATAGGAACTGGAAAATTGTTTTATAATATGTCAAATTCAAGAACTTGCACATATTTATTAAGGAGTTATGTGTATACATGTAGGCATAGGGGGAGGGCTTATGGTGGTGTTTCAGGGAACCTATATTATTAGACTCTGATATTTTTATCCCTCTACTATTTGACCTATGGCAGTGGGTCTCCAAACTTAATATGTATCAGAATCATTTGGAAGACTTAGATTTCTAGGCACCCTCCTGAAAGTCTTAATCAGAATGTCTGGGTTGAGCTCAAAAATTCATATTTCTAATAAGTTCTCAAATGATTTCAATGCTACATGTCCAAGAGGAACTTGTTGAGAACTAGTATACTAGCCAAATACACAGCATTATAATTTTTAAGTTGTAAGTGCTTTGCAGTTCTACCAAAGCATCCAGACAAACAAAACAAAGTCTGTACCTACTGCATCTATACAACAACATGCTGACCTTCTAAAAATCATAAGCAGAAGACAGAGACTCAGAATGGCTACTATGGACACTTACTGGACCTAGTGGTTTCAAGTATTTGAGAGCCAGATCATTGTCTGAAAACTTGGGTAGACACCTGAAAAGCCTCTTGCATAATTTTTGCTTAGTGGTTTTATACATTAGATTCTCAAAATGAGAAGTTGAGACATTTTAACTTCTTACATTAATTACAAATATTATGGCTAGAGAACAAGGATCAAGTTGAATTATACCTCAGATTTTCAACTGAATGTGATTTTAATATGAAATGTGTTTTTGAGTTTAAAGTGCATAGCTGCAAAGCATGAAGCAAAATATTCTTCATGATCTCAATAAGTGTTTAATGTGAAATATTTCATGAAATGGGAATAATCTTACCCTGCCACAAGAATTGTGGTAGTCTGGTCCTGTAATACAGCTGTCTTGATTCTTACTCCAACTGTTTGTCTAGCACAGCCTTCACCCTGCTGGGCACTTCTGTTGTTGTACTGTCTTTTGGGGGCTCACCTGGAATCACATGCAGATTGCCCAGGTCTCATGGAACTCTGATATTAACCTAGGATATCCAAAAGGAAGACAGGGGATCAAGGCAATAAAATTGAAAAGATGTAAGGAAATTTCCCTACCAAAACACTATCAAGTATGTCATTCTGAAACACAGAGACAAAGTGAAATCTTATCCCTGATGTAGAATGTCATGTCCTTATAATATGAAACGTTCTTTGAGACACATTTATATTATTTGGTTCATGATGAAATCATGTCTCTCAGGAAAAGTGTGAGGTCGGAATAGGAAAGAAGGAAGTAACAATTACCTTGTTCTACAAGTCAGAGTATAGATTTTCTATTGAATCCATATCAGTTATCATGTATACTTCTTTCTTTTTGATACACAAAATTTTCAATGGAACCACAGTTACACTGTATATGCTATCTATTAATACAAAATAATCTCATTGCTTTTTTGCCTACTTCAAAAAAATGATTGTCTGGAAGAAATTTAGGCTGTTTGACAAGCGACATCTTGTGACCAGAACCAGAACTGCAGCCTGCCCATAAGGTATAGGCAGGACCTGAATCACTACTAGATCTTTCTTATGGGAAGAGTATGGGAACTACTCTAGCCAGCCAGGAGCCTGCCAGTGCTTCTAGACTTCTCTATTCTAAACTTAAGGGTTCTGTTGTATGGGACTATAACAGGAATATGTGCCTTCAAACATAATGTTTCTTATTATAAAAACACCCAGAAACCCTTAAAATTGAAAAGATGCAAAAATATATATACCAAAGAAATTATAATTCTATACAAACAACCTCTATGACTATTCTGCATGTATCATTCTAGAATTATTTTACATATATAAATATCATTTCAAACTAGCCTTAGATTTCACTCAAGAGCATAAATATTTTCCACATGATGTTTTATAAATTATTTTAAGTGAAATTTTCTCAAGACTACTATATTTTAGCTCAACATTTCCTTTAAGATGTGAAAAATAAATAAGTATATATTATTAATTTTTAAAATAGAGAACAGTAAAGCAATCTCTGTTTCTCTAACTATACAAATAATCCTATTAGTAATTTGGCAGATATGCAATTCCAGATTTGGTTACACAGATGACAGTAACATATATACATATAAACTAGTATATTTATTTATTCTGAGGAGAGATAATATGATATATGCTATTCTATAACTTAATTTTTCATCTTAAACTATTTCTCAGGTATTTTCAACTCACATGTACAGATTCATGTTTGTATTCACCAGATACATAATATTCCATTATGTGGATTTACCATCCCATATAATATTTTAAATTGCTTATACAAATAAACCAAATATTGTGTCTCACTATTAACTTAGGTGATACAAAAAAATGGTTCTTGCTGACCATAACTGTATATGTGGCCTGAAATAATGAGCTGCAAGGAGGATACACACAGGAATATAGTCAACACAGCAACCAGGCTAACTATTTGATCAGGTCCAGGAAAATTTCCACTATTGGCAAAAGGCGGGGGATTATGGGAGCATGTCTCTGTGTTTGTCTATGAATGTTTATGTGTCTGAAACAAAATGGATATTATGTTCTAGCTTAAGTTTTCTTTCATGATTATAAAAACAATCATGAATAAATCCTTTCTTAAGATATGGAAATAGGTTATAAAATAGTATTTAAATAGTAACCTACTGACCCAGGAATGCTGAATGTTAAGAAGAGCTTATTTTCTCAGATTTCTTTCTAATCACCCATATATACATGTGTATATTATGTGTAAGTATCTTCACTCAACTACATATTTGATCTTATGTATATGTGACACACAGTCTTCTTATGTATCAATCAATTTACAGAAGTATTTCCATGCATGCTGTCAAAACATTTGCCAGTTAAATTTTTGTGTAAATCAATAAATGTTTAAAACTTCAAACAGAAACATAATGTCTAGCAATATACACATGGAATGCTAACTCAATAAATTAGTATGAACGGCCACGCTGCACTGACTGAAGCCTTAATTTAGAGGCTGTAATCTGATCACCCCTTCTCCCACTGTGGACTTATAAACATTGGGAGATACAAAAATTCCAGAGGACTAATTCCTTCAAAATGCCTGTAATTCTCGCAAAACCACACTCCGTTCCTACCACTCCAAGACCATCATCCCTATTTTTCACATCTATACTCTAGGGCCCTCAGAAGTCACTGGAAAATAATTAAATTTAAGACAGCCATTACCTTGAAGCTTCTTGTCAGCTGCAGCCTGGAGAAATGCAGCTCCTCCCCCAAGACTGGACAGGCACAGCTCACTGCCAAGCAGCTCAGAGAAGGCTCCACCCACTGGCTGAGATGAAGAGCAGAAGGCCCCTCCCTGAATTAAAGGACAGAAACGCCAAGACAAACTGCTGAAATGTTGAAGTATGGAAATGTTCCTTTTAAAAGAACTTTAAAGTGAAATGGCAACAAGTGTCTGTTTAATTTCCATTCAAATGCTTCAGTGGGTGATTTCTCAAAGAAAAGTGGCAGCAAATCACTTTACCATATGATAAAAACCTAGTTAAATATTTTTTACATGTTTTTCTTGCCTTCTCTAGCATCTTACTGCTACAGGTAAATTTAAAACCCAGCTTTGTCAAACTGCACTAAACACGACTGCTAAGGTATTGATTGTGAGGAAAATAAAAAGAGAGACAGAGAGACAAGGTGCAGAGACAGGAAAGTGGCTGCTTGACCAAGCAACCTCATTTATTTATACCAGTAGGCTACATTTGGTCATCAGTACCATAACTATGTTATTGTTTAGAGTATCAGTAAGGTTACTTATTTGCAGTTCCATTCCAGTTACAAAATGCAATGTCAGGAGCTTTGTGATGCTCTTAAGAAAGTTCATTGTCTAAAATTACTGTTAAGCACACAGATCCAGGAGCACCGGAGCTTGGTGAAACATTGTAGTTATCTAGCAAGCAAGTTTCTCTATTCCCAGGAATTTTGTGCCTAAGATCAAGGTTGAAATTGATAAAACCCTTAACACAGAGCTTCCTCATGAAGAACATTGCTACAGCGGCCAGGCATCCCGTGTCTTTTACATGGAAGTTCCCAGCAGCCAGGCATTCTGTGCCTTTGCACAGAAACTTCCTAGCCACCAAGCATGCCACAATCACTATGTTTATCAGAGAACCCAATCCCAAACACAGGATGCCTACAATTGATAAGGATTGTATTAAAACTGTCCACTATTTATGGGAGAATTGACTTCTTAAAAATTATTATTTTTATTATTATTTTATTATTTCATGACATATTATGTTTCCCCTTTTACTCAGTTCTCCTCTGGAATCCTTCATGGAGGTTTCAACAAATTCTTCACATACATGCTCAT
This sequence comes from Callospermophilus lateralis, assembly GCF_048772815.1. Classification (NCBI taxonomy): domain Eukaryota; kingdom Metazoa; phylum Chordata; class Mammalia; order Rodentia; family Sciuridae; genus Callospermophilus; species Callospermophilus lateralis. The sequence continues at coordinate 84,932,810 of NC_135325.1, read as the reverse complement.
TTAAAAAAAAAAAAATAGTTGTAGACAGACACCGTACTTTTATTTTATTTATTTTTTATGCAGTCCTGAGGATTGAACCCAGTGCCTCACACATGCTAGGCAAGTACTCTACCATTGAGCTAAGCCCCCAGCATACATGTTCATTTTTGATAAGAGGTTGAACATCATTGTTTTGGCAGGAAAATACCCATTTCATATTTTCTCATCAATAACTGGAAATTTCTCCTTTCTATTTTGTTGTTGTTTTTCATTTGAGCATTTCAATGTGAGGTGAACTAATTTTGTTTAAATTTACATGTCTTTACTTGTTTCTATATCTGAAACATTTTTTTAGTATTTGTTTTTAGTTGTAGTTGAATACAATACCTTTATTTATTTTTATGTGGTGCTGAGAATTGAACCTAGGGCTTTGCATGTGCTAGGAGATCACTCTACTGCTGAGCCACAACCCCTGAAATATATGTTATGCATCTATTCATCAAAATTCTCCTGCATTAAATCTATATTTCTGATTTAAAGTAGAAATTCAAGTTTTAAGTAACATTATCGATAATTTGCGGGGGGGGAATGAAGTATTTTATTTGGACTGTGTTTCACATAATACATAATATTACTCATATTTATATTATTACATTTTCAAATCTACATTTATATAAACATTAATGTTAGAACAATAAATAGAAATGAATTAATGAAGGTGATCTCTTGGCTGGTATATATTTTTTTGGCTCTAACAATTAGAGTAGGTAATGTTTGTGCTATAAATAATACTTAAATCACAGAGGCTCAATCATCAAAAAGTGTATTTTGCTGATGTCAAAGTTCAATGTATGTAATCAAGTGGCCAGAGGGGACTGTTCTAAGTAGTCACTAAGGGACCCAATTATCTTCCATCCTTATGGCTCTACCATCTTCTTTTGCCATGAAGTCCTTCAGTGCATTCTTTTTAACTGGCTAGCAGTCAACAAAGAGAGGATGGAGAGTCTTATGGATGGTTTGAAGGGACAGGACTGGCAAACGTCACTGCTGGCCACCGTCCACTAGCCAGAATTCAGGTGTGAAGCACCAACTGCCTTAAAAGCTGGGGAATATACTGTCCTTGTCTTACCCTGAAGATAATTTAACAGTTTGGTTTTCTCTGCCACGGGACATTTTCTCTTACATTTTTAAAAATATATATCTGTTATCCATTTAATGCTTTTCTACAATCAAGTATCATATTTATAATGAACTGGGCATAAATTGCTAGTTGCCTACTTAATATCTACTTTTTTCATTCTTCCTCATGAGCAGAACTCCAGTTATATTCTAGGTGGCAGTATGAGCTCCTAAAATATTATTTTTTCCAGACTTTCTCACTGCACACCATGGAATTTCTTGTTTACAAATACAAACAAATATTGTTGTGAAGATTAGATTCTAATCAACGGGGGATAAATAATTTTTATTAATTTTATATTTTTAATTTTTTTCACTTTCTCTCATTTTCTTGATTTCTAGAAATTGCTCATGATAGATACAGTTAGGACAACCATTCTAAACCAAGAAGTGACTTAGAAAAAGGATGTAACTCACTAGGGATGGATGATCTTGAGCTCCTGAATAATGGGACCACCTCATTTCAATCTTGATGTGGTGGAACAATGAACTTCTGTGTTACTTAAGTCAATGTGTTTTCCAGTCTGTTTCTAATAGTAGAATGAAGTACTTGATCTTATAATCACCACAAACAAAAAAGTCATTATTATTGTAGAATTAATCCTTTCTAAGTATTTCTATGTAATTTAAATAGGATTATTGGGCCAATGTGAATATGGGTTTATTTATTTTTATTTATTATTGCTTTATTTTTGTTCTTTTAAGTTATACACATACAGTAGAATATAACTTGACTTATTTATGCAAACATGGAGTATATCTTATTCTAATTAGGATCCCAGTCTTGTGGGTGTACATGATGTAGAGATTCATTGGGTTTATTTAAAGGAAGAGAGTTAATTGATTTTATGTTTCATTATATATTTTTTTGTTTTCTCATTTCAAATATTTGGAAAAAATCCAAATGCACACAATATATGGTCATTAAATTTAATACATTACTTTCTTGTGTTTGTTATTTTCATTTTCCATATTGCACATAAGTTAGGAAAGGTGATTTTCCAGAAAAAGTGAAAGACAAATTCCATGTTTAATATTTTATATTTAATTGTTAGGAGCAGGAGTTGGAGAAGAATTATAACCAATAATAATAAATGCTAATATTATGGTAATAAAAATACATAATATTGATATATAAAACCTAATACCCAAAAAAGTTCTGGGTTCTATTCTCAGTACTTGATATATGATTTCATTTAATTATCATATGATTATTTCATGGAGGACAGTCCCATAAGTGATTCATTCTTCACAACAACAGTAATATTAAAAACATTAATGTTTTCTTACCATATTCCAGGCACTCTGCTTGTACTCAATATACCTCACCCATCTTGATTCTCACAAAATCTGTTTGAATGTATTCCCCCCAAACTTCATGTTTTGGAAATAATTCCCAATGTAAAAGTTGAGATGTGGAACCTTTAAGAGGTAGTCAAGTCACGAGGGCTATCACCTCATGAATATATTGATTCTATTACTACAAGAGTGGGTTAGTGATTATAGGTGTGGGTTGGTGATAAAAGCATGAGTTTGGCGCCCTTCTCCCTTTCTGTGTGCTCCCTCACCATGTGATACTATCTGCCATGCAGTGACACAGCAAGACCATTACCAGATGCATTTCTTTGTTGTGGACTTTCCAGCCTCCGGAACTGTTAGCTAAACAAATATGTATTGTTTATAAATGATACAGCCTCAACTATTACATTATAGCAGCACAAAATGGAATAAAATAGTGGGTATTATGAGTATCCTCGTTTTGGAGATGAGGAATTGGAGAGGTTAATGAATTTTTACAAGGATATCCAGAGAGTATTTGGCACATGTCAAATTCTTTGACATCCCTGCTGCTTTGACTCCAGGTTCTATGCTCTTAATCACTAAGATACTTATATCTTCCTCCTCGTAAATGGAAAATACTCTGTGAATGTGTATGAGATGAATGGATGAGGGAACACATGTATTTAAAATAGTTATATGCCAGGAGTCAATGGAACTTAGAAAATGCTGTCCCTGATTCTGCATCTAACCTGCCTCCCTCCTCCCTTTCTCTTATTCTCTCCTATTTCTCTATACATTTAGCTATTACAGAGTTTAATATAACCTAACAATCAATGGAATGAGTGGCATTATATCATCTTTGTGAAATTCTATTGATTAGCAAGGCATAGGGCTGCGGTTGTGGCACAGTGGTAAAGCACTTGCCTCACACATGTGAGGCACTGGATTGGATCCTCAGCACCACATAGAAACAAATAAATGAATTAAAGGTATTGTGTCCATCTACAAATTAAAGAAAAAATTTTAAAAAAGAATTAAGGTGCAGGTTCTATCCACACTCAAGCAGAAGAGATTATACAAGGATGTGGGTCTTTTAAGGTTTGTCTGCCACAATGCTCTATGACTGCATTTATATGACATTTTTAAAATGATAAAAGTAGCCACGTGCAGTGGCACAAGCCAGAGGCTTGGGAGGCTAAAGCAGGAGGATCATGAGTTCAAGCCAGCATCAGCAAAAGTGAGATGCTAAGCAACTCAGTGAGACCTTGTCTCTAAATAAAATACAAAATAAGGCTGGGGATGTGGCTCAGTGGTCGATTGCCTCTGAGTTCAATCACCAGTACAAAAAAAAAAAAAAAAAAAAAAAGATAAAAGTATAGCAAAAGTAAAAGTTTAGTTTTCCCTGGTGTATATGTGGGGGAGGGTGTAGCTATAGAAGGACAGCAAAAAGAAGTTGTGAGGGTGATGAAATTTTTGTCTTCTGATTACGATATGTTTATATAAACATAGACATGTTAAAATCCAGAAAATTGCACACAAAAAAGTTTGAGTATAGTATATGATACTTTCAAGTATGATTTTACTATATTCTATTCAAAAAATAAAAAATAATTAGAAATATGGAATAATAACCATTATAGAAACCCTTTATATATAAACTTTAGAAATCATCTGTTTTTCCTAAAGCATATTTAGTAGAAACAAAAGTAACACCCATGTTTATACACTATTGAAAATCACTAGTCCCATTTTCATTTGATATATTTAGGTTTAAGAAAATCTCACCAATAACTTAATAATTATAAATCTCTAGATAACTTACAAAATTATAATTTTCTTTCAGCTTACCAGAGAACTTAATTAAACTGAATACCAAAGAATAACCAGCCCTTTAAAGAGAAGCAGGATGTCTTTCATCTTTGCCAGAGCATGGAGACAAAAGGTATCTGCCATTACAAGCAGGTAAAAGGAAATCACTTAAAATCTTGGTGCTTGGTGAATTTTTAGAGATAAAGCATGGGCTAGCTTTTCAGTTTGGAATATCTGAAGTCTCCAACATTTATTCACTCATTCCCTGGTTCTTTTTTATGTTTCTTAACCAGAAACTCAAAATGATGATTAGGGAATAAACAAGAGGCCTAATGACTCTACTATGAAGGTGATCTGGTTGTCACATCTGTCACCCCACTCATCACCAGGGTTGATATGGCTGATGTGGTTGGCTAGGTAGGTCCCATCCTCCCTCACTGAACCATGTGCATCCTTCCTGAACCTGTGCCTTTGATGGAAAAGGACAACCTTCTCTGATAGAGAAGGACCATTTTTTGGTCAAGTGCAAATGAGTAGATGTGCTCGCCTTGGTAGAACCTCCAAACATTCTCTCAAGTGTCCACTGATTCAGGTTTGTGAGACACAAGCTGCTGTTGTGAAGAGACAGATATCTCAAACACTTAAACTCAAACCTTTCTACAGAGAGCAAAAGTGTTAAACCAGTAGAGGAGAAGCAGCAATTCTCTTTCTGGACAAAGGCAAAAATCTAGTGCTTCTGGGGGAGCAATGGGGACAAAACTCATCTGCCTGGGGAGGGAAATAACAGGAAACTTCCTCATCCCCAGGACAAAAGCAGATATCCATTGCTGCTGGAGAAAAGCAGAAACAAAACCCCTCTACCCTTAAGGAACAGCAGGAAATCCTCTTGGATTCAGGATGGTACAAGAATAAAAATCAGTGGTCAGCTATTGCTGAGGCAGAGGCAAGAAAATTTATCTTACAAAAGAAAGATACAAATCAGAGGTTAGCTGCCATGGGGGAAAAGACAGATGCCAAGGTAGTCCTATTCTCAAGGTCCAGGTGCACAGGTCTCTGTAAATTTGAGTCTGGACAGGACAAGATACAAAACTCCCTGCCTTACCAGGCACCTAGTGCCTAATACTCTCAGCAGCCTATTGCTGAGAAATGGGCAAGAGGATGAAGACAGACCCTTCTCTGGTGGCATAGGTGTGAAGGAATTGCTGAAAATTTAGGATGCAAAATCATGGAGAAATAACCTCTGTCACTCCAAGCTCTACTTGAAAAAAAAAATAATAACTATGTTACGTAAGCCAGATGATACAAAACCAGAAAAATAACCTCATATGACAAGTATAGAACTACATACCATTATCTTTCATAATCACAGAGAAATTGTTAACAAAGTGCTATTAATCAAAGCCAATGATACAGAAAAATGACAGTATAACTAAGTGGAGTTTACCCTGGAAATGTAAGGACAGTTTATCATAAACAAATCAACTGATGTATCTCACAATTATTAGTATACTAAAAAAGAGGAAAAGGCATCTCATTTGATGAAGAAAAAGCATCTAATAACATTTGGTACATGTTTATGATAAGCACACTAAACACACCATGAAATACAAGGATCTTCCTCAACCTGATCAAAAGTATCTACAAAAAAATCTCTGTAATTAACACTGTATTTGATGGTGAGACATAGAATGCTTTTTAATAAAATCAAGAATATGGCAAGAATTTCTGCTTCTACAACTTTCTTCGACATTATATTTAAGATCCTAGCCAATAAAAAAGGCCTGAAATTAAAAAAAAAAGATTGGAAAGGCAGAAGTAAAACTATTTGTAGACAATATGATGATCTATGTAGAAAATCCTAATGAATCTATCAATAAAGAAAAAAAAAGATAAAAGCTACTAGACCTAATAAATAAGTTTAATAGTATCACCAAATATAAGTTCAATATAAAACAACTAATTTTATTTTTTTTACAATAAAATCTGAAAGTTAAAGTTTAAAAAATGTACCAATTATAATTTCTTCAAAACAGGAAATGCTAAGGAAGAAAAAAAATCCAGCAAATATGTGCCAGACTTCTATGTAGAATACTTAATATACCAATGAATGAAATTAAACATCTAAATAAACGTAGAAGTATGTTATGTTCACGGACTGAAATACTCACAAATTTTAGGATGTTTTTCCACCCTCTAAATATATTTTTTCGTACCAGAGATTGATCTCAGGGACACTCAACCACTGAGCCACATCTCTAGCCCTAGTTTATATTTTATTTAGCGACAGGGTCTCACTGAGTTGCTTAGCAATTTGCTATTGCTAAGGCTGGCTTTGAACTCGAGATCCTCCTGACTCAGCCTTCCCAGCTGCTGGGTTTACAGGTGTGTGCTACTGGACCTGGCTCTCTAAATACATCTTATCTACAGAGTCACTGCAATATCAATCAAAACCCCAGCAAATTTTTTGTAAAAATTGAAAAGATAAATAAAATATATATGGAAAACAGAGGAACTATAGGAGCCAAACAAATTCTAGAAGGAAATACAAAAGGTAGAAGACTCACACTAAGACTACAGTATTAAAGACAGTATTGTTAATTAGCATAAGATTGACATACAGATCAATAGAACACAGATCAGCAAATATGGTCAATCAACTTTTGAAAATGGTAGTTAAATGGAGAAATGGTGGTCTTTTCCATAATTGGTACAGGAAAAACTGAACATTATAAGCACAAATATTCAACTTGACCCCTTAACTAAGACCACAGATAAAAATTAACTCAAAAATGGATTACTGAACCAAATGCAAGCCCCAAATCTATAAAATTTGCAAAAGAGAAGAAGGTAGAAAGTCTTTGAGACCTTAGATGAAGCAAAGGCTTACTGAGATACAAAAAGCATGAGCTATTAAAAAACAGACAAATCGAACTTGAAAACTGCTTTTCAAAAAAATCAAATGAATATCACAGAGTGGAAGACAATATGTGCAAAACATATTTCTGATAAAGCACGTGTATCCAGGATATATAAAGTACTCTTAAAATTCAGTAAGATTAGAAGCTCAATTAAAAATAGAAAATAATGTATTTATATTCTATTTAGACACTTCATCAAAGATGATGTATGAAAAAATATGAAACATGAAACATATGAAAAATATTTAACACTATGAGTAATTAAGGACATTCAAGTAAAACCAGAATGAATATCATTAACAACTTTATAAGAACAGCTGATATTAAAGAGAAAAGAAAACCTAACAGTATCAACTTCTGAAAATGAGGCAGAGCAACTAAAACTCTTATAAAATTTCTGGTGGAAATGTGAAAATGTCAAACTGCCACTTTATAAAATAGTTTTGCAGTTGTTAATGTAGTTAAATATATATTTACCATCCACCCAGAATCCCACTACTAGGTATTTACCCAAAAGAAATGAAAATTAGGTACCCACAAAGATCTGTTTTAGGAATGTTTAAAAAACTTTAATCACAATCACCAAAAATGATAAAGCTACTGATAAGTAGATACACAAATTCTAGAACATCCATACTTCTCAGCTACACTACGGAATCAGCTACTGATACATGCAATAGTGTGGGTGAAGAGTAACCCCCCCACACACATATATCCAGATGCAAAAGCCTACATAATTTATTATTCCATATATGTGATATCCTGGAAAATGAAAAACCATAGGGACAAAAATCACATCAGTAGTTGTCAAGGAATTGGGGTGGAGAGAGGGTGCTGACTACAGTGGGGCAGGAAAGAACACTTTTGAGTTAAGGAAATATTTTCTCAATTGCATTAGTAGTTACATGACTGTCAAAGCTCAACAAACTATGCACTGAATAAGCTAGTGAATTTAACTGTATCGAAATCATACCTCAATAAACCCGAGTCTTAAAAAGGCATCTAATTAGAATAGGACCTATAAAAAAGACTTGTATTTTATTCTGAGCATAATGGGGATACATACAGATATTTTGATTTGTACTTTGGATCAATGACTGCCAAAGAAGGCTGTAGGTAACCACAAGTTATGTGTAAAATATTCCCTGGAATACAGAAAGAATATATTACAAATTCAAAGTACTTCAATCTCTTCAATTTTTATTAACTTCTACCTTTGAATTTGCTTTAAAGTAAAGAGGAGGCATCTAAGACACCTGATTTTTGACATGGTTATATAACTCCTCCTGTAAGTTCATATTGTCACTATATTTTTTCATGAAAGGTTGGCTAGCACATGACACTTTTCAGGAAACCTGATGATATAAAAATCCTCTAGCTTATGAAATTTGTCCACAGTGGCAGAGCTTTTAACTATACTGAAATTATCATATGCCACTTAACTACTTGGATGGAAGCAAAGGAAGGAGGAACATACGAAGGAAACAGAGAATAGATGCTAAATTCTACAATCTGGTGACAGAAATTAGCTTAAAATAAGTCCCCAGTGAAAAAACAGAAGCTGAATGAAACACAAGAGATAAACTGGTTATAGAATAAAAATCAATATTTAGTGCATTAAGTGTAGTTACAACATCACAAACATCATGCAGGGGCCACAGCAAGAAATCTTAGACATTTAACAAATATGCAAAATATTCAATAACACTTAAGGCCGAGGCATACACAAATAACAAAGGAAATTGGCTGTAAACACAGTTCAATCTTATTAATACCCAGTGACAGAATATCAAGCTACCTGAAGAGGAAAAATATAAGGGAGAATAAAAACTTACAAAGGATGAATATTCCAAGTGCAGAAAAAGGCAAACCAGAGAATGAAATATTACTAGTGTCAAAAGGATTCCATAATCTCTGACCAAATGTGTGACAGAGAAAGTATAAAAGAAAAAGAAAAGCAACCAGTGACTTAAGAGATTTCAAGGGGAAAAAGTTCTCATGTTTGGAACTTTGTATTCTGTAGGCAAGCTAAAAATTAGAGTGCCAATGGATAAAACTATTAGGAGTTAATACTCAAGATGATGGAATGGGAAAAATTTTTAAAGGAATAAAACTAAAGAAAGGTTTATGAGGGCCTTAAAACACCATCATGACAGAGCATATACAAAGCTCTATTATACTCTGGGTATCCAAATACAGTGTTCTTCCTGGCACTAACAAGCAATGAGAAAGACCTTTCTTAGATCTGCCTTGAGAAATTTAAAGAAAAAAAAATGAGTACTATCATCAAATCTTGCCAACCTCTGAGATACCTGCAGGAAAACATCCAAGCAAGATCAAAATCATTCTCATCACCACTCTGATAAATGGAATTCATCAGTACCTTTCAGGACGAGATAAGAGATACTATTACATATCAAATTTTAGTCTAAACGTCAGTTTGTCAGGCAGTCATTATGGCAAGATTGCTGTATGTTTCAAGTTCTAAAACAGATACAAAGACATGGATTTGAGATCCAGGTTTAACTTTATTTGTGGACTAAAAGGATAATTGGTGCTACCAAATTATTGTGAAAATATATTGTGAAGTTAAAATAATTTTAAAAAGCTTAGTGACAATCTAAGTGTGTAGCAAGAGGTAAATATGGATGTAGAAAGGAAGGGGAAAAGAAAAAAAAAGTTCAAAATGAACACAGAATAACTGGATATGGGTATAATTCATTGGCACATCTGGATATAGACCAGAAATGAATGGATGAGCTCTTAAGTCATCTAGAAAAGTCTTTATGTCACTGTGTTTGACTGCCTAGTTTAACCAAAAAAGTGTTGCTTTTAGAGACCTCTATTGCCATAGGGCTACTTAATAGTTTCTTCCTTCTGTGGCTTATTCATATGCTTCTGCAAATTCACAAATATGCTTGAATAAATAATTTTGGATACCTGACACTGAAGGATGCTCATTAAAAAAAGAAAAACAAATAAAAAAGAATACCCAAAGGAATATCTTCTGTCAGAGGAGAAGGAAAATGGAGAATGGAGAAGGCAAAATGCATAAAGGATAAATAAATACTTGGCATCAGTCCAAAAAACATATTGTGGTTTTAGAAAATATTTAAAAATTCAAAATAAGTGAAGCAGTTGTATTATGTCCTAGTATTTAGCCCTGAGTATAATTATTACCAAAAGGGAATAAATGTGTATGTTGTGGTTTCATGGGAAGTTGTCAAGGAGAATTGGAAAATACATCAGGGACACCATTTCTGATACTGAGTATTTTGGTACTGTGAGGTGTCTCAAAGTTTATTCTATGGGAATCCTATTTTAACTTGTCTAAGCTGCCAGTGCTGCTCTACCTACTCAAGACAGCCAAACATAGATACTTGGATCTGTGTCTCCTAGACTAGCCCAGGTAACAACACAATAACTTCATTAAGAAATGAGAGATTTTGGATGGCTATCATTGCTATGTATTGTCAGGATTGTTGTCAAGGACTTATTGAGAGTCAGTTAGTTGGCTGGGACATGCAAGTCTGAAGTAAGTGGCCACCATTACAACTACTTGTTTAATTTCTTTATGGGGTTTAGCATACCCATGTACCTCAACTTGTGATGGGGCTACATCCCAGTTAACTCATCATAAGTTGAAAATATCATAGTGGAAAATATATTTAATGTGTTCTGTAGACATTATGTGATATGAAAACACAAAACAATATACAGAAACACTGCCAACAAAGTCTCCTATAGAGCACTGATTGTTTCCCCTCAAGACTCCATGGCTGACTGGGAGCTGTGAATCACTACTGCTGCCTAGCATCAAGAAAACGTTGTCGCAGATGCAAGACACTGCTGCCAAAGACACCACTGCAGTGCCTGGAGGTCTCTTCTCTGGGCACCCAGTTGCCTCGGTTACCTCAGACGCTACTTCCAAGGCTACCTCCATGGTCTCTGCCGCTGAACTGGAAATATCCTGTCAATCAACTGCTGCCTGCACTGCTACCGCCATTGCTGCTCCCTCTGATTCCACTGCTACCAGCCTGAGGTCGCCTGGGGGGTCTTCTTTCTGAGTGCTGCTGCCACAGAAGACACCACTCCCCTGGATGCAACTGAAGCCACCACTGCTGCTGACATCTGGAGATTGCCTGGTGATGCTACCCCACGGCTGCAGCAGCAGCACAGCTGCAGCTGCCACTCTGCCTGCTGACAACCACCCCCACTACCGCTGATATCCTAGAAGACTGCTTTGGGGGAGACCCCAGGTTTGGTTGCACATGGATGCACCCATTTTGGGACATCAGCCAGAGCCTGGGGTCCAGGTGCCAGCAGGTTTACCACCACAAAAGCCTCTGTCTGGGGACTCCCGCCGGGGCCTGCAGGTCCAGTGGTGGGGGTGGGGGGGCTGTTGGTTTGGAGGAGCATGGGGTCTTCCTGCTGGGAGTTCTGGTGGCCTTGTCTTGCTGCTGCATCTTGGGGTTGCTACTTTGCATGAGTGTATCCCTGTTGGTCTCTCTGCAAGTAGGAACAACACTGAAATCTTGGGACTGCAGTGTGGCTGAGCCTAAGGTATCTGAAACCTAGATTGGTGGAATAGAGACTGGGTCTGCAAGGGCTGACCTGGGTTCAGTGATCCCGAGAGATGTCAGAGACAGGGATGAGAAATTGTTGAACACTTTCAGAGACAGTTCGACTTTCCAGCAAGATTTATTTTATTTTATTTTATTGATTTGCTAATCTTTCTAACATATTTGGAACAGGATGTTTTTTATGCATCATATGTGGAGGACAATGATATATGAATGGTGTTTTGCATTTTTATTGTATTCTTATATCTTTAATTTTTTTCTCTTTGTTCGTATTCTTCCTCTCTCATCTATTTTCTTGGATTTTCTTTGCAACGTTTCTCCAACCAACAGCCAATCTCTGTCGGCTCCTTACTCTAACTATGAATTTTTACTTCTAGCTTCTCTCTTCCGCCCTTGCGAATATCACATACTATACTACCTCTGTTCTGTCATCCACCATTTGAAATTATAAAACATTTAAACAAATTTTCTGTTTGTACTATAGGTAGTTATTGAACTCATTATTTTGGTTTAATATGAGAAAGCAGTAGATGCCTTAGTAGGAACTATTAGGATCAAGGCTATATATTGTATATACTGGGTGCTGTTGATATTGTTTCAACATTAAAGGCAAAGCACTGGAAACCTTCAGGGACACTATAGTTCTATAGGGTAGGATTTATGCTTCCTTAGATCCATACTTCTAGATGGGAAAACACACTAACAACATGAAAAAACAAGGGAATAAAGTGCCCCAAACAAACCAATCAGATGCTTTAACAAGAGAAGCCACTAATAACAGTAGAAGAAATGCCCAAGAATGAGTTCACATTGTACATAGTTAAATTTATATGTGAAGTAAAGGATAGTATAAGGCAAGAAATCAAAGAAAAAAATACAGGAAGTGAAAGACCACTTCAATAGAGATTGTAAAAACAAACAAACAAACAAAAAAAAAACAAGCAGAAATCCTTGAAATGAAAGATTCAGTAAACCAAATTATAAATTAAATAGAAAGCATCACCAACAGATCAGATCACTTGTAAGACAGAACCTCAGACAATGAAGACAAAATATATAATCTTGAAAGTAGAGTTGACTATGCAAAGAAGGTGGTAAGAAACCATGATCAGAACATCCACAAATTATGGGATAATATGAAAACACCAAATTTAAGAGTTATCGGAATAGATGAAGGAACAGAGACACAAAATAAGGAATGTACAATCTTTTCAATGATATAATAGCAAAAAATTTCCCAAACCTAAAGAATGGAATGGAAAATCAAATACAAGAGCCTTTCAAGACCCCAAATGTACAAAATTACAGCAGACCCACACAAAGACACATTATAATGAGAATGACTAACACAGGATAAAGATAAAAAAGAGAAAAAAAATACATATAGGGGGAAACCAATTTGGATCTCAACTGATTTCTCAACCCAGACCCTCAAAGCTAGGAGGTCCAGGAATAATATATTTCAAGCTCTGAAAGAAAATGGATGCCAATCAAGAATTTTATATCCAGCAAAATTAAGTTTTAAGATTTGAAGATGAAATTAAAACCTCCCATGACAAACAAAAATTAAAAGAATTCACTACTAGAAAGCCTATACTACAGAACATTGTCAACAAAATATTCCATGAGGATGAAGTGGAAACCAGCAAAGGGAGGATCTACACTAAAAGGGCATTCAACCAAATGAGAAATTAAGAAAAATAAAAAAAAACAGAAATAAATAAAAATGACAGGGAATACAAATCATATCTCAATAATAACCTTAAAATGTTAACAACCTAAACTCATCAATCAAAAGACCTAGATTGGCAGACTGGATTAAAAAGCAAGACCTAACATTAGGCTGTCTTCAAAAGACTTATCTCATGGGCAAAGACATCTACAGGCTGAAGGTAAAAGGATGGGAAAAAACTTATCACTCATATGGATTGTGTAAACAAGCAGGGGTTCCCATTCTCATCTCAGATAAAGGAGACTTCAAACCAAAGTTAATCAGAAGAGACAAAGAAGGACATTTCATACTTCTTAAGGGAAGTATATATAAGGAGGACACAACAATTATAAATATTTATGCCCCCAATAAAGAAGCATGTATGTACATTAAAAACAATACTTTCTTAATTTCAAGAGTCAAATAGGCCATAATACAATAATAGTGGGTGACTTTATCACACATCTCTCACTACTGGACAGATCTTCCAAACCAGAGCTAAATAAGAAAACTATAGAACTAAATAATACAATCAATAATTTAGACTTAATAGACATATATAGAATATTTCATCCATCCACAAGCAAATATACTTTCTTCTCAGCAGCACATGGCTCCTTCTATAAAATAAACCATATCTATACCACAAAGCAACTCTCAATAAGTACAAAAAACAGAGATAATACCCTTCATTCTATCAAACCAAAATGGAATGAAATTATAAATCAATGACAAAATAAAAAAATACAAGCTACTGTAACAAATGGAGACTAAATAATACACTATTGAATGGATAGTAGAAGAAATCGAGGATGAAATAATATATCCTTAGAGGTAAATGAAAACACTGATATAACATATCAAAATCTCTGGGACACTATGAAAGCAGTACTAAGAGGAAAGTTTATTGTATTAAGTGCATTCATTAAAAGAATAAAAAGTCAACAAATTAATGACCTAACACTACATCTAAAAGCCCTAGAAAAAGGAGAACAAATCAATACCTAAACCAATAGAAGACAGGAAATAATTTAAATCAGAGCTGCAATCAATGAAATTGAAATAAAAGAAACAATTGAAAAAAATTGACAAAACAAAAAGTTGGTTCTTTGAACAGTAAATAAAATAGATAAACCCTGACCATGCTAATGAGGAGAAAAAGAGAGAAAACTCAAATTACTACAATATGAAGAAGGAAATATCACAACAGACACATCTGAAATACAGAAGATAATGGAAATTATTTTTGAAAATTTATATTCCAATAAAATAGACAATATTGAAGACATAGACCAATTTCTAGAGACATATGACCTTCCCAAAGTGAATGAGGAGGTTATGCATGATTTAAACAGATAAATTTCAAGTAAAGTAATAGAAAATGCCATCAAAAGACTACCAAGCAAAAAAAGCCCAGGACCAGATTGATTCTCATCCTAGTTCTACAAGACTTTTATAGAAGAAATAATACTAACACTCCTCAAAGTATTCCATGAAATAGAAAAGGAGGGATCCCTTCCAAACTCATTCTATGAGACTAATATCATCCTGAAACCGAAGACATATCAAGGAAAGAAAATTTCAGACCAATATCATTGATGAACATAGATGCAAAATTTTCAATAATATTCTGGCAAATAGCATACAAAAACATATTAAAAAGATAGTGCACCACAGTCAAGTGGGGTTCATCCCAGGGATACAAGGTTGGTTCAACATGTGGAAATCCATAATTGTTATTCATCATATTAACATACTTAAAAACAAGAATCATATGATCATCTCAGTAGATGCAGTAAAAGCATTTGACAAAATGCAGCACACCTTCATGTTAAAAAAAACTACAAAAAATAGGGATAGTAGGAACATACCTCAATATTATAAAAGCTATATATGCTAAGCCCAAGGCCAGCATCATTCTTAATGGAGAAAAATTGAAAACATTCCTTCTAAAAACTGGAACAAGACAAGGATGTCCTTTTTCACCACTTCTATTCAACATCATCCATGAAACTCTAGCCAGAGAAATTAGACAAAAGAAAGAAATGAAAGGGATACAAATAGGTAAAGAAGAACTCAAAGTATCACTATTTGCTGATGACATGATTCTATATCTAGAAGATCCAAAAAATTCCACCAGACAACTCCTAGAACTAGTAAATGAATTTAGCAAAGTAGCAGGATATAAAATCAACACCCATAAATCAAATGCATTCTTATACATCAGCAACTAATCCTCTGAAAGAGAAATGAGGAAAACTATCCCATTCACAATAACCTCAAAGAAAATAAAAATAAAATACCTGGGAATCAATCTAACAAAAAAAGTGAAAGACTTCTACAATGAAAACTACAGAACACTAAAGAAATTGAAAGAAACCTCAGAAGAAAGATCTCCCATGCTCCTGGATAGGCAGAATTAATATTGTCAAAATGGCCATATTACCAAAAGCATTATACAGATTTAATGCAATTCCTATTAAAATCCCAACTGCATATTCATAGAAATATAAAAAGCAATCATGAAATTTATTTGAAAAAAATAATAGACCCAGAAATGCCAAAGAAATTCTTAGCAAGAAAAGTGAAGCAGGAAGCATCATAATACCAGACAAAAACCATATACTACAGAGCAATAGTAACAAAAATGGCATGGTATTGGTACCAAAATAGACTTGTAGACCAATGGTACCGATTAGAGGACATAGAGACAAACCCACATAAATACATTTATGTCATACTAGACAAAGGTGCCAAAAACATTCACTAGAGAAAAGATAGCCTATTTAACAAATGGTGCTGCCAAAACTGGAAATCCGTATGCAGCAAAATAAAATTAAACCTGTGTCACTCACCCTGCACAAAAATCAACTCAAAGTGGATCAAAGACTTAGACACCAGAATAGAGATCCTGAACCTAAGAGAGAGAAAAAAAGAGGCCCAAATCTTCACCATGTCAGCCTAGGATCTGACTTCCTTAACAAGACTCCGAAAGCACAAGAAGTAAAATCAAGAATCAATAAATGGAATGGATTCAAATTAAAAAGCTTTTCTCAGCAAAGGAAATAACCAACAATGTTGAGTAGACAGCCTACAGATTGGGAGAAAATCCTTACCAAATGCACCTCCGATAAAGCATTAATCTCTATGATATATAAAGAACTCAAAACACTTAACACCAACAAAACAAATAACCCAATCAATAAATGGGCTAATGAACTGAACAGACACTTCACAGAAGAAGAAATACAATCAGTCAACAAATATATGAAAAAGTGTTCAATATCTCTAGCAATTAGAGAAATGCAAATCAAAACTATACTAAAATTTCATCTCACTCCTGTCAAAATGGCAATCATCAAGAATACAGAAAACAATAGATGTTGGCGAGGATGTTGTGAAAAAGGTAGACTCATACAATGCTGGTGGGACTGCAAATTGGTGCAACCACTATGGAAAGTAGTATGGAGATTCCTCAGAAAATTGGGAATGGAACCACCATTTGACCCAGCTATCCCACTCCTCAGTTTATACTCAAAGAACTCAAAATCAGCATACTGCAGTAATGCAACCGTGTCAATGTTCATAGCAGCTCAATTCACATTAGCTCAACTATGGAATATCCTAGGTGTCCCTCAATAGATGAATGGATAAAGAAAATGTGGTATGTATACTCAATGGAATATTACTCAGCTTTAAAGAAAAATGAAATTATGGCATTCGCCAGTAAATGGATGGAGTTGGAGAATATCATGCTAAGTGAAATAAGCAAATCTCACAAAACCAAAGGCCGAATGTTTCCTCTAATATGCAGATGCTAATTCACAATAAGGCGGAGGGGGGCACTAAAGAATATTAGATTAGGTAGAGGGAAGTGATGGGAGGGGAAGGTAGGGGATATGGGGATAGGACATTATTTATGTATATATGTGACTACATGATCAATATGATTCTGCAATATGTATACTCAGAAAATAAGAAATTATATCCCATCTATGTATGATATATAAAAGTACATAAATGCATTCTACTCTCATGTATAATTAAAATAAATTTTAAAATTAATTAAAAAAGGAAAAATAATAATTAAAAGAAAGAAAGTATGTTGTACTTCACATTCAAGCCTGGAAAATACCCAAATTCAAAATTCAAAGTATGGATTCTACTGAATATCAATGGATTTTGCACTGTTCTAATAGGGGGTGAGGTGGTTTGTATGTGTTTGTGTGTGTGTGTTCCATAGGACTTTCTGTATACAAGATGATGTTATGTGTGAATAGAGATAATTTACTTCTTTCTCTTCCAATCTGGGCACTGTACCAATACCACACTCTTTCATTGTTACAGCTTCACCATAGGTCCTACTATCTGATAAAGTTAGTTTTCTACCCTTGCTCCTTATAAAGGCGAAAAATTATAAGTTGAAGCATTGCAAGCTGAGGACAAGCACTAGAATGTGTAGTTTTAACTTAGAATGTTATGGCACTAAACCAGAAACAAAGTACATTTTATTCCATATTCTCAATATATTTTTAATATAAAAAGTTTTATAAAATGGGGAATAGTCTTACTCTCTGTCACAAGGATTGTGGTGGGTCTGGCACTGTGATCCAGCTGTCTTGATTCTCAGTCCAACTGCTTGTCCAGCACAGTCTTCACCCTGCTGGGTATTTCTGTGGTTGTACTGCCTTTATGGGGCTCAACTGGTATCACATGCAAATTCTCAGGTCCTATGCAACCCTGATATTAACCTCAGCTGTCCAACAGAAAGAGGGGGAATTAAGGCAATAAAATGGAGAAAGTATAAGGAAATTTTCCTACCAAAAACACTAGCAGGTATATTATTCTGAAACACAGGGATGAAGTGAAATCCTATTCCTGATGTAGATGTTATATCTATTTTTCTCTCATTTTCTTATAATATGAAATGCTCTCAGTGACACAGTTATGTTATGCTGAAATCATCTCCCTTTAGAAAATAATGAGGTGAAGACAGAAGAGAAGGAAAATAACATCTGCCTTATGTCTATTTTGGCCAGACTTTATGAAGCAACATTTTTTGGTTGTTGTTTTCTGTTTGAATCCTTGGGTTGGGGCTTTATCTCTTAGACACACACACATTTTTCAATGTAATTTCAATCACACTCTACATGCTTATAGTCCACTAAAACAAAATATGTTTCATTACTCTGTTGGCTCACTTTCATAAAAACAGTTGTCTGGAGAAAATTTAGGCTGATAAGCGCCATCTTGTGACCAAAACCAGAAATATCACTAACACATGCTTGTGGGAGAGGGGTGGGAATTATATCCTGCTAGCCAGCAGATTTCTCAGGCTTCTAGAATATACTATGTTCAAATTTAGAGCTTTGTTATTCACTACACAAAAACAGAATCCAAATATCTTCACCTGCAATGGTCTTATTTTTTTTAAAAAAAAAGAAACACCGAATGCTTACTGAAAATGAGAAAAATATAAAAATTATACTTTGAGAAAGAACACTATTATTTCTTGTATATCTTTCCAGAGTTTTCATTACATATGTACATTAATGCATATCATTTCAAGCCAGTTTTTTACCCTGCTTAAGCTCACAGTTTGAACATTTTTCCATATTAGTAAGTATTCTCAACATGATTCTTCAATGAATCAGTTCAAATGCAATTCTCCCCTCCCAACTTTGAAGCATTTTATCTCAATCTTTTTTTTATGGTTATGTCTAAATATATATTAAAAATAATTTAAAAACAGAGATAGTAAAGCTTGTTATATCTCCTCAACTACACAAAAAACTCCATAATGTGTGTGTGTGTGTGTGTGTGTGTGTGTGTGTGTGTGTGTGTATAGTATCAGGGATTTAACCCAGGGACATTTAACCACTGACCCACATCCCCAGCTCTTTTTAAAATTCTGAAACAGGGTCTTGTTAAGTTGCTGAGGGCCTAAGTTGCTGAAGCTGGCTTTAGAACTTGCCATCTTTCTGCCTCAGCCTCGGAGCTATGCCTTATATATATTTTTTCTGATTTGCTTATGCATACTTTATTGACTTAGTTTTTTCTCCTTAAACAACATACAATGCTGCTTTCCATTCTGAAATTTGTTTCGCCTAATACTACTTCACAGACATCTTTTCTTCTTCCTTTTTTTTGGGGGGGTGGGGGTGGGGATTGAACTCAGGGGCACCTGACCACTGAGACACATCCGCAGCCCTATTCTGTACTTTATTTAAAGGCATTTAGAGACAGGGTTTCACTGAGTTGCTCAGTGCCTCGCTTCTGTTGATGCTGGCTTTGAACTTGTGCTCCTCCTGCCTCAGCCTCTGGAGCTGCTGGGATTATAGGAGTGCCATACCATGCCTGGCCACAGACATCTTCTGGAATCACTGAGTTCATACGTTTATTTTTTTGTCTATATAATGTTCCATTCAATGGAAGTATCATGCCACATAGTAACTTTTAAAACTGCTAATAGAAATAAACCAAATCCTCTTTCAGTCTCACTTTTAAACTTAGATGATATAAGAAAAATGATTCTTGCCGACCACAGCTATACCTGTGGCTTGAAAGGATGATTTGCAGTGAGGATACAGGCAGGACTTGAAACAGTAACCAGGATACCTATTTGACCAGGTCTGGGAAAAATTCCACTAATGGCAAAAAAAAAAAAAAAAAAAAAATGGGGGTCAGAAAGGAGAACATATCTGGGTACCTGTGAATATTTAAGTGTCTGACACATAATGTGTATGTTGTTTCAGCAAAATTTTGTTCTTTTAATTATAAAAATGATCATAGAAAAAAAGCAGTTCTAAAAAATGCTGAAACCAATTAAAATACATTTTTAAAAACTTAGCAATCTGAACACTGAGAGATGCTGTTAACACCAGAGCCTAGTTCCCCCAATAAAAATGCAGATTTTTACAAGTGTTATCACTCAAAAGCACATCTGAATCCCTTTCAATGTATATGTACATTTATCTTTTTGTGTTTGTATATGTCATTCATTTTCAATGTTTACATTTTTCTATCAGTTATTTTGGGGTAGAATATTAATGTTTAAAAATGTAATAAAATGTGTAACAAAGACAGAAATATGAAATTCCATGTAAAAAATTAACATGTACAGTATGCCTCACTGAAGTCTTAATTTTAGAAGCTGTAATCTGATCACCTATTCCCACACTGTGGACTTTAAAAATATCGGGAGAAACAAAAATTCCAGAGGATTAATTCTGTGCCAGTAACAGCAATTCGACCAAAACCATGTTTCATTCCCACCTCTCCCAGGCAACAATCTCTTAATTTTTTTTCACCTTAACACCAAGGCCCGAGAAATTCCCAGAAAATAACTAGTTTAAAGACAGCCATTACCTTGAAGCTTCTTGTCAGCTGCAGCCTCCTGAAATGCAGCCCCTCCCCCAAGACTGGCCAGGCACAGCTCACTTCCCAGCTGCTTGGAGAAGGCTCCACCCCCTCCTGTGATGGGGAAAGCAAGGGGCCTTTCCCTCAATTAGAGGGAAGAGAATCGCCAAGTTAAACTGAAATTCACTTAAAGGGAAAAATGTTCATTTTTAAAGCACTTGAAAGCGGAATGGCAACACGTGTCTCTGTAATTTACATTCAAACCACAAGGATGGGTGATTTCCTTAAAAAAAAGTAGAAATGTCTTTAGCATATAATAAAGACCCAGCAAAGAGTATGTTTTGTATATTATCTGATTAGTTTGGCACCTAATTTCTACAAATGATTTTAAGACCCAGCTGGTCAAGCTCCATTTATAAGACCCACTAGGTCCTTATTTCTGATTGCAGTAAATTAACACATTATTTTGTGGAGAATTAATTCTCTACAAATTCTTTTGGTACTGGGCTATGCTACTTCTCTTTTTTATTCAGGTCTTCCTATTTATCTTTCAGAAAGTTTCATAGATTTTACAATTATAATTAATTCTAGATATAAAAATCAACCAGAAGTCCTTAATGAGGTATATATCTGAACATAACTGAAATTTTAAAAAAAACATGCTAGGGTAAAACACAATAAAACAATGTTGAAAACAGAATAGCTTGCTAAGACTGTTTTCAATGCAAAAATATCACTATCCTAAAGCAGTTTTTACATATTACTAAGAAATAAACAGCAAAGTAAAATGGGCAAAGAACACTATTTTGAGGGAATAATTCTGTTTACTTTCTGTGAGCAAGATAATCCAATGCAACCACAGGTATCTCTGTCCTTCTTGTGTAGTTACAAGTCTGCAAGCTGTTTGATTAGATGTGCTTAAATTACAGGTTTATAAAGCCCAATTGATTTTTATAATAGTCAATGCCCTGCAACTTTTCCCTTGTACTAAAACTGGCATTTGTCTTCCATTTACAATTCCATTTACTTTATATCAATTTGTTCAGTAGAGAAAAGGAGATGCTGTTTATTATGGCTTCTCAAAATTCAAAATAAAAATTAAAACTGACCAATATATAAAAGATATTCACTTTCCCTAATAAAGAGATGTAAATGTAAATACACCTTAAATAGACCTGAGATGTCATTTTTCTGCCTAGTTTGACTGAAAAGAAGCAAAGAAATGACGCAGTGAACAGTCAGCGAGAAAATGGACGCTTTCACACTCATGCCCAAGACAACAAATCTGGGAAGAAGGCAAGATAAAATCAGAGCCAAAGTCTATCTGACCCCCAAACATGAGGATGTTCACTTTCTTCACCAGTAGTCACCATGTCCTGGGCCTGGAATTCTATCTCTTCAGCAAAATCAAAAGATGATGTTATTTACTTTGAGATTGTGAGGAAAATGGAGAATATAACCCCAGAGTCAGTACAGCTTAATTTCATGTTCCTGCTGGGTAACACGTGCTGAACTATGACCATCTTCAGTAACTTACCATACTCATTCATGAACTCTTTCCATCTCTTACATTCTCACACAAACTTAAAAATATTTTGGTGGACTATGCTTCTGCAGTGAGTGTATCTACATGACAGGACTCACTTGGCCTTAGAACAGTTATGACATGTCTTTTTTTCTGTTGCTTGGTCTTGGCAATAACTTCCTTTTCAGATATGCCTATTCCTGGACAAGCAATGAAAATCATTTTTCATGCAATAAAGTGCCCATTTCATTTCACCCTTATTAACAATTGGCAATTCTTTGTTCCTGTGCTTTGTTGTTTATAATTACCGATTCAATATGGGAAACTGTGTTTCTATCATCTTTTGCTGAGCTTTTCCACAAAATCCTTGAGATTAAGACAAAAATTAATATTTTTATTCCTTTAACTTTAAGGTTATTTCCTAGGAAATGCTAAAACTTACACACTGATGATTCTGAGGTTTAGGTCTCTTACAAAAATGCTTGCTAAGTTTCAAAACATAAATGCTAAAATTTTCAAACAACCCCATCCATGATCACATGAACAGGTAAATGTATCTCCTGCCACATTCTACCAATTCAACTTAGAGAAACGGTTGTATTATGATATAACTTTTCCTGTAATGAACAGAGGAAGAAAACCTATTTGCATTGAGGACTCTAAAGAAAGAAGAAGCCATCATTTTTCCAGAGTTCTATAACAGCAGGGTCAGGCTGGGACAACATTATTCTATAACCACTCTAAAAGGGACATCAAGGATTCTTTAAACAGTCAGGTAAGAAGTCAGACAGTTGTGGGTTTGAAGCCTTTATTAGCACTGTAGAAAGAAAACTTCTAAATCCCTGACAACTATTTAGGTGGTCATATCTACATTCTATTACAAAGATGCATGGACACAAAGATTCATAGGTAATGTGCATCTCTGATATTAACCTAGGTTATGGAAATATCAAATATTAAACTACATTTATGATATAGTAATAAAAAACTGTAGATACCTGGTTTTCTAGAAAGCAGTGTTTTTTGAAGACATCTTACTTAAGAGCCTTTAGAGTAAGTAAATGGTTCTTACTTGCTGTAGCCTTTTTATTATTCCCCTGAAACTTCACAATAGCTTGAACGAGGTGTTTTCAGTGAATGATAACTGGATTAGATTAAAACATGGCAGAAAAAAAGATGAGATAAAATGTTTACTTGGCTATGCTTAAAGAAGGCTGACCAACAATGGGGAATAGAGATAAGATACAAGTCAGAACAATAAATTGAATTGACAGAAGAGTTTTGAGACATACTTTGGGGGCCAGAAACAAAAACAGTTAAGCACTACACAACACAAACCCATACCCTGTGTTTATTTCTTCTTTTGTATAAGAAGAAGAGAATGTGTATAGGAGAGTCTTTGGCAATTAGGGATGTTATTTGTGTGCCTGGGATATCAGATCCTTTTGGATCTCTCTGAGTTATCATAAGTAATGCAGGATTTTAATGTTTTGCAAGCTGCTACTGCTTCCTGTTTTTCCAAGGCAACCAGACAGTGGTATTCAATACCAACAACTTCAATAAAAGCACGACCTTAGGAGTCAGAGTTTTATGATGGTTGCTGGGAAATAATTAAATGTGTTAAACCATTGCAAATGATATTCTAGAGAGTACACAGATATCTAGGGAAGGTCATAAGACTTTAAGAAGTCTTAGGAAATCTCTGTAACTACATTATCTAGTACTTGGTGATGACAATCTAGCATAGCTGTTAAGGTTCTGAGAGTAAGCCATGGGCTGGAACCTCAAGTAGACACCTCTAAAGCCTCTTGCATGATTTCTTCATAGTGGTTTAATACATTCTCAAAATGAGAAGTTATAACTTTTAATTAAAAACACTGTGGATGCAGAATGGGGAGCCAAATGAATTATACCTCAAATTCTCAATCAAGCATAATTTAAATATAAAATGATATTTCAAATTTAAGATGCTATGACTGTGGATTGGGAGTATAGCTCAGTGGTAGAGCACTTGCTAATATGTGCAAGGCTCAGTGATGGATTCCCAGCTCCACACATACACAAAAAAGATGCTACAACTGCAAAGCAGGAAGCAAAATAAACTATCCTTCATGATCTTAAAATGTTTTCATTGCGCTGTTTTATGAAATGGGAAGAGACTTACCCTCTGTCACCTGGATCGTAGTTGGTCTGGTCCTGTGATCCAGCTGCCTGATTTTCACTCTAACTGCTTACACAGCAGAGCTTTTACCCTGCTGTTCTGGGGCTTAACTGGATTCACAGGCAGATTGTTCAAGTTGTGTACACCTCTGGTATTAACCTAGACTGTCCAAAAGAAAGACAGTAAACAATAAAATGGGAAAAGCATAAGAAGGGAAAAGCATAAGAAAATGTGCTTACCAAAACTCTAATAGGTAGTCATTATGAAACACAGAATCTCTGATGTAGATGTCATGTTTATTTTCCTTTGTGCTGTTTGAGTGTGTGAAATTCTTTCTGTTACACATTTATTATTAAATTCATGCTAAAATAATCTCCCTCAGGAAAATTAGGAGGTGGAGACATGACAGAAGGGAAGTAAAAACTTCTTTGTGTCTACTATGAGCAAAATGCTGTGTAGCTACTTTCAATACGTTATGTGTGATTCCTCACATCAGTCCTTGTGTGGAGGTTTTTCTAGTATACACATATAACTTTCAACAGATTTTCAATCACACTCTACTTACTGTCTCAAAGTAGGCTAAAACAAAATATGCTTCATAGCTTTGTTTATCCATTCCATAAAAATGGTTGCCTGGAGAAAGTTTAGGAAACCAGGAAAGCGCCATCTTGTGGCCAGAACAAGAACTGCAGACTCTTGGGTCCTTAGGGAACTATAGTCATCTAGACAGTAGCCTTCTTTGGCTTCTGGAATTTTTCATTCAGCTTAAGAAGTTGTGTGCATGTGTTATACAAAAATAGGATTATAACGTCATAATTTTAGTATCTATCATTATAATATCTCTTGTGCACATTGCATATCTTCCATCTTTTGAATTTCCAAAGACAAAAGCAAATCCCTATAACAATGGTTAAAATATGTATTGAAACTCTATATATAATTTCTTTATTTTTCCTACAAATACTTATAAATGTGTATGGTTTTTGAAACCAGAACTTGTATTCCTTCAATAATATATCTGGTCATCTTCAATATCAATAGCTATTTTATTATCTTTTTATGAATTACTTTACAATAATTTTCTATATTTCTAAAATATTATCTCATTTTCTCAAATGCAAATAATTCCAGCTTTTTAAATTTTTTTTTAGTTTTATTTTTTAGTTGTTGACAGTCCTTTATTTATATGTGGTGCTGAGAATTGAACTCAGTGTCTCACACGTGACAGGCAAGTACACTACCTCTGAGCCACAGCCGCAACTCCTCAAGCTTGTTTTTTAAAAATGAAGAAATAAGCCTAAAGTGTTCTGTCTCTCCAACTCCACTTATATTTACAACTTAAAAAGTAGCATTATATTTCCAGATTTCACTTGCATACACTGTATGTATTCTTTTTTGAAAAAGGTGGGATTATATGATGCAGGCCATTCTGCAATTTGCTTTTAAAAAATATACACTGGATACCTTTTCTTCATTGAATTTAGATATGGTTCTTTCTTTTTGTGGGTAAGTAGTATTCAACATTAAGGGTTTACTATCCTACATTACTATTCCACAGTACACTTTAAAATTTTTCTTAATTTTCAATAGTATATAGATGAATAGCTTCTGCTTGAATGAATAGTCTAACATTTAAATTGTAACAACAGAACAACAACCAGGTAACTAGCCTTCTCAGATCTACAGAAAAACCAAACTTCAGTTAAATACAGTGGAATGTGTGTGGGTATTTCTTCAGGTATTTTAACATAATTTATTATTTCCCTTTCAGCTCCATTGATATACACAGAGAGTCTGGAAGTTCATAAAATTTAAATAAGAAAATACACTTCATCAGAACTCCAGTCCCTGCATTATACACTACTTATATTTTAACTTAATCCCTTTGATTTTTTTCCTTCATCACACACATATACAAATATTCAAAGTTCTTTATTCAATTACATATTTTAACATCTTTTCATTTTTTAAAAAATAAATTTATACCATTTTGGAGAAGATAGCCCCCCCCCAAGACTTTATATCCTCACTGCAGTTTTTTTATGCTGATACAGATACTACACATTTAGTGAAATAGTGAAGGAGAAAATTTATTGTTTCCCCCCTTGATAGCCTTTATTACTAGACATCCTTTATTACTAGATATAATTTGCTTTATTGTATTCAGATATATGAATTACTTATGGTCTCTCAGGTATGTTCTATATTATCATACAAATAGGAACATACCATTCTCTCGATAGGTAGAGATGTAGACAAAGATCACCTTTTGCACATCATTAAACAAAACAACTCTTAAAATACTGCGTATCCACTGAACAAACAACCAAACTCCCAATTCTCTTAGGTACTTGAAACTGCGCAATTGTACGTTACCTCAGGTCACTATACAAACTCCGACAAAACAATGATTTGCTTGAAACACAACACAATCAAAGACATATAAAAAACAAAACATCCCTAACAAACAACTTCATTTTCATTTAGGATTATCATAACTGTTTTTTTCAAAATAAGGAAAATTGATTTCCCAAGTTTTGTTTCATCGTTTATTCTAGCCAGTACTGGTTTTTAATTGAAACAAAATGCCTTCTTCAAAAGTTAGGTTTGTCAACCGCGTGAAAAAAAATTTTTACTCCCCCCTCCCGCAGGTGTAATCTGATCACTACCTCCCCCACTGTGGACTTCTAAAATATTTTAAGGAATACAAAATCCAGATATTAATTCCCTCACAGAAATAACGACTCACACGAGGTAGTGATTCCCTTACAGAATCAACGACTCACACAAAAACCGACTCTCCTTTCCCATTACGCCACATCAACACTCTCTTCTCTTTTCACCTTTACACCAAATCTTCTAGAAGTCTCTGAAAATAACCAGCTTTTACGACAGCCGTTACCTCCAAGCTCCTTCTCTTCAACGGAAGCCTGCGAAGCCTGTAAGTAACTCGGCTCCTCCCCCACGACTGGCCGGGCTCCGCTTGCTTCCAAGCCTCTAGAAGAGGCTCCGCCCCCTCCCTGTGATGGGAAAAGCGGGAGGTCGTTCCTTCATTCAGAGCGAGGAGAGTCATTAAGTCAAACCAAAACACAGTTAAAAGAAAGAAATGTTGTTTAAAACGAACTTTAAAGTTCAATCACAAGATATGTCTGTTCAGTATCAATTCAGACCCCCTAGAGCGAGTGATTTCCTTGGGGGGGGGGGCGGAAAGAGATTCCATGTCTCTTACTTATATTTTACAGAAGCCATTAAAATATTCCTAACGGTTTTTGTGACCCTTTTGCCCTTTATTTTTGGTAAATGTAAGATCTATTGATTAAACTACCTACCAAAGGATGCTAAGGATGTTGGGATTTTAGTGAATTAATACTTATTTTAGGTACAATAGATTCTTTACACTTTTTAATTTGAGCCTGGGACACAGTATATTTTTCTTTTTTTTGAAGTTTTTAAAAAACAATTCCCTTGGTCATTTCTAAAGAAAAACCCTCAAAGGCTGATTATACTGAGTCGTAAAAACATTATATGTATCTGTAAGACCATAATAAGCCAAAGTAAAATATCAATAAATATGGAACTCCTTTTCAATGCAAATGATTGGATACAGTAAAAATATCACTGAGCTAGTTCCTTTATTTCAATAAGAAAGAAATTCACAACACAGGGAAGAAAGTGGCATTTAAAAGACTGGGAAGAAAGGGAAAAAAGTCTGCAGTGACTCAAGCAGACAATTCCCAACTTTCTTCCTTATTCTTGTGCAACTTTAAGATTCTCGGCTACTACACTAGAGAGATGTTTCTTCATTAATGAATTATTTTGCTTAAATGTGGAGTTCTGTTACTCTCATTTCACTCCCACAATAAGCTATATCCTGCAATTTCCCTTCCTTTCTTAACCCTTTATGTCCCGTCATCACATTTATGGAACACCTATAAAACTTAAATTGAACAACAAATATACCATTTAGGGTAACTTTAAAATAGTTAGGTTTTTGGAGTTCTGTACTTCTGAGAAAAGTAATAGATGAATGATTTCTGATAATATTCATTAATATTATGAATTACATGTTGATAATAAATTATATATGAAGCTCTAGATTATTTTCAGCCTATTTTAACATACTTGTGTCAGTGTCATTGCAATATTCACAGAGTTGAAAACTTGAAACTTAATGGAATAATAAAGCCAATACTTGGTTTGTTTTATTCCAACTTGTTCATCATTTTTTGATCACTGTACAATTTTATGTTCTCACTAAATTACCTCAAAATGTTCATCATTTTTTGATCACTGAACAGTTTTATGTTCCCACTAAATTACCTCAAAATGTGATAACGAAAACAATGAATAGAAATAAATCATTTGACAAGAAAAGTTTAATTAGCTCTAACGAAAGTTGTCTGAAATAGTGGTCAGTTCCTCCTGAGGCTCTTTTAATATACAAAGCATTTTGATTCTCCCAGATGAAAGTCTTTTTATTTTTCTCCTCTTGTATTGTCTACTATAATTTATTTTCCCCATCTTATTGAAGTGTAATAGACAAAAGTGTATATATTCAAGATGTACAATCTGATGATTTGTTATATGTATAAAATTTGAAGTGATTATCACAAGGCAATGAACATATCCATGACCTTACATAGTTCCTGTTGTGTGTGTGTGGTATGGTAATAATACTAAGATCTATAGTCTGTGGAGTTCTGTTAGTCTGATTTCACTCTCACAATAAGTTCTATCCTGCAATTTCCCTTCCTCTCTTAACAAATTTCAAATATATACTATATTATTATTAAAAACATCCACCATACTGTACATTAACCTTCCAGAATTAATTCATCTTATAACTGAAAGTTTGTACCCTTTGACCAAAAAACTCCCTGTTTTCCTCAACCTTGATTCCTGGTAACACCATTCTACTCCATTTTAGTGACTTTAAGTTTTTTAGACCTCGCATATAAGTGAGGACATGTAATATTTATCTTTCTGTGTTTGGCTTATTTTACTTAGCATGATATTCACATCATCTGTGTTGATAAAAATGGCAAGATTTCCTTCTTCTTTAAGGCTTAATAATATTCCATTATACATATACCACTTTTACTTTATTCATTCATTATGGATGGACACTTAGATTCCTTAAATTTCTTGACTATTTGAATAGCACTGCAGTAAACCTGGGAGTACAGATGTCTCTTCAGCATACTGATTTCATTACCTATGGATATATACCCAGTAGTGGGATTTCCCAATCATATATTAGTTTTGTTTTTAATTTTTTTTAGGAAACTCATGAAAGAGATGTACCAATTTATATTCACATCAACTATGAATTATGGTTCCCTTTTCAACACATCTTTGTCAAAACTTTTTACCATTTGTATTTTAGATAATAGCCATCCTAACAGGTATGAAATGATATGTTTCTTTTAATAAGTTTTTTAGTTGTAGATGGATACAATATCTTTATTTGTTTACTTTTTTGTGGTGCTGAGGATTGAACCCACTGCCTCATGTGTACAAGGCAAGTGTTCTACCACTGAGCCACAACGCTGGCCCTGAGATGATAAGGTGGTTTTGATTTACTTTGTTTACCTGATGATTACTGATATCAAGCACCTTTGTCCATTTATATATTGTGTAACTTGTTTGATTTTTTTACTATTTAATTTTATCAATACCTATATATTTGGGGTATTGATATTTCATCACATATATAGCTTGCAAATATTTTCTCCTACGGTTGTCTTTTCATCTGATTGATCATTTCCTTTGCTGTGCAAAAACTCTTTAGTTTCATATAGTCCCACTTGTTCATTCTTATGACTTATAAGTTCCCTCAAGAGCTTTGATATAATTTAAAAAATGAAAGCTTCTCAATACTGAAATTCTATAAAACAGTTTGTATTCACAGCAATCTCTACAAGATTGTCAAAGCAGTTCTTCTCATGTGTATCAAGGACATAAGACTAGGGATCATTGTTTATTAAAACAGTCTTCAAGAACAGAGAACTTAAATTAACAAGACTTTTAGAAATGTTGCTATTTAGAACAAAAAGATTCTTATCTGACGTGTTTCTTTTTATTATTTTTGATATTATTTTTATTTTCTTTGCTATTTAAAAACTACTTTAAAAGCAGAAAACATAAACATGTCAAAATTTAAAATATTGACAATGCAAATGTTGGTAAAGATGAAGAGCACTTGGAAGGTTTATAAAATGGTGATAAGATTGTAAATTGGAACTAATATTTCAGGAAATGTTTTGATCTTATTGCCTAAAGCTGAACATTATGGAGGACACAGAGAACCATTTAGAGGTTTAAGTAGAAGAGCAGCATGTCTAAATTGACAGTAGAGAAATAGTTCCCAGAGAAAGCTATGAATACTTCAGGGCATATATAAGACCATCCAGTGTGCATAGGAAGTCAATGTTTCTAAATTCTTTGTTTTTCATTTTGATTTATTTTATAAAAATCTGCTTAAACACATTCTTAAATGCACACAATAAAGTATTCGTACTATGACACATTACACATGTTGTAACAATCAAACTATTGGGGTGAATATCAATATTTTTCAAGTCATGGTAGGTTAATATGTGGCAAAGTAAGATTTACAACCCACATGCCTCTCCCACTTCTCCGTGATTTGCATGGTTTGGCATTATCATCTTATAAAAAAGACTAATTAGTCTAAATGTACTAAATTTCCTACTGCTCAGAGAAGCTAACATTACTCCCATTAAATATTTAAGATAATAATGAGAAATTGAATTAGAAAAGGATTGGTTCTTGCAGTTTAGAACAAGCTACAAAATATGTGGACATACAGTTACTCTATTTGTACTACAATAATAATAACAACAATAATTGTGATTTTAAAAATATCAACCTAAATTTAATTTTTATTTTCTGTATTTGAATTTGATATATTGAAAATAATGGATATACCTCAGAATTTGACATATTGAAAATAATGGATGTACATATTGAAAATAATGGATATAACTCAGAGGTATAGTGCTTGCCTCACATTCACAGGACCCTGGGTTCCATCCCCAGCACCACACACACACACAATTTATGTTTGAATGCCTGGAAAATTCCTAAGAAAATCTGAATCTGTGAGGACAAAGTATCAAGCATATCAAGTTGTGGCACAAAAATCTTTGTTTAAATTCTTACTTAAACATAAAATTATTTAATTTTTTAAAGATAAAAATAAAATTAAAAAATAAATATTGTATGTGTATTATATTCTAAGATGTTAAGAGGTTAACTATATTTAGTTTCAATTAAACCTTTCTCATATGTGTTTATGTATGTCCATATATTTATGTGGTTCTGTATATTTCAATACAATATACAATGTGATGTTAATTTAAATAGTAGTTTAGGAGCAATAAAAATAAAAGAGTTAAACAATTAAACTGAAAAATAATCTTAGAATATGCAATAAACTGAAAAGCTTCTCAGCAAAAGGAAACAATCAATTACATGAAGAGAGAGCTTACAGAAGGGGAGAAAATCTTTACCACATGCTCAGATAGAGCACTCATCTCTAGGATGTATAAAGAACTAAAAAAATTTAACACCAGAAGACCCAAATAACCCAATCAATAAATGGGCTAAGGAACTGAACAGACACTTCACAGAAGAAGAAATACAATTGATCAACAAACATGACAAAAAGTTCATTATCTTGAGCAATTGGAGAAATGTAAATAAAAACTACTTTAAGATTTCATCTCACTCCAGTGAGAATGGCAATTATCAAGAATACAAACAATAAAAAGTTTTGGTGAGAATGTGGGAAGAAAGGTACACTTATACATTGTTGGTAGGACTGCAAATTGGTGCAACCACTACGTAAAGCAGTATAGAAATTCCTTAGAAAACTTGGAATGGAGTCACCATTTGAGCCAGCCATCCCACTTCTTGGTTTATAACCAAAGGACTTAAAATCAGCATATTATAGTGACACAGCCACATCAATGTTTATAACAGCTTAATTCACAATAGCTAAACTATGGAACCAAACTAGATGCCCTTCAACAAATGAATGGATAAAGAAAACATGGTACATATACATAATGGAATATTACTCAGCCTTAAAGAAGAATGAAATTAGGGCATCTGCAGGTAAATGGATAGAACTGGAGGATATTATGCTATGTGAAATAAGCCAATAACAAAAAATTAAAGGCCTAACGTTTTCTCTGATAAGGGGATGCTGATTCATAGTGTGTGGAGGGTAGGGAAGAATGAGGAACTTTGGATTGTGCAGAGGGAAGTAAGTGAGGGGTGGGTTAGGGTTAGGGTTAGGGTTAGGGGTGGGTTAGGGTTAGGGTTAGGGTTAGGCTTAGCAGAATGAGAAGGTGTGCTCCATTTGTGTACAATGTGCTCCATTTGTGTACAATGTGTCATGTACAACTAATTAGAACAAATTAAGATTTTTTACAAAATTGGATAGAATAAAATTAAGTTTAAAAAGGTAACTTGTATCTTTATGTTGCTCTTAGATTCTTCATTTTAACAAAAGTTGCAATTTTTATTTGTTGTACTTCATTCTGTTGAGTTTGTTTTAAATATTGCATTGTCTCTACAAGTAATTAAGTATCCACGAATATAACTGTTCCTTGCTGTAAGGAACCTATTTTCTAATTTTATTGAAGCAGTCAGTTTTCCCTGATAGCCTCTTTTATTTTCTTCCCCCAAATCTGACCCTAAATTTAGAATAATAAAACTATCAAGGTATCTTGTACACTGAAATTATTTTTGGCAGCTTTCAGATGGCTAGAAAATAATAGAAAAAGCACGCTCCCTCACATTATAAAAGGAAGAATGAAAACTAAGCATATTTAATGTGCACCATATTTTATGATGAAGTCCGCAATACTGGAAGAACTATTATTTTTCAGATACATGTTGTGGAAAATGGTCAAATCAAAAAAGAGAAAATAGAGCTCTCCTACATTAATTTTGTATAGCTAACTGGATATTGATATAAAGATATTTCAGTATGTCTTGTGTGATGTCACAAACCTGTAATTCTAGCTACTTGAGAGGCTGAGGGAGGAGGACCACAAGTTCAAAGCCAGCCTCAGCAACTTAGCAAAACCCTATCTCAAAATAAAAAATATTTTTTTAAAAGGGGTTGGAAATATAGCTTACTGGTATATCACCCCTGGGCATGTATATGTGTGTGTGTGTTTCAATGACTGTATCTTTTTAGAATAGTTAAAAGCATGCTATTATTCATGTGTGCAGGAAGTTACAATAACATAAATTTATGTACAAGATTTCATTTTGGGTTATTGTTTATGATAATTGTGAGCCACACTTTATGGGAATGTTTTGAAAGTCTAGAGATTTGGCAATCAAATTCATAAAGTTTTCTTATACTTGCTTATAGCAATTATTATCTAAGCCCTTAACAAAAGGTCATGTTGGGCCCATGTGTTTATGTATTATACCCATCATGGAAGTCAGTGCTCCTCCATTCTGATATATTTAATTATTTTACTAAGTTAACCCAAGCCCATTTACTTTGCATCCCTCACCCCATATAAGCTTAATGTCACCTGTCATCACTGACAGGTCAGGGTGTAGGCTTCATGGAAGAAAGTCATAAGAAACTCAGTCTTAGAGCCTCAGCGAAACAGATTGAACATAGGATCTGAGATTCAAAATTTCCCAGGCCATTTCAGTCCAGAAACAGAGAACTTCAAGAATTCAACTGTTAATCTCAAGACAAATTGAACAAGAATTGGTTACATGTGACTAAAGGAGACTGAATGAAAGGAATGAGAAAAATCTGATTGTGATTGTTTACATTGGTATGTTTAAGGTATTGTGCATAGCATTCTTTATTCTGACAATTTTATGCCATGAAGCTTTTCTCTTTATCCATTTACCCTCCAATTCTTCTTCCTCTTCCTTTTTAAATGCTAACTCTCAAAATCACAGAGTAAAAGGAATATCTTGCCTTTGGCATAGTTTAAAATTTAAGTGACCCCCCCAAATTCACAGGAAGAATATTATGGTGTAGCTCATGTCATCACATTTTAATTTAAGATGCAACAGTGCAAATTCTTCAGATATTACTTGTGTTACCGTACATCAGAATCCAAAGCCCCACAAAGTTTCCTATGTTTGCATTAAGAAATTTTAATGTAAAAAGACTGTAATTATGAATTTTAAGGGGAATAAAAAACTCAGATGATGACTCTACTTATGTAGGACACTACTCATTAGGCCTAATGCTTAAAATTTATATATTACCAGGGAAGTATATGATAAGATAGTTGTTTAATATATTCAATACAACAGGCAATATGATGGATATTAATTTATTCCCCAGATCTTCCATTTACTATTTGCATAATCTTAAATAAGTTCCCTTTCTACCATGTGCTTCAGTTTCCTCATATGTAAAATGTATGAATTATAACACCTACTATTAGAATTAACAGAAGTAACCAAAACAATGTAGTAGCTCACTTGAAATCAAATTTGTAACCGATCCTAACAAAAATATCAAATATAAAGGTACAACTCTCAATCAAAATTGATAAGCCTACCACAAAGAAAAAGAAATACACTTGATAACAATGCCTAAAAAGACCTCCCAGCAAACCATCTAATACTTGCTCTAATTTTCAAAGAGTACCTGTTTTAAAAGTAGTAAACAATGCCTATTTTCTGCCAAGTCAGAGAACTTGGAAATTTGAGGGGAACCGCTCAAAGTGTGGGATTGCCCCACTGTAATTAGTATGCAAAATTGATGAAGGAGTATTTCTTAGTCTTTATTTTCTGGATTTGGAGAGTGTAAGGTCATAAAATAGTAAAGAACACTTTTGGAGGAATAAGAACCACTTAAAATAGAGCTTTGGATTCTTTTCATAAACTTTCCATAAATATTATCAGGGTGTGCTAGTTTCACACCATGAAAAGGCTGCTAATGATAAATTAAGAAGGTGTGTGTATATTTAGTAGCACTTGATATGCTTATGTAAATATATCAGCATATATAGGAAAAGGACACAGCTTCCTGGACAACATTAAGATTGATTTACTGGACTGCAGTTGTAACTCAGTGGTAGAGGACTTGTCTGGCATGTGTAAAGCACTGGGTTTGATCCTCAGCATCACGTAAAAATAAATAAATAAAATAAAGGTATTGTGTCCATATACAACTAAATATATAAATACAAATATCGATATATAGATTGATTTACTTTGTGATTTTACTTGGAAATTTGTCCCAGATGTTAAGAACTAAGAAATAATTTATGTAAATTAGTACAAACCTTGCTGGTAATTGTGATTCTTATAATAGTTTATTTTAAAGTAAGCCTGTATATAAGTTTCCATATATTTAAAATTTTTAAAAATATTCAGTCAAATAATAAGTTAAAATACAAATGAGTATTGTTATTTTAAGGAGGATACTAAAAACTATGGTCAAAGGAAAATAAACAACATGTAAACAAACTAAGAAATGGGCAAAATATATATTTCTCATTTCATTTTTCACCTTGAAAAAATATTCACTAGCAATAATTTGTTTTTGGTTTTTGCTCTGCTTCCAATCTCTATTGACTTTGTTTCATGCTTTCTCTTGAGATGTTCCTATTACACATTATTTCTGGAGAATGAAAACTTTTAATCTCAAGCAGACATATTCTTAACATTTGCTACTTAAATATGCTGGTTTTTTTATCTTCTAGCTGATATCTAGCATTTACTGCACTGCCCTTATCTTCATTTTTAACAACTGGCAGGAACATTACAGGCTTAAGACTAGTGAAAGGAAACTTTCTTAATTACTATAAAAACCTAGTTGTTTATGTAGGCATTCTTTGTCTCTAAATTTCTGATCATTCCATTTCAACATCCTTTCTGACCTGAGACACAAATGTTTTTGTTATTTTGTTGGTTTCCAGGCTGGTAAATTAATAACATCTGATACATGCTAGAGATAAAGCATGTTTAAAGCAAAATTTTATACAAAGTATGTAACAACCCCTAAGGCAGAGACCTTGAGCAATACTCCAAACTGGCTATAAACAAACAGTATGACCATGAAAATGCATATTAACTGTATGTCAGCTTACTTTAAGTGCAAAAGCAAAAAATAATTCAGTGGAGTTGAATGCCTGGGTACTGAGAAAGGAAAAAATAATCATTGTGTCACTGCCAGGGCCAAAGGAGGCCAAAAATGTCTGTTTAAATGTATTGAAGCAGGAGGAGTAGGCAAAAGTGCTTCCAGTGGAAAGAGATGAGCTCCCATAGAGAATCCACAAACTCATGATCCATAGGAATACAAGTGTGAGTTTGCTGCATTTGGGGATTTTGTGCTCCCAAGTCAATACTAAAACCTGCACACTGCCAATGGGTAATAATTCTATGAGTTAAACTGCTTAGAGTGATATTATACTAAGATTATTTTCAATGTAAATAAGGCTGCTGAAGACCTGACAATTGCATCATCATAGTGCATAGATAATTAACAAAACATCCTAATTCTTGCCATACTCAGATCACAGGTGGGGCAAAACAGTTCTTCTTAGGATTAACAAGGAAAGAGCAGGTCTTATGTGATCAATTTTGGGAATTATGATGCAAAAAGTCATCTTATTCCCTTGGTGACTCATAAAAGAAAGGCCAGTCTGGATTAAAATTTTTTCCTGTATCTACTCTTAGTAGAGGTAATGATAAATTTCAAGTAAGGTTGTATAGAAGACCATTCATAAGGCCCACTGTTTAGCTCTTATAAATTGTCAGGGATGCATATGCCCCAGATGCTTACATATTTGATATTTTCAATATGACAGGCAATCTAGTAGATGTAAATGTATTTCCTAATTCTATCCTAGTTGAGTCATCTTAAGTAAGTTCCTTATCTTTTACATACTTCAGTTCCTTCATCTTTAATATGTGGCAAATCTTAATGTCTACCTGTAGAGTTGACAGAAGTAATCAAAACTATACTGTAGCTTACCTGAAATAAAAAATCTGTGAATCTCCAGGAAGTTTCTGAAAATAAGTGTTAAGTAAGAAAAATGAGGACTACTACATATAAATCCATAAAAACAAAGTTACAATGATTAAAAGTTTTTACTACTAACCTACCTAATCATGTAGCAAGCAGCTAATGAAGACATAGCAAAAAAAGGGAGACAGGGAAAATGAAGCCCAAATGAACCACAGAGTATTTGAAGATTACATTTGGTTCATTGATAAACCAGAAATCTAGCCTGGATTCTCTGTACTGTGAAAGAATTCTTAGGCCATTGATCTGTTTTTAATTTCTGATTCTCTATGAAAGCTGTGTTTTTAATAAGGTTCTTTTGGTTTTGAATTACTAATTGTTGTCACCTTTGATGACATCACCTTTTCCTCCTAAAACTTTAAGGAGATTTGTACACTTGTTTTGAATGGACAGTGCTAAAGATACTAGAGTATATACAAGAGACAAAAGAAGAACCATCAAAGAAATGTCTTATGTTGAAGAAGGAATCCTGTCCATGAGAATACAGTAAAAATACAAACATAAAGAAAAAAGAGTGGGGATTTTACAAAGGAGATCACCTACATGGAATATACTTTAACAATAAACTAAGAGTGCTATCACATCATTTTATGACCAAAATATTCTTATTATTGTTAATTTATTCAAATTGGTAAGTATGTATATTACACACACACACTGTATTCATATGTGTGTGAGCAACACTGATGTTACAGAAGCCTGCATGTTCAAAGTCACCTACACTATTGTCATCGGAGCCAAAGCCCATGAGTTCTCTGAGGCTATGGGAATAAAATCATACAAGTGCTGTTCTACCAAGACTGCTAGAATTCCCATTACCTCTATTAGAGTGAAAGTCAGGAGCACCCTACTGCCTAGGCTGCCATGGCATCTGAGAATTACCACCACAGCAAGAACCTAGGAAATCACAATTTTACTAAGGAACCTACACCACTACTGAGGAGTCTACCTCCTTACTGCTGTTGCCACTATTGTAGGAAACACTGAGACAAAAGAAAAACAAAGAATGAAGATAAAGAACAATAGCTTCTCTTTCTTTCACCTTCCAATATCCTATCAATGTCTCCTACTGAGATAATCTAATAAATTTCAAACTGGCAAAGGATTCAGGGGAAAAGTAGTCTATGGGTTTCCTTTACTTATAATACTGAACTATGGGAAAGAAACTGAAAGCACCAGACATAAAAATATTGTAATGTCTTTATTGTCATTTTTTTTCTAAAAAATAATTACACATAGAAAATTTAAAAATACAGTAAGATGATTCTTAGATGATTCAATTTACAATGATGTGAAATTGATATTCATTGATTAAAGCTCACTTTGAGCTTTGAATTTTAATCTTTCTGAAACTATGGATATGATACAGTACAGTCCTCCCTTACAATGTTGGGCAACAGCAGCAAGCCATATCTCCCAATCAGCCATAGGATCACAAGGTAAACAACTCTACTGTGTACTGTGTTTCCAGCATTATTTTGGGTTTTGCTATAGAATCATGTCTACAAATGTCCCTCTGTGTACTCTGCTTCTGGTGAGAAGAATAAGGCAATTCACTCTTGAGATGAAATTCAAGGTAATTGCTCAGCATGAAGGCAGTAAGCCACTAATGTCCATTGCAAGCAAGGACCCTTGAATTGATTATCTCAACCATTCCAAAGGATAAACAGTGGATCAGACGTGCAATGAAATTGTCAGCATCAGTTAAATCCATGGTCATCAAAAGTAAAAGAGCTGGCTTAATCAATGACGTGGAAAAATTACTTGTCACATGGATGAAAACCAGATACATAAGTGTATACCTTTCATCCTGCTGATGATGTGGGATAAAGTAAAATGTCTTTCAATATGCCAAAAGAGTATGCCAATGATCCTATGCATACACGTATCATGTGTGGTTCCAGTGCTTCAAAAGGCATCGTAATTTTCAGAATTTTAAAGTCAGCAGTGAAGCTGCAAATGCCAGTACTGAAGGAACTGAAGATTTTAAGGAAGAATTGTGAGTTAGAACTATTTATCAAAATTATTTAATGTTGATGAAAAGACAGTGTTCTGGAAGTGTTTGCCAGAGTGTACATATCTTAATCAAGACTGAAAAATTCAGGATCAAGGCATTCAAAGACCATAAAACACTGGAGGTGTTGTTGTTGTAGGATTTTAATTAAGATATTTTTGAGTCTACCCCTCAAAGAACTTGAGAGCATTTGAGGATGTGAACTAGCATGCACTTCCTGTTTACTATTGCCACAACAAGAAAGTGTGCATGACATCAGTATTGATTAAAGATTGATTTTTTTATTTCCACATTTTTATTGGAGCATTATGTTGTACATATTGATGGGATTTGTTGTTACATATTTGTACATGCCCCAAATATAACAATATAATTTGGCCAATATCACTTACCAGCAGTTCCTCCTCCATCCCTGTCTCCAACCCCTTGTTCCCTTTCTTATACTGATCTCCCTTTAAATTTTAGGAGTTACACCCCCACCTTTGTTTTCCTTTCTCCTCTCTAGCTTCTGCATATGAGAGAAAACAAAGGACCCTTGACCTGAGTTTGACCTATTTTGCTTAACATGATGGTCTCTAGTTCCATATATTTTCTGCAAATGCCATAATTCAATTTTTCTTTATACCCTTTTATCAATAAGTCAAAGTAGGTTTTTTCCTCTCATACAGATCCCTGAACAGTCAAAGATTTGAATTGATAAGTTTTATGTAAGTTAAAATCTTAGTTTGGTACTTGTAAATAGCACTAGGTAGGGGCTTACTCTTTGAGAATTAAGGCAGCAGATAAATTTAGAAAAATTATTTTAAATTAGTCAATTTGCATGTAAAGACTGATTTTTGAACTGTTTTATTTCATAGTAAATAGGATACTCTAGGAAAAACAACATCCCATTCAAGATTCTTCTGAACTTGGTGCTTCAGGACATCCACAGCATATCAGTGGCATGCATCCCGATGTAAAGGTTGTGTATTTGCAACCAAACACAACTGCAGTCATTCAACCAAGGGACCTAGACACAATGACTATGTCTAAAGTGTTCTATTTACATCAAACATTTCTGGAGGCTGTTGAGATAAATGAATCTACTCAAATAGTCTTAGATATTTGGGAAGGTTTTAACATTGTAAATGCTATCTGGAATTTTGCTGCAGCATGGGAAGAAGGCACACAGCCTTCATGAATAGCATTTGGGAGAAAGTTTTATAAAGTTTTGAAGTTTTAAAGAAGTGAACACATTTAAAGACTTTTAAAAAGATACTGCTGTTGATAAAATACTAAGTTAAAAGATATTAGTGCTTGGAACACAGCATTTAACATCAGTGAAGAGGATATTCATGAGTTTATTAGCATTGAAGCTAAAAAGGTTTTCAATGAGTATCTGATAAAACTGAAGGAAGAAAGAAGTACAGAATTGAGACAGAGGAAGTATAATTTACATAAAGAAAATTTACAGCAAAGAAACTGAAGGTGCCAGGCATGGTGGTGCATACCTGTAATCCAAGTGACTTGGAAGGCTGAGGCAGGAGGATTGCAAGTTCAAAGCCAGCCTCAGCAATTTAGTGAAGCCCTAAGCAACTTAGTGATATGCTAGCTCAAAAATAAAACATATAAAAAAGGAATGGAGATGTGGTTCATTGTATAAGTGACCCTGGGTTAAATCCTTCATACTCCCAACCAAAAATGAAAGAAACTGGAACAGACATTACAGTCAGCATTGGCATACAGATATTGGAAGACATGGACATTCGTTGTAAGAGATTAACAGGTGATGACTGTCATGTACAGGATTTTGCTTGAGATACAGAAATGTGTAATGCAAAGAAGAACCACACTGTAAGAGCAAAATAACATCCTGAAGAACACTATGCCTGCTAAGCAATCAACAAGTGCTAATGTCCCTGTGCCTTTTAATAGCTTTTCTTACACTTCATCAGAAGAGAGAAATGGATGACCCTCTCACTGTAGCATTCATATCAAACAGCAATTAATTTTAGTTCAATGCATCAAACATGCTTCAGGTCTAGTATGCTTTCAGCTGTGTGATTAATGGTGATTCCCCATATAGCCATGCTATTTTTCACTTTCAGAACATTATTCAATGCATTATATGAGATATTCAATATTTTATTATAAGCGTAAGTTTTGTATTAGATGATTTTGGAGCATATTTAAAGTAGGCTAGGCTGTTACGATGTTTAGTAGGTCAGATGCATTAAATGTATTTTTTAAAAATATTATGTTTTAGTTGTAGCTGGACACAATATCTTTATTTTATTTTTATGTGGTACTGAGGATTGAACCCAATGTCCTACACATGCCAGGTGAACGCTCTACCTCTGAGCCAAAACCCCAGCCCTCATTAAATGTATTTCTGACACAATATTTTCAATTTATTATTGGCTTATTAGGCTCCAACTTCATAGTGAGTCAAGGAACATTTACATAAAGAAGACAATGTAACGTACCAGAGATATTCACTGCTAATATGTATAGATTTTACCCTTCATATGTTTTTAGACACATATGCAAATATTATTTGAAAGGTAGGGCTTTTAATTCAACAATATATTTGAACATTTTTATATAAAACACTTTTTATCATTTAAAATATGATTGTGAGCAAAATATTTCT
The DNA here is from genome assembly GCF_048772815.1 of Callospermophilus lateralis. Taxonomy (NCBI): domain Eukaryota; kingdom Metazoa; phylum Chordata; class Mammalia; order Rodentia; family Sciuridae; genus Callospermophilus; species Callospermophilus lateralis. Next base: position 84,890,602 of record NC_135325.1, on the reverse strand, counting down.
TTTGTTTTAAAAATATCTCTTTTTTCTGGTAGTACAAATGTATTATTTTTTAAAAAATGAAGTGAGAGAATTACATAACATAGAAGTGATTTGGTATAATACTATATCACCACCACCCCTAACTTATCTGATTTTTCTACCTAGATATGCTCTGATAATTACTGAAATAATTTTTTTGAGATTTTAAAATCACTTATTATAATTATCAGATTATTAATTGTACAAGATAATGAATTTCTTTGTTACATTTTCATTCATACATATAATGTATTTTGATTGTTTTTCACCTTCCCTATTTCTCTTTCTTACCCATTTCCTCCTTGTGGTCCTCTTCACCTTTCTTAATCATCCCCCTTATATTTTTATGTTTTTTTCTATATTCCACATATGAGAGAAAGCATGTGATACTTGTCTGAGTTGGACTTACTTTGCTTAACATGATGATTTCCAGTTCCATCCATTTCTTGCAAATGACCTGATTTGGTTTTTCATGTCAGAATAATCCTCCATTGTGTATTTATTACACATTTTCTTTGTCTATCCATTTGCTGATGGGCATTTAGGCTGAGCCCATTACTTGGTTATTGTGAATAGTGCCACAATAAACATGGCTTTATACATCTCTCTTGCCATGCAAGGACCCGGACACAGGATTTGTCAATGTTGCCCCTTGTGCTATATGGGGTTGCAGCAAGAAGGCACAGATCCTCACTAGACAAATATGTTTGTGCCTTGATTAGGAGTGTGAGAAATAAATTTATATATGTAAATATTCAGTCTAAGAAATTTATTTTGTACCATTAGGAAAGGACATAGAAATAAACCATGTTTCATAACTTTCTTTTGAAAAATAGCTTTATTGCAGTGTAAATAGCATATGATAAAATGCATGTATTTAAATATAATAATTTAACAATAAGGTTAGTATATATAAACTATTGAAATTATCAGTGCAATCAAGATTATTAAGTTTTCCATACCCCTTCATAATACTTCTCCCCCACTCAATTCCTATCTCCAGTCAACTACCAATCTGCTTTTTGTCACCTCAGATTTGTTTAGTTTTTTTCTAGTTAATGCACTTGTACAGTAAGCAATCTCTTAATCAGTCTATTTTACTCAGAATAGTCATTTTGAGATTTCCTTATTTTATCTTTCAATAGTTTATTCCTTTCTATTGCTGATTAAGTCTTGCATTTAACAGATATACCACAATTTTTCATCCACTCAACAGTTAATGGGCATTGTGGTTGTTTCTAGTATGGAGCTATTGTAAATAAAGCTGTTACAATTATTAATGTGCAAATCTTTGTAGGGACTCCCTTTTTTCCTGTTGTGTAATTACCTAGGAGTAGAATGGCTGAATCATACAGTAGGTATATGTATAACATTTTAAGAAACTGCCAAACTATTTTTCACAGTGGTTGGACCATTTTACGTTTCCATCAGAGGCACAAGAAAATTCAGTCCTCTGCATCCTTAACAACGTTAGTATATGAAGATTTTTTTTAAGAGCCCTGTTAAGTATGTAGTGGTTTTGATTTGCATTTCCTTAATTACTAATGATGTTGAACATCTTTTATATTTTTATTTGTTATTTGTAAATCTTCCTTGTTGAAGAATTGATTGAAAAAATTGCCTATTATTTAACTTAAATTGATTTTTAACTGATACATAAAAACATAAACATTATACCTATTTATGGAATACTATGTGGCATTTCAACATGTGCATTATATAATGTTCAGATCAAGGTATCTATCTACTCAAATTTTTATTATTTTTTATGGTGAAAAAATTCAAAACCATTTCTTCCTGCTTTTTGAAATACACGGTACATTTTCATTATTCATGGTCATTCTATTATATATAACAACAGAACGTCTCATTCCTATCTAACTATAATTAGCACATATTGATCACCCCTTCTCTGCCCCTCTCCTTACTGTCCCCAGCCTCTTATTACCACTATTCTACTTCAACTTCTATGAAATGAACTATTTTTTAGATTCTACATGTAAGATCGTGTAGTTTTCTTTCTTTCTTTAAATGTTTTTTTTTACTTTGTTCTAATTTGTTATACACATCATTCCTACCCCTTCCCCTCCCTTCACTCCCCTTTCTCTAATCCAAAGTACCTCTATCACCGCCCCCCTATTGTGAATTAGCCTCTGTGTATCAGAGAAAACATTCAGCCTTTGGTTCTTTGTGATTGGCTTATTTTGCTTAGCATAATATTCTCCAGTTCCATCCAATTGCTAATATTCCATTGTGTATATATGTCACAATTTCTTTTTTTATTTGTAAATGGATCTTTAATTTAATTCATTTATTTATATGTGGTGCTGAGGATTGAACCCAGGGCCTCCTCACACATGCCAGGCAAATACTCTACCGCTGAGCCAAAACTCCAGCCCATCACAATTTCTTTATCCATTAATCTGTTGAAGGGCACCTAGGTTGGTTCCACTATTTAGCTATTATGAATTGAGCAGCTATAAACATTGATGTGTATGTGTCACTGTACTATGTTTATTTTAAGTCCTTTGAATATAAATCAAAGAGTGGGATCACCAGGTCAAATGGTGGTTCCATTCCAAGTGTTCTAAGGAATCTCCAAATTGCTTTCCATATTGGTTGCACAAATTTGCAGTCCCACCAGCAATGTATGAGTGTGCCTTTATGTCCCCACATCCTTGCCAACATTTATTGTTGCTTGTATTCTTGATAGTTGCCATTCTGACTGGAGTGATATGGAATATCAGTGTAGATTTAATTTGCATTTCTATAATTGCTAGAGAGATTGAACTACCTATCTCTCTCTCTCTCTCTCTCTCTCTCTCTCTCTCTCTCTCTCTCTCTCTCCTTCCCTCCCTCCCTCCTTTCCTTCCTTCCTTCCTTCCTTTCATTACCAGGGATTGAACCCACAGGAGCTCAACCACTGAGCCACATCCCCAGCCCTTTTGATTTTCAATTTGAGACAGGGTCTTGCTTAGGAATTCTCTAAGTTGCTTAGGGCCTCACTAAATTGCTGAGCCTGCCTTTGAACTTGTGATCCTCTTGCCTCAGCCTCCTGAGCTACTGGGATTACAGGCCTGTGCCATAGCATCTGGGCACTATGTATCTTTCTGTATCTGACTTATTTCACGAAATATAGTGATTTCCATTTCTATCCATGTTGTTACAAATGACAGGATTTCAACCTTTTTATCACTGGATATTATTATGGCTGGATATTATTTATATGTACCACATTAACTAAGGGTAGCACATTGTAGTAAGTATAGGACTTTGTCTTGAAACTCAGTGTTGGGATGATGAGACCTAACACTGTGTAGATGGCAACCTCTCCATGCCAGTGCCCTCAAATGGAGCTCCTGGAACAGCCCAGTGTTAGAGTCTCTGATATATCAGATTTCTATTTCATCCAGCCTTCTACCTGGATGGTTGTAGTGGTCTTGTGCCACAAGTCTAACTCTACAATAGGCAGCCCATAGGAAGATGGGCCTTGTTCCCTTTCTATTGCTGTTCTGTCCTTGGCTGACTATGGCCTGAGAATGTGACATGGTACTGCAGTGTTGGTGGACTCTGGCAAGGCATCAGAGCCTACGGCTGGTCCCTTCATGGTTATTCTCCCCAGAGTCCAGCAGAATCCTGCAGTGCCTAACCATAGAACAGTAACTCTGGGTAAGACATCAGGGCTTACTCCAGTTCCTAGAAGAGGCCTGAAGAACCCTACTACTACTTTTAAGTACTCCACCAGTTCAAGCAATTTAATTATGACATAGGACATAACTTGCCATTTTTTCCCCATTCTGTTCTTTCTCATAGCCACACTCAACTCACTCTTCTACACCATCCTTGACCACAGGAGATTACTAAATTATACTCCATTTTTTATAATTTCACCTTTTAATGATTACTACATAAATAGAATCACATAGTATATGATATTTCAGAGACTCGCTTTTTTAGTCAGTATAATATTCTGAAGACTCATCTAAAGTTATGTGTATTTCAGTAACTCATTCTTTTACATTACTAGGTAATATTCCATGCTGAGAGGGATGTATCACAATTAATCATTTGACCATTGAAGGATATCTAGGTATTTCCAATATTTTGTATATTAAATAAAGCTTCTATGAACGTTCATGTATAGGGCTTTTTAAATACAAATCTCTGGAATAAATGCCAAGAGTACATACAATGGTTTATTGAACATTTAGTATTAAAACTGCTATGCCAGATTTAGTGACTATACTATTTTACATGCCTGACAGCAATATGTCCAGTTTCTTTGCATCCTCACCAGCAGTTGGTATTATTAATTTTAAAGAAAAATTTAGGCCTATCTAATAATGGTAATGATATCGCATTGTGGTTTTAATTTGCATTTCCCTACTGGCTAATCTTTTCAGGCTTATTTTCAATGTTTAATCCTCTTTAGTGAAATGTTTGCCTATTTTCAAATTGAATTGCTTATCTGTTACTGTTGAGTTTTCATGGCCCTTTATATATTTTAGATATTAGTGCTTTATCAAATGTGATGTTCAAAACTTTCCCTCCAAGTATATAATTTACCCTTGCATCCTCTTAATAGTGTCTTTTATCAGAATCAAAGTGGTTAATTGTTTAAAGTAAATATTTTTCATTTTTAGGTAGTGTCATTGGTTTTCTTTTTTTTTCCTTTTTTTATTAGTTGTTCAAGACAATACAATGATCTTGACAAAAAGAGAGAGAGAGAGAGAGAGAGAGAGAGAGAGAGAGAGAGAGGTCACAGTAGTATGGGTAGACAATAGGGATGGGATGGGAGTGTCATTGGTTTTAAATCTAACAAGTTTGCCTATCCCTGAATCCTGAAGATTTTTTCCTAAAAGTTTATTTTTAATATTTGTAGATTAAATTAATTTTCAACTGATACATAAACATACAAGTTTTAGATATTAATGGTATAACATGTTATATTTCAATATGGGCATACATAGTATAATGTTTTCAAACAGTTTTCTAGATTTACACTTTACCTTTAAGTCCACAACCTATTTTGAATTAATTTTTGTATAAAATGTGAGCCTTAGGGTGAATTTTACTTTGTTGCCTATGGTTGTCCTATACTTCCAGGACCATTTGTTGTAAAGGATTATCCTTCCTTTATTGAACTGCTTTTACATGTCAAAATTTAGGTAAGTATATTTGTGTGGATATATTTCTGTCTTCACCATTCTGTTTCATTGATCTATGTGTCTATCCATTCACTAATACCACACTGTCTAGATTACTGTACTATAGGTATTAATGCCAAAAAAATGACTGAACTATTTTGTTCCCTTGCCTTTTCATGCAAATTTTAGAATAAACTGGTGTATGTCTGGGATATTTATAGGGAATTCATTACCTATGGATTAATTTGGGAGAAATGACATCTTATTATGTTTACACTTCCATTCCACAAACACAGTAAGACTTTTAAAGTATTCAGGTGTTTAATTTATTGTAGTATTTTGTAATTTTAAGCATATAGTATCTACACAAGATTTGTCAAATGTATACCTATATATTTCAGTTTTTGGGATGGTTGCAAATGACACTGTTCTCTAAAATTTTATTTCCATGTGTTCATTGTTAACACGTAGAAATTGTGTTGATTTTTGTATGCTATTTTTTGTATATATTTTTTTAGTTGTAGGTGGACATGATACCTTTATTTTATTTATTTATTTGTGGGGCTGAGGATTGAACAGAGGGCCTCACACATGGTAGATGAGCGTACTACCACTGAGCCAAAACCCCAGCCCATTGTATGCTATTTTTTATACTAAAACATTACCTGATTAAGTATAGGAGTATTTTATACATTCACTGTAAATTTCTATTTTGATAATCAGGTAATTTACAAACAGGCCTAGTTTTGTTTCTGGGGAGTGTGTTTGTTTTGCTTTTGTCTCAATTTCACCAACACCACCTAGGAAAAAAAAAGGTACTGTCTTCACATTACCTCACAGAAGATGGAAGACGTGGCTTCACACTGTGCCCTATGAAACCAGGGAGAACAATCAGATTGCCAATAAGCCTGGCTTTGAACCTCTTTGTTCACTCTTGTTGCTACTATGTAAGTGGATACTCGGCTCTCTACCTCACTGACACCAGAGGTGGGAAAAAAAGAGAACTCCTTACTATTTCTGACTTGCACCACCTTGTTCTGTGTTGTTGATGTCATATAAGGATATAGACCATGCTCCTTACCTGACCCCATTGTCAATGTACCAGAGCAGATGATTTCAAGCATTGCCTGCTTCTGCAGGGCATGGGAATGGAAGATCAGCTGCCTGCTATCCCCTCTACCACCTGGTTGGGAAATTACACTATTGTCTGCTTTCACCAATTTTAACATATATGAGCTTCCTGACCAGGAAGTAGGGAAATTGTAGTGTGCAGCTGCTTACCTGGGGCAGGTATATGGGGAGGACGATTGATCTCCTGTTCAGTTCTACTGAAATTGCAAGAGATGTGCAGTTTTTATATTAGTGTTTCATTGGTTTAGGGCAATTATTGTCCAAAGGTTTTCTGTTGTTGAGCTACACTTTTCTAACATCTGACAATGGGAAATAGTCTTTCCTTGGAGCTTTATTTTATTTCATATTTCTGATAGTTTTTATGAGTTGGAAACTTCTGCAGTGCAGTCTCCAGGATGTATAGAAGTAATAAGGAAACTAAGAAAATTAACTGCTGTTTTCTGCAAGTCCTGAGGTCTCTAGTGACTCTGTCTTATTTCCAACTCCTTCAGAGTTGGCATTGCCTGTTTGCTGTATGTCCAGTGTATCATAGTTGTAAGCATAGAGAAGGATGGTCATAATCATTAAATCTCTCAATACTCATATGCCAAAAATGACATTTAAACATTTAAAAATATTTTTAGTTATACATGGACACAATATCTTTATTTTGTTTATTCATTTTTATGTGGTACTGAGGATTGAATCCAGTGCCTCACATGTGCGAGGCAAGTGCTCTACCACTGAACCACAACCCCTGCACTTGTTTAAGCATTTTTTACCTATCAATTTTGCTAACAATAACAATAAAAATTTTAATACCCTGACCAGCTAAGGTATGTTGACAAAGGCATATTGTTGGTGGTGTTATACATTGCTAAAATGAATTTGGAGTAGATATATTTTAAAATTTAAGAGCATCTATAATGATTTTATGTCACTAATAATTTCTTACTTTAGATGTATTTATATATCACTTTTGGTTCTGTTCTGCAATGCACTTTTTAAAAGAGAAGAAAGTAAAGATATTTGTATCTTAACAATTGACCCCCATGCATATATAAAATGTATTAATTTTAAAATAAGCAGTCTTAATTTTTTGTCATATTTTTAATTGCATTTTACTTTCTCACTTAAGGTACACTTTTCTTTCTCATTTAATTTTTTAAGTTGTACATGACAGTAGAATACATTTTGATATAGTTATACAAGCATGGAATATATCTTATTCTAATTAGGACCCCATTCTTGTGGGTGTATATGATAGTGGGAAGCTCGTATTTTTATATATGTATATAGGAGAATTATGTTAGATTCATTCTACAAACTTTACTATTCCTATAGCCCTCCTTTCCCTTCACTCCCCTTTGTCTAATCCAAAGTACCTCTATCCACCCCCACCCCCACCCTGCTTATTGTTAATTAGCCTCTGTGTAGAATGCATCTGGCACATCATACATAAATGGAGTATAACTTCTCATTCTTCTGGTTGTACATGATGTAGAGTTACACAGGTTGTATAATCATGTATAAACATAGGCTAATAATGCCTGATTCATTCTACTATCATTCCTACCCCTTCCCCTCCCTTCACTCCCCTTTCTCTAATCCAAAGTACCTCTATCACCCCCCCCCCCCCCCGTTATTGTGAATTAGCCTCTGTGTATCAGAGAAAACATTCAGCCTTTGGTTCTTTGGGATTGGCTTATTTTGTTTAGCATAATATTCTCCAGTTTCATCCAATTACTAATATTCCATTGTGTGTATATATCACAATTTCTTCATCCATTCATCTACTGAAGGGCACCTAGGTTGGTTACACTGTTTAGCTATTAAGAACTGTGCTTCTATAAACATTGGTGTGGCTGTGTCACTGTAATATGCTGATTTTAAACCTTTTGGATGTATGCCAAGGAGTGGGATAACTGGGTCAAATGGTGGTTCCATTCCAAGTTTTCTGAAGAATTTCCATACTCCTTTCAGAGTGATTGTACCAATTTGCGTCCCACCAGCAATGTATGAGTGTACCTTTTTCCTCACATCCTCATCAACATTTATTGTTACTTGTATTCTTGATAGTTGCCATTCTGACTGGAGTGAGATGGAATCTCAGTATAGTTTTAATTTTCATTTCTCTAATTGTTAGTGATATTGAACATTTTTTAATGTATTTATTGACCATTCATATTTCTTCTTCTATGAAGTGTCTGATCAGTTTCTTTGCCCAATTGTTTAATTAGGTTGTACGTTTGTTTGTTTGTTTGGTGTTGTTTTTTGAGTCCTTTGTATATTCTGGAGATTAGTGCTTTATCTGAGACACAGGTGGCAAAGATTTTCTCCCATTATGTAGGATCTCTCTTTATGTTCTTGAATATTTCCTTTGCTCAAAGAAGTTTTTTTGTTTTATGCCATCCCATTTATTCATTTTTAAATTTTATGACTTGCACTTTAGTATTCTTCTTAAGGAATTAAGTTCCTAAGCCAATATATTGAAGTGTTGGGTCTACATATTCTTTGAGTATGTTCAGGGTTTTTGCTCTAACTTCTAGGTTTTTGATCCACTTTGAGTTGACTTTTATGCAGGGTGAGAGATAGGGGTTCAATTTCATTCTATTACATATGGATCACCAGTTTTCTCAGAACCACTTATTAAAGAGGCTATCTTTTCTCTAGTGTATGTTTTGGCACCTTTGTCTAGTATGAGGTAACTGTATTCATGTAAGTTTGTCTCTATATCTTCTATTATGTTTAATTAGTCTTCTTGCCTGTTTTGGTGTCAATAGCATGCTATTTTTGTTACTATAGCTCTGTAGTATAATTTAAGGTCTGGTATCATAATGCCCCCTGCTTTGTTTTTCTCACTATGGATTGCTTTGGCTATTCTGGGCCTTTTATTTTTACAAATGAATTTATGATATATTTTTCTATTTCTTTGAAGAATATCATTGGGATTTGGATGGAAATTGTGTTGAATCTGTATAGCACTTTTGGTATTATGGCCATTTTGGCAATATTAATTCTGCTTATCCAAGAACATGGGAGGTATTTCATCTTCTAAGGTCTTCTTTAATTTCTTTCTGTAGTTTTCATTGTAGAGATGTTTCATCTCTTCTCTTAGGTTGATTCCTAAGTATTTCCTTTTTTTTGAGGTTATTGTGAATGGGATAGTTTTTCTCATTTCTTTTTCAGCTGATTAATCCTTGGAGTATTGGAATGCATTTGATTTATGGGTGTTCATTTTATATCCTGCTACTTTGCTGAATTCACTTATGCATTCCAAATTGAGGCACAATTTCCATAAGTTAAACTTTATACATATTATTTGTATAGCTTAATGACATTTTACATATACATATAGTACTGCAATCACCACATAGTTTAACATGTATAACAATTTTACCACTGAAAGGGTAAAGTTTCTAAGCTGCAAAGCCTGAATTAAAATGTAAAAGACTAGGTATTGTAAAGTTTCTGAACTGCACACAGAACCTGAAATTCCTGAGGCAGTTAAGACAATGCCTGATACTTACCATTTAGTTGATTAATAACCTAGGACCCTGTGCAGTTTGGCACGCAGGCATTCAGGGCCCGAATCAATCAGTTTGAATGTATTCTCTCCTTAGGAGTGACCTATCACTCCCACCCAACCTGTTCCCGCCAATGAATGTGCTAATCATGTTTTAGAGTTGTTGTTTGATTTTCCCGTGCCTCATGATGATTTGCTCTGATGTATGCAAAGCCCCGCCCTCCCCAAAAAGTGTACTTAAGCACTGCTCAACCCCTGCTCGGAGCTCTGGGCCGCTCTCCCTTGTTGAGTGAGCACGGAGCCCCAGCGCGCTGGATTCTCAATAAACCCCCTTCTGCAAATTGCATAAAGTCAGTCTCTTGGTAGTCTCTTCCTCCAACGTTCGCCAGTCCCTTACACCACTAAGGGAAGTTTATTCCCTCTTTTCTTTCAATTGCCGCACCTTCTCTATCTACAAATTTTCTAACCGTATTGACATAGATGAGTTATGTCTGATCTTGAACTTCATATTAATAGAATCATTCAATATGTATCTTTTGGGTATGGCTTCTTTTACTAAATATTATCTATGAGATTAATATATGTAGAGTATCTTCAGCAATTAAAAAGACAGAGCTACTGTTAAATTCTCCATACACGAATCTCATAGATAATATTTAATAAAAGAAGCCATACCCCAAAACCATACCCATCTACTACTAAAAATATTTTAAAAAATCAATTGGATTCCTTGTGACATAGGTGTTAGCATCCTACAATGACACACTATGCAGCAATAAAAAGACAGAGCTACTTGTTAGGTCAGTGGCGACTTGGTGGCGACTTAATGGCAACTTAGAACAAAGCAGCCTGCGCCGGAAAAGAACATCAATCAGATGCCGGTGGAAACGCCTGCCAATCAGCCATATCTCCTGACTAACGCCTGTCAATCAGCAGGACCCCCTGGCCAATCCTGGAGTTCAGCATGATCTCCAGCAGCCTGCTGAATGCGGGCTCGCTCATCTGGGGTCAGAGTAGAGGACAGAACAACATAGATGTCATGCCAGGTAACATCATAGGTCTGGGAGAGATATCGGAATTCCTTAATGTAAGCAGAAGAGTCAGCAGAGAAGGTAGTGTGTCATTGTAGGATGCTAACACCTACTTCACAAGGATCCCAATTGATTTTTAAAATATTTTTAGTAGTAGATGGGCACAATACCTTTATTTATTTATTTTTTGGTTCATAAAGATTGAACCCAGTGCCTCACATGTCCTAGGCAAGCACTCTAACAAGTGAGCCAAAACTCCACACTTCCAATTGATATTTTTTTATTTTTAAATTTTTTAATTAGTTATACATGGCAATAGACTACACTGTGGCTGTACATGGTTCAGAGTCACACCAATAGTGTAATCATACATGTATATAGGGCAATAATGTCTGACTCATTCCACTGTCCTTCCCATCCCATACTTCCTCCCCTTCCCTCACTCCCTTCTGCCCAATCCAAAGTTCCTTCATTCTCCCCTACTCCCCCCCCCATTATGGATCAACATCTGCTTAGCAGTGAAAATATTTGGCTTTTGGTTTTTTGGTTTTGGCTTATTTCGCTTAGGGCGGTATTCTCCAGCTCCATCCATTTACCTGCAAATTCTACAATTTAATTCTTCTTTAAGGCTGAGTAATATTTCAATTGATTTTTATGTGCTTTTATGATCATTTTTTAAATTTCTAATCAGATTTCTCTAACATCTTTGGCATCATTTGATAGTCTTTCCTCAGTCAAGTTGTGGTTTTCTGTCGGTTTTGTTATTATAAAAGATCTACTTCAATCTGGAGATTTTAAAAATCATTAGATTATTGATCTTATTTTTTTAAATTAGGAATACCTTTACTGAAGAATAGTGTGTGGGTTGGACAGAATTCTGATTTATACTGTCTGTCTCAGTAAAGATGAGTAAAGTAAAAGTTCAACTCTCCTTGAAACTCTGCAAATTTTTTTTTTCAGGTAAAAGTGGGGCATTGACTCACAGTGCCTTGTTGCCTTCAATCAGGATTATGTGCACATTGGCCTGATAATGTGAGTAATAAAGCAGAGAGCTAACTCACATAATGTTTTTTTTTTCTGCAAGCATAAAAGAGGGTTAACATATTTAGGAAATAATATAATCAGAAGATGTAGCACTTGCACACTGAAACTATAGATATTGCTGAAAGAAATTAAAGAATAAATAAATAAATGAGAAGATATGCTAGGAACATTGATAGGAACATATAATATTGTTAATATGACATTAATACCCAAATTAATCTACAGATTCAATGCAATTCCTGTCAAAATTCCAACGTTTTATTTTATTATTTTTTTGCAGAAATGCACAAACTGGTCTTAAAACTCAAAAGGAATTTCAATGAGTTCTGAGTAGCCAAATAAATCTTGAAAAAGGAAGACAAAGTTGAGACACTCAAGTTCTTGATCTTGAAACTTATGACAAGGTACAATAATCAAAACTGGGTGGTATAAAAATAAAAAAGATACTTATAAATAAATGGAAGAGAATTAATAGACCATAATTAAAGTAATACATTACAGTTGATTGAGTTTTCTTAAGAATAGTAAGACGTTTCCATAGGTAAAGCTTAGCCTTTAAAATAAGCAATTCTGGGACAACTAAATAGGTATATGTCAAATACGTTGAGTCTTTGACTTATGTTGTATACAAAATTTAACTCAAAATGGATGAATAACCCAAATGTAAGAGCTAATACTAAAAAATCTCTTTGAAAAAAGTATAGTTTCAAATCTTCATGTTCTTGAATTTGGCAAAGATTTCCAAAATATGACACCAAAAGCACAAGTGTAAAAGAAAAACATCATAAAGTATATTTCATCAAAATAAAAATACTTGAGCCTCTGAGGGTTCTACCAAGAAAATTAAAAGATAACTTATAGAATGGGAGAAAATATTTGCAAATCATGTCTGATAAGGAATTGGTATCCAGAATATATAAAAAATTCATACAGCTAAACAACAAAAAGAAAATCAATCGATTTTTGAAATGAGCAAATTCTTGAACTTTTAGTTCTCTAAATAATCACCAACCATCAGATGAAAAAGTTCTCTAATTAATTCTAAAGGAAATGGAAATGGAAAAATGCCATGAGATATCACTTTGAATCCAGTATAATGCCAACAATAAAAAATGTGGAAAACAAGAATTATCAAGGAAAAGGAAAAATTGAAATTTCCTAGTATGAATATAAAATGGCACAGTTGCTTTGACACACTTTGGTGATTCCTTAAAATATTTAACATAGACTTATCATATGACCAAGCAATTTCACTCTTAATATATACCCCCAAAGAAATGAAAACATATAGCCAAATAATAACATGTACAATTATATTCATAGTAGCAGCATTGATTCCAAGACTGGAAATAATCCAAATATCCATCAATGGATAATGAACAAAATGTGACATATATATATATATATATATTATATAAAATATTAATCTGTTATAAAAATGAAGTATTGTTACATGGAATGATATGAATGGTCTTTGAAAAACTACTAAGCATAAGAAGATATGTTCTCTATAGGTTTAATGCAATGCCAATCAAAATCCCAATGGCATTTCTTGTAGAAATAGATAAAGCAATCATGAAATTCATATGGAAAAATAAAAGACCCAGAATAGCAAAAGCAACTCTAAGCAGGAAATGTGAATCAGGCGGCATAGCGATACCAGATTTCAAACTATACTACAGAGCAATAGTAACAAAAACAGCATGGTACTGGTACCAAAACAGGCGGGGTGGACCAATGGTACAGAATAGAGGACACAGAGACTAATCCACAAAGTTACAACTATCTTATATTTGATAAGGGGGCTAAAAGCATGCAATGGAGGAAGGATAGCATCTTCAACAAATGGTGCTGGGAAAACTGGAAATCCATATGAAACTGAATCCCCTTCTCTCACCATGCACAAAAGTTAACTCAAAATGGATCAAGGAGCTTGATATCAAATCAGAGACTCTGCGTCTGATAGAAGAAAAAGTTGGCTCCGATCTACATATTGTGGGGTCAGGCTCCAAATTCCTTAATAGGACACCCATAGCACAAGAGTTAATAACAAGAATCAACAAATGGGACTTACTTAAACTAAAAAGTTTTTTCTCAGCAAGAGAAACAATAAGAGAGGTAAATAGGGAGCCTACATCATGGGAGCAAATTTTTACTCCTCACACGTCACATAGAGCCCTAATATCCAGAGTATACAAAGAACTCAAAAAATTAAACAAGAAGATAACAAATAACCCAATGAACAAATGGGCCAAGGACCTGAAGAGACACTTCTCAGAGGAGGACATACAATCAATCAACAAGTACATGAAAAAATGCTCACCATCTCTAGCAGTCAGAGAAATGCAAATCAAAACCACCCTAAGATACCATCTCACTCCAGTAAGATTGGCAGCCATTATGAAGTCAAACAACAACAACAAGTGCTGGCGAGGATGTGGGGAAAAGGGTACTCTTGTACATTGCTGGTGAGGCCAATATGGAAAGCAGTATGGAGATTCCTGGGAAAGCTGGGAATGGAACCACCATTTGACCCAGCTATTCCCCTTCTCAGACTATTCCCTGAAGACCTTAAAAGAGCGTACTACAGAGACACTGCTACATCGATGTTCATAGCAGCACAATTCACAATAGCTAGACTGTGGAACCAACCTGGATGCCCTTCAATAGATGAATGGATAAAAAAATGTGGCATTTATACACAATGGAGTATTACTCTGCATTAAAAAATGACAAAATCATGGAATTTGCAGGGAAATGGATGGCACTAGAGCAGATTATGCTAAGTGAAGCTAGCCAATCCCTAAAAAAACAAATGCCAAATGTCATCTTTGATATAAGGAGAGCAACTAAGAACAGAATAGGGAGGAAGAGCATGAGAAGAAGATCACCATTAAACAGGGTCAAGAGGTGGGAGGGAAAGGGAGAGAGAAGGGAAATTGCATGGAAATGGAAGGAGACCCTCATTGTTATACAAAATTGCATATAAGAGGAAGTGAGGGGAAAGGGGAAAAAAACAAGAGAGAGAAATGTATTACAGTAGATGGGGTAGAGAGAGAAGATGGGAGGAGAGAGGAGGGGAGGGGAGGGGGGATAGTAGAGGATAGGAAGGGCAGCAGAATACAATAGACACTAGTATGGCAGTACGTAAAAACGTGGATGTGGAACCGATGTGAATCTGCAATATGTATACGGGGTAAAAATGGGAGTTCATAATCTGCTTGAATCAAATGTATGAAATATGATATGTCAAGAGCTTTGTAATGTTTTGAACAACTAATAATAAAAAAAGAATCAAACAAAGCTAATGGGTAAAGTTAGTTTTAATTATAAACTTAATTATTAAATCAGACATATTTTTATCAATAAAAAGTCTGATTTCATTTTCCAAAAAAAAGTAAATAAAATAAATAAATAAATTTTGGAGACTGGAAAAAAATTAAAAAATAAAACTTAAAGTCAATTTTTTTAAAAAAAGAAGATATATGAGCAAATTAACACAGACTGAAAGCAGACTACTGATTGCTATGGTCTGAGAATAGTAAAAAAGGGTAATGGATGCTTACTGGGTGCGAAGTTTCCTTTGGGATTGATGAAATGTTCTAGAACTAGATAAACATAATGATTTGACAGCATTGTTAATGTCTGAGAAGTCACTAAATTGTACATTGTAAGAAGGCTAAAGTGGTGAATTTTAGCTTAAGTGAATTTTACTCCCTTCTAAAAAAAGATTTTTAATTTCTGCAATGGTTATAAACTCAGCCACTGTTAGCTTTTGTTTGAAATGACAAGGCTTATAAAAATTACTTATACTTCTGCAATCAAAGCCTTACTATATTCTTATATTATAAAGTACAATCTATCAACTCTTTGGTCAATTTAGATTTAAAACTTACATATGGGGGTAATAGGGAGGATCTGGCAATGAATTCTTACAAAATAATTGCATTTTCCTTAATCACAATCCCAAATACAGTCATGACCCCAATATATCAGTTTCTTCTATCTCCCTTTATCACAGTGCCTGAAACTTTCTATTACTACTTTAATACTTCTTGTGAGCTACAGCCTTTAATAAAGCAGAGATCTTCCATAGAAGTATTTTCTAAAAAAAAGATTTAGCTAATTTCTTAATTTTACTGAAGTCTAATATTCCATTTAAATTATCATTACTGATTCTCAATGGACCTTTACTTCACCAGATGAATTTAATATAGATTGTCAAATATTGAAAAGGATTAAAGAAGAAAAAAGCAAATAGTACTATATGAATTTACAATGAAAGCTTTTGAATATATAAAGCAATGAATAATAAAACTACAAAAATTGACAGTATAATTTTGGAATATTAAGATATACATTTATTAGAAAATAAACTATACAAACAAATTATGTAATAATACAGAGAAGTAGAAAATACATGTACCAAGTGTGATCTAATAGAAAAATATAGAATACTGCATCCAGAAGAAATTATACAGAGAAAATATACATTCTTATATGTATGTATTAGACGAGACAAATTTGAGAAAACATTCACAAAATATATCTAAATGTAAAAAGTTTGATATTGTCCAATTTACCATTGTTGTATTCAACTTGCAAATCGATTACCAACCACAAAATGCATTCATTAAAAGCTGGGTACCTGGCAATGTAACAAAATAACATTTAAATACACATGAAAAAATATATATTACTGTTTGCAGAGCACGTATGATCATGAGATCATGAACTGGAACAATTTAAAGAACATGTAGGCATAACTTCCAAAAATGTTCAATGAGGAAAAGCAAATGCCCAAAGAATGTTAAAAGTTTTCTTAGCATTGATAATAACTGGAAAACATTTATATAAAAACATGTGTATATTTTTAAATACAATATCTTTATTTGTTTATTTTTATGTGGTGCTGGGGACAGAACCCAGGGCCTCACGCATGCGAGGCAAGTGCTTTACCACTGAGTTACAACCCCAGCCCAAAAACATGGGTATTAAAACAGCATTTCATTAGGCTGAAAAATATTTTTAAGTTTTGTATTACCCCTTGATGAGGATGTAGATAAATGAGTACATGCACAACCTGCATTACCAAGTTGGGAACATAATAGGTCAACTTGAAATGAAAACTGGAAGTCTTTGCAGAAATTTTAAATTAGCCCACCTAGATTTCCGTTTTTGGAAATGACAAACTGACTTCTCTTACACCAATCCCTTGAAAGAAAATATATGTGGAAGTAGAAAAAAGGATTTAAAAACTTCCCATTTGAAGATACAAGCCAACTAGTGAGGCAGCTAAAACCGTAGGAGACAAAAATTTCCAAAGCAGTGGGGAGCAAAGGGATGAGGCCAAAAATTTGTCAGGGTATTTCTCCATAAGACATTTACTAATTTGAAAGCAGCAGCAGAGAGGTTGGGGAGCTGAGCAGAGCTTCCAACAGTGTTATGGGGCTTGAGGAATAAAACTGGATCTTTGGGTCTGATACAAAGGAAAAGTCCAAGGATTTCAGTTAAGAAATTATGAGGGGCTAGATACTAAAAATAAAAAATGAACTGGAAATAGGTCATCCTTCTCTAAATTGAATCTTAGCTTTGAATTGCCTTCCTAAATGAAGATCTTCCTTCGTAACAGAGATAATAGCCTTGGTGCAAAGGTCTAAAAGATGTGTACTTTCAGTCTTAGGAGGAAAGAGAATACAAAATGAATAAAGCAAAATAGTTGAGAATTTCTAAAAACATTTAAAGGCATTAAAATACACATTCAAAAAACATGGTGTACAAAGCTCTAGAACTAGAAGAGATTATTTAAATTATCCTTTTTATTTCTCTTTCAGTTGTAATTCACTTGCTAATTTTAAGGGAGAGAGAATTGGGTAAAGACCAAAGAAATACCCAAACAAATTTAACTGAATAAAAGCAACTTGGTAGATAAAGTGAACTTGGTAAGTGGACCATGGAAAGAATAGTTAGTGCCTTCTAAAAAGTGTCTAGTTACCCAGTGTCTTTCCAAACTTAAGCTATAGTAACATCTGTTTAAAGGATACAGAACATGTAAGAGTTTAGGCCCAAGATAAATCTTTATAGACTGATATTTTTAGTTTTTATTGACTAGGCTGCAGATACTATTTATTTAGACAATCTAGAATTTTCAAATAGATTATATTTAAAGATTCTAGACCCTGACATTTTATAATATTATTGTTTAAAAAATTGGTAAATTTACATATACACCTTGATTCTGAAATTCATTCCATACCTGTCACATTCTTTCTCCCTTTTATGTACTGTTTTACAACATAAATTTTCAATATTCAATATTGAAACCAAAAATTAGATCTGAAGTCTATATTATATTTGATCCACATTTTATATTTTTCTTCTTCATAATTCAACTTTTAAAATACTACAACTGGGTACTTCTTCAAACAGATGGCCTACATGTTCTATAGGAATAATGAAAAAGTTGCTTAAACCTCATGTAGAGTTTTTTTCAGAAAACTTGTAACTTGTATCTTGGCTTAATATTCAAGGGTTAATATAGCCTTTTGTTTACTATCTCCTTCCTAAAAAGAATGTTTGCATTGTAATTTCTTTTAATTATGGCTTAAATACTATATAAATAAATCTTTAGTACTAAATAATTATAAATTGAAAAAGGACACAGTTGGCAAAATAATCCAAAGACTTTCAGATAGAAAGAATAAAGGCATGTCTGAGATATGCCCAATTACCTTACATAAAAATATTCATTATGTCCATCTTTGAAAGATGATTCAGAGAGAAAAAGACAGACACAAAATGCAAAGCCAAAAGCTATAGAACTTCAGTGAAAGTAGGTATAATAGAGTTTTTTTGTCATCTTCTATATGTTCCAAAGAACTTGGGAAAGAAAAATATGAGTTCAGGGCTTCAAATTCACAGACCAAGTTCTGGATAGAAGACCAAACCACCTCTTTGGCTGCTAAAAGAATAATCCCTGTCTCTTATATTCTTAGAGATGAGATTTTTGCAAATTTTAAGTATAATCTTGTGGGGTATATAAATGCCATCTAAGTTTATTTCTCAATGGCTGTCACCAGTTAAAGTTAGAACATTGAGAGAGAAGAATAGACAGGAACATACAGGAAGATATAAAGATATACTGCAGAACTTCCACAAAGAGAGCAGGAAGGTTTGTAATTTTGTCCTACCAGTGATAAGATCAGGTGACATGGTTGGATCTTGGCAGCACTGGAATTCCTGGGGAGGGCAACCCAAACCTGGAGGAGAAATAGAAGGACTGAAAGGAAAGAAAAGT
Organism: Callospermophilus lateralis; assembly: GCF_048772815.1. Lineage (NCBI taxonomy): Eukaryota > Metazoa > Chordata > Mammalia > Rodentia > Sciuridae > Callospermophilus > Callospermophilus lateralis. Next base: position 84,871,429 of record NC_135325.1, on the reverse strand, counting down.
CATGGAAGAAACAGAGAAGGAAAATTCAAGTTTCTCTCTTTCAGGTTCCCTTTCTTTCTTCAATGAAAATACACATGACATCATGCTTTCTCATTACATTTTGATGATACCATGATGATTAGAACTGATTAATAGAATATAGTAACTACATTTGACATCTTAGTAAGTTAATTTGATGGTAAAGCATAGGAAATGAACCCCACAAATATTCAGGGACTGTCCTCCTTGTTGAATTTAATTCTACAGGTTCAAAGTTATAGCCTATTGAAAAAAAGGAAAGAATAATAGTTGCTTCTGGCCCCTGCTATCAGTTACACCTTCTTAGTGGATTTTCATTTTGAGGGCATCATACAAATTATTTATTATTAATCTAAAAGCTAACCAGTTTTGAGTAGTGGTCAGAGAAAAACAAATCTCTGCTGTGGACCCAGGCTACAATGCAAAATATTTTGCCATCTGGTTGATGTAGCCCAGCAGATCAATGGCACTGGCAATGGATTAGAAATTCAGGATGCTGTGTGGAGAATTTTCTAGGCTCATATAGGTTATAAATTTGGTTATATTTCTTCCTAATGCACATGTCAAATATTGTACTCTGTTTGTATTGATACCCTTACCCAGATAATTATCCTAGGTATTGTATCACTTACCCCTTTACTTTTTTCAGAGAGGACAAATATAAGTTATTCCTATGATGGAAATTCTGTATGAATATTTTCTTTTCCAAATTTAGCAACATCATGAATATGATTCTGTTCCTTCTTCTTTTTTTCAATGAAGAGGCTAAGCATGTCTAGATGCAGAGAAACACAGTGTGACAAGTTTCTAGCTTCTTTGTAGTTCCTCTGATCTTTGCCTTATGAAAAACTGAATTTCCAAAATAGTTGCTATTCTGTAGACCATTTCAGTCTGTATGTAATGAGGGAATGAAAGCAAATAGGATATTGATAACTCAGACATGAAGGTTTTCTGAGAATCAAAGTTTTTAATGTAAGGGTCCGGCAAACGTCGGAGGAAGAGACCACCAAGTGACCAACTCATGCAATAGCAAAAGGGGTTTATTGAGGATCCAATCCAGCGCGCTGGGGCTCCGTGCTCACTCAAGAAGGGAGAGCAGCCCAGAGCCCCGGGCAGGGCTTGAGCAGTGTTTAAGTACACTTTTTGGGGAGGGCGGGGGCTTTGCATACATCACAGTCTCCTTTAACAAATCACCATATACCGCGGGAAAATCAAACAACAATTCTTAGACATGATTAGTACATTCATTGGCGGGAACGGGTTGGGCAGGGTGATTGGTCACTCCTAAGCGGGGTACACATTCAAACTGATTGGTTTTGGGCCCTGAATGCCTATGTGCCAGGCTACACAGGGTCCTAGGTTATTAAACAACCAGAGGGTCAGGGGGAATATTTACTGGGCAGTTCCGGGTATTGTCCTAACAGCTACAGGAATTTCAGGTTTGGGGGGTAGCAGAAGAACTTAATAATACCTGGTCCTTTATTTTTTAACTCAGGCCTTGCAGCTTAGAAACTTTACAATGCCCGGTCTTTTATACTTTAACTTTTACACTTTAACTTCAATTTCTTTTATCCTTACACTCTGAAATATGGTCTTAATTTCAAATAAACATGATAAACAATATCATGAAAAGAACTGGGAAAGCAAATGATGCATCTCCTAGCTTATTTAGATGGACTATACTGCATTAGTGTTTCATCCAGACCTAAAAATAGGCAGAATTCTGCTGTGCTTTTTGTTTTCAATGGAAGAATAGGTCTACTATTTAGTTTTTCTTTTATTGGTGCTTGAGGAAATAATAAGGGTCAATTGCTCTCCAGTCTTATTCATAGGTGGCCTTTGCATGAGCTGATGAATAAAAATTATCTGGAGTTGTTTGTGCCTAAAGGGTAGGCTATCACAATTAACTGTTTCTCACACTTTTCTAAACCATTATTTATCAACAGCCTCATTTAAACTGCTTGATTTGAGAAAGCTGCTCCATTAGTTGATACTGTAGTTTATCAGTAGCATTTTTCTCCACCTGTTCCATATAAAATTGTTTTACTAGCTCTTCAACTTTCATAGCCTGCCCTGGAGATCTGATCCTGATGTTTTATTTTTATTTATTTGTGAAAAAACCCTTCAAGACAAGAGAAATACAAGTTTACAAAATGTAGGTCTTGAAGGATTTTCAGAGGAAGGATTATCCTCTAATTTTACACTGTGTTGATTTATCATTTCATAAATAGCAGCTTTTAATTTATCATTTCATGAATACCAGCAGGCTTTTTTTCATAAATACCAGCTTTTAATTTATCATTTCATAAATACCAGCAGGCTTTTTTCTGCTCTTAGTGTTTATGAAATCAAATTATTATCTATATCATGCCCAATTCTACCATATTTTAAAGGATTTTATCTTTCTTGGTTGTGCTTCCTATAATGATTTTAAAAAATTGAAGTTGACAAGCTGGTTTCATTCTTTGGCAATTTTTATTCTCCTGAAGGCAGACTATCAACAACCTATATTTGCTCTTTGCTCTGGTAGTACATTGTGTTTGGATGTAATTTGATTGCTGAGAACCTTTCCATGTTCTCAGCCTCATCTTTTATGGGTAGCTCATTGTAAACTAACGGTGGCAATAGAGAAGTGGCAATAGAGAAGTGTCCTCAGGCTATGGCAATGGTCCTGACAGCTCAATGTGTGGTGTCTTCTGTTAGCCTGAAGCAGTGATATAACCATCTCTTTCAGCCAGTTTTTACCTACTGCCATGCTGCACTGTACATTCAGGGTCGCAAATGGAAATTCCGTCAGTGTATTTTGACCACTTATTTTTTTCCATTGTTATGCTTAAAATTTAATATATTGTCTTGACAGTTTGAGCCTCACAGTGCCTCGAATGACTAGTTAGGATTTACTTTACTCTTGTCTGATATTACCTCAGTCAGTGGGAAAGTCTTTTCACCAGGCAAGTTCACCTATCAGCCTATTCAGCTGTACTCCACCCAGTCATCAACCTAGTGAACTTCCTTTCCTTGCCAGACTGCAAAATTATTCAAACAAACCAATCATATCATCCTGAGGGAACTAGGGTCATCTTAATTTTTTTACTCCAAAGTCTGCTTCCACTGTTCCTGCTTGTTCACTCTGAGCATAAGTACAATGGTTATGTGTTAGATCTGAACTTCTGGGGCTTGATACTGTTATTTGTTTTTTGTTTAGTGACTGGCTGATTGTATTATTTTGGTGAAGTCTATTCCCTTCCCCCAAGGCATAAAAACTCTGATGATTCTCTTCAGGAAGCACAGGCTTGGGCATGCCCAGGCACCCTGGGATGATGGTGGTTTGGGCACTGCTCCCTTTGATTATTCCTTTCCCTGACCACATGCAGCTGTTACTCTCCATTAATTGCTGTGTAAAGCATACATTGCTCAACCTACTGATCCAATTAAATCCAGGATCCTTTGAAGGGATAGATTTTTAGGCTATGTTAATTTTTTTCTGACTCCAAATGGAGAAAGTCTTCTTAGCTCTTAATCTGGTTCCTTTCATAAGCTTGCTTGCTGATACTTTTATTTTTATTTTTAATGATTCTATCAATTTCTTCTTAATTCCTCTTAATCACAAACTCCATTATTTTTGAGACCCATAAACTTCAACTTTTCACACTCTATTGCAAATGGGTTCATTTTCTTTGGGAAGAGATACATAATTCTATTAAACAACCTGATTTTTTCCCTGGGCAAAATTGCTTAGGTATGGATCTCAATCTGGATCTGGTAAGGGGAGCAGACACTTTGTACTCAAGGAGCTGTGCATTCAATAGGGGGAACTACTTGGTTTTCTTTGTTATCTCTCCCAGTGAAAAATCTCTTACCAGATTGGGGGCCTAATATTCTCAGCAGTGCTGTGTCTAAGGTAAATCACCCATCCTGCAAGTGGAGGCTGCATGAAAGATGTGAATCCCTATTCTAAACTGTAATTTGATTGCTCACCTGAAACTCACCTGAAACTCAGCCTCAGCAAAGGTAGCTGGGAGCAGGATGAGAAATGCTAGTGGTAATTTCTTTCTGGTAAGAGCATTCTGGAGGGGCTGGGGTTGTGGCTTAGTGGTAGAGCGCTTGCCTAGCATGTGTGAGACACTGGGTTTGATCTTCAGAATCACATAAAAATAAATAAAGATATTGCAAAAAATAAAGGTCATTGTTGACAGAAGGGCAGGAGGAGATAAATCCTGTTTTCTTGACTGCACTAACCTTGAATTTCCATCTTGCTGTAACAGAGGAAGGAACAGAAAATATGCACCTAGGTTAGGATACCACACACTCACTATTCTTCCCAAATTTCAGTAGCTTTCCTTGAGTAAATGTTTGTTTGCTTGCTGTATGACCTTAAGACCATTTTAAGAGAAGTTATATAATTGGGCTTTTAAAAAAAGTGATTTTCACAGGTTTCACTGGGGAAAAGATCAGCAGAGCTCCTCAGGCTACCATGGCAGAAATAGTATTTATATCAAACTTATTAATCAATTCTTTAAAAGATGATTCCATATCTTAAAGTGCCAGCCTTTTTCATGTTTATTAGTGCTGTAGTAGGTATCTTTCATCATGATGCTATCATGCTATTCATGATAGCATGCCATCTTCTGAGTTTGAATGTCCTAGTTACCCAAAACTGTCTGAGCTTAGACTCAAGAACTACCATTAGGTGGACAGAATCTGCTACCAATGTAGGAATGGGAACTTCTTAGCCTGACCAAGTTTCAATTCCTATTGGACATCAGTGATAGCCACAAAACAGAGTCAGAGAACTCATGTAGTTCGTGTATCAGGAATGAGGCCAGCCAGTTTCTTAAGCTATATGTTTTAAAGTATTTGCAATACTTCTCTATATGAGAAGGGGAGTTCCAGATGAAGAATACTATGATTAGAACATTGGTTGTGGCACAAATGCAAAGCCAAAAGTCCATCTGGTTCTTCTAAGCTAGTCATGTGGTTAGCATGCAGCAGTGAAAAACACCAAGACAGGGCCAAGAGAGGGTCAATAGGCCCAAGGGGGAATGAGTAGACCAAATATTTAACATAGCCAACCTATAATATTTGTAAAAATTTGCAGGGTTTAGGGGAAGAAATCATTTGGAAGCATACATGTCCTATACCTAAGAATTTAAAATGTTTAAATCAACTAATAAACTGTTAAATAAAATTTTCTGTATCTCCTTCCAGAACTGATATATCATTCTAATAATCTGAATAGTCAGATTTTAATTCAGAATTCCTGGACTACTCTACCTTCTGTATGATCGGTATGGGAAGAACTATTACCACCATTCTAAGCCCATGAGCATAGGTGAGCCAGTACTCTTTATCTTCCCAACCTGAGTTTCATCCCCTGCCATGACAAAACTCATTTACCGTGTTTACCCTACTCCTTTCGTTACTTGTCCCCTATGTATAGCTAGCCCATAGCCACGTATGAATGTATATACCATCAGTTATTTCTCCAAAGGACAATGTAGAGAAGTATACATGGTGGTAGAAACAGACTTGAGACCAGATGGGTAAAGAACTTAGGGGTCCCAGTTATCTTAAGGATGAACTGGAGTGGATAAGGACTCTGAGTATGCATATATTCCTTTGGATCCACAAACTGTGCTCCTGGTCCTGTGGGAATGGTACAGCAGGGAGAGAACCAAGAGGGGTCTCTAAGGCATGGGATATAGAACAAGGGTTCCTCTTTTTTAAAAAATACTTATTTTTTAGTTGGATTTGGACAAAATACCTTTATTTATTTATTTTTATGTGGTTCTGAGCATTGAATCCAGGGCTTTGCCCATTCTAGGTGAGTACTCTACTGCTGAGCCACAACCCCAGCCCCAAGAGTCCCTCTTGACAGGATCTTGAAAGTGATCCCCTTCAATGACTGGTGGCCAAAACAACAAGAAAAATACATCAAGATTTGAGTTTGTGTTATTTATCAGTCTTTAGCTTATTCATTTCAAAAACATTTTATTTTTGAACAGAACAAATGCTGTCAAATATATCCAAAAAGCACAGAAGAAGAAGAAGAGTGTACATCACTTTTTGGGTGATGAACTTCAGAACAAAATCAGTGTTGATAAATTTCCCATGCGCGACTAAAAATCAGAAAATTTTAAATCCGTTACAAATTCACTGCTTCTTCCTTCTTTTAGTTCTCTGCTTTCAAACTGTGGGAAGAAATAAGAGATATTTGATAAATGTACACCATTAACATGCATTTAGATTTCAAAATCTGAGAAAATAGTCAATGTATGTTGTCTCAAAAGGCAAAATCAACTCAGTTTCCTCTTATAACCCAGATCCTTGGGTATTTAAGTGCTCATGCATAATCAGAATTTTATGTTCTGATCACAGCCACCTCATTTCCCACTTTCAAACATCAAAAATGCTTGTTTTGTTTTGAGAGATCATTCTTGGGTTTCCATTGAAAAACCTTATGCTGTCTCCATGAATTTTTTGTTTAGTTTACCAAAAACATTTAAAATTGTAACAGGTATATTTCCAGGAATGGTTAGGTGATACACAAAACTACACATAGATACCTGGATTCTAGGGGCTGCTTTCAGCTGGTTCTGAATTATTGTAGGATCTTCTTCCAGTTTTTCATTGTCACCCTCATCTTTCTCTTTCTCACATTCTGCTTCTTGAGCCTCATCATCAGAGTTGCCATACTTATATTCAGCTACTGGAATAGTAAAGAATAAAACAGGCCACAACTTCTCAGACAAAAAAATTGCTCAATTTACATTTGCAGTAACATCCAGGGCTCTACCATCAGGAAAGAAGTATGTTTTTTAAAAAGAATATCTGGAGACCTTCCTAGTAGTTGATACAATATTTACATGGTCTTCATATTTCTTCTGGTCAGTAGTTTTCACAGTCATATTTTCCCCTCTTTCCAATAGATCCCAACCCTGTGCTACTGATTATATCTAGCCCTTCAGACTAGAAGGGATCAGAATCATCTGGGTCTGATTGCATTTGTTACGTTTCTGTCAAAAATTTACTGAATAAGTATTTGTTTAATTTAAATTCTATTGTGAAATTACTTGATTGCTCAACCTATGAAAATCTAATTTTAGCATCTTTGATATGCTCTAGTACCAGTTCATCATTTTCTTTGATTACCCTACCAAGAATCTTTACATTTTTAAAATCTACCAGCCAAAAACAGGGTATACCATTAGTTTGCCCTTTGCCTTCAAACTCTCCATACATTTCCTCTTAAGATCCGTCCTGAACACTTAGTACCTGCTAGCATTCATTTTCCATGGGCACATACACTGCATTGTATATCTTCAATCTCTTATCAGAGATTGGTAGAAGGCAACATAATTTTTCTCAAGACTGGAAGGTATTTATAGAATTAGGCTTCTACATGGGCAAATCGGGCCAAAGGTTTTTTGAGAACACTGGCCTGCTTACCAAGGACAGTCAAGCTATGAGCATGCCCTGCAAGTGACCCAGCTACTAACAGAGACTTCAAAGGCCCAAGGACTTTGTTGCAACGACCTGGTAACTCCCACTCCCTGGGGCCCACTATGCCCCAGGCTCCCTGTAGTTAAGACATCTGTTGGGTCTTGCCCTCCTCAATCTCTGCTGCTGGTTCCTCTGTCTTCTAGAATGCTGCTAGGTCCCCCTGCCCCCAGGGTAGGTATTTGCCCATCTACACCTTGGAACCCTCTTGTGGGTCATCAGGTTTCCCCATTGCCTGTGTGGTGCCTTACTGTAATAAGATCATTATAATAAGTAGAAAGGACAAGATCCCAAGACAAGGACCAAAACACACAAAAGATAACTCACCAACAACTGCAACTTCTTCCATTTCCTGATCATTTTCCTCCTCATCATCCTCATTGTGTCCCCACTCTTCATGGCTATCTTCTTCTTCCTTCTCCTTTCCCTCCTCCTCATTGTCTTCTCCTTCTTCGATGTTTTCTTCTTCCTCTTCCACCAGCTGTACATCCCTCTCAACATCCTCAACATCTGGCCAGGCCGCCGCCGCCGCCGCCACGGCCTCCTCCTCCTCCTCCTCCTCCTCCTCCTCCTCCTCCTCCTCCTCCCCCTCCTCCTCCTCCTCCTCCCCCTCCTCCCCCTCCTTTTCCTCCTCCTCCTCCTCTTCCTCCTCCTCCTCCTCTTCCTCCTCCCAAATGGCTTGCATCTCTGCTTGAAAATCCATTGGTGCCACAAATCCAGCAGCTATATCTACCCATTCTTCAGGCACTAAACCATCTTCCATGTATTCCTGATCTGGATTCACCCATCTTCCAGCTCCATTTTGGCCCCCTGAGGCTGGTTCTCGCCCTTTAGTCATCTCAGACATGACAGGTGAGACACACTAGTTACTTACTGAGATCTGGTGTCAACGATGATGGCTATGAAAATGGCTGCCACCTAAGGTGAATGTATGAGGGAGGTTTGGAGGGGAGGATTTTGGCCGCGTGGCCTGCTGGGAGGTGGTGGGGGCACTAGAGAAGGTGTTCGCACAGGGAATAGCAGCGTGAGACTGATCCTGTAGAGGCCCCACAAGAGCCGGAGGGCAGATCAAAGAGTGACTTACCCCTTCTGGGCACAGCGATGATGGCAGAAAAGATGGGAAAGATTCAGAATGTCCGTTGATGGGGGCGGAGATTACAGGTGTCAACAAAGGATCACATCTTTCTCACGAGCTCTAAGATCATTTGATGAGAGTGATGATTGACATGATCTGTGTCCAATGAGTGATCAAGGTTCTCAGTTCCTTGAGTTCAGGACTTGTTTCCCTTTTTCTTGAGTCCTTTGGTTCTTGGGCTAACATTTAGAACAGTGTATGTCCTATCCTTTAAATTCTATCATTGCCAAAAATAAAGTAGTCCAATATGTTGGCACCCTGAAACACAGGAACTATGAATTTTTCCTGATTTCTACTTAGGAGGGACAGACATAAAAAAAAATCACATATCCAATCCAGTTTTACGAATCTGAGGGTGGGGAACAAATGCAGATATTTTAATGTTATTAAAACTATTTATAAAAGAGCATACAAAATTGAAATATATGCAGTTAGAATAGAAGGTTGAGTAGAGTTAAAAAAAAAAAAACTAGAGCAGGAAAGCGTTCAATGAAAGCTTCCATATTTGCACCAATCCTCTGAAAAATGCACAAAGAAGGAGGGATGGATACCTGTTTGAATGCAACAATAACAGACATTAAAAAGGAAAGGTTTCATAGGATGGTTTCTGGGTAAACAAACTAGGACTTTGTGTTGCAATTACCCTACTAAGCCATGGTCTCAATTGTAAATAATTCTTATAATTATGGATATATTCAACACTATTTCATACTTTGACTTAAAAAATCTCTTATCACACTGAAAATATTTTTTTAGTGGTTACACATTATTGAGTTTATTTTAATTACTCATAGTTCCTTTGAGATTAGCACTTACACAAAGGAGAAAATGTTTCCATTTGTTGAGCGCCTGGAAGACTCATAAATAATACATGCATATTTGCCAGTTAGTACCCACGTTTTATTCATTCACGGCCTTTTATGAAGTAATGCATTTATACAATCTGTTAGTGATTTAATTATCACTAGCATCCCAATAAGTAGTAAACGTATATAATACTTTTTAATTTGGATGCTCAAAGAAGAACATTGTTTCCTTTTGTAAAAATATGCCATATAACTTTTAAAATCTTAAATTTAAGTACAACATTAAGTATTTTCTTCCCTAATTCCACTATGTAAAATACATAGTGAGCCATCCATATTTTAGATGAGGATCCAATTATTACACTGAATATGATAAATATATTAAGTGAATAATCATGTTAAAATGCAATCACTTGGCTGAAAACAAAAGATATATTTATAGAATAGTGGGAATAGTGCTTCATATATTTATAAGAATGTTAATAAAATTGTTTAAAAGATATTTATGAAAAACTTAATGTTTTAAAGTATCTTAATTACAAAACAAAATTCATAGTTATAACAGCTTTAAACAAGGAACAGTGCACAAACAATCCTTTATACCTTTTGTAACCTCATTGTTTGTTAGTATCTGGAAAGTGTATTATACTATCTTCCCCACCAGAAAGAGTGCAGTTTATTATAATTTGCTACCTGCTGTCTCAAAATAAAAAAAGCATGCAAAAAAATGAAATGAGAAAGTGTAAAAATATAAAATATACCAGGAAAAAGAAGACATAAAGTTCAGATACTGCTAATGATTTACTTCTATATAAACACCAAGAATATATAAATCCTACCTAATGAAATCATTCTTGAATAATTTTGAGAATATTCACATTCTGAAAATATTTTTTAGAAAAATATGAATCAAGAAATATCACATTTCAGAAAAATGCTACCAATAAAACCCTTTAATTACTTTCACCAAACTGAAGTGTTTTTAATATTGTCCCTGGTTCCACTTCAAAAAGGAAGCATGATGGTTCTTATAAATCACTGGTTTAAATCTGGAAATAAATATAGACCACTTCTAGTCTATTCTCTTTTCAAAGACAACAAAATTTAATAAGAATCCAAATCTGAGGTATAAAGTTGGTTTCATCACTTGCTTTCTGTTGTGACCATTGTGGGTTACTTATTATTGCCAGGAATTCATTTTATCATCTGTAATCCAAGCAAAATTATTCCCTATTTACTTCATAATGTTTGTCAATCAAATTAGATAATGGGCATGAAAGTACTTTTCACATTTGGTATGCTATATTTATATAAATATTATCAATTCAAGTTGAATATCCTTTGTCTAAAATGCTTGAAAATGGAAATATTTTAGCTTTCAGATTTTTTTCAGATTCTGTGATGTTCCCATATACATAATTTTATATATATATATATATATATATATATATATATATATATATATATACACACACACACACACACAGATATTGAACCCAGGGGTTCTTAACCACTGAGATCCTTTCCCAGCTCTTTATTTTATATTTTATTTTGAGACAGGGTCTTTCTCAGTTCCTAAGGGCCATTCCAAGACTGGCTTTGAACTTGTTATCTTCCTGCCTCAGCCTCCCCAGCTTCTGGGTTTAAAGGCATGTGCCACTGCACTTGGCTATAATGAGATATCTTGTGTGGGATACAAGTCTAAAAATTAAATTTATTTATATTCTACATATACTTTCTATGCATAGCCTGAAGGTAATTTTTTAAATATGTATTTTTTAGTTGTAGTTGTTCACAATATCTTTATTTTTATTTATTTTTATGTGGTGCTGAGGATCGAACCCAGTGCCTCATACTTGAGAGGCAAGCACTCTGCCACTGAGCCACAATTCCAGCCTGCTGAAGGTAATTTTATACAATAATTTAAGTTCACTTTTGTTTTGAGTTTGACCTATCACATGACGTCAGGTATGGAATTTGTACTTGAAACATCATGTTGATGCTCAAAAAGTTTTGCATTTTGGAGTATGTCAAATTTCAGATTTTTCGATTAGGTATGCTTAAACCATAATATTGCTATTCTATTCTTGAATTATTGGAAAGAGTCTATTGATTGATCTCTTAGGTCTTCAGAATGAACACTCTGATTTGATTTTGGCAGAATCCACTTTTTCCAGGCACATGGAGTTTAAACACATATTCATTGGGTGTGTGAGAATTTAGTTAAGGTTTGAGATTAGATGGAATTGTATTTAGGATATTAACTATTTAACCAAACATTTTTTCTGCTTTATTTTTAAGACATTTTAAAGTGATTTATGTTTCTAAGTCTAGAGTTAAAACTTCTAAATTCCTTCAATAAACAGAAGAATGCAAGACCCATTCTGGAGTCCAACCTCAGGCCTTGGAGTGCCCTGCTGACCCTCGACCCTCATGAGAGCTCCCAAGGTTAGTCCCAGGACCAACCTTGCCCACCTTCAGACCCAGGACCTATCTCACTTTCATCTTGGGGCACTATAGCAATCCCTATACCCTCCCCACATAGTAGCCTCCACCTTGGGACAACAGATAGGGCCTGGAGGCAGCTGCATCTCTGAACAGGCAGCCCAAAACCATTGTAAGTTCCACCCTTTCAGCTCCATCTCTGAAAGTGGTTGCATCCATCTTGGGACACCCCCACTGCTATCTTGAGTTATCTCTGTTATTCCCACCACCACATTTAGTTGCAGTAGCATTTATCATGGGACACTGGCCAGGGTTTAGAAGCCCAACAGCAAGGTGAGGTATAGGTTATCTCCAGGGACACTATAAGATTATAGGTTAGAAACTGTAATACCTCAGAGCTGCATTGCAAGAAAGGAAGACACATAGACAACATGAAAAACAAAGGAGGAAAGTGCCCCAAACAAACCAAGATACTACAGTAATAGAATACATGGACAGTTCAGTTGATTAAATATCAGAGATGGAGTTAAGAATGTACATAATTAAAATTATCTATGAATTAAAGAATGACCTAAGTGAGCAAATACAGTCAAAAATTGATCATTCCGAAAAAGAGATGAGAGCAAATACAGGCAAACATTGATCACATCAACAAAGAGTTAAAAGAGCAGATACAGACAACCATTGATAACTCCAAGAAAGAGATAAGGGAGCAAATACAGGAAGCAAAGACTACTTCAAGAAAGAGAGATTCTGAAAAAAAATCAGAAATCCTTGAAACTTAGGAAATAATAAACAAAATTAAAATCTAAAACACTTGGAAGACAGAACATCAGATAATGAAGACAAAATATACAATCTTGAAAATAAAGTTGACTGCTGAGTGAAGATGGTAAGAAGCCATGAACAGAACATCCAAGAACTATGGAATAGCATCAGACGACCAAATCTAAGATTTATTGCGATAGAGGAAGGCACAGAGATTCAAACCAAAGGAATGCAGAATCTCTTCAATGAAATCATATCAGAAAATTTCCCAAAAGAATGAATTGGAAAACCAAATATAAGAGGCTTGCATGACACCATATATACAAAGTTACAACAGATCTGCAACAAGACACATTATAATGAAAATGCCTATCATACAGAATAAGGACAGAATTTTAAAAGCCAGAAGAGAAGGGAATCAGATTATATATAGGGGGAAAACAATCAGGATTTCTCCATATTTTTCAACCCAGAAGCTGTACCAAGTTCTGAAAGAAAATGGATACCAAACAAGAATCTTATATCCAGCAAAATCAAGCTTTATATTTGATTACAAAAAAACACCCATCCATGATAAACAAGTTAAGAGAATTTACAACTAGAAAGTCTGTGCTATAGAACATCCTCAGCAAGCTATGCCATGAAGAAGAAATAAAAAACTACAATGAAAATCAGCAAAGAGAGTTATTACACTAAAGGAAAAAAACAATCAAAAGTGAAACCAAATCAAGTTAAATACTAAAAATAAATAAAAATAATAAGGAATTATAAGTCATGTCTCAATAATAACCCTGAATGTTAATGGCCTAAATTTACCAGTCAAAAGACATAGACTGGCAGATTGGATTTTAAAAACAGCCAACATTATGCTGCCTTCAAGAGACTCATCTCATAGGAAAAGACATCCACAGACTGAAGGTTAAAGGTTGGGAAAAACATACCACTCCCATGGACTACAGAAACAAGCAGGTGTTTCTATCCTCAAATCAAATAAAGTAGATTTCACACCAAAGTTAATCAAATGGGATAAAGAAGGACATTTCATACTACTGAAAGGAACCATACATCAACAAGACATAACAATTATAAGTATATATGCCCCAAACAATGGAGCATCTACATTCATCAATCAAACTCTTTTCAAGTTCAAGAGTCAAATAGGCCACAACACAATAATTCTGAACATCTATTTCACCACTAGATAGATCTTCCAAACAAAAGCTGAACAAAGAAACTATAAAAGTCAATAATACAATCAAAACTTAGACCTAACAGATATATATAGACTATTTCATTCATCAACAAGTGAATACACTTTCTTCTCAACAACACATGTATCCTTCTCTAAAATAGACCATATATTATGCCACAAAACAACTCTTAGCAAATGTAAAAAAAGTAGAGATACTACCCTGCATTCTATCAGATCATAATGGAATGAAATTAGGAATCAATGACAAAATAAAAAATACAAGCTACTCCAAACCTGGAGACTAAATTATATGCTATTGAATGAACAATGTGTTGTAGAAGACATCAAAGAGGAGACTAAAAATTTCTTAGATGGAAATGAGAGCATTTATACAGCATATCAAAATCTCTGGGACACTATGAAGGCATTACTATGAAGAAAGATCATTGCATGGAGTTCATTCCTTAAAGGAAGAAAAAGTCAACAAATAAATGACTTAAAATTACATTTCAAAGCCCTAGAAAAAGAAGAGAGAATCAACACCAAATGCAGTAGAAGACAGGGAATAATTAAAATCAGAGCTGAAATTAATGAAGTTGAAACAACAGAAATAATTGAAAAAATTGACAAAACAAAAAGTTGGTTCTTTAAAAAAAAATAAATAATGCTAATGAAGAAAGTTGAGAGAAAACTCAAGTTACTAACATCCATGATGAAAAAGAAAATATCATGACAAATACTACAGAAAAATACAGACGATAATTAGAAATTATTTTGAAAATATGAACTCCATTAAAATGGAAAATATCAAAGGCATTGACAAATTACTCGAGTTATAAAAGTTGCCCAAACTGAATCAGGATGATATACACAAGTTAAAAAAGTTAAAGTCAATTTCAAGCAATGAAATAGAAGGTGCCATCAGAAGCCTACCAACCAAGAAAAGCCTAGGACCAGATGGAAACACAGTTGAGTTCTATAAGACTTTTGAATAAGAACTCATACCAACACTCCTCGAAGTATTTCATGAAGTAGAAAAAGAGTGACCACTTCCAAACTCATTCTATGCATCAAATATCACCCTGATTCCAAAACCAGACGAAGACACATCAAAGAAAGAAAACTTCAGACCATTATCTCTAATGAATGTAGATACAAAAATTATCAATAAAATTCTGGAAAATCAAATAAAAAATATCAAAAAGATAGTGCCCCATGATCAAGTGGGATTCATCCCAGGGGTGCAAGTTTAATTCAACATATGGAAATCAATAAGTGTAATTTATCACATCAATAGACTTGAAGATAAGAATCATACAATCATCTCAATAGATGTAGAAAATGCATTTGACAAAATACAGCACACCTTCATGTTCAAAACACTAGAAAAACTAGAAATAACAGGAACATATTGCAACATAATAAAAGCTATCTATTCTAAACCCCAGGCCAACATCATTCTAAATGGAGAAAAATTGAAACCATTCCCTCTAAAAACTGGAACAACTCAGGGATGCCCTCTTTCACCACTTCTATTTAATATAGTTCTTGAAACTCTAGCCAGAGTATTTGACAGATGAAAGAAATTAAAGGGATACAAATAAGAAAAGAAGGACTCAAACTAGCACTGTTTGCTCATGACATAATTCTATACCTAGAGGATCCAAAAAAAAATCTACCAGAAAACTTCTACAACTAGTAAATGAATTCAGCAAAGTAGCAAGATATAAAATCAACACCCATAAATCAAAGGCATTTCTGTACATCAGTAATAAATCCTCTGAAAGAGAAAAGTATCCTATTTACAATAACCTCAAAAATACTTGGGAATCAACTTAATAAAAGAGATAAAATACATCTATAATGAAAACTACAGAATTTTAGAGAAAGAAATTAAAGAATACCTTAGAAGATGGAAAGATCCCCCATGTTCTTGGATAGCTAGAATTAATATTGTTAAAATGACCATACTACGAAAAGCACTATATAGATTTAATGCAATTCTTATCAATTTCCCAATGGCATTCCTCATAGAAATAGACAAAGCAGTCATGAAATTCATCTGGAAAAATAAGAGACCCATAATAGCTAAAGCAATGCTTAGCAAGAATAGTGAAGCAGGCGGCATCACTATTCTAGACCTTAAACTATATTACAGAGCAATAGTAACAAAACAGCATGGTATTGGCACCAAAATAGACTTGTAGACCAATGGTGCAGAATAGAGGTCATGGAGACACACCCAAATAAATACAGTTATCTAATATTAGACAAAGGTGACAAAAACATGTATTAGAGAAAAGATATCCCCTTCAGCAAATGGTGCTGGGAAAACTGGAAATTCATATGCAGCAAAAATTAAGCCCCTATTTCTCACCATGCACAAAAGTCAACTCAACATGGATCAAGGACCTAGGAATTAAACCAGATACCCTGCGCCTAATACAGGAAAAAGTAGGCCCAAATCTTCATCATGTCAGATTAGGTCTTGACTTCCTTAATAAGACTCCTATAGGGCAGGAAATAAAATCAAGAATCAATAAATGGAATGGATTAAAACTGAAAAACTTCTTCTCAGCAAAAGAAACAATCAGTGAAGTGAATAGCAAGCCTATAGAATGGGAGCAAATTTTTTACCACATACACATCGGATAGAGCACTAATCTCTAGGATATATAAAGAACTCAGAAAACTTAACACTAGAAAAACAAGTAATGTAATCAATAAATGGGCCAAGGAACTGAACAGACACTTCTCAGAAGATGATATATAATCAATCAACAAACATATGAAAAAATATTCAACATCTCTAGCAATTAGAGAAATGCAAATGCAAACTAAGATTTCATCTCACTCCAGTCAGAATGGCAGCTATTAAGAATACAAACAACAATAGGTGTTGGTGAGGATATGGGGAAAAAGGCACACTCAAACATTGCTGGTGGGACTGCAAATTGGTGTAACCAATCTGGAAAGCAGTATGGAATTTCCTTGGAAAACTTAGAATGGAATCACCGTTTGACCCAGCTATACCACTCCTTGGTTTATACCCAAAGGACTTAAAAAGAGCATAGTATAGTGATACGGCCACCTCAATATTTATAGCTGCACAATTCACAATAGCTAAATTGTGGAACCAACCAGGTATTCTTCAGTGGATGAATGGATAAAGAGACTAGTACATATACACAATGGAATATTACTCAGTATTAAAAGAGAATAAAATCATGGTATTTGCAGGTAAATGGATGGAGTTGGAGAATTTTGTGCTAAGTGAATTAAGCCAATCTTAACAAAAACAAAGGCCAAACATTTTCTCTGATATGTGGTTGCTCATGCATAATGGGGATGGGTGGTAGCATGAGAGAAGTAGAAGAACTTTAGATAGGGCAAGGGGGAGGGAGTGGAAGGGAGGGGGTTTGAGGGTAGGAAAGATGGTGGAATGAGATGGACATCATTACCCTAAATACGTGTTTGAAGACATGAATGGTATGACTCAACTTTGTAAACATCCAGAGACATGAAAAATTGTGCTCTGTATGTGTAGTATGAGTTGAAATGCATTCTGCTGTCATTTATAATAAATTAGAATAATTAAATTTAAAATCAAAAAGAAAAATTCATCTTATTCTGTATTTCTTTCTTCTTTGAAGGTATTCTGAATTTTTCATTCAAATCCTTAATCAATCTGGAATTAACATTAGTACACAGCATGAGACTAAAAATTTCAGTTGATTTTTATTTTGAACAACTATGACACAAGACTATTTTTGAGTAATTCATACCCTTCCACCTAATGTGTGGTTATACACTATTTTGCATTTTCTCTAAATGGAGGAAAAATAGGAGAGGAATTTTGGATTATCGTTGAATTCCAGAGCTGGAAGGTGAATTAGAGATTGCTTCCAAGACTTTTTTTTTCTTAGAGAAACTGAGACGACCCAAAGCAGCTAACTGGTTTGCCAACATTATGCTAGATAGTAGCAGAGTGATTCTCAAAATAAGCTTTCCTAAATCCAATCTGAATTTGAGACAGCATTTCTTCCTAACTATCCAGCTTGTTGGACATTTTATCAGCTGAAAGCTTAAATAACCAGCTACAAAGAAAGTCAATAGCCCCAAGGTAAGGGACTCTAAAAGGATGAGACAATCCTGCCCTCACAACTCTTCCCATTCTTGCTCAAAAATATTCTCAGGGCTGGGTGCTGTGGTGCACCCCTGTAATCCCAGTGTTTGGGAGGCTGAGGCAGGTGGATTGTGAGTTCAAAGCCAGCCTCAGCAACTTAGGGATGCCTGAAGCAAGCCAGTGAGATGTTGTCTCTAAATAAATGACAAACTAGGGCTGGGGATGTGGTTCAGTGGTCAAGTGCCCCTGAGTTCAATCCCTGGTACCAAAACACACACACACACACACACACACACACACACAAAAAAAAAAAAATAATATTCTCAGGGACTAAGAAGTGTGTGCCACTGTTTCTGGAAATAAGGGACTCCAAGTCAGGTTGTAGAAGGAGACTGAATAAAAAATGGAGCCTTTACTTAAGGAACTTTGTAAGTAATATATTGACTATAAATCTGTGTAGTTGAAATACTCAGAAAAGTTCACAATGAATGGGCTTTTACCTAGAAAGAAGGAAGGAGGACTTTAGGTTAACATCAAAATCTGGGCCACAGACCCCTGAGTAGAGACTACAGTTTTTATTTTTCCCTTTAAAATGTACTTGTTTTCTGAGAGCTTCCTTGACTTTCTGGAAGAAGGGATTTATAATAGGGACTTGACCTTATACTATGGTGGGAACTAGTAAAACAACCTTCATACAGTTGCTTCTTTAGAGTCTGATGCAGATTTTCAAATAACATGATATAGGGTTAGGAAAAACCAGTGAACATAGACTGGGGAAATGTAAGGAAAAAATGGAATGTGCAACCAAGATGGAAACTATCTTTCTTTCCATGGAACACATGTCAAACTTTCTTCATATTCAGGTAGAAAAGTTGACTGCCATGTAGGACCTGCCAGAGAAGTGGAAGTCTTTCCACAAAGCTTCTCTTGAACCTGGCCTAGAACTTAAAGAAGCTGGAAGAATAGGACCCTAGAAACCAAAGCCACAAACCTGGCTACTGCCATTGGCAACAAGGCAAACCAGCATATGCACAAAGATGTGTGATCCACAAAAGAACTACTGATCTACACCATCTTTTGAAAAGCAAAGCACAGCTGCTGTTTCATTTCTGCTTTACAAAGTTTAGGGAAATTTCTATCGGGAGCAACCCTAAACAGAAACAAACAAAGAAATATTTCTTTGAGATGTAGTTGGGCTTAGCCCAATATGGTACATTGTGAATATCCCTCAGTCCAACTCTTGTCACCTTGGCACCCACATGTACCATATTAATGCCCATTTCACTTCCAAGTAAAGAAAAAAGCAAAGCCATCCTTCTACTTATCATGATGCATCTCTCCCACATGCAACTGCAAACATGCTAAACCTCTCCATACAAGAGGATACAAAGTCCCTGCTGTGGTTGAGTGTGTTCCTCTCAAAGTTATGTTGATATTCTAACCCCTAAGGTTATGGTGTTAGGTGGTAGAGCCTTTAGGAAGTGATTAGGTTATTGAGGCATAGCCCTCATGATTGGGATTTGTGCCCTTATAAAAGAAGTCCAGGAGGGGATATATCACCCTTCCACCAAGAGGACACAGGGAGAAAGCACTCAACATGGCAAGTTAGAGGCAGTGAAAACTTTAAAACATGGATCTAGTATTAGGTCACTCACTTGGGGAATATTTTCAAAGGGGATTAAGGTTGTGCTCATAGCATCCCTCCATTAGCTTTCATGTGATCATGTTGTTATAAAAGCCTGGCTCTTAATTCTGAATAAATCCCTGACTTCCTGTCTGGCCATGTGATCTCTTCCTCATCCATACTCTCATGTATGCCCTCCCACTAATGTGATTCCATCTTCCATAGGCTCTCATCAGAGCTAAGATTATGCTGATGTCATGCTCTTGAACCTCCAGAATTATGAGCTAAATAAACCTTTCCTTATAAAGTCACCCAGTCTCAGGAATTTTGTTATAATACCAGAAACTTGACTAATATATTCCTTTAAATTTCATTTGATACAAATATCCACCTTAGAGGTAAGAAAACTGAGGTTTAGGGATTAAGTATCTTGCCTCAAATTACAAGTTAGTATATAGAAGAGACATGACAGAAGCACAGGGCTAGTGATTCTGACTCCAGAATACAGAGCAAGAGAGTCTCTAGGGGAACGGATGCCTTTCTCATGTAACAGACAAGCCCTGCTGTTGCTATCTGCTAGTTAAGCTCGGTAAAATCAGATGCAGCAAAGAACCTGTGCCACTGTGTAGCTATGCCACCAGAGGGCAGAGGTTTGGATGTTTTCTTTTTAAACATTCTTGTAGCATTTTTTTCTGCAGGGAGTTGGGGTAGCTGAAAGAGCACGTAATGTGTTGTACTACCAGAATTGATTATTAACTGGCTTGACATTCAAAAGACCTGAGCTTACCACTGATTTTCTTTGGGACACATGCTCCAGTTAGATATGTAAGCATTTGGGCATGTGTGCTAATGCCAGTAGGTTAAATGTTCCCTCTTTTATTCAATTTGAGCAGTGAGTGCCAAGTAATTCAAGAGATCATTTGGGTACATGAATGATATTCAGCATTCACCTCTGAACTCCAGTGCTTTCCATACAAGGAGCTCAGTCTTTATTCAGTTGAGAAGAAAAAATGGCACAGTACATTCACCTCTCTCTACCCATTGCCTTGTCAAAATACCTCTTTGTTTTCCCAATCCCCTCAGGTTAAAGTCTGAACTATTTATCCTGGTTTCAAAATACTACCATAGGCTGCATCTAAACCTCTAGTATCTCCCATTACTGCCTGTCTGACTTAAAGCGTATGTCTGTAATGTAGTCCTGATGCTGGCCGTATTTAGAATAAGATACTTCACACCAATCTGGCATGTGGTCAGTTAGCAGCAGGAATTGCTATTACTACTATAGTCACTACAGCTAGAAACTTGCATAGTCAAAACTGAATTCAGTTATTGCTGAGTTCAGTGGACTTTTCTCCTGGTGATTCATTGTATACTCAAGTACATAATTAATCCTGGATAGTGGGATTTTAAGTTTATGTTCCTTAGCTCCTTATGCATCTTCTTATGGAATTAATTCTCTGGGCAAGGGAGAGTATATGGAATTTTAGTGACCAGAGAACAGGACTAGTTTTCCTCTAGGTTCCTCTAGGTGTGTGTGTGTGTGTGTGTGTGTGTGTGTGTGTATTATAATTTATTTATATATATAAAATATGTATATTATACTATATGCTATAGGTTCCCCCCCCCTCTCTCTCTCTCTCTCTCTCTCTCTCTATATATATATATATATATATATATATATATATATATATATATAGTATTATAGTGGAACCAAAAAAAGTTGTGGTGGAGAAGGAAAGAAGAAAGGGGCATGAAGAAGATATAATCCCCAGAGGACTATAAATTCTAACCATGCCCTACCTGCCTACAGTTTCTACTTCTACCAACTAGTTAATTTAAATTATTTATCCACCAAATAGTTTGATCCACTGATGAAGTTAGAGCTCTCATATTCCAAACTTTTCCCCAAAGACTCACCTCAAAACATTGCTGCATGGGAGACCAAGTCTTTAACAGATGAGCTTTTGGGGGACATTCCAAACCCAAACCCATGATATGTTAGAGGTTACCTTTGATATCACTTCCTCCACAAATGAAGAAATCATTTCTACAGCACCCATTAGAGAGGTTTACCCAGCCTCTGCCTGTGTATACCTTTCTCTCCAAATACTGCCAATCCTAGACTATTTGGCCTTGATGGCAAGAACTGTCTTTTTCCTGTGACTTTTGGCCCTTTTACTCATGGATGTCATTTTGTCTGCTGAAAAGACACTTTTCCTATCACGAATATGGACTACACTGGCTCTGACAACCCTCTTTCTCTTTTGATTTAGATGAAGGATCTAGCAGCCAAAGCAATCACTCAAAGTTCAAATCTTATCATTTTTGCTTTTTTCCTTTTGGCCTTGGTTTTGTAAATCAGTTTTGAAAATATCATCCCATGGTTCATGTCAGGGTTAATTTATAACTAAGAGTGTTCTAGTTTTGCAATAGAGGGCATGTTATAAAGATGGAAAGGTGTTTCTTTCAGAGAGGTGCAAGTGACTTCTTGAGAATGTGCTGTAAGTACTTATTTTCTCTTTGGGAACTTTAAACATCTCTATCAGAAGCCAGAGTCCCAAATAACTGTGAGCTCCAAGTTCCTAGGTCCAGAGGCCAAGGTCTAAGTATGGTCATCTGATAACTGACCTTCTAATCAGCCTTGGTCTTTTACAGAAAGAGGACTCTTGTGACAATATTGAGATTGGTTAGAGTAGTTTAAGGAGGAAGGGGTGGAGGAAATAGCAAACAGTGTGGTCTGATAGGAGTTGACACAGTGGTTCTGGCCATGAACTGAGGCAATGGAAACAGAGGAATGGACAGAAAGCAGAAGTTGTGAGACATATTCAGGCAGTGTTCACAGGGCATCATGATTCATTGGAAGTGGGGAATGAGAATCAAGGAAACTCTCAGGATGAATCCCAGGTTTCAGGCATGGAGTTCTCCACAAAGAGTGATGAAATAGACTGTTCTATTTGTGATGGATTAAAGATGAAGGAATGCACTCGAAGGTTAGGG
This sequence comes from Callospermophilus lateralis, assembly GCF_048772815.1. Classification (NCBI taxonomy): domain Eukaryota; kingdom Metazoa; phylum Chordata; class Mammalia; order Rodentia; family Sciuridae; genus Callospermophilus; species Callospermophilus lateralis. The sequence goes on along the minus strand of NC_135325.1, from coordinate 84,848,818 downwards.
AAATGATATGTTTATATTTTGAAACTTTGAATTTTCCCATTTGAGACCAGGGCATGAGTGGATCATCCTGGTGGATGTGTCCAGTATGCAGCTGGGTAGATGTTTAAGAATTCAGGAGAACAATGTGGACTAGAGAGAAAGTAGTTTGTGTGGTAACATTTAAGTTCCTAGTATGAAATCATTCAGGAGGAAGAGGAAAGTTTGAGAAAGGAGCCCTGTCTTGACTCCAGGGATCTCTTCATTTTAGCCACTTATCTATTGTCATTGGTTAGTCCACAGCTGATTCCCTTGTGCAGTTTCCTTGTACTCTTCCAGGTTCAGAGAAGCATATGCTATAGCATTCTGGTCCCCCTCTAATAATTAGAAAATAACATGAGTGTGAGAATAATAGTGTAAATCGGTCTTAAAAATTATAAATGACTCTTTAGATGAATCTGATGGTAAAAGAGATATAAAACACAGAAAGCTGTACTTTTATTTTCTTGTTGTTTGAAAATACTACTGTGGCTTCCATGTATTTAATAAATGCACAAATTTTTGCTCATGACTTTGTACATGGCTCCATAAATCACTACTGTTTTATTCTAACTAATCATATGCCATATAAATTCCTCTTATATTTTTCTCTTAGCTATGGAAATTATAGGTGTTCTATCATCTCATTTCACAGATGTTAGCTTAAGAATATGCTAAATTAAACACACCAACACAATTCAAAATACTAAACTATAATAACATAAGCAGAAGGAGTGGTAGTTCTACCTAGGAATTCTTCCCCCTCCATAAGGCTACTCTAGTTTAAACAAAAAGTAATTTGATTTCAATCAATTTAATATACTCACAGTATTTTCATATGTTGTTCTTACACTTAATGAGAGTACATGGCATTATTTTTGTGGCCCTAACAAGACATTTCTCCTAGTAACTGCTCCAAATAGATATGTAATAAGCTTTATTTTAAAAAGATGTTTTAGTTGTAGTTGGATGCAATACTTTTAATTAATTAATTATTTAATTTTTATGTGGTGCTGAGTATTGAACCCAGTGCCTTGCAGCGCTAGGTGAGTGCTCTACTGCTGAGCCACAACCCTAGCTCCTGTCATAAGCTTTTTTTTTAAAATTTGTATTTATAGAGGGGCAGAATGCCTCTCTCTTTTATTTGTTTATTTTTATGTGGTGCTAAGTATCAAACCCAGTGCCCCACACATGCTAGGCAAGTGTTCCACCACTGAGCCCCATCCCCAGCCCCTGTCATAAGCTTTTTAGAGGAGAGAAATAACCACCCATTCCTTGGTGAACACACCATCAAATATTTGCTATTGTTTTATTGATCAAGATGGATGATTTTTATGTCTCTGGATCAGAGAGTGTTTAATCCAGCTAAGCTTCCCCAATGGTTCTCTCAATTCATCTTTTATAGATTATCTTCCTTCCAGAATGTCATTGTTCTTCTATCTGATTCTGTTGGTACTTGGGCTTCATGCTACAATCCATTGTACACCACCTAACAGCTCTGAAGGCAAAGTAACTACCTGCCATTTGCCCCAACAAAATGCCACTCTCTATAAGATGTCATCCATCAATGCTGACTTTGCATTCAACCTGTACCGGAGGCTCACTGTGGAGATCCCAAAACGGAATATCTTCTTTTCCCCTGTAAGCATTGCTGCAGCTTTGGCCATGCTTTCCTTTGCAGCTGGCTCCAGTACCCAAACTCAGATCCTGGAGGTCTTAGGGTACAACATCACAGACACTCCAGTGGCAGAGATACAGCAGGGCTTCCAACACCTGATTTGTTCACTGAATTTTCCAAAGAAGGAACTGGAATTGCAGATGGGAAATGCCCTCTTCATTGGGAAGCATCTGAAACCACTGGGAAAGTTCTTGGATGATGTCAAGACCCTCTATGAGACTGAAGTCTTTTCTACTGACTTCTCCAATGTTTCTGCAGCCCAACAGGAGATAAACTGTCATGTGCAGAAGCAAACCAAAGGGAAAATTGTGAACCTAATCCAAGACCTCAAGCTGAACACCATCATGGTCCTGGTGAATTATATTTATTTTAGAGGTAAGGCTCTAGTATGTCAATTTCAAGTCTACTGTTCAGATACTTTGGTGGAGCGCTGGGGGGAGCTCATGGTCTCTTATTACTGGCATCAGTAGGTGTCCCTCACACCACAATGATCTGCTCCACTGGACATAGCTGTGCATAGTATTGGATCATCCAGGAAGGACACACAGCTCTGTGAATGAGTCCAGGAAATTTCTAGGGAGAGCGCCCTTTCAGAGAGGTGGGTGACAATGGTATGAACATCCTGCTCATATTTGGCTAAAAATTTGTGGTTTTCAAAATATTTGGTGAAGTGGGACAAGCCTGTTCTTGGCAAGTAAACAGATTTATATGTAAACTCTACTGTGACTCTCAGTTGTTATGCATATTTCGACAAATTACATAAATACTTTTATCATGTATCATGTACTCTCTATGTACCAAACACTATGCTACATATGATTTACATATATTGTCTTATCCAATCCTCATTTTCATCTAATCCAAGTTCATACAGTTAATAAGTTTCAAAGCTGGTGTTCCCAACCAAGTCTTTCTAACTGTAAAGCTGTTCCATGTAACAACAAGAAATCATTGTGCCAAATAATTTCATATAATTCTATAGTATGTGTCAGCCAGGTTGGTGGAGAAGTGAAAAGTTATTGGCCATAAACCACACACATATAGGAAGTTAAAGTAGCAGAATGGATTTTTTGTCTCATTTCACCCTGTATGTTGGATGTCCTTATACCTTTTATGGAAGAGAAAATTGTTGCTCTGGTGGGCTCTGTTTAAGTATATTGGTTTTGAACACAAACAATGCCATTTGCTAGCTGGGTGACCATGTCAAGTGACTTTGTTTCTCTGATCTTAAGCTGCTCATTGTAAAACTGGCTGACAGTTGGTACCTACCTCTTGGTAGTCTTAATTACTAGATGAGATGGCAAATGGAAGCACTCTCATTGGTATTAATACTGGCTTAAAAGAAACACCTCTCTTTTCTCTGTATTTTAAGCCCAGTGGGCAAATCCTTTTCATCCATCTAAGACAGAAGAGAGCTCCAGTTTCTTAGTGGACAAGACCACCACAGTACAAGTGCCCATGATGCACCAGACAGAACAATACTATCACCTGATAGATATGGAATTGAACTGCACAGTACTGCAAATGGACTACAGCAAGAATGCACTTGCACTCTTTGTTTTTCCAAAAGAGGGACAGATGGAGCAGGTAGAAGCAACCATGTCATCAAAAATACTGAAAAAATGGAACCGCTTACTGCAGAAGGGGTAAATGATATAGTGAATATGAGGGGTAAAAGGTGGGCATAATGGTGCAGGTAAGACAAAGTTCAACAGAAACCCAGAAGCTGGAGAATGACCCTGAGCCAGTTATGTGATTATCATTAGAGTATGCCAAATCAAACCATGTGCCAGGCCCGTTGATGGACACTTTATTCACTTCATTTGACCTAAGCACTTTGTCAAACCTGCAAGGAGGTAGTATTATTGACATCTTTCAAATTAGAAAGAAAGGCCTAGAAAGATAAAATGAACTCTCCAAAGTCAACCAGCTAATAAATTGTTGACCTCCTCAACACCAACTAGAGCTTTGGGGATGAGTAGGATTTCAAAGTTGAGTTGGTTGGGCAGTCATTCTGGGCTGGAAGTACAAGATGGTAAACTATTATATTCCTAGATGATATCCTTTGACCTTTGTGCCACTGGCTCCTTAACCTTGGCCAACACCACCAAGATGTTTCCTTTTTATAATAGAGGAGTTACAGCCCAAAGTTATAGCCCAACATCGGCTAAACCAGAGTGCATTCCTTCCACATAACTTATGTGGTTTTTATATCATGTATTCATCTACATAGCAGTGGTTATCAATATTTAAGGGAGGATCAGAGACTAATAAAATACCATCATGAGAGATATAGAGAAGGAGAGAATCATGATTGGTGTAGTGATTGCAGTATCTCTCCTTCTTCAATCCCCACAGGTGGATTGACTTGTTTGTTCCAAAGTTTTCCATTTCTGCCACATATGATCTTGGAACCATGCTTATGAAAATGGGTCTCAAGGATGCCTTTGCTGAAAATGCTGATTTTCTTGGACTCACAGAGGACAACGGTTTGAAACTTTCCTATGTAAGTTGGTAGATTAAGAGTCCTTGAATTTATGAGTTGGAAGAGCCATTGAGAGTCAATTAATTCACCCCTTTCATTGTATCACTGAAAAGAATCTGTTATCTATGGGTGTGACTCCTTCTAGGCCACAATTACATCAGATTTATTCCCATTACAACAAATAACTCACTCCAACAGCTCCTTCCATCTCTTACCTAAAATGACACTAATGGAAAACCTTAAGAATCAGAAGTGACTCTGGTGAGATACAGTTCTGAAGATGGATCAGGTGCTTAACAGGTGACTCTTGGAGGCAGAAGGCCATGGAGAATAGGCCTAACAACTAGCCCTAAAATGCCAGAGATTCTTTAACTGCACTTAGCCAAGTAACCTTTATATTCAAGCAGCATCAACATAATATAGAAAATGGGTAGTCCCAAATATCCTTTTTTTCTCACTACCTCCAAACCTTTCCAAAGACTGTTGCTATAATTTCAGGGGACCAATAATGTTTGTTCTCCTCACCACAGGCTGCCCACAAGGCTGTGCTGCACCTTGGTGAAGAGGGGACTGAAGATGTAGAGGTCCCTGAAGTTGGATTCCTGGATCAGCATGAAATAACTCTTCATCCTATTATCCAATTTAATAGAACCTTTCTGCTGATGATCTTGGAGAAAAGCACTAGAAGCGTTCTGTTTCTAGGGAAAGTTGTGGACCCAACAGAAGTATGATTTGGGCAATTGCATGTTCATATTATAATGGCAAATAAATAAATATAATGGTAAATAAATAAATAAATAAAATATCCTGATGTGATGTGATTGATGTGGGCTTGAACTTGCCTTCTTTTACAAAGGGGTGAATATTGGACCTGGTACAACTGCCTGTGAAAGATTAATCCTGCGACTAAAGATTCAGAAAGTCAATGGCTGATTTATTATTATTTGTAACAAAAGAAGGTTCTATGTTAATATATTATTCAGAATCCCTTCCCCCAATTATTTAGCCCCAGAAAATTTGGCTGGAATGACAAATGCCTTTGCCATTGAAATAGTTGAAATGCAGGTCAGGTCCTCATATTCCAGTATTCCAATAAGATCAATGGATATAAAAATGCCAGGTAGTGGCTTATATGTAAATTTCTCAACTTCCTTCCTTCTACCCTTTAAGAATGCTTCTCTGTGTTCTTGTCAGAACTGCCATTGGTAGGTTGAATGAAACTTTTCCCACTATACTACTGAGAAACAGAGCTTACTGCTTTGTGACCTAGTCAGCATGGAACAATAGAGCAAGAGAGAAATAAATTCCCCTGAACAACCTTACCTTCCCCCAAATGTTCTCATCTTGCCAAGTTTTAAGCTGCCAATGGAGAAGGAGTCATTCACTCATATTATATCTTATAGCCACTCATTCTCAGTGTTCTAATCAGACAGACAGACTCTTTTTCAAATATTACACTCCTGTCACACTCCATCAAGTAGGAATATCCTCGTTCCCTCCCTTTTGTTCTCTATCTTCAATGAAGTTTTATAGTTTTTGAATCCTCAGAGTTTTTCTGCCCATGCATACCAACTCACCTCACTATACAAAGTAGATTTAATTTCAGATAATATGTATCCAAATTCCTGAATTAGAATTTGACATACACAAATAGCACAGTGAGGATTAATTCCATAGTTAATTCTAGTTCCAAGGTAAAAATCTTTCAGCAATAGGGAAATAGCAACAAATGCATAAGTGCTATTGCAGATATTGCACTTACAAAAATGTGCATATTTGTAAACATACACATTTTGTAAATATATGGGTTTCAAATTTATTTCTTATTAGACACACTTTCTTGTAGGTTTTCTCATTTCTGATATAGTTCAAACTTTGGTCTTATGGATATGAAATTGGAAGCCCAGAAAAGGATAGTGATTCCTAGTACAGAAAGTTAACTATTAAAATTGAGTCTGATTTCAATGAAGTTACATTACAATCCTACTTCTGCTACTTACACTATTTTGTAATCTTGAGCAAGGTAGCTAAATCCTGTACCTTATTTTTCCAATCTATAAATGGAAATACTAATAATATTTATGTCATCACTGTATACCAAAAACATGTGATGCAGCAAAAATGCTGACACTGAAATACATAGTGATAAATACTTACATTAAATGGAAGAAAGATCTGAAAAGAACCCTAACTTTATATCTCAAGGATCTAATTAAAAAGTTATGTCTAAAGTTAGTGTAAGAGAAACAATAATATTAGAGCAGAAATAAAACAGACTATAAAAATAGGAAATAAACAATAAATTAAAATTGGTTTTTGAAAAGATGGCAAACCTGTAGGTATTCTAAAAAATAGAAGACTCAAAATCAGAAATAAAACAGGAGATAATACAACTAATGACACAAAGTGGATTAGAAGGTAGGCCTGGGTCCCCTCCTCCACCAGTGGGGCAGACACCCACCAGAGTCCAGCTTCCAGTACAGGACTGCCTCTTCTAACCAGCAGACTACCGAGGGAGCCCAGGCCCAGCCCAGATCCATCTATACCAGCCCGCACAGGACCCAGGCTCACAGTAGGCCTGGGTCCATTTTTCAACCAGCAGCACCAGCCAGACCCCAACCTCCAACACAGGACCGCCTCTTCTGACCAGCAGACTAACTGGGAGCCCAGGTCTGTCTGACCCAGATCTGTCCACACCAACTTGCGCAGGACCCAGGTCCAGGGTATGTCTGAGTTTGTCTCCCCCCATACCCCCACCTGGGACCCTAAACCTAACCCACATCCATCTTGGGACACTGCAGTCATTGCCATAGCCTTACCCATGCAGTAGCCCCTAACTTTTTGACAACAGACAGGGCCTTGAAACAGCTGAATCTTAGAGTAGGCATCACAAAGGGTGTATGAGGCCCACACTTTCAGCCCCATCTCTGTAAAACATTGGGGGCACCTTAACTATTATCTCGAGTTACCTTGGCTATTGCTGCCACAACCTTTAGATGCAGTAGCATACATTGATGGATACTAACAGGGTCTGGAAGCCCAACATCAAGGTGAGGTACAGACAATCTGCAGGAGTACTACAAGAATATAGGGAATAAACTGTAGTATCTCAGGTCCATACTGAAAGAAAGGAAGACACATAGACAACATGAAAAAAAAACAAGGGAGGAAAGTGCCCCAAACACACTAGGATACTATAATAACAGAACCCATGAACAGCGAAGTTGATGAAATGTCAGAGAAGGAGTTCAGAAGGTTCATAATTAAAATGATCTGTGAATTAGAGAATGGCCTAAATGAACAAATACAGGCAAAAATTGATAACTGCAACAAAGAGATAAAAGAACAAATACAGGTAGCAGAAGATTACTTTAAGATAGAGACAGAGACTCTGAACAAAAAAACAGTCAGAAATCCTTAAAATGAAGGATACAATAAATCAAATAAAAAACTCAATAGAAAGCATAACCAACAGACGAGATCACTTAGAAAAAAGAACATCAGATAATGAAGAAAAAGTATACAATCTGGAAAATAAAGTTGATCACACAGTGAAGATAGTAAGAAACCATGAACAGAACATCCAAAAATTATGGGATAGCATCAAATGACCAAATATAAGAGTTATTGGGATAGAGGAAGGCACAGAGTTTCAAACCAAAGGAATGCACATTCTCTTCATTGAGATAATACCAGAAAATTCACCAAGCATAAAGAACGAATTGGAAAACCAAATACAAGAGGCTTACAGGATGCCCAATGTACAAATTACAGCAGATCTACATCAAGGCACATTATAATGAAAATGTCAAGCATACAGAATAAGGATAGAATCTTAAAAGCTGCAGGAGAGATGAGTCAAATCACATATAGGGGGAGACCAAATCGTATCTCAGCAGATTTTTCATCCTAGAACCTCAAAGCCAGGAGATCATGGAACAACATATACCAAGCTCTGAAAGAAAATGGATGTCAACCAAGAAGCTTTAGATTGATGATGATATAAAAACCTTTCATGATAATTAAAAGTTAAAAGAATTTACAACTAGAAAGCCAGCACTACAGAACATCCTCAGCAAAATATTCCAAGAAGAGGAAATAAAAAACAATGATGAAAATCACCAGAGGGAGGTATTACACTAAAGGAAAATCTAATCAGAGGAGAAACCAAGTCACATTAAATACCAAAAATAAACAAAAATGCCTGGGAATACAAATCATGTCTCAATAATAACCTTGAATATTAATGGCCTAAACTCACCAGTCAAAAGACATAGACTAGCAGGTTGGATTAAAAAAAATTATAATATAATTTTAATTAATATATATATAATTATAATATAATATTATTATAATATATAATATAATAATATAATAATATAATATTATTATAATATTTTAATATATATTATTATACTTATACTATTATTATAATTAATAATAACTATAATTCCATGAGAAAAAGGATATCTGAAGGATGTGTCAAGGTCTCCTTTGTCACCATTTGTGTCTGACATCTAGCTCAAGGAATGGCATAAAGCTGGCAGCTTGTCTTGTGTCATCCTGAAACAGCACCTGTGATACTCCTGTTAATATTAACTTGAGCTCATCCATTTCATAAGACTATCAAGGAACTAAACTAAGTCACAACCAGCTACAGACCTGGTGATAGCAGCAGGCTCTTCTGGAAGGTTATGTAAGTCATAGATTTTTATCTTCATTCTCAGAGGCTACATCCCTAAAAGGTCTAGTTTGGTTTCCTATAGAGAGAACTCCTGATCACTGATTTGCACAAAGCACCATCATGGAGAAAGTGATGGGCTACATCATATAAAATAAACATTAGTATATTTGGGGGGCCAAGTACTCTGCACACATAATTGTCTGAAATTATCCTTTGTTATGATGACTGTGATAGGTAATTTTATATGTCTACTTTGCTAGGCTATAATGTCCAGTTTGGGGTTGCTGTGAAGGTGTTATTAAATGTGATGAACATTTTAATCAATAAACTTTGAGTGAAGCAGATTACCCTTCAGTTGAAGGTTTTATGAAAAAGGAGTGAAGTCTTTGAAAAAAGGCAAAAATTTACCTCCAGACTGCTTTGAACCTGACAATGCAATATAAACTCTTTCCTGGGATTCCATCCTACCAGCCTTGCTGATTTCAGACTTGTCAGCCTCCATAATCATGTAAGTTAATTTTCTAAAATTACTCTCTCTCTCTCTCTCTCTCTCTCTCTCTCTCTCTTTCTCTCTATCTCTATCTCTATCTCTCTTTCTCTTTCTCTCTCTCTACATAGATAGATAGGTAGGTAGATAGATAGATAGATACGATATAATCTTGTTCTCAAGCTCCCTAATATCATGAGTAATGATGTTGTGAACATTTATCTGAAGTAGCTTATGGAATTGAAAAAAATGTTACTTTATTTTCCTATAACTTCACTGAACATTTATCTTGACCATGCAACTCTTCTAATAGCATATCAACTTCTTTAGTCATTTATTAAAATTTCCTTCCTCTTTGGTTGACTATATGGCCCAAATCAAGATTTTTCCCACCTTTTTTAATACTACCTCATGATGATTTAACTAACATAAAAGGTAAGATTTACTCATGCATTGGCTTGATATCAGGGGATAAAATTTCTTGTCCAAGGTAGTGAACATTCGTTTACATTGGCTTCTGCTAATATTTCCTTTCCACAGTGACTTCTGTCCATCTCCACAGGCATTGGTTCCACTTGTGTATGACCTGCCCTGACCTTCACAGGGGCCTTTTAATATAACGTTCTCTTGATGCCCACTCAAGCTTTCTTTAAATTCTCTGGTTCTTCTTTAATGTTGTAGGGAACCCCTTGGGACATAAAGACTCAGCTACTCTCCCTACACCATGTGGGGCTTCCAGGGTCTCTATGAGGTTATCCTCATGTACATGCACTTCCACACTTCTCTAAACCTTTGCTTCTATTCTAAAATACCATGTTGGATATATGGCTTATCCACACAGGTTTCAGACTTCCAAGATGACATCCTAGAAATTAAGGCAAGATATTTATACTTATCTGGAATTTATTTTGGCCTCTTCACTTGGGACTCAGCATAGGCAGATAGAGGAGACAAGTCAGAAACAGGTTGTAAGTTCCTTTTTCAAAGGCTGGTATATTCGCCAATCACTGCTGTTTACAGTGGGTGGAACAGGAATATGGTACAGTGGTTTCTACTGGAATGTGGAAATGTATTTTTTTCCTGGAGATATGAGCTTTAAAGTAGTCTCTGATATGTGTACCTAAGTGGAAGCCATGCCCAAGACACATGACTCAAAGGAGACAAAGATGAAACAATAAGTCTGCTCTGAGGATGCATGCATTTTAAGTTACATCCATTACTAATGTATTCATGTGCTTTAGGAACACTGAGACATCAGAGCAAACTTCAAGAGGGTGAAAGTTACTTTGGAATTGATGATCAGGTCTTGGGTCTGGAGGACTAAGTCCCCCCAAAAAAGTACACAAAGGCTTTCTTGGCCTCTGGCATAAATTTCTTTGGTGCAAAGAAAACTCAAGTTAATGAATAAGATAAATGATCTCCATCCAGGAGTGTCAAATTAATTGACTTTGTGTAGTTCCCTCACAGTGATTTTGAATCTGGTCCTTAGAAAATGATTGCAAATTCCTTGATACAATGTTAATTAAGTAGTTTGAGAAAGTGATATACACCTCTGAGGCAAGGTTACCTAATTTGGGTGAAATGAGTTTTGTGTATCAAAAGATTTACTCAAGAGAGTGAAGAAACCACCAGATAATTGTATATAATATTTTCAGATAATGTCTGATAAGAAATTATTATCCAGAATATATAAAGAACTCCTATAATTCAATAACAACAACAATGAAAATCACCCAATTAAAATATGGGAAAACTTTAATTTTATTTTTATTTCTACTAGGAAGATATAAAAATGGTCAGAAAGCACTGAAAAGATGCTGAACATCATCAGTCTTAGGGAAATACAGACTGAAATCATAAAGAGACAATATTTTATACCCATTAGGATAACTACTATTTTAAATAATGGAAAAGAAGTGTTGGAGAAGATGTAGAGAAGTAGGAATGCTTGGATATTGTTAATGGGAATGAATAACTGGAACAAACTCCGTGGAAAACAGTTTGGTATTTCCTTAAAATATTAAACATAGAATTACTGAAGTATCCAGCAATTTTGCTTTAAGGTAGCTATCCTAAAGAACTGAAGGCAATGACTCAAACCAAATGCTTGTATACCAATGTTCGTAGAAGCATTATTCACGATATGCAAAACCTAGATGTTCATTAACAGATGACTAAATGAAAATAATGTGTTGCACACATTCAGTAAAATTCAGCCACAAAAATGAAGTTATGACACAACCTATAATAGGAATAAACCTTGAAATTATTCTAAGTGAAATAATCTATGAAAGGACAAATATTATGTGGTTCCACTTAGATGAGGTGCCTGGAATATTCAAACTCATTGAGTCAGATGGTAGAATAGAATTTACATGAGGAAGGTGGTGATGATAGTAGTGAGAAAGGGGAGTTGTTGTTTAATCAGTATTGTTTTAATTTGGGATGATAAAAATATTCCAGAAATGGAGAGTGGTAATAATTGCCCAACATTGTGAATTTACCTGATGCCAATAATTGTACTTTCTCCATATTTTTATTGGTACATTATAGTGGTATATAATTTAGCCATATAATTTGCCCAATATCCTTTCCCAGTATCAATAATTGTACTGTTAAAGGTGGTAGAAATATTTTTTTAACAAAACAAAACAAACTTACAAATTTGTTTTTGCATTCCTAAAAACATATTCTATACATAATAAAGTGTCCTGGATAGCATGGGACAAACCTTGTACTAAACCTTGTGAGGAATATGAAATAAGCATATTAGCTCTCCCTAACTAGGCCTAAAAATCACTCGAGAGCCAAGTTTTATGTACATTAAGTTGGTGTTCTCTGAATAAATGAAAGCATATTCTGCTGTGCACAAGATACCTGACTGGGAAGCAGAAAGAAAAAAATAGAAATTAGATATATCAATAAATATGTAAATTTATAATAAATGAGTATGTATAAATATATAAATGCAGATTTTCTTACTCAGATCAGAGATCTATCAAGGAGCTGGCTAAAACAATTTTAAATCATCAAAATTTTGGGGAATATGAATTTATATTCTCTCACAATAATTATATATGATTAGTAAAAGTTAACTTTTAGTATAACAAAAATGAACAAAGAGGTAGAGAGAATGGAAGAGTGCAAACTAACACATTTAATTTGACCAGAACAATAATAGATATGATATATCAAGAGTTTACTATGTTGCAGTCAGTATGCTAAGCGTTTTGTACATATTATCTCAATTTTTATGACAACCCTAGGCAGGAATGTGGCAGAGGCAACTAGCTGTCCCGCTCCTACCTCCGTAGTGAAGGGTTATTTCTGGCAAATGCACCCAATGAGGGATTACATTTTCTATCCATTCCTATGCAATCGAATGCATTAATGTGATCAGTACTCACGGTAAACTAAACAATGGTCCCTAAAGGTATACACATCCTAATCTGTGGAACCTATTAATTGTACTTTATGTGGCGAAAGGGACTTTGTCAATGAAGAAAGTTAAGGATTTTGAGTGATTATCTTGTATTACTCAGATGAGTCCTAAATGTAATCACAAGTGAACCTTTAAGAGGGAGGCAATGGGATATTTGCTCACAAAGGTAGTGTAATGATGAAGTCAGAGAGAGATTTGAAGATGCTATGTTGCTGGATTTGAGGTTGGATGAAGGGGCTATAGTTCAAGGAATGCAAGGTATGCTGCACTTGAAGTTGAAAAGGACAAGGGAATTGATTCTCTTCTAGTGCCTCCACATAGGGAACACATTTGTTGGCATATATGTTTCTGACCAGAAAATATGTTTTGTGTTTCTGACCTCCAAAACTATAAGGAAATCAGTTTCTCTCATTTTAAGCCCTTGCATTTGTAGTAATTTGTTACAGAAGTCATCAGAAGCTAATATAGTTCCCATGAAAAAAAATGGGCAGAATATGACCAGGGCCACAAAGCTATTTGCAAAGACCTTAGGTATTTTGACCTCATAATCCTCTTTCTCCATAAAATTGTATGTTATGACTGCGTTGATACAAAAATGAGTATAATCTAGGTTCAAATCATAATCGTATGTCTGTTATTATTACATTCATTTTTCTTCTTTTAAAAAATCAATTTAAATTAAAACATATGGGCTCATAAAAATATCATGAGACACAGGCCTTGGGACTACTGTACCTCATAGGTAAGTCAGAACTGTATGACACTTTGAACCATGGAGGTTATGAGTCCAGAGTGCCTTCTACACTTTCTTTCTTGAAAGAGTTAACACAAGAAAGACATTTTGTGTTTTCTGAGGCACCATGTGAAGGAAAGTTACCTTGTATCTTCCAATACTTACATAGAACTGTTACATAAGTGAAAAATGAGAATTTGTTGTTTTAAGTCACAGAAAGATTGGAGTGCATTTGTAACAGCAGATAACACCAGAATAATGAATATAGAAACTGTCTTTTGAAGTGGAATTCATCTATAATGAAAAACTTTACTGCATAGTTTTCTTAGTGCTCAATTTATATGAAGTGAGTAGGCTAACACTGAAAACTAGAGATATGGATGCCCAAGTTTTACAGTGGCAAAATATTGGGTGAAATCATAATACATGATAACTTGGAAGTCACACCAAAGACTTGCTAAGCCCAAATCTCTAGAAGGAGAAACTAGATAACAGAATGTTGATAAATGTATGTTAGTTGTTACTAGCTGCATTTAGCAAGATGTGCAAAAAACTGGGTACACATGGGTTAAAAATCAGCTATTTTGAAATTAAAGACAGAAAGCAATAGAATCCAAAAATTAATGGCCAAATTAGTCTTATCAGGCTGCCACAATAAAATACCATAGACAACAGAAATTAATTTTCTTACCATTCTGCAGGACTGAAATCCCAGATTAAGTTCTGGTAGGATATATTTCTGGTGAAGACTTCCTTTCTGGCTTGTAGCCAGCTGACTTCTCACTAATTCCTCACATGCTCTTTCTTCTGTGCAAGTGCATGAAAAGAGAGAAATATAATTCCCTTCCTCTTTTTGTAAGGGCAGCAATCTGATTGCATTAAGACCCCATGATAATGGTCTCATTTACTCTTAGTCACATTTTAAATCTTTATCCTCAAATACATTCATAATGGGGCTTAGTACTTCAACATATGAATTGTGTGGGGACATGATTAAGTCCAAAGCAGTAGGCTTGCAGTATTTTAAATGCCAACTACTGCTATGTTCAAAACAGAAATAATTCAAACTGAAAAAGTCTTTAAGCAAAGACGTTAATAAAAACTCTGAGTGTAAAATGGCAAAATAGAGAATGCCAAAAACCCATCTTCCACAGAACAACTAACAAACTAGCAAAAATCTGTCACAATTTTTCTTATCTCCAGAGACTAACTAAAAGCTTACAGAAACAAGATGAACCTTAATCAAGAAAAGAATAGTGGAATCTGAGTAGGCACATATAGATTTTTAAAATTAAAATTACAGTGGTCCCTTATTCCATTCCCCAGTTCAATGGGACCTAGAGGACAATAGTTTGTTCTAGGGAGAGATAATGGTACCAAAGGGAGTAGAATAGATATTTTCTCAAAGGATTGTATTTGGTTGCTTTGGCATATTTGGTAGCTCCCTGGAAGATAGGCTAAAAAAATTTGCCTTAATTTCACCTAACAGTCTCACTTTTGAGATGACTATTCAAAAAACAGTTATTGAAGATATTTAAAGGCAAATGACTTTGTCACTGCTGGAGACAAATGGATAAAGTTGGATCACACAGAACACTAACCCAAAAACTTGGGAAGAAAATAATATGGACTTTTTGATTTGGGGAACATAGACTTCCAAATGCTCTACATAGTCTTAGGAATCTGTAAGTGTCCACACTGGTGACAGTGGTGCCAGTGGTTTTGTATCTTCTCAGGAAATCCCCGAGGGCCTAAGCCTTAGCTCTGGATGACATCCAGTTCTGTGCAAATGGAAGCAGAGTTTTAACAGCCATGTTAAGTATTAGAGACAAGTCCCAATACATACACTGTGCCCATTTGCAAATAATTATTTTAGTATCTAGAATGTTAAGATCCTTACCAAAAAGAGAGGCCCCATACAAGGATGTGTGGCATACAGAAATCTCTGTCCATTTGCTAGCTGATTAAGCTAATGTAGCAAAGACTTCATTTATTACATGTAAAAGCAATACATACATACAGTTAGTTCAGAAAGTAACTAAGCAAATAGTAACAACTATCGCAAGCAGCAACAAAAAAGTCTAAGCATGGAGGAATAACTAATCTCCAGAATTACCATATTTTGATACTCAAAATGACTGGATTTGACAAAAATTTCACAGCAAGTGAATAAATAAAAAGTATAGTTATTGTATAGTTAATGTGGACAAAAAGGAATTGACAAAAATTGTCTTGGTGGATTCTAAGTATTGGGAGTATTAGACAATGCCTTTAAAATACCTATTTTAATTATATTCAAATAGATAAAAGAAACGTCATTATGGGAGTGAAAGAAAGCCACAAAATGGGGGAGATCCAACATGGTGGCAGGCGTGGAGAGATCAAGTCTCTAACCTCTTCAGCTGCACGGGCATAGGGAGTCCTAAACCGTCTAAATGCTGTTTGCTCAGGATCACTAGGCAATGCTGAGCTGACATGGATCTGGGGCGAACAGTCTGGGCCTCTCAGAACACACACCGAGCCAGGATTGGCGGAATTCAAGCTCCCGTTCACCTGCGTCTCGCAGACAAACCGCTGTGACTCAGCACTAAACGATCACGCTGAAACAACTGGTCGGCCCTTCTGAACCTGCGGAGGTTAATACCAACCGAGCCTTCATAGGAAGTGGCCACAGGATTGAGACGGGGCTCGGGAGAGACAGTCAGGACCCACCCGTTGCATTGGTCACCCAGCAAAGGGAACGAACTGTCGCCATTTGCATGGGATACCACCATGGCAGAGAACTGACGTCACCAGAATGCAGCGGAGGAGATAACTTCATTGAAACCAGCGGCGACAGGTGTATAACCCCCTAGCCCTTCCTCTCCATACAGCAGGGGAACCTTAAGGGTCCCTCCCAGCTCTCCCGTGAGCGCGATAGTCAGACCGAGGGAATCAGGAGTGGCGCGGGACCCGTGGCGCTGAACCCCCGGCTACCGCTCCCACCAGTGCTGACAACTGAGGTCTCTTGCACCAGCTACGGGGGGGGGGGGGTGTGTGGCTACCGGAGGGCAAGCATAATTCGCTGAGGGTTCTCAGCCCCAAGCTCCACAAACTTAGGGTCTGAGGGAATGGCAAACAGGGAGAGTGTGCCCAGTCTCGGAGGAGGAGCTGCTGCATAGTGATTGGTTCCCATGTATTGAGAGGAGAAGCTTGGCCCGGTGGGCACAGCTCCACCTACTGGAAGAGAAGTTAATCAAACTCTAAGACTGCATTTATTAATTTTTTTTAAATTTGAGTTTTTTTTCATTTTCATTTTTTTATTTTTAAATTTTTTAAATTTTTAAATTATTTTTTAATTTTAATTTTTATTTTTTTGATGATTTAAAAATTTTTTTTTTCTTTTTTTTCTTTTCTTTTTTTTCTTTTCTATTTTTTTCTTTTGTCTTTTCATTTCTTTTCAATTTCCTTATTCCCCCTTCCTTGAATTCTACCTGCTTACTCTCATTCTCTTTAGTGACTTCTTCCCTTCCCTTCTAATACCTTTCCTCCCAAGCATCAAATAAATTTATAGGAGTAAACAGTAACTCAGCAGTCAAACAGAACAAGAAGTAACATGAGCAGCATGAAAAAGCAAGGAAGAAAAGGAGTACAAACAATGCAGGACAGCCTAAATATTCAGGAGGACCTAGAGGCATCAGAAAAATGGCCAAATAAAGAACTCAAGGAATACCTTAGACAGATGGAATGGAACCTTAAAGAGGATATGAGACAGCAAATTCAAACAGTGACAGAACTCATTGAAAATGAATTACATAAACAGATAAAAGAAGAAGTAAAGCATCTTTATCAGGAGATAGAGATTATTAAAAAAATCAAACAATAATTCTAGAAATGAAGGAAACGATAAACCAAATTAAAAACTCAAATGAGAGTATCACTAAAAGAGTGGAGCAAGTAGAAGCCAGAATGTCAGATAATGAAGACAAAATATATCATCTTGAAAAGAGTCTAGCCAACTCAGAAAGGCTGGTAAAAAATCACGAGAAAAACATCCAAGAGATATGGGATAACATAAAAAAAAACTAACTTAAGAGTCATCCGGATAAAGGAAGGTAGAGAGGTTCAAACCAAGGGAATGAGCAATCTGCTGAATGAAATAATTATAGAAAACTTTCCAGAAATAAAAAAGGAAATGGATATACAAATTGTAGATGCATACAGGACACTGAGCATACAAAATCACAGTAGACCAATGCCAAGACACATTGTTATGAAGATATCCAATATACAGAACAAAGAGAAAATATTAAAAGCTACAAGAGAAAGGAGGCAGATTACATTCAGGGGTAAACCAATAAGGTCAACAATGGATTTTTCATCACAGACGCTGAAAGCGAGAAGATCCTGGAACAACATATTTCAAACACTGAAAGACAATGGATGCCAACCAAGAATTTTGTATCCAGCAAAATTAAGCTTCAGGTACAACAACAAAATAAAAATCTTTCATGATAAACAAAAGTTAAAAGAATTTGCAGCCAGAAAAACAGCACTGCAAAGCATCTTGAGCAAAACACTACACAAGAAGAAATGAAAAACAATAACCAAAACCAACAGTGGGAAGTACCTCAGTAAAGACAGAGGACGGGGGAAAGCTAATCATGGAGAAACAAACTAAATTAAAAAAAAAAAAAAGATAAATAATCAAACATGGCTGGAAGTACAAACCATATATCAATAGTAACTCTAAATGTTAATGGCTTAAACTCTCCAATAAATCGACATAGGCTGGTAACATGGATTAAAAAAACAAATCCAACAATATGCTGCCTCCAGGAGACACATCTGATCGGAAAAGACATACACAGGCTGAAGGGGAAAGGTTGGGAAAAAATATACCACGCACACGGTCCTCGTAAGCAAGCAGGGGTGGCCATCCTCATATTGAATAAAATCAACTTCAAGACTAAGTTAACCAAAAGGGATAAGGAAGGTCATTATATACTGTTAAAAGGAACCATTCACCAGCAAGACATAACAATTATCAATATTTATAGACCAAATAAGGGTGCTGCGACGTTCATACAACAAACTCTCCTCAAGTTCAAGAATCAAATAGACCACAACACAATAATTATGGGTGACTTCAACACACCTCTCTCACCATTGGACAGATCCTCCAAACAAAAGTTGAATAAAGACAATATAGAACTCAATATCACAATCAATAACCTAGACTTAACTGACATATATAGAATATATCAACCATCATCAAGTGGATATACTTTTTTCTCAGTAGCACATGGATCCTTCTCAAAAATAGACCATATATTATGCCATAGGGCAACCCTCAGTAAATATAAAGGGGTGGAGATAATACCATGCATTTTATCTGATCATGATGGAATGAAACTGGAAATCAATGATAAAAGAAGGAAGGAAAAATCCTACATCACATGGAAAATGAACAATATGTTACTGAATGATCAATGGGTTACAGAAGACATAAAGGAGGAAATTAAAAAAGAGCATACTACAGGGACACTGCTACATCGATATTCATAGCAGCACAATTCACAATAGCAAGACTGTGGAACCAACCTAGATGTCCTTCAATAGATGAATGGATAAAAATATGTGGCATTTATACACAATGGAGTATTACTCTGCACTAAAAAATGACAAAATCATAGAATTTTCAGGGAAATGGATGGCATTAGAGCATATTATGCTAAGTGAAGCTAGCCAATCCCTAAAAAACAAATGCCAAATGTCTTCTTTGATATAATGAGAGCAACTAAGAAGAGAGAAGGGAGGAAGAGCAGGAGGAAAACATTAACATTAAACAGAGACATGAGGTGGGAGAGAAAAGGGAAATTGCATGGAAATGGAAGGAGACCCTCATTGTTATACAAAATTACATATAAGAGGTTGTGAGGGGAATGGGAAAAAAAAACAAGGAGAGAAATGAATTACAGTAGATGGGATAGAGAGAGAAGATGGGAGGGGAGGGGAGGGGGGATAGTAGAGGATAGGAAAGGTAGCAGAATACAACAGTCACTAATATGGCATTATGTAAAAATGTGGATGTGTAACCGATGTGATTCTGCAATCTGTATTTGGGGTAAAAATGGGAGTTCATAACCCACTTGAATCTAATGTATGAAATATGATATGTCAAGAGCTTTGTAATGTTTTGAACAACCAATAAAAAAAATTTTGTAGGGGCTGCGGATGTGGCTCAAGCGGTAGCGCGCTCGCCTGGCATGCATGCGGCCTGGGTTCGATCCTCAGCACCACATACAAAGATGTTGTATCCGCCGATAACTAAAAAATAAAATATTAAAAAAAATTTTGTATATTCTAAAGTATATTTGGAACAACTTGTGAATGTGAATTTGCTTTTCCAATTTTAAATTTTATGAAATCTAAATATAGATCAAGTAATTCTGGTGAAATTTTAGCATCCAAATTGAGAGACACTGTGAATGTAGTAGGATTTGGGATTTTATACAAAATAAAAGAAGTAAAAGATCTCAAAAAAAAAAATATATCGCCTCTTGAATAGCAAGAAATGCAAGATTTTCTTGCTTAACAGAATGTCATCTCCCAGTAGTGCCAAGTGTCCTTTCTTGCTTTTTCTTCAAGTTCTAATTCATGGTGCCAAAGGTGCTTGCTAATTAGCAGTATATTTGCAACAGCTGCACATAACAGCTGAGGAATATTTTGCAACCCCAAATAATTCATTTTACTCTTAAACTTGTCTATACATAGCTCTAGATATACAATGCATGAAGCACAATACCTATTCGTTATATTAAAAACTAGATAGACCTTGACAATCAAATAGCATAGTTTTATTATTTTTAATATTTAATCAGATTTAATCAAATGTTTAAAAATAAATTAAAATCTGCTTTATTGAAATACTTTTATCTAAATTTTTAATATTTACTATTGTGATTTGAATTTTGCCTTTACATCTTCATGGATAAACTTAGGCTATGTTAGATGAAAAAAAAAGAAAGCCACAAAATAATGTCTCACCAGTTAAAGAATATCAATAAAAATAGATATTAAGGAAATAGAAATTCTTGAGTTGAAAAATATAGTAACTCATATGAAAAAAAATCACTAGATGAATTACTGGAAGATTTGAGAAGGCAGAGAAGAGAATTGGCACACTTGAAAGTAGGTCAATTGGGAGTCAGAAAGAAAACAAATAAAGTCCAATAGTCCTATATTACATGATTAGTGTACCAACAGATATGTAATGGGAGTCTCAAAAGGGAAGAGGGAGAAAAAGGAACACAAAGAATATTTGCAAAAATAATGACTGAGAAGTTGCTCATTTTTTGAAAGATATGACCACACAACTAAGAACCTTAATGAACTCCAAATAAAATAAACTGAAAGAGATCTTTGCTGAGACATGTTACGGTCATATCTTCAGAGAACAAAGAGAATCCTGAAACTAGCAACAGAGAAGCAACTCATTAATTATAAGGGATCCTTATAAAACTAATCCTTATAATAAGACAGACAAACTATTTTTCATCAGACAGCATGAAGACCAGGAGGTATATTTAAAAATGATAAAATAATTGTCAATAGAGAATTTTAAGTCCAGCAAACTGTTCTCCAAAATGAAGTAAGAAACATGGTGTTCTTAGAGGAAAAAAGAATCTGAGGGAGCTTGTTATTAGTAGACTTGATTATTCTCTATGGATTCATGGTGAAATGAAAGAATGTCAGAAATATCAGAAAGTAAGTCAAATGTACATAAAGAAATTAGGAACAATATCAATGATAGAAAAAATGAAAATTAAAAAAAACCATCAATGTTAATTATGTATTTTTTTATTTGTAACTCCTTTATTTTCTTATATCATTTTAAAAGAAAACTGCTTAAACAATACTTTAAAGTGATGGACACATAGTGTATAAAATAAAATGTAATTTGTGACAATAACATCATAAAATGGGTGATAGAGCCATATAGGAACAGTTTATACTTTACTGTTATAAGTAATCTGATATTAATTCAAACTAGATAGATGCAAATTGAGATATAAATTATAATCCCAGACAACCACTAAGAAAATAACTATATGAAACACACACACACACACACACACATTCTAAGTGGAATGGAATAAGGATCCAGTATAGATATATGTGTATATATCTATCTATATTAAAAATGAACAGGGAACTAAAATGATCTATTTTACAAAAATCAGTATCAACAAACTAAGGTACTAAAAAGGCATTTAAAATCAAAGAAAAATGGCAGATGTTATTTCTTTCTTATCACTAATTACACTAAATAAAATGAATTAAAACCTCCATTTTAAAGGCAAAAGTGGACAGAATTGATAAAAAATAATCATCAAAATTTATGATATCCACAAGAGGGTGACTTTACACTCAAATACACAAATAGTTTGAAAGTAAAATGGGAGGAAAATATTTCATAAAACAGTAACTAAAATAGAGTTAGTATGGCTATCTGATTATCAGACAAAATAGCATTAAGAAAAAAATTGTTACAAGAGAAAAAGAAGGGTATCATATGATGATAAATTGTCAGTTCATCAGAAAAAAAGATGAATTATAAAAACAAGATGAATTATAAATATTATGCATCTATATACACCATTCAAAATATGTGAGGCAAAGACAGAACTGAAGGAAGAAATAGTTTAGCAATAAACAATTGCTTAATAAATACTTTGATGAGGAAAAGAAATAAATGACATACAGATTGGAGATGTAGAAGTAAACTATGTTTATTTGCATGACATAATTTTATATCTACAGAAACAAAGAATCTGAAAAAAAACTACTAGAGTTAATATGTATTTAGCAATGTTGCAGGATAAGAAACCAATACACAGAAATAAATCATATTCCTATCTATAAGTAATGAACAATCTTGGTGGAAATTTAAAAAATCAATTTACAATAATTATTGTAAGAAAGATCAAAATTCTTAGAAATAAATTTAACCAAGGAAATGTAAGACTGGTACACTGAAACTCTGAAATGTTGTTGGAAGAAATTAAAGAAGACCTAAATAAGTCAAAAAATTTTTCTGGGTCCTTGGATGAGAAGACTTAATATTGGTAGGAAACATTACTCTCCAAATTCAATACAATTCCCCTCAAAATTATAAATGCCCTTAACTTTTTATAGAAATGGTGTATATGTAAGGGTAAATGATCTTGAAAAGCCAAAACAACTGAAAAAGAACAATGAAGTTGTAGTGCTCATACATCGTAATTTCTAAACATTTGACAAGATATAGTAATAAATAAATTCTAGCCCTGACTAATATATAGATCAAAGGAATAGAAATGAGAGTTAAGAAGTAAACCTATGTATTTATAGTGATTGATTTTTGACAAGGGCCTCAAGAACATTCAATGGGCAATAATAGTGTTTTTAACACACAATGCTGGGGAAACTGGGTATCCATATGCAAACAAATGAAGCTGGACCCTTTCCTTACACCACAAACAAAAATTCACTCCAGGGGCTGGGGCTGTAGCTCAGTGGCAGAGTGCTTGCCTTGCACGTGTGAGACACTGGGTTCAATACTCAGCACCACACAAAAATAAACAAATAAAATAAAGGCATGCTGTTCATCTATATCTATAATTTTTTTAAAAAAATCACTCCAAGCAGGAAAAAATAGAATTAAGAAGGTTTTGAATAAAACAGGCCTATTAAGACCTGTCAGTTAAAAAGATGGACTGTTATTCAGCAAAGATCAGATTAAAGTTGTTTCTTTCTCACTCAATATAGCTAGTTCAGAAACTAGTTCAGATGGCCTCCATTTAGAAAAGAGAGAAAAAGGATCAGGAAGCAAAGAAATAAGGCAGACAATAATTGCTTCTAGGAAAAAAAAAGTATGGTTGCAGGCACACAGGAGTGGTTGAATAGAAATAGCCTGAAAGTTTAATGTGTTTTAAGGCAATTGCTCTGCCTAAGAAACCTCAAACTAGTTCTGAAAGAGCCTGCAACAATACAGCAATCCCATGGCCCTCATACCTGTATTAGCAGGAAGGTCTCTGTGGAAAATTCTGTATCTACTAAAGGGGGCAAACTCCCCAAACTCACCTTAGATATGGCCATGGAGAACAATGGACAAGGGAGTCTCCCACAGAGAGAAGAATCAGAAACTAACCAGGGAGCTTCCCCTACTGCCAGGGCAAGATGTTCTCAACATTACTGACCAATAAGATCCCATTATTGCTATGGACCAGTAATCACTGTATATCTTTCATTATTCAATTTATTTGTTTCTTTTTTAAAATATTTTTTTAGCTGTCAATGGACCTCTATTTCATTTATTTATTTATTTGTTTGTTTGTTTGTTTATATGTGGTGCTGAGAATTGAAGCCAGTACTTTGCACATTCCAGGCAAGCCCTCTTCCACTGAGCCTTGACCCCAGCTCTGCCTCTACTTTTAACTAGGACATTACTTGCCTCCTGGGAAATGGCAGTAAGAAGGGCAGTGGCAGCAGCACTGATCTCTTTTTGAAATTAGTTTTGCTTCAGGAAGCTACCCAGAATGTAATTAGAAGGCAATAAACAAAAGCAGTCAGAAAGTTTCACCTATTTTAAAGAAGGAAACATGAGTTTCCAAGAAGCCAGTAGGAATGTTGGAACTGGATATAGAACCCCAACATCTCCTTCAGAATAGAGGGTATCACAAATCCTCTTGATGACACATTCATTCACAAAAAGCAAACTAAAATGTAGACTATATCAAGTGTTATATGGGGATAAATACTATGGAGAAAAATAAAACAGGGAGGAAAGAAGTACAGAAGTTCAGATGTGGTGGCTCCTTTCTTCAGGCTGGAGAAACAAGGGTTACTCCCTCTTTGTGATGCACCACACTTCCCAGAACCCAAGATGAAACGCCCTCACAAGGTCTAAGTTGATTTTTCCTATCCCTATCACTTATTTGTTTTATGTTTCTGCAAATTATTAACTGTGCAAGGTGAGATTTTGCAATGGCTAGTCTAAGTCTGCATCTCCCTTCCCCTACTCTGTTTTGGCAACTATCCTATTTGCTTACCATATCTCTACTGACAAAACAACAGGCCTACTCTTTGTTGATTGTGGACCTGCTACATGAAGAACTCTGATGTTGCTTCACTTCCTTTCTCCCTCCAGTCCCAGTTCCTTCCTATTTTTTAAAGCAACCAGGTTAGCATCACAAGTGGGCAATTTGAAGTCAGAAATACTTCAGTACAAACTCTGATTCTATTATTACTGATTTTGAGAACTTGGTGAATTATCAAATAACAAAGTACCTGGAATGGATATAATACTAGAGTAAGATTTGGGAGTCATAACCTAGATTAAAGAGTTAGCACCAGATTGTAAATCAATTTAATTTTTGTCATGCAGGACATCCAAGGGCTCAGAAAAATTATGAATTACATTTGAGTACTCCACTAAGTAATGAACACCAACTGCCGGGGTGCTGGTAGAAAGAAACGGGGAAGACTATAACTTAAGAGTGGAGGAAAGAAGTCATACATACTAAATAAGAACTTAAGACCAGCTTCAGAATTGATTTTGGTTTTACAATTATGTCCTTTCTATCTGGTCATGGATATATACCTATATATTTTAATTAATATATATTCTATTTCCTCTTAATCTAGATATCAACTGTGATTATGATGATTAAATCTAGTCCATAGGTTGAAGAATATTGAACCATCTTAATTATGTATTGGAAGTCTTATGGATTCTGTGCCAATGATCTTAGAATTGGAGGTCAATAAAGTGACTGATGAGATGTTTGGAATTGATAAAATTTGTTTTGCATTGTATGTAAAATTATAGTATCATTTTAGACAGGAGTTTTTTTTGAAGCATCTATGAGAAGATGTATAGATATTGGGAATTCATAAGAATGAATTCTAGTATATGTGTGTTGCTTTTTTGAAACCAAACATGATTTTTCCCCTTCCTAATGGTGGTCCAATTTCCTATTTTTTTTGGAAGCGGATACTGGTGTTTGAACTCAGGGGTATTCAACCATCAAGCCACATACCCAACCCTATTTTGTATTATCTTTAGAGACAGTCTCACTGAGTAGCTTAGTGCCTTGTGTTTGCTGAGGCTGGCTTTGAACTCTTGATCTTCCTGCCTCAGCCTACCAAGCCACTGGGATTACAGATGTGCACCACCGTGCCCAGCTCCAACTTCCTTTTAAAGACTTACTCCTTGCCCTTATATTAGGTCTACTAAATGATTCTATTATTCTCTAAGAGGCAGGCATATAATCTAAGTTTAGATAATCTAATGCTGAGTAGTTAGATATTGAATCGTAATTATAGGGTAAAGAGACTGAAATTTTCTCAGGTTCAGGCAATTAAGACGACAATGTCCTAATCAGACCAACCATTCTATAACACCACTTTTGCTCATTTCTAGCCCAGTTCTGCAGTTTCCTATTGGTTCTTGGCCTTTAATATTATTGTTATATGTTTACACTTGCTTAAGTTTACCGGAATTGTTTTCCATATTTCCCCAACTTTTGATGGATTTTAGTAGAAAGACCACATATACCAAAGACATACATGGATATTAGCATCAGAACATGAAGTTTAATGTTGTTTCTACCACTTGCTTATCCTCTTTGGTTCTCAGTTTCCTTACTTGGAACAAAGAAAATGATAAAATGGCACCTACATCTTCTACATCTTGAGTTATTGTGTGATATGTGCCTAATAAATGTTAGCTTTTAGTATTATGTAACCATGACTAAATCTTTTCAAAAGTAAGTATTCCTGTGCTTTCCTCCTTTACTACCAAGTACAAGAAGGCATCCCCTGATGCATTGACAACACCCAGAAATGCTGTAATAATGGGTCAAATTGTTGCCAAATGAAATACAGTGAAAAATGTTAGCTCAGTTTACATGGGAAAAGGCCAGGAGCTACTGCTAGAAATAAGGTGAATATTTAAATTGCTCTTAAATAATTTTTGACTGTTGATCTGGGTCTTTTGCATGTAACTTTATAACATAACTGACCAGAGTCAGGAAATTTTCTTCTGAATTAATTAAAAGAAATTGTGTGTGTGTGTGTGTGTGTGTGTGTGTGTGTGTGTGTGTTAGATGAGGGCTCTTCCCCTGATATTGTACTGGGGGCGTCAAGTGATGTTGATCAAAACTTCCTCTTTCTGTGCTTGTTTCCTTACTGTCTTTTATTATCTGGTCTTCAGCACTAACACATATACAATTAATTTTTGGCCTGAATAGTCCGTGTGTTCATAACATTCCCGTTGGCCTGCCATTGATTTCTGAAGAATTTTGTCAATATATTTAACGAGTGTTTACTTTGAAAACACTGAGGATATTTAAACTTACCCCATTAGCCACTTTCTCTTTTGCATCTGGCAGCTTCAATTTTGCTCCAGACAGTGTGAAATGCTTCTTTTCCTGGTGCACAAGCAGTATCATCAGAAACAGTAATCATCTTTTAATAAAAGTGATTTTGCTAATGGAATATCTTTTCTTATTGCTTATTCTGATTTAAACTCCCAGAATTTGATAAGTCTGTGAAAGCCTAGATTTATTCAGTTATGAATATTTGCAATTCTTTTACTCTTCAAAAATACTGTACTTGTAGAGAGAAGGTTTGAAAATCAACTAAATTTCTGATTTGCTGACATACATACATAGCTGTTAGTAGTTGGCCCTGAGTAGAAGGGGGTAGAAGTAAAGGTAAAGGTGGGTGTGGACATAGGACATTTAAATTATTATGTTATACACATAATTTTTTGAATAAAGAATGTGTGGCACTTTTACAATTATATGTTTTTTTTTTCAGTTTCAACAGAATAATATATAATTGAATAGAGGTAAAAACAGAGTTCTTTGGGAACAGGACTGGATAATAATATTTATAGGGCTAATCAATGGAAGAATTACAATGCTCTCAGCTGTGAAATCAAAATGATAATAAGAATAATAAGTGAATAAAGCAGAGAACCTAATAGAAAATTGGTCAGATGACCTGAACTTGTTCTCAAAAGAAGATAACCAAATGTTTTTTTAAAGCTATAGACTTCTTCCTTCCAAATGCAATTTCTTAGGCAGTCCATTAAATCAGTATCCATATTTATGTATTTTATCTAACTCAAATTCCATGGTCAACCATAATCATTTTCATACACATGTCCTTGACTTTCTTACCTCTATAACTTTGTCACATTTGGGAAAGTCATAATCTCAATTAAATACAACTTTGTTCCATGTGTATGCTTAAAAAAAACTGATTAAAAATGGAGAAAATAATGCACAATAATTAATTGCCACACATTTAAAGAAGGTATTAAATGATGCTTTTGATGCAACCAAAATATCTTTTTTTTTTGGTACTGGAAATTGAACCCAGGGATGCTTTATCACTGAGCCACATCCCTAGCCCTTTTAATGTTTAATTTTGAGATAGGGTCTTACTAAGGACTTAGGTCCTCCCTTAGTTGCTAAAGTGGCTTTGAACTTGTAATCTTCCTGTCTTAGCTTCCCAAGTTGCTGGGAATACAGGTGGATACCACTGTACCTGGCTTATTGTTTGTTATTGGACCATTAAATTTCCCATTTCACACCTTCTCTGGCTTCAAAATTCCAATGTCATCTCCTCCATCCTCTCTCAACTGATGACTTTGTTTCCTATTTTTCAGTGAAAATTGAATAAATTAAACAAGAATCTCCACAAACTGGTACCATTACTACTGTTATCCACTTAGCAATGTCTATGCCTCTTATGGCTTGAATTTGGCATGTCTCCCCGAATCTGATGTGTTTGGAAGTGAGAATTCTAGGAAATAATTGAATCATGAGAGCTTTAATCTCATTCGTGGGTAAACCCATTACGGATTAATAATTTGAATAGATTATTGGGAGATGAACTGTAGAGGTAGTGCCTAGTTGGAGGAAGTAGGTCACTGGGGGCAAGTCCTGTAAGGATATATATTCTCCCCAGACCCTTCCTTTCTCTCTCTTTGCTTTCTGGCTCTCATGAGCTGATCATCTTTCTTCCATCATGCCCTTCCACCATGATGTTCTTATCTCACCTCAGGCCCAAATCATAGAACCAGGTGACCATGGACTGAAATCTTTGAAACTGTGAGCCCCAAATAAACTTTTCTTCCTTTAAATTGTTCACATCATTTATTTTGTTCACAGTAAACAAATGATGGCTAACACAATGCTGATCTACTCTAAATTCCTGTACATTATAAAGATGAATTTCTCTTACTCTTCTCTATAACCACTATTTTTGCACTAGATTACACATTCTTTTGCCTACTTTTACCTTGAGCTCCAGCAGTTCTCCTTTTCTCTCCTTCACAATTATTATTTCTTGCATTCCAATGGATTATTCTAAAAACTATGAATTTCCTGTTTTATTTTGACATTTAAAAATGCTCCTTGATCTCACTTCCCTGTTAACACCATATTCCTTTACTCGACTTTCATAAAAAAACTTCAAAATTTATCAATACTAGTTCTCCAATTCTCTCATCTCATCTCATCCTTTATCTCCTGCATTGCTTCTCTTTTTCTCTTTCATGTCCATTCCTGCACATATTTTATTATAATTTCCATAGAGTAAAATAATTATTTTGAAAATGTTTTATTGAGTCTTTACAGATATGTACAGTCTCAAAATCATCTTCAAATCAGAAATTAAAATATTTACATTGATCTAGAAATGTTTCCTCATGTCCCTTTCCAGTTAAATTCTACCTCCACTTCAAGTAAACAATGTTTCTGTTTCTATAGGGATAGATTACTTAAATCTATTCTTAAATGTTGATGAACTCAATAGTTATTAGATATTTATTTTTATATCTAGCTTCTACAGTTCTGTATTGTAAGGCTTGAAGATCCATATCTTTTTTGGGGATTTTTGAGCTTCCCAGGGCACAAAAGGTTAAGTAGTTGAGTTTTCCTGCTTATTCTGTAATGCCTCTCATTCAAGCAAGAAAAGTCCCACCACCTAGCTAGTTATATGAAACAAGCTGTAGGCCCTCTGTTTCTCCGTTGTAACAGATTTAACTTCTCCACTTAATGTGAAATTATTTAAAGGAGCCAATCACATACTCCTGGGGAACCAGGGTTATACCATCCTGCCTTCACTAAAAAGCCTCACCCCCACCCCTTTTGGTCCATTCTGCTCCCAAGTTCATGTGGCTCTGCATGGCATATAGTATCCTCCTCCATGAGGCTGTGGATAGAGTATATTTGACTAATAAATGATGCCAAAAATCATCTGTTGAGTTCCAGGTATCTTGTATTCAGCTATTCCCAGAGTCCTAGGGCCTGACTCCCTCTCTCACTGACAAAGTGAATAGTGAAGGATATGGAAAATAGGCCCCAGGACATTTCTCCTATCTACAGTTCTTCCCCCACCTGCCTTGTGAGTCCTAAATTGGAAATTGGTCATATAAAGGCTCAGGCCTTAGCCAGGGGAATGCAGGAAGGAAAACAGGAGAACACAAAAGACTGGCATCTGACTCCCCACCCTAGTGAATAAGCTGATCCCAATAACTTCCCTGCCTACCTTCCTGTTTCACCCTAATGTATCCACTGACCCTAATAAACCCCAGGAAACAAACTTCCTTCCTGTCCCACCCTAAATGAAGCATATAAAACTCAGAATCTTGTCTTGGTCCAAGCTCCTTGTCTGCCCTGAAGATGAGCCTCTCAGACTTTGCTTGATTTTTCTGCTGAATAAAAAACTAGCTGATCCCAGGGTGGCTTCCTGCCTTCATTCTTTGTGCTTACATTTTTGATTCCCTGACTGGGAACCCTCTTAAAGCTCCTTTCTGCTTACAAATAGAGGTGATCAAAATCAACTTCATGGGCTGGGTTGTGGCTCAGCAGTAGAGTGCTCAGCTGGTACATGCAAGGCACTGGGTTCAATCCTCAGCACCATGTAAAAATAAACAAATAAAATAAAGGTATTGTGTCCAACTGCAACTATATATATATATATATATATATATATATATATATATATATATATATATATATATATCATGTTTTAAAACTTTTTTTATACTGTTGTTTGCATTACCAGCTTGTTTCTTCTATTGCTGAGTAGAAGTCCATTGTGTGAATATAATATGATTTGTTTAATCAATTCTATATTTATTGATATTGGAATGATTTTAGTATATGAGGCTAAAGCTGCTATTAATGTCCTTATATCAGTCCTTTTGTGGATATAGATTTTCATATGTCTGGTTTAAATATCTAGGAGTATAATTGTTCGGTCATATGTTAAGTAATATGTTTAAATTTATGGGAAATTGCCAAAATGTTTCCCAAAGTAGTTGTGTTGTTTTACCTCCCCCACACAGTCCCTTGGTTATATCCAATCTCTTGGCTTTAAATACCATCCATATGCTAAAGAAAACCAAATTCATTTCATTATTCTAACTTTCACCCAAACTTAGGATTTGTATATCCAAATGCCTACTTGATACTTCTTGAATTTTTAAAAATATATCTCAACTCATCCTACCCCAAATTGAACTCTTAATAATCTACCTGATGCCAGGTCTTTCCAGAGACCTCTACATTATAGTTAATAATAACTTCAAACCATGAAGCTCATCATTGAATACATTATTTTTTATTTCATAGCTCATGTCTACTCCATTAGTGAATTCCATAGATCTAACTTCAAAATCTATCCAGATTTCAATCATTTCTTGCCAAACACTCTGCTACAACCCTAATCAAAACAATCATTTTTGCTTCCTATAATAGCCTCCTAATTTCTTTTCCTTCCACCTTACCCCTTTCTTTCCTCCACATACATAGCCTGTTGTAACATGGTATCCACAGTGATATTCAAAAAAAATTTTTAGTTGTTGATGGACCTTTATTTTATTTATTTTTATGTGGTGCTGAGAATCAAATCCAGTGCCTCACATATGCTAGGCAAGTGCTCTACTACTGAGCCACAACCCCAGCCCACAGTGGTATTTTTATAGTATCCTTATCTAATCTTTCTAGTCCATCCATATTGACCTCCTCATTCATCCTCAAAACATGCCAAGTACACTATCACTTTAGAGTCTTTGCTCTGGGTCTTCCCTTTTCCTGGAATGTTTCCTACAGATACTTTCTTTACTAGGTCTTTCATATCTTTCAAATATTTGTTTTAAAAAATCAAATTTTCAGTGAGACTTATCATGGCAACACTATCTAACATTGTAAGGTTTTCTTCCTATTTGTATTTTTTAACTTTAAAATCAACTTTAACATGATGATTCATGGATGAGCCTTAAGCATAATGTGCTAAGTGAAATAAACTAATCACAAAAAGACAATTACTGCATTATTCTACTTATTGACACATATGAAGCAGTCAAACTCCATGGAAATAGAAAGTAGGATGTTATTTGCCATGGGCTGGGGAAGTGAGAAAACAGGAATTGTTAATATCTTCAGTTAGTATAGCATTTCAGTTTTGCAAGACAAAAAAGTTCTAGAGTTCTGTTGCAAGCTACAATATACATATAGTTAACACTATTTTACTAAATATTCAAAAATGGTTACAATGGTATATTTTGTGGCAAGTTTCTTTCTTTTTTTTTTTTTTTTTTTTACCACAATGAAAAAGAAAGCAGTAAGTCAGCAACTCTGGGTTCAGTCACCGGTACAAAAATAAATTAAGTTTAACAAAATACAGGGAAAAAATAAGTTTGACATGTTGCCAACTTTGACATGTAAAGGGCTTAGAGGTCATAATCCTCATACTTACAAAAACAAGAAAGATGGATGAACTGAAAATCGATGACATTTTTTTTGAATTATCAATAAATGGCAGGAAAAATGCCATTCTTAAATATGGAGAGAGAGTCCAGAGTTACAAGGCAGTTCTTTTCACCTGAACAGAGGCCACTAAATCCACAAAGTGATAGGAACACATCAATAATTTTGAGTGTCAAACATTGTGAGAGTGAGAAATTTCATAGGAAGTCTCTAAATTTTCATAAGTTTTACCTTGAAAAAGCCCATCAGATTATAATGGTAAAGAGCAAAAAACACTCTATCTTCACTCTAGCAAGAGGAGAAAAGTAACATAGCCAAGATCCTTCTTTCTAGAGGAACAGATTTTATTAGAGCTGTATGCAATGTCATAGAAAACATTCCCCTTGCTTTAGCCTCCTCCAATCTTTCTGTCTTACCTATGGAGGAGAAACCTATAAATATTAGTAAATATCACAGCTCAAGAATACAGACCCATTGAAAAATTGATATTAAATATAAAAATATTTAAATATTAAAATAGTTCACTTTTGTTTTAAAAATAGTGAACACTACTTTTAGTTTTTTGAAGAAACTCCATTTTTTTTCTATTATGGTTGTCCTAATTTATATTCCCAACAATAGTGTACAAGTGTTCTCTTTTCTTTACATCATTGCCACCACTTACCTTCATTTATTTATGCCAGCCATTCTGACAGGTGTGAAGTAATATCTTACTATGGTTCTAATTTGCATTTCCCTGATGATTAAGGATATTGATATTTTTTCATATGTGTTGGGTGTTTATGTGTCTTATTTTGAAAATTTTCTGTTCAGGTCCTTGGCCAGTTTTTTTAATCAAGATGTTTCTTTTCTCACTGAGTTGTTTCAATTCCTTATTTATAAACCAAATGATGGAGGAATCCCACTTGTGGATCTGCACCTTAAGGATTTGAATCCATTATATTGAAGAGCTATTTGTGCCCCTCCATGTTCATTTCAGTACTGTTCACCATAGCCAAGTTATTTTGGGAGCCTATTAATTGTTCCTTCAATTTCTTCAATATATATAGGTCTGTTCAAATGATTTATTTCTTCTTTTGTGAGTTTTGGTTTAGTTTATTTTTTTTAATTGACCCATTTTATCTAAGTTATTAAATTTGTGGACATGTAGTTATTCATAATATTACTTTATTATTCTTATGTGTCCATGAGATCAGTAGATCTCTTTCGTTTCAGATATTGGTAATTTGTGTCTTTTCTCTTTTATTCATGGTCAGCTTAACCTACAGACTTATTGATTGTATTTATCTTTTTAAAGAACCAGCTTCCAGTTTTATTGATTTTTCTCCATTGTTTTCCTCTTTCTAATTTATTTCTATTTCTGCTCATTTTTTTAATTTATTATTTTCTTCTACTTGCTTCTACATGCTTCGTGCTTCTTCTTTTTCAGATCTCTAAGGTGGAAACTTGCATTTCTGATATTAAATATTACCTTTTTTAACTATATATGCATTTAATGCCTCCCCCAAATAATCACCAATGCCAGATGATTCCCTCATGTATTCCACAAAACATTTAAAGGAGAAACAAAATTCTATCAATTTCTTCCAGAAAATAAAAGTAGAGTTAATGCTTCCATGAGTGTATTAGTCAACTTTTTGTCACTGTGACTAAAATATCCAGCAAGAACAATATGGTGAAAAACATTTTATTTGGCTCATGGTTTTGGAGAGTCAGCTCATGCATGGCAGACATTGCTTTGGACCAGAAGTCAGGCAGAACATCATTGCAGAAGTAAGATGAGAGAGGAAAATCGCTAACCTTATGGTGACCAAGAAAGAGAGAGAGAAAGGAGTTGGGGGGAAGAGAATGAGAGAATATGAATATGAATCACAGGGGGACAAGATATAATCCCCAAGGGCACATCTCCAGTGGCCTAACTTCCTCCTCCAGCCATACCAGACCAACCTATATTTACCACATAGATATTCCATGTAAGTTAGGATGGACTGGTAACCTCTGAATATTCCTCAATCAACACCGGAGCTTTGGGGTGATATCTCATATTGAAACTGTGAAAATGATGTTGGTTGGCATTGCTATAATATGAAAATTAGATAAAGACATTGTATTGTAAGAGAAGTACAGACCAAAATCTATCACAAACAAAAATTCAAAATTCCCAGTAAAACATTAGCAAATCACATCCAACTGTTTGCAAAAATAATTGTACAGTACTTTGAATTAAACTTTATTATAGGTATGCTAGCAAACTTCAACAATTGAACAGTAAATATGTGTATCATATCAACAAGCTAAGGAGTAAAGGCATATTGTCATGTAAATTGATGCAGAAAAAAAGAAAATTGACAAATTCCAACACCCATTGAAGATTAAAAAAAGAAACTCTCAGTGAAGTAGGAACAGAGAGGAACTTTCTCAACATCATGAAGATGATCTATTCAAAACCTCCAGTTAACATCATAATTAATGGTGAGCACTGTATCCTTTTCCCCTAATGTCAGGATCAAGATACCAATATCCTTTCTTATAACCCCAATTAAACGTCATACTGGAAGTCCTACTTGGTGGCATTAAGACAAGATAAGGACAGAAGGGGCATATACATTAGGAAGAAAGTAGTTCAATGTATTATGTTCCTAAGTGATAGTTGCATTGGTTGGCTTTTCCCTACTGTCACAATACCTGAGAAAATCAACTTAGAGGAGGAAAGATTTATTTTGTCTCATGGTTTCAGAACTTTCAGTCCATGGTCAGCTGGCTCCAAGGCAGAAACCTCATGTGAGAAGAGTCTGGTTGAGCAATGCTGCTCACCTAATGGCAGCTGGGAAGCAGAGGGTCACAAACAGTGCCAGGAACAAGATATAGTTACCAAGGGCACAATCTCAAGGACCCACATCTTTAACTATCTCCTGCCTCCTACAATTTTCACTACCTCCACAACATGCCATAAAATTTCAAATTATAAATCTACTGATAAAGTTAGGGTGCTCATGATCCAATCACTTCCCAAATCCCCTCCTCTGGAACATTGCTGCACTGGGAACCAAACCTTCAATACATGAACTTTTGGGGGACATTCTAGATCCAAACCATAAAAACGTTATTGCCTATGAGAAAATTTCACAGAATTGACAAAAACCAGAAATGATAAGTATATCAAGGTAACAGATTCACAGTTAATATACAAAAATTGTTTTCCTATACACCTGCAATTAACCATTGAAATTTGAAAATTTTAAATATGAAAGTTAAGCCAGAATTAAAGATAGTCAGTCAGTGTAGATAGGTACTGGGGTTGGATCAAGAAAATGGAGGCCAGTTTGGATTTGGGAAATTGGAGACCACCCCTGAGAGATTGGAATATTATTGCATTCACAGCCCTGCCTATATCACCCCTCCCAAATGGTGGTTAATGAAGCAACTCCTGAGCACAGCAGGAACTACTAACTATTGCTCCCTGGGCCATTGGCCCCTTCCTGCCAGAATCACTCCACTTGGGCCCTCCAGCCCACCTGTTTCTCACCTTTTGTCCCCCACCACCCCCAATCTCCTGGGCCTAGTCACATACACAAGAAGGAGAGAGATAAGGGGGAAGAAGGTAGGACAACAAAGTCTAAAATGTATCAAAGGGGCAGAAATGTCTCACTTCTTGGGATACCAGGATACCAGTTATGGCCCCCTTCTGCCTCCTGGGAGAAGTCTGTGTTACTATTTTTTAAAATAAAACCTGCTTTATATGTATGCCTGGGCATGCTTCTATAATGTTATACTTCAACACTTGAAGACGTAGAACTTGTCACCAAGAACCGGTGGCATCAAAAGGATAAGAAGTTGGTTGGACTGGCTCCATATCTTGACTATATCAATATAAGTAACCACTTGTGTTATTGTAAGGTATCATAAGATGTTTCCACTGGAGAAAAGGGAAAAATACACAGAATCTCTGTTTTATTCTTCTGGAACTTTAAATACACACTAATCTAATTTTGACATATTTCTGTATGTATAACTAATCAGTATTACATTCTATATGTCTCAATTATTTATTACATTATTGTTTGTTCTCTGCCTTTACTAGATATAATCTTCATGAAAGCACTAATTAGCTTTTCTTTTTTATCCCTGATGTATCCCATGTGTCTATAGTATTGTCAGACCAAAAGTCTAGAGTTCAAAATATTAAAAGTTAAAATATTTATTGAATAAGATGAAGGTTATAAAAAGCATCACTTCGTTGAAGGCCTATCAAGCCTTGAAAAGTGTTTCCCTTTAAGTGCTCAAGCTTGAAATGTATGGTGTCTCACATTCCTCTTATCCTGTTGGCAATCAGCTAGCAGTTCTAACCCTAAAAGAATCAGAATAGGTCTACCAATAGGGCTACTGTTGATAGGTTCCCTCCTCTCACAAGCATCTCCCTGATAATTCCTTAGATTGGCCTTATGTTTTGTCTGACCATAATCTAAACTTTTGCCCTTACTCACCTCTGGATGTCAAATACTTTGCTGGTCACAAAAGTTATTTGTTACCTATTTGGAAAAGAAATACAGTCACCTTTAAATCTTAACTACCTAGATTTTTAACTAGCCCTCAAATTAATACATACTTTTTCTCCCTCAATATGCATAATTTTTTCTTTCACATTTCCAAGAAAGCTGCTCAAGGATCATCTCAGTGAGATTTACCTTGATCATCTTATTTAAATTATAACCAACTATTCCAGCACCTTCTTCCATTTTAGTATACTCTACTTTTCCATAATATATCATCTTCTAAAATTCTATATAATGTACTTATTCATTTTATATATTCAGTGTCTCATGTTGCAACAGATTTCATCTCTTTCATTCACAGCATCTATTTGAATGCCTCATAAATATTAAGCACAAAGAAAGTTGGTGATTTTTGAATAATTCTTTGACTATTTCCATTCTTGACTTTTCCTGAATTTATCCATTTTCATCATTGTTATCTCACTGCTATTGTGCAGTCAGCTGATTTTTATTACTGATTGACACTGTCTACCCATAGGTGCTCTTTGCAGTTGCCACCATATGGGCTAATCTTTTCTAATGCTTACCTTCATGGATATTCTGTATGTTCAAATGTCACTATTTCTGTATGCAAACTCAGTACACCAATCCAAATCCATAATTTGTTATCATATTGTGCCCCTGAATAATATAACTCTGTTTCTCCTATAAAGCTTTCTTCAGTATAATAATCTTTGGGGCTTTAGTTTCTTGAAACTAGTAGTACACACTTTTGACATATCTATACAATAGGTTAAAATTAACTAATATATATATATATAAATATATAAGAAACTCTTGTGCTATGACACATTTAATTTTATGCTCACAGCTATTCCATTTCATAAGATCCAAAAGTGATTCTTGGGAGTTGGTCAGGGTGTGTTTCAGCATTATGGATTTAGCATACTTTAATGTTTCCAGAATATCACATTTTGTACTTACATTTATTGTTATTTCATCTTAATGTCTATTGCATGGTTTGATTCATGTTGCTGGACTCTATATTCCTGCCATGTTGATTCAATTGCACTTCTATTGTGCCCTCCCTATTCAATTTAGCAGCTGTGCATCTATGCATAACATGTAAACCTTTAGTGTACAGAGAAGACAAGTTTTTTTTTCCCTAAGAGATGAGTTGATCTAATAAGGGTCTTCATCAAGGATAGCACCTCTGAGGTGTAGTCAACAGAGGCTCAGTCTCGTCCACCTATCTGATGAACCTATCTAAGCAGGTGTCTTAGTTTTTTGTTGCTGTGACCAAAATATCTGACAAGAACATCTTAGAAGAGGAAAAGTTTACTTGAGCTCATGAGTTCAGATAGTTTATAGTCAGCTGACCTCATTACTCTGGGTATAAGGTTAGGCAGAACATCATAGTGGGAGGGCATGGCGGAGGGAAGCTATTCACCTTATGGCATCCAGAAAGTAGAGAGAGGGGAAGGGGCCACAGGAAGATGAAACCTTCCAGGGAACTCCCCCAGTGACCCACCTCCTCCAGCCATGCCCACTTGCCTACAGTTACCACCCAATCAGTCCATTCAAACTAGCATGGACTATTTGGATTAGCTCTGGCAATTTAATAATTTTATCTCCAAACATTTCTGCATTAATCCAGGAATTTTGGGGAACACCTTATATTCAAACCGTAATAAGAAGGTGTTTGCATGACAAAGTAAAAGCATATTTAGTTTCATGGAGTTATGATGCTTTTGTTTAGGGACGATTATGTCCTTGAAATATCAAAGAAAAACGAAATCCTGAATATCTCTTCATCTATATTTGAGGAAATATTGCCAAGGGAAAAGTCTCCATAGACTTGCAGACTCAGTGGCACTAAATAAGTATGTAGAGTCTAAGCCTGACAGTATTCATAGTCTTTAGTTCCCCATGTCATGCTAATGACAATTAGGATTAGGATTTACTGCAGATGACAAAAAATATTTAAAATGTAGTTGCTTAAATACTTTACAAATATATTTTCTCTCATGTAAAAGTCTGGAGCTTCATGGTACTGGGGTGACATGGCAGCTCTGATCAATGAAATTCTTAAGAATTCAAGCTCCTCCAGCTTGTTTTTCACTCCGCTGAATTGTGGCTCTCATCCTTAGTGTTTTAGTCAGCTTTTTCTCTGCTATAATCAAAACACCTGGCAAAAACAGTTGCCGCAGTCTAGCTGGGCACAAAATCATGAGCCACTCACAGCCTTGTAGATTCAAACAGCAATTCTTTATTCCCGAACTCACACCGGCACTCTACAAACATGTTCTGGGCAAAGTCCACACTCTCCACCGGGCTCTGAATCCCAAATACTCTCTGAACCCCGCGAGAACTCAATGGGAACTCAAGGTGCCCGAGGCAGCAGGATACACCCTATTCCCAGCAGGAATCACCTTAAACCTGGAACCGCCCTAAACCCAGAACGCCCTAAACCCCGATCCGCCCTAAACCCAGATCCGCCCTGGTCCTTGAGCAAGGTCACCTTTCATGCAAAGTCACTACAAATGACCTGGGTCCACCATGGAGAGTCCTTCCTCTAAGCAACATGGGGTAGGCTGACAAAGAAATTGCCATGCGTCATTCCTACTTGGCAATGGCTCTCAGCAAAAAATTTTAAAGGAGGAAAAGTTTATTTGGGGTCTCACAGTTTCATAGGACTCAGTCCATAGATGTCCTACTCTATTTTTGCTCTGGGCACTAGATGAGGTAGAGCATCAGAGTGAAAGGTGTGGTGAAAGAAAGCATCTGGGAACATGGCACCAGGAAGCAGAGAGAGAAAAGACTTCTCTCACTACCTGCAAAATATCTACCCCAAAGGCACATTCCCCAACAATTCACTTCCTCCAGCTACATCATTCCTGCTTACAGTTTTCACCCAGTTAATCTCTATCAGGGCATTAATGCACTGATTAGGTTAAGATTTTCATATACCAATCTCCTCACCTCTAAACTTTCTTGCATTTTCTCACACATGAGCTTTTGGGGACACCTAATATTGAATCCATAACACTGAGTTCTGAAGAATCACCTGCATTATGGGCAGCAGGACAGAGGAAATGTTGAAATAAAAGGCACAGAATATAAACTCCAGCATTTTTATAAGAAAGGTCTTGAAAGCTGTTACATGTTACTTTTATCTGATTGGCCAGAAGTTAATCATAGATCAAATGTAGGAATGTTCAGGAATCCATTCATTTTTCTGGGCAGCAATATTCCCATCTAAAAATAGTTGGCTAATTTAAACTAAAGGTCAGTGCTATTGTTTGAATATTTGTGTCTCCTCCAAAGTTCATGTTGAAATTTAATTCTTAATGCAACAGTATTAAAAGGTGGGACAATACTATGTGATTAGACCACAAGGACTCTGCTCTTATAAATGGGGTTAGTGCCCTTACAAAAGGGTTGGAGAGAACCAGCTAAACATTTTTTCCCTCTGTCTCTTTTGTCATGTGGGAACACATTGTTTGTTCCATCCAGAAGTTGCAGCCACAAATAATGTCCTGGAAAAACAGAGAAATCCTCACGGACACACATAATCTGCCATCAACTTGATTTGGGACTTCTCAGCATTTATAACTGTAAGAAATTTCTATTATTTATAAGTACCCCAGTCTATGGCATGTTTTTGCAGCAGTACAGATCAAGATAGCCAATATCAGGCTTAAGAAGGATGGAACAGCTTCTGACACAACCCTTCTTAATTAAGCTACTTTTTGCTTACACATATGTGTAAAACGTACACTTGATTTCATTACATTCTATTGTGAATTTAAGGGTATTATAAAAATAAAGTTTATTAATAATTAAG
Organism: Callospermophilus lateralis; assembly: GCF_048772815.1. Classification (NCBI taxonomy): domain Eukaryota; kingdom Metazoa; phylum Chordata; class Mammalia; order Rodentia; family Sciuridae; genus Callospermophilus; species Callospermophilus lateralis. The sequence goes on along the minus strand of NC_135325.1, from coordinate 84,808,139 downwards.
GAAGAGAATCATTAAAGGGCCTGGTAGTATACTGAGTAGTAGAGTTTTACTTATTATGCACAAGGCCTTGGGTTCTTTTTGCAGTACTTTAAATAGAAAAAAAGCATGGACTTCAGGAAGCAGACCTCAGAATTCAACTCCAATTATTTACTTTAAGTTGTATAACCTTGCACAAACTATTTTACCTCACCAAATCTTAGTTTCCCATGTGTCAAACTAAACTAATTATATCCACTAGTGGGATGACTATAATTTTTATCTCAGTAATGTATAAATTGCTTAACTATAGTGACACATTAAATTCAATAAATGGAAACTAAAAATATTTTATTATTTATGTGAATGCATACATATTTATATAAAGCTCACCAATTTGCCCATATAAAATGCTGTTTTTATTTGAATACTGGATGGATATGTTATGATAACTGAGATTCAAAATTGTTGAAGCATTATGTATGATTTTTCTGAAAGAGCTTCAAAGTCAGAAAACTTGAGTTTTAATGCAGGTAGCCTTGGGCAAGTTACTTTGCTTTTATTTTTCTATTTCTCTTTCTTTTTCCTCTTCCTCCTCTTCCTCATCCTTCTTCTTCTCTAATTTATAATGACATTGCCCCAAACCTGAAGCCAGGGAAATCTGGTGGTTGGCAAAAGGAAAGGTAGTGGGCCCACTCTGCTGACTACATATGATACTTCTCTCCATGCATTTAGAACCTGTGTGTGTGTGTGTGTGTGTGTGTGTGTGTGTGTGTGTGTGCTTAAGATACAACATACCTTACCCTTCCAGAGAGAATTTAGTCTACTGGGCAAGGGAAACCATGGAGCCAGACATTCTGCAATACCATAGAGTCAATAAGTTCTCAAACCAGCTGTGTGATTTCCAGATCCACCTGAATTTGCATTGAAGGAGGGCAGGGTGAAGTCTTGGTGATTACCTCTGTACCCGGATCCACTATTGATTCTTCCCAAGAACCAAGAAATCCCTGAGAGCACACAAAACTACCATGCATGCTAGGGAGGGACCTGGCTATCAGGGTGGGACAGGACAGTTTGTAGAGTGTCCTCAGGCTCACAGGCCCACAGCAAACACCCGGAGATGCCTAGGTTTATACAAGAAAGGAAGGGGGGTGTGGCAACCACTGGATGGATAGGCTTTGATGACTGAGCTCCATGCAATATTTTGAAATGAGAGCCTTATCTAGACATGGGTAAAAACAAATACACATCCCCAACCCCAGTGGAAGGCCACTGTCTCCATGGGCAGAACTAATCAGATGATACCCAGCCAACGTTTGGATGTTGCACATGCCTTTGATGTTAGGCAGATTTAAAAACTGGAAGTACCTGAAAGAATTCTTTTCATGTTAAACACCTCAAGAAGGAAAACTTTTTCATATTTTTTTCAATTTATCTTTTAGTTTCCTGTGTTGGTTTGAGTAGCTTCCTATCACTAGTTGTTATTTCATATTTTTATATCACCTTTTGAAGTAGTTTAAACATTTGTTCATTAAATTTTTCTTCTCTCTCATTTGTATTCCCTTCCCTCCTTTTTTATTTATTCTCTTTATCAATTTATCTTCTCTCATAATTCCCCCCAAATTTTGTTTTTGTTTTTCAAATTTTACATTTTTTCCCTATATTCCCTCTCCCCTCTACTTTGTATATAGTTTAATTTTGGGGAAATGGGGGTACTGAAGATTGAGCTCAGGGGCACTCGACCACTGAGCCACATCCGTAGCCCTATTTTGTATTTGATTTAGAGACAGGGTCTCACTGAGCTGCTTAGCACCTCGCTTTTGCTGAGGCTGACTTTGAACTCACAATCCATGTGCCTCAGCCTCCTGAGCCACTGGGATTAAAGGCATGCACCATTGCACCTGGCAGTTTAATGTTATTTTTATATCCACTATTACATAATCTTTCAGTGTATTCTATATAATCACTCCTCCCACTTCTGCTCTTTGTTTAATGGATTGTTAGAGCACATTTTCAAAAAGTTTTTATTGTAGGTTGATATATGGTTTGATTTCAAGTTGTAGCTATAACTGTTATTTTCTCCTCTCAAAGTAGAGCTTGGGATTGAACATATCACTTTGAACCCATTCAATGTTGCTTTGAACACACTGAGTGGATGCTTTGTGTCCCAGCCCAGGACGTATCACAGAAAGTGGCTCAAGAAAAAGAACCTCACGTAAAAGTGATAGATATATACCCCACCAAAAAAAGACAAAACTTCAACATATAAAAAATATAACATGATAAAACAAGGCAGTAAGATGCCTCCAAAAGTTCAAAATTCCCAAACAACTGAATCCATACACATTGATGTATATAAAATGCCAAAGAATTTTTAAAAAATGATTAAAATTATGAATTAATTTAATGAACTAAGGAATGAACTAAGAAAGAATGCAGTATATGAAGGATAATTTCATTTATTAGGCTGCAAAGCAAGTCTTAACAAATATTAAAAAAAGAGAAAATCCCTTGAGTTTTTAAGAGCATAATGGATATTAGAAATCAATAGCAAGAAAAAATAGAGAAACTGTACAAATAATTGGAGGTTAAATATCATACTTCTGTTTTATGAGAAGATCACCGAAGAAATCAGGGGAGAAATTTGGAAGGTCTTAGAATCAAATGAGAATAGAAACACAAAATATCACAATCTGTGGCATGTAACAAAGGCAATTTAAATAGGAACATTTATAGCTTTGAGTGCCTACATAAAAAACAATTCAGAAAGATCTCAGGTAAATAATCCAATGATGCATGTCGCGGTATTAGGAAAACAAGAACAAACCAATGTCAAAACCAGTAGAAGGAAAGAAACAATAAAGATCAGAAGTGAAATTAGTGAGACAGAGAATGAAACAATACAAACATCATGGACTCAGATTGGTGTCTGTCTGCGCATAGAGGAATGAATAAAGAAATTGTGTTATATATGTGTGTATATATATATATATATATATATATATATATATATATTGTTTATATGTAATTCTATTGTATATATGTGTGTGTGTGTACACACACACACACACACACACACACAAAACAGAGTTTTATTCAGCCATAAAGAAGAAGGAAATCATGTTTTTTTTTTTTAAATTTTTATTGTTGGTTGTTCAAAACATTACATAGTTCTTGATATATCATATTTCACACTTTGATTCAAGTGGGTTATGAACTCCCATTTTCACCCCGTATACACATTGCAGAATCACATCGGTTACACATCCACTGATTTACAAATTGCCATACTAGTGTCTGTTGTATCCTGCTGCCTTTCCTATCCTCTGCTATCACCCCTCTTCCCCTCCCCTCCCCTCTTCTCTCTCTACTCCATCTACTGTAATTCATTTCTCCCCCCTTTTTTTTCCCTTACCCCTCACTTCCTCTTGTATGTAATTTTGTATAACCCTGAGGGTCTCCTTCCATTTCCATGCAATTTCCCATCTCTCTCCCTTTTCCTCCCACCTCTCATCCTTGTTTAATGTTAATCTTCTTCTCATGCTCTTCGTCCCTACTCTGTTCTTAGTTACTCTCCTTATATCAAAGAAGACATTTGGCATTTTTTTTTAGGGATTGGCTAGCTTCACTTAGCATAATCTGCTCTAATGCCATCCATTTCCCTCCAAATTCTATGATTTTGTCATTTTTTTAATGCAGAGTAATACTCCATTGTGTATAAATGCCACATTTTTTTTATCCATTCGTCTATTGAAGGGCATCTAGGTTGGTTCCACAGTCTTGCTATTGTGAATTGTGCTGCTATGAACATGGATGTAGCAGTGTCCCTGTAGTATGCTCTTTTTAGGTCTTTAGGGAATAGACTGAGAAGGGGAATAGCTGGGTCAAATGGTGGTTCCATTCCCAGTTTTCCAAGAAATCTCCATACTGCTTTCCAAATTGGCCACACCAATTTGTAGTCCCACCAGCAACGTACAAGTGTACCCTTTCCCGCACATCCTCGCCAGCACTTGTTGTTGTTTGACTTCATAATGGCTGCCAATCTTACTGGAGTGAGATGGTATCTTAGGATGGTTTTGATTTGCATTTCTCTGACTGCTAGAGATGGTGAGCATTTTTTCATGTACTTGTTGATTGATTGTATGTCCTCCTCTGAGAAGTGTCTGTTCAGGTCCTTGGCCCATTTGTTGATTGGGTTATTTGTTTTCTTATTGTTTAATTTTTACTATTAGAACTAATAAATGAATTCAGCAAAGTGGCAGGATATAAAATCAACATGCATAAATCAAAGGCATTCCTGTGTATCAGTGATAAATCCTCTGAAATGGAAATGAGGACAACCACTCCATTCACAATATCCTCAAAAAAAATAAAATACTTGGGAATCAACCTAACAAAAGAGGAGAAAGACTTATACAATGAAAACTACAGAACCCTAAAGAGAGAAATAGAAGAAGATCTTAGAAGATGGAAAAATATACCCTGTTCATGGATAGGCACAACTAACATCATCAAAATGGCGATATTACCAAAAGCTCTGTATAGGTTTAATGCAATGCCAATCAAAATCCCAACGGCATTTCTTGTAGAAATAGATAAAGCAATCATGAAATTCATATGGAAAAATAAAAGACCCAGAATAGCAAAAACAACTCTAAGCAGGAAGTGTGAATCAGGCGGTATAGCGATATCAGACTCCAAACTATACTACAGAGCAATGGTAACAAAAACAGCATGGTACTGGTACCAAAACAGGCAGGTGGACCAATGGTACAGAATAGAGGACACAGAAACCAATCCACAAAATTACAACTATATTATATTTGATAAAGGGGCTAAAAGCGTGCAATGGAGGAAGGATAACATCTTCAACAAATGGTGCAGGTAAAACTGGAAATCCATATGCAACAAAATGAAACTGAATCCCTTCCTCTCGCCATGCACAAAAGTTAACTCAAAATGGATCAAGGAGCTTGATATCAAATCAGAGACTCTGCGTCTGATAGAAGAAAAAGTTGGCTACAATCTACATACTGTGGGGTCGGGCTCCAAATTCCTCAATAGGACACCCATAGCACAAGAGTTAATAACTAGAATCAACAAATGGGACTTACTCAAACTAAAAAGTTTTTTTCTCAGCAAAAGAAACAATAAGAGAGGTAAATAGGGAGCCTACATCCTGGGAACAAATCTTTACTCCTCACACTTCAGATAGAGCCCTAATATCCAGAGTATACAAAGGAAATCATGTTTTTTTACAAGAAAATGGATGGATCTGGAGAACATCATGTTAAATAAATCAAGGGTCAAATGTATTCTTTCATATGTGGGAGCTAGAAAGAAAAAAATGGGGATCTTATGAAAATAGAAGGTCAGGAGAGTGGAGGAAGGAGGTTGGGGGAGGGAGGAGAGGATGTAAAGGGAACGAACTGGGGATTTATATTGATCAAATTATGTTATGTGCATGCATGAACACACCAATCAAACCAACTATTCTGTATATTTATAATGCAATAATAATAATAATACAAAGATCAGTGAAACAGAGTTGGTTCTTTGAAAAGATTGATATTTATGAATAGTTAAGCAAGATTGATAATGCTTAGAAAATCTAATGAAATAGAAGACCAAACTAATAAAATCAGAGATGAAACAAGGGATACTACAAAAGACACCTCTGAAATCCAGAGGATTATTAGCAACCATTTGGAAAACTATATTCCAGTAAACTGGAAAATTTAGAAAACATGTATAAATTCCTACATACATGAGACTTACCATTGTTGAACCATTGCTACAGGTAGTAAGGACTGAATCCCAGCAGGACCACCTAAGAAGTGTATGCAATATCTCCAAGCATAATCCACCAGAAGGTTCAGTGGCCAAAGGCATTTCTTTACTAGATTCTGTTCTATGCTGGTTGAGCATTATCAAAAACAAGAGATCTATTCAGTAATAATCAGCCAAGCCTGGGAATCATCTTTGTCTCTGCAGGGCATGATACTTCCCTTCCTTATTCAGAGACACCAGGGTATTTTGTGGCATGGGAAGAGAGAAAAGCCTGAAAGCCTCTACCCCATGGTTGTGAGACACCGGTTCCCCACCCATATATACTAGGGCACGTATGAGAGAAGTATAACTATTGGTAATGGTATGTTCTAGAGGGTATTCCTGTGGGCATGAATGGTTACAGATAATGTATTCAAGTTTATTGGGTTGGAAGTGATAGGTTACAGAAGGAAATTTATTGAAGGAATCACTTAGGTAAATGTTAATACTATCAACAATTAAAATAGGCAAAGCATCTGGTGAAATGACAGGTAGTGCTAACATTTTTAAGGAATGAGAAATACTATTGTTTGAATGTTTGTGACCCCTCTCAAGTTAATGTTGAAACTGGATCCCCAATGTGAATGGTATTAAGAGATTGGGTCTTTAGTATGTGATTAGACCATAGTGGCTCCACCTTCATTGATTGAATCAATGCTTTATAAAATGTCTTGAGGGGGAAAATTTGTTCCCTGTATACTTTCTGTCATAGGAGCACAGTATTGATCCCCTCTGGATAACACAGCAACAATGTACCACATTAGAAGCAGAAATTAGCTGTTACCAGACACCAAATCTGATGGTACCTTGATCTTAGACTTTACAGCCTGGAGGACTATAAGAAATTTTTGTTCTTTGCAAATTTACTAGCCTCAGGTATTTTGTTATAGAGGCACAAATGGACTCAGCTAACAAGAAATGGCATGGGGTGAATATATAGGACTGACACAAAGAGAAATAAAAGGCAATATAACCTAACAGCAATACCTTAAAGGGTGGAAGATTTTAGGGAGAAAGTGGGCAGTGACTAGAAGGGACAGTTGCTGGGAAGCTGCTACACAGCACAAGGAAAGAATAAAGGTACTAAGGAAGAGATTGAAGTGGGTGATGAGACACGATTAGGAATTTCTGGCCATCAAGAGCAATAATGTTGTCTCATCTAAATTTTTAAAATATGATTTACTATAATATTTTGATACTTTTATATGTAGGTGACAGAATAATTGTTGTCTTAGTTTGTTTTCACTGAATTTCCCCTCCCCTAGCTTATGAGGTATTCAGGTGGATGGAGAGATTATATAATGGAACCTAAAGAGAAACAAGTCTGAAAATATCATGTTGGCCTTTTTAAAGACCTTTTTGTTGTAGATGGGCACAATACCTTTATTTTATTTATTTATGTGGTGCTGAGATAAAACCTAGTGCCACACCCATGCTAGACAAGTGCTCTACCACTGAGCCACAACCCCATGTTGTATTTTTTTAAGCCTAAATTCTTTGGCACAATTATACTGGGTCATTGTCAAAAGGAAATGTAAAGAGGTAAATGAATTGTATGTGGGATGGAATGGGGACAGGGATATAAAAGGTTAAAGAGAAGGGTAAATTCACCAGGAATGGGAAGGGAGAGGAGGAACTAAAGCTTGAAGAACAGCAGGGACTCATACACTTCCACCATCCAGGGAGTTAGTGTGACCACTGACTGTGGATATGATCCAAGGCATGTGGATCCCAAAATTGACAAAGATTTCCACAGCCATACGTGCACAGAACCCCTAGAGCAACTTCAAGAAATTAAGGCAAACAATAAACATATCAATGTGGGTTTGTATAAACTATAGACAAGTGGGCACCCCTGAATTTTCTCATCTGTAAAAGATATGTGGCTCCTTTGTATATAACTATAATGGATGAATGAGGAAAGCACAAATGATTAAGATTAAATTTCACACCAAACCATGAGGATGGGGGCTGGAGTCCTAATAATTGTGTTTTGTTTCATTCTTTTTTCCGTATTTTTATTGGTGAATTATAGTTGTACAAAATGGCGGGATTTGTTGTTACATATTTTTGCATGCACACAAATATGTATATATATGTATACATATATATACACACACACACACACACAGACACACACACACTATATATATATATATCAACACTCCTTGGTATATATCCAGGGGATTTAAAATCAGCATTCTATAGGGACACAGGCACATCAATGTTTATAGCAGCTCAATTCACAATAGGTAAGCTAAGCTATGGAACCAACCTAGGTGCCATCAACAGATGAATAGATAAATAAAATACGGTATTTATACATGATGGAATATTACTCAGCCATAAAGAGAATGAAAGTATAATATGTGCTGATAAATGCATGGAACTGTAGACTATCATGCTAAGTGAAATAAGCCAGTCCTCCAAAAAACAAAGGCAGAATGTTCTCTCTGATATGCGGATGCTAACCCACAACAAGGGAAGGTAGGGAGAAGAAAAGAAGTTCATTAGATTACATAAAGGAGGAATGAAGGGAAGGGAGAGGAAATGTGATTAGTAAAGACAGTAGAATAAATTGGACATAACTTTCCTATCCTTATATGCAAATACATAACTAGTATAACTCCATATCATGTACAACCACAAGAACAGGATCCTAATTAGAAAAAGTTATACTTTATGTATGTAAAATATTTACAATATATTCTACTGTCATATATATCTTTAATAAAAGCAAACAAAAAAGAAGAAAGCAATCCTTTCATGTCTGCACTAGATAACCTATTAGCTATAGTCCTTCTTTTGTTAATGAAGGTTAATCATCAAATTGGTTAAAAAAAATCTTTAGAACTTAGGTATGTTTTATAGAACTATAATAACTTTAAACACAGTTTAGAAGAACTAATGTCATTTCATTAAGTAAGAATATATACATATATACTTTAAAATATTTATTGTAAAGTAAGTTATAAATTCAACAGTTCATTTGAGGAAATCCTTTTTTAAAAAGCTTCACTTTTATAGAGCCCTAGTTCATGTTAAGTAAAAATGACTACAAACATATAGAAAGTATTATAATTAGAGATGTTAGCAAAAAAATTAGTTGCCTCTATATTATGCTAAGAGAAAAATCAAGATAATCAGTGTTATATTCATACAGTCAGATTTTGAAAGCTTTAGAGCATCTGCATCAATAAAGCATATAGTTTATTTAATTAGAGGTATAAGCCAAAGAGAAAGAGAGAGAGAGAGAAATTGTAGAACAAATGAAAATTTGTGTAAATCTTAACATTTGTAGGACTCAATTTTACTTTTAGCAATAAGTTTTTAAAAATGTTTTTGAGATAGACACAATAACTTTATTTAATTTATTTTTATTTTTTAATGTGGTGCTGAGGATTGAACACTGTGAGATGCAAGTGCTCCACCCCTGAGCTACAACCCCAGTCCAGCAATAAGTTTTTAGAAACTAAAATCAGCAGCAAACATTAAAAATATTGATAAAACATACAATATTTGTTCTTTCTTTTTAGAATATTTTTAATTGTTGTTGGATCTTTATTTTATTCATTTATTTATATGAGGTGCTGAGAATCAAACCCAGTGCCTCACACATGTACCACTGAGCCACAACCCCAGTTTACAATATTTGTTCTTTAAGCCAGTTTTATTTGTAAAATTTATTAAGAGCACATCAGTGGTTGCTAAACTGTTGGATCCTAGTTAAAAATACATTTCAAAAGTTACTTTTAATTCCTCTAGAATTTCAGCATTATTAGACTTGTCATCAAACAGAACAAAATCCACTTAATATTTTAAGAAGGCAGCAAAGCAACTTGCTAATTAAAATAATGAAACTCAGTGTGTGCAGAGACTATTAAAGTATTAATGGAAAATGAGTTGTTCTATAAGCAACACCATGCCTTGTATATCAACATGAAACTTTCCTAACAAGGCAATTGTGAAAATAAATTTATAAGAGGTCAACTAGTTGTAAAACATTTAGGTTACTTAATGAGAGTATAGACAGACTGAGAGTTAAGTTTTAAAATTTCCACAAGGATTTATAATCAATTAACAAAAATAACAACAAAAGAAATGATGTCATTCCAGGAAGAGAAGCTATACACAGGTAATTAGCATTTTAAATCACCTGTTATCTCCTTTGACTTTTATCAGGCCTGAAACAAGGAAAGTATACTTTCACTTGTGAATTTTCAAATCTGTTAGACGAATAATGTTTTAGACAATCCATGAATGTTGTCTATAGATAGAAGCATTATATACTTATTGGAATAAAACAGAATATTTTAGAAGTGTGAAAAGCCTAGCTCTGGTTTCCTTGTGAAAGCAAAATGACTTAAAAAGCTACATTTTAAAGAATTCTAAAGGCCTGCTTTATTTAATTTACTTATTTTAATACCTATCTATACAAATTCAAGGAATGCAAGCATAGTTAATATTCTCAGGGTTTTTTTTTTCCAAAAATGTCTGAAAGAGGTTGTTGTAAATAGAAAATGTTCAACTGTCTATGTTGAACTCATACAGAAAAATATCCCAGTTGGTTGGCAGTTCAGAGAATTCTTATTATGAACAAGTTCAAATTGCTGATTACAGATTTAGTAAGTCATGTGAATCAAAAGGCCTTTAAGCTAATTTTTGTTAGTTAATTTAGTACTATGCAAATAGATAATATATTGCATATATAAACATATAAGTTCATAGAAGGAAACTTTAAGGCTTACATTTATCATTTGCTAGTTTTAAAAAACAGACTAAGGACCTGATATTGAAAGCAAACTGTTAAATTTTAAATTTGTATTTCCAAAGTTGAGGTCAGTTAGAAATTTACATCTTTTTCAAAATTTTTTTTTTAGTTGTAGATGGATACAATACCTTTATTTTATTTATTTATTTTTATGTGGTCCTGGGGATTGAACCCAGTGCCTCACACATGCTACCACAGAGCAAGTACCTGGGCCCCAGAAATTTACATCTTAAAGACTAAGGCTAGCAGCCTGTGTGGTAGAACTTGCCAATAATCTCAGAGCCTCTCTGGAGGCTGAGGCAGAAGGATCAGGAGTTCAAAGCCAGCCTCAGCAATACATAGAGGTTCTAAGAAATTTAGTGATACCCCTGTCGAGAGAGAGAGAGAGAGAGAGAGAGAGAGAGAGAGAGAGAGAGAGAGAGGGAGAGAGGGAGAGAGAGACTTAATTAGATAAAATAAAACAAAAATATAATTTAAGCAAGCCAAAAGAAGCAAAATCATGGGGTGGGGAGGGGACAAAAGCTCAAATAAAGCAATCACAGATCACTTTAGTCCATTTCTTTTTGACAAAGGCCTATCTGATGAAGGAAGCAAGGACTATGCTTGGAAAATGTTTTGGGTAAGTAAAATGTGCTACTTTTAGGAGTTTCTTCCCATGTTTTACCAGTGGCCCAGAATATCCACCTTAAATGTTGAGGGGGGAAAACATCACACACTAAGGAGTAAATGGGGTTAGCTTGAAGTGTGGGTTGTCCAGACCCTTATGCACCATCTGCATGAGCTTCCTGAAGTTCCTTCTAACCCAGGGATGGGATGGGGTATGTTCTGCAAATGAATCCCCTATGCTAGTAGATGAATATGTTGCTATAGCCATCAGAATATAGCCTATTGAAGCCCATTGTCAAGTTAATAAACATGAAGCAGTTAGACTAAATCAGCATGGACTTTTAGATTATTAGGCCACGGTGTAATCTTCCAAAACCAACCCAAACAAAGGAGTACTCTCCAAACCAATATAATTAATGAAAAATGCTTATGAGTTCTGAGGTCTATCTTACTAACCCCAAAAGCCAATGGCTTAGAAGAGCTCACTCAAGCTCCAAGCAGCTTAAGTTTTAAATGGCTTACTCAAGCCCAAAACAGCTCACTCAAGCCCAGAGGATAAATAGCTAGTACTGCAAAATGACCCATTGAAGGTCCAAAAACTCAATTATTGCAAATAAAATCCTCAGTGTGGATTCCAATGGGACTGCCAACAATGTCCTGTTGACCATTACCAATAACATTATTTTCCTTACCAGTGAAGAAATTTTTAAGTAGCTGAAGCTGGAGCAGGAAGGAAAGGACAAACTCCCTGGGATTATCTCTGGGTAGCTGTGAGACCCTTCCTGACTTTCCAGCTGCAGGTTCAGCTAGTTGTGAAAGTGTCTTAGCCCTGAGCTCTTTTCTCCTCAGAGATCTCTACAGGCCCAAGATATCTGCTCAAGGGTAGCGTTTTACTCCTAAAATGGCCTGCCAAAACTGTTATTGACTGACTCTAATACCACTCAGGAGGAAAGAGGCTAGGCTATAACGCTCACTGCTCCAGAAATATTTGGAGTCAAATTGGTAGGAAAATGGGTTTTATTTAAAACCAGTTTTGAGGAAAGATATGTGAAACTTAATTGTTTTAGTCTCTATCTTCAAGAAGCTCCGGGGAGGAGGGAGTCTTTTAAAAGGAGAAAGGGATTCATTAGGACAAAAGATAGGACTTCCACAAATTTTGCTTCCAGGTCCTTGGAACCTCATTATCATGTCAAAAGAAGCCAGGACTTCCTGGGCCTAGCATATCTATCTTCTAATTTCAGAAGTAGGTGGGGAGAGGCAAATTCAGTCTGTTTCATCAAGACTCTATTGTTGTATATAGTTTTGTAGGCTTTTGGATAGATGGTCCCATTTGGCATGCATTTTAATGACTACCTTCCCACCTGTTAAGTCAGACACTTTCAGGTGCTAGAAACATGCCCTTAATTAAGGAGCACTTGGGATTTTTAATGGATTTACAATGTAAAATATTTGGATGAAAAGTATATTGAAAAACTTTGAAGATCCTTAAATATATCTCAGGATGCTACAACATAATGTGTTAATCTTGTGAAATAAATTACATTCGAACCAAATATTTGTATAAATCATCCAGTTGAATGGCTTGATTTGTGCTATTTTTTATGCTACTAAACAATATTTGTCATTGATAAAGAGCCTTGAGTAATTACTATGGTAATTAGCATGTTACTTTTGTGTTCCTTTTAAAGACAAACAAACCAAATTTTAAAAGACTTAATTTTTATGTCCAGATCTTTATCTTAATTGTATATTCATGAGGTAAAATGTTTTTAAATCATCCCCCATACTTCATGGCCCTTTGGTCACTAGAGTACAAATGATACTTTCATGAGACAAATAATGAATTTGTTCATTTTAAGTGGTTGTAAGTGAAGTAGCACAAAGAACAATCAAAGCAAAAAAAAAAGTCAGCTTAAGTCATGTTTTTATTGAAAACATCTGTATGTTAAGCACCAAATGAGGTACATTGATATATAGGATGGCAAAGCTACAAATTAAAATTAATCCCAATTCTGATTTTGGACTTATCTACTGTTTCATTATGAACCAGCTTCTGAAAATATAAGTCCATATAGAATTCATTTTTTCTCCTTCTGGAAATTTTTTTTAAATTAGTTGACCTGGTTGTGAACTACATAAAAAATTACATGTGTCAATGCTTTATGAAGTATGTTTATTAGTTTCCACCATTCAGTTGAAAATAAAGATGTATCACACTCAATGACTTTATTATCTTAAGGACCTTGTGTTCTATTATTAGCTTTAAGTGAGGGAGAAAGGCCCTGTATATGAAAAAAAGTGTAAGACTGGAAATCAGTGTTGGGAAAAGATTCAGTGAGTAGCTTTTCAGTATTGGAGCCTGTAAATACATTGTTCTCTTTGTGAGTGATAAAGTTATTAACAGTTAATATTCTTCAATTCATCACCTACCCTGTCCCCATGGTTTGAGAAGGGGTTCCCAGGATAACACTCCCAGACTTAGTGCTACACTCTGTAGAATCTAATTGTAATTTATGATAACACTTTTATCTTTGGTTCATAATACTGTCCTTTTAAGTAGCTGAAGTCAGTGGGCTCTTTGTATAAAGTTGAATATATCAACTTGATTATAATGAAGCATTTTGGATTTATCTTCAAAAAAGCCTGAACAAGCTTAATGTGTTCATGTAGCCAAGCTCCTAATTGACTGGCTTCTTTTGACAAATTAGGCCCATGCCCAACTGGCACTAAGAGGAAATTTTGATGAACCTCTCTCCAGAATGCCCTAAAATGACATGAACTACATGGTACCCTGCTTCACATGTATCACTGCTGAGACATCTTCTGAGAGAAGTACTGTTCCTCTGGTTCCAAAGGAAGGAAACAGCTTTACTGACAACCTGCCACGATGATGCCATCTTCTGTTATCCATCATCAGCCTGCACTAAACTCTTTCATAAATGCTAAGAAAACATAAATATTTACTCCTTTATTCTGAATAAGGTTCCTCCTCTTTCCACTGTACTTGAAAATACTGGGGTAAGAATAGGAGGGAAGGGTTGGGATTGTAGCTCATTGGTTGATGGCTTACTTCAAATGCAGGAGGCACTGGGTTTGATCCTCAGCACCACATAAATAAATAAATAAATAAATAAATAAATAAATAAATAAATAGAAGATATTGTGTATATCTACAACTAAAAAACTATTTACAAAAAAGAATAGGAGGGAAGCAGCATTAAAACTTGCCTGGGTTTCACCCATTTCATGTGAGTCTGTGTAAAGTCTCATGTATTTAGAAGAAATTTTATCCATTTCTAATTTCACTACTGTAGATAGAAAGATTTTTAATCAGATTAATATCTCCTTCTTCAGCCAGAATTCCTAATGCAATACTAGGCAGAACCTCTAACATCTTTTAATCAATGCATTATTACATATTTTAAAGAAATGAATACTCCTTCAAGCAATCTTAATTCCAAGGCATTCGACAAATATACTTCAATAATGACAAAAATCAATAATTTTGATAATTTTTATTTTTAGAAGTTGAACAATGATTTATTACAGAATTTCTGATTAAGCAATTACCATTCTCAAAAGATTTTTTTTGATATTTTTAGAGTACAGATTGAATTCAAATTGAAATTGACACACTTATTGAAACAAATTGAAGAGTACTTAAAATATCCCATTGAATGTATGTAGCATTATTCCTCATTTTATAGTGTCTCAACTAAATGAATTTTGGCAGAAATTTTGGCAGGGATTAATTTGTTTCAAAATTAGTATTATGAAAAACATTAAACTTATGCATTCTATTATGTGTGTGTGTATGTGTGTGTGTATATATGTGTGTAAGTGTGTGTATGTGTGTGTGTATATGTGTGTGTATGTGTGTATGTGCGTGTATGTGTGTATGTGTGTGTGTGTATGTGTGTGTGTGTTCTTGTGTGATTCTGCTTTGCTTCTTTTAATATCTTAATGATTATTCCTTTGTTTTGTTCTTCTGAGGATCTTACCTTATTTCAACTGACTCAACTACTCAGATTTTATCAGCCCTATTCATCCAACATTTTCTAGATTTTCCATATTTCTAATTATACCTTTTATTTTGAACAAGGGCTTTAATGAAAAAATTAATCTCACTAAAATAAAACCACACTGTATCACTAGTGCTGCTCACAACCTGCCAGAACTTTCATGCTTCAAACCACAGGGCTGGGAAAATTGGCTTACAGAAGTCCCCTTCCATATCTCTGTGATGGGCTGGGTTTCTAGTACTGCTGCTACAATAGTAAAGCACAGATATAATTTCTTCTATCTGTTACAAAATATAGTGACTATGAAATTTCACTTTCCCTTCACTTTTTTCTTTCAGCTGGGAAAGGATATGGAAATTCCAGACCGGTTTACATCAAAATTGGAAATATCCATCACCTATGAACTGCTTCAAATATTTTCGGTCCTTTCTGTTTGGCTAACTAACATTTGAATCCCTCCTCTTCTTGATGTGTGCCCAGCTTCCTTTCTTCCATGATACCTTATTCATTAAAGCTCAGTTACACATTACAATCTCTCTTATGTGGATACTTTGGGGTGACTTTGTAGATGCCATTCATTATTGTGTATATATACTAGAATAACTACCACAGAATACAAATGGGAGTTGAATTCCTAAGATAGATTTTAATGTATTACTGCCTTAAACTATGATTTTAAGATAAACTTATTAAGCTTAACACTGAGTAAATATAATGAAGAAAAAAAAATGAATTCCTTAAAATACTTTTTTCTACATACTACCTAAATGAGAAAATCTTGAAATTCAAACATAGCAAGCTCCATTTGCTCAGCAATGAGGTACTTGCACAAAGTTCCCCCATGGCCTTTTGGTGTACAAGTTTAAAATAAAGAAGACTACTTCTAAGGAAATGATTTGACATAAAAGTTTGTTTTCTTTTTAAAACTACTTCATTTTAAAAAGTCATTTGAGTTGTAAACACTCAAGGATAAGCCAGTTTTAGGATCACATTATTGTATCACAGTAACAGAAATGTGAATCACATTTATTACTTTAATTCATGGATTTAGGTTCTCCTAAATTCTTAACATTGAGCTACTACACTCTTGATAGAAGTTGTTAGGAAAATCCAAATCTTCATTTCTGGCAGCAAAGTGCCAAGAAATGATGTGCTATGATGAAATCACACAGTCAGCTGCTTCTTATTTTGGTAAACCAGGTAGTTTGAAAATTATTATCCCACTAGCACTGTCTTCAGATTTTAGAACAGAGCTAGAGGAATTATTAATGAGGTATACTTTGTGGTAGTTCTGTTGCTTCTCTATTGCTCCAGAACTAACCATGTTATTGAGGATGGATATGCAGAAATTATGCTTTTCACCAGGTAGTAGTAACCACAGGTGACCAAACATCACCTATTTATGGCGTCTATATGTGAGTGATGGGCTAGCATGACTTTCACTACTCTAATTTTGCAGAATTAGGTATATGAAAAAGGTTATATTTTTAAAAAAATCTTTTCATTTCTTTACTTACAACATTGAGTCATTACATATGGAATTATCACTGAAATAATTTCAAATTAATTATAGTAATATAATTTGAAAATTTAAGTATTGAAAATTTTGTTGTTTTGTTTTTATTTTGCCTACTAAATGAAGGGAAATTTTTATTCTGAGATTTGGTAAATATTTGGTGCTGTCTGATGGTCCTACCATTGTGTAGTTAATAATTTTGAAAATGTCAGCCAATCTTGGGGATAAAATTTGACGCCTAAAGTATTAAAAAAAAAAAAAACTCTTTCTACAGTACATGTGTATTGGAGTTCAGTCCTGCATTCAGGTTTACAAGTGTATTATTTGGTGGTGTGTAAAAACAGCTATTGCACATCTTTGGGAATTGTGAGGAAAGCATCTGAGGCTTTATTTCATTCTAACTGTAGGGAGAAAACCAGTTTAACGTGAGTGAAAAGAACATAACTGGTCTCTAACTGTGGGCTTAATTGTGAGAAAATGGGTGAGTTTCCTTTCTTTATTGCTATAATTTTCTCTGGGCATGCAGGTTGTTCAACCTTAGTCTGTGTTATAAAATATTCACTACAATTTTTATTTCACAATGTGAGTTTTTTTTATATGATAAGAAAAATTACATGTAGTTTGTTTTATCTTTCTGAGAACTTGTTCAGGGCCAATGCTGCTTGTAATCTAACTTATGACAGGTTTCTTTACTCCTTGTTGTAAATATGAATACAGATACTGTCCAAAGTGTCCTAAGAGTTTGTTTGAATTCACAGTAACAAAAGTTACAAAGTTTGTGCAAAAGATATTGTACACCACTGGAGTACATAGAGCTTGCTATAGTTAATTTTATATGTAAAGCTACATTCTCATTAAAACTATTCTGAGCTACATTAAAAGTTTCTGATTTAATTTTTCTTTAACAATAAAACTGAATGCTCATTTTAATCTCTAAAATCTGAAGATGCAATTGCATATATGTGATGTTTATAAATGTTGTAATAAATCACTGGAACCTTTTAAACACCATAATTGCTTTGGAGCTCTTCAAGTTTTCCGAGGGTCATAAAGTAAACACGGCTGTGACGGTTGCGCAGGGTAGAGGTAAAGAACAGCTTTAAAAGAAAGAGAAAAACACTATCAGTAGATATTTAATACATTTAACCAGATATTTCATAAACAAAAGTGTGAAGTACTAGTATATAGCTATAATTTCAATTTATCTGCATCTGGTAATTAAAATACTAAGCCAAGGGGCTGGGGTTTTAGTTCAGTGGTAGAGTGCTCAGCTAGCATATGTGAGGCACTGGGTTTAATCCTCAGCACCACATTAAAAATGTGTATTAAAAAATACATAAACAAAATAAAGGTATTGTGTCCATCTACAACTAAAAAAATTTAAAAAAATACTAAGTCAAACTGTTGTTTGAAATAGGTTTTCCTCCAACCAAGAATAAAAATTTAAATTAGTTTGGAGTTTAATTTACAAAGTTAAAATAACCTTCCCCATATTCCATAAAATTGCAATTTATAGTTTAAATAAAATATTTTTGTAGGTGAGATTCATATGCTAATGTTCTTTAGTTTTGATTTTCTTACTTTAAAAATCTATTTTTATTCAAGTTGGCATTTCTTTCAATAAAAGGAAAATTGTTCTGATGTTATTTATCATTGCTTCTGGTGTTTAAGAAACCACTGAAAATTTCTGCTTCCTTCAATTTTCCATTTCATTGAAATATAGTGAGACCAATAGATTGATATAATGAGTTAAACCAAATGGCTTAGAGAGGGGCATGTTGGGTAAACATGGACTATTCCTCAGAACAGAACATGGACATAAATATCAAACACACATCCTCTTGTTAGGACTAAGATTTTTGACATTCATATTGGATAAAGGCTTAGGAGAATCTGAGACATAATAATAATGATGAAGATAAGATACACTAGCTACTTGACTTAACATATTTTATGTGCCAGACATTCTTGTGAGATGCTTACTAAGTACACATTTTGTGAATTTTCACACTTGTCCCCAAAGCAATTATTAATATTCCTATTTTGGAGATGAAGGAAACTAAGGCTCAGAAAGATCAAACTCCTCAGGTTCTCATACCTAGTTAACTGGCAGAACCAGGACTGCATTGTAGGTCTATATGGCCTCTAACACTGCTTCTTGCCATTACATCATTTTACATTGAAAATCAACATCCTTCCTTAATTTGCTCTGCTTTACTCAAGTTGTTCTGATATTAACTTGAAACCTCTACAATGTCTTTTAAATAGGAAAGTTTCTTATTAGGATTATTTCTTCACACTATTATTATCCCATAATATGTAGAAATGGTAATGGTTTCATGCAATGTACTTTTCCACCTACCTATTTGAAATAATTGTTGAAATTAATCAAATTACAGAAGTAATTGCCAAATTTTGATTTTATTTTCTTTGTCTGCAAAACAGACTTCATAATAGATACTTGTGAATATAAATTGATAACTTTTACATTACCAAGCATAAAAAAGATATCATGTAATTAGGTGCATTGAAAACATAAAAACCTTTTCCTTCTTCTATTATTGGATTATATTGAAAGTTGTAAAAGACTTATTTACCCCTGCCCCACTGTAAAAACAAAAACAAAAAACAAAACAAAAATGCGGGGCTGTGGATGTGGCTCAAGTGGTAGCACGCTCGCCTGGGATGCGTGCGGCCCGGGTTCGATCCTCAGCACCACAAACAAACAAAGATGTTGTGTCTGCTGAAAACTAAAAAAAAAAATAAAAATAAATATTAAAATTCCCTCTCTCTCTCTCTCTCTCTCTCTCAAAAAATGCTGGCAAAGATGTGGAGAAAAAAGAACTCTCATATACTATTGGTGAGGAAATAAGTTAGTACATCCTTTGGAGAACAGTGTAGAGGTTTCTCAAAAAAAAAATAGATATATCATACAACCTAGCTATTCCACTTTTGGATATAAACCCAAAAGAAATGAAATCATTACATTAAAGAGATACTTGAATGCCCATATTTATTGCAGAACTATTCACAATAGCTTGGGATTCAGCCTCAGTATCCATCAACTGATGAATGGATAAAGATTATGTGGTACATAAACACAATGGAAAATTATTCGGCCATAAAAAAATGAAATTCTATCATTTGCAGCAAAATGAATGGAACTGGAAAAAAGTATGTTAAGTGAAATAATCCAGGCACAGAAAGGCAAGCACTACATGTTTTTTTCTCACATGTGGAAGCTAAGAAAAGTTGTCCTGAATGTAGAATAATGATTAATAGAGGTTAGGAAGGGTGTGGGGAGTGGTAGATAAATGGAGGACGGACTAAATTGGTTCACAGTGTATGCATGTGTTGAAATAGTACACTAAACAACATCAATATATACAATTAATACACATTAACCAAAAACAAAATACAAAAGCATTTTGAAAAGACAGATTTGCTCAAACATTTTTTGTTTAAAAATACTATTTTAATATAAATATGTAAATGACTATGGATCAAAGATAATTAATTCTTCCCAAACCAAAAAATGGATAAATTTTGTGTAAGACAGAACTAGAAATTCTTACTTTTTTTGAAAATAGGTCATTTTGAAACAGAATTTTATTATCTACCAAATTTATGTTTCTACTGGAAAAGAGAAAAATTGTTTCTTTTATCAATAATATGCCAATTAAAATACATAACAGAATGTATACAACACAAATTTCTTTAGTTAATTTCAATGATTGCTGTAATTTTGCTCTAACTGAAGAGTATTAACGTACCTTGTCACCTCGGGTACACAGAAATCTCAGTTTCTTGATTGATCTGCGTTTCAGCTCATTTTCCAGAGCCCTTGATTGCAAAGAACGCGCTTCAATGGCCTTTTGGCCCCATCCTGTGGTTCGCTGGGAACACTCAAAAGCTAAAATACAAATGAAGAATATCAGAAAATCACAAAATATTTTTGTCAGTGATAGAAAATTAAAATCACAATCAATGTTTGATCATTTTGCTTCATTACTACAGTTCAGGTTAACCCATCCCTTTTCCCACTTCTTCTATGATTTGGCCATTTTGCTGTTCAACAGTGTTTTCAAGCTAGCTATTTTAAGGCACCATCGTGACCAACACTGAATTACTAGATCTCTATTAATTCTTGTATTCATTTTCTCTAAGACCACAGAAAAAGTCAAGGATTAATTCTACCTTCTTTGTAGAAATCCAAGTCTATTCACTGCTATTCTTTAATAGTCTAAGTGGCTAATAAGAATTTCTAATAAGGGTTCATGTTTGTGCTCGAATGACGCACATGGAAACTTAATTCCTAAAAATTAAAAGTGTTAAAATGATTTGTTCAAATAATTACTTTGGCAACCTTAATATAATTGAATAAGTTACCATATTATAAGCATAACCAATGCTAATTTGACACTTTTAAGGCTTTTTCCTGCTCAAGAAATTTTTATTAAGATCTTTACTATTTTAGCCCTGTTTTATAATACTTTGTGGCAATATAGATTATGACAAAAATTGCCTTAAAGCAGAAAACTTAATTATGTAGATAACCACACAGACATCTGGTGTTGTATTGTATTTTTTGGTACTGGGAGCAGCAAAATTATTAAATGTTTAAATTTCAAGATGCTGTTCTTTATATATTTTGTAGGGAAAATTCCATAGCTAAATTAAATCATGACATTTAAAATAATATCAAGAGTTGTAACTCAAGTGAAAATAGTCTAGAAAACACAAAATAAAGCAATTTCATTCTTATATTAGCATGATTTACATCAGAATTCATTAATTTGACTTTCCAATTTTTTTCTGTTTTGAAGGGAACAAATTCTGCTTGATATGAGTATAGATCTTTTAATTTTTGTCTTATCTTTCAAAGTTTCTAATATGACTTTGTTTAAACCCAAATTTACCTGACCTATATATGAATACATTAAATATACATAAAAGAACTCATGAAGAAAATTTTGAACTTTTATAAAAAGACTTTAAAAAAAATCAAGGATGGAAACCAGGGGCACTTTACCACTGAGCTACATTACATCCCCAACCCTTTTAATACTTTATTTAAAAATTTGAGACAGGATCTCCCTAAGTTATTTAGGGCCTTGCTAAGTTGCTGAGGCTGGCCTCAAACTTGAGATCCTCCTGCCTCAGCATCCCAAGTTGCTGGGGCTACAGGCATGTGCCACCGTGTTCTGCAAAAATGACTTTCACATGCAGTGTGAGCAAAGAATCCCTAAAATAAAATTATCAAACATTTATTATCTTCTGCCCCCTTTAATATTGCAATTAAAACTAATTTTGTTTATAAAATTGACATTAAAGTTATAATTAAATTGCTATTATATTTTGATTCAGAAAGTAGCTGTCCTGCAGGAACTTTGTAAGTCTTATTTCAGACTGGAATTAAAACCACTCCAGGTTATAGAGAAGAAACAAGTGACCTGAGCAATGGGAACAAGTAATAGATATTTTTTTACCCATGTAACTACTTCATTAAAAAGGGCATTTTGGGGGCCGAGGTTGTGGCTCAGTAGTAGAGCACTCACCTAGCACATGTGAGGTGCTGGGTTCGATCCTCAGCACCATATAAAAATAAAAACAAATAAAAAAATAAAGGTATTGTGTCCAACTACAATAAATAAATAAATAAATGGCATTTTTGTCAACAATCACATACAGAACAAAACTTTCTAAACTTAATGCACAGGCTACTTGCTGATTCCAAGTATACAGCTAATTTCTATCTTAATATTGAAACACATAAGTCTGCCACTTAAACAACCTACTAAGCTAGTTTGCTTTCTGAAATAGAACTTACTCAGTGATTTGAAAGTGGGAACACTTAGTAAAACTTTCTGTAATTGTTATGTTTCTGTATATTTGTTTGAAAATATAGATCAATGATCTTATTGATCTCATTGTCAAAGGCATTTATCATGAAAATGTAAAATTTATATACAGGAAATCTGGATCTGGGCAAGTTTTAAAAAGCAAAGCAATTGTTTTTAGACAGAAAAATAGAATAATTGATTTCCTTAATATCAGTGTTGTGATATAATATACTCTCAATATATCCTTAATACTTAAACCAAAATATAAGGTGTCTATAGCATTATGATTTATTTTACATGTAGATGTCTTTCAAATTCTAGTACCTTAAGATGACTTTTTGGTTTAGGTGAGAAATTTTCCTGCCTAAGTATAAGAACTGTACAAGATGACTTTTCAAGATCTCTTTTACTGCTGTGATTGTCTAGTGGCATAAATATAGGCATATCTTGAGTTTCCAAATTTAAAATGAATTACCTTATTCCAATTTCTAACATATTGATCACAAAAGTATTACTATAAAGGTTATAGCATGATTAATTTTTTTTTTACTTTCTTTTGCCTGAGATCTGTCAATTATACTGTAAGCATTTATCTATGTCAATTAAAATGGTTTGATATCCTCTGTGAATTCTTACATTGCTGAGGAAAATGGAGCAGGTTTTCAGGACAATCCTGAACTATGTATGCAAACAATAAAAGATTCTGCAGATGCAATGTAAAGTGCCATCATTCCATAGGAAAGCAATGTCCATTATAAACAGTTCTTTCAAACTGATCCTTAAAGCCACTACAGGATAATTTTCAGCCATTTTTTGAGATTTCAGAGGTTTAAGGCTTCTATCTGGATAAAGTACCTTTTTCTCTCTCAATCTCTCTCTCCTTTCTCTGTTCTTCTCTACACACACACACACACACACACACACACACACACACACACCTTCCTTCTTCCTTTATTTGGTTCATTAAACTCCTCTTTCCTTTGGGAATAGTTATTCTCCATTTAATCATTCTACCCTCTCTAATATTTTTACTTTGCATTCTGGTCTCTATCTGGAATCACTTGTATAGTCACCATGCCTCAGAAATATGAATAAGAATCTCAAATTATTTGGATTTCTCAGTCTTGTAGTAAGTTGTTCACTGGTTAGGAAGAAAAAATGTCCTGGTTTAAAGAAGATTCAAAAGGTTGTTACCTCTATGTTGCCATCTGGGTGGTACCTAATAGGTATCAAGGTCAGACATATTTCTTTTTTCTAAATGATGTGATTCTTCACAGGCACATCACTCACTGAAGGTAACACTACTGACTATACAAAAGAAAAATATTTGGCTCTTCTTTGACTGGAAGCTTCCTAAGATAAAGGTAAGCCCCCCCCCCCAAATCCTTGTGATGGAAAGAAGCATTTTCAATGTTTGTGTAAAGATTGCAAGCAAAGGGAGTTTAAGCAAAATTAT
This sequence comes from Callospermophilus lateralis, assembly GCF_048772815.1. Classification (NCBI taxonomy): domain Eukaryota; kingdom Metazoa; phylum Chordata; class Mammalia; order Rodentia; family Sciuridae; genus Callospermophilus; species Callospermophilus lateralis. The sequence continues at coordinate 84,784,120 of NC_135325.1, read as the reverse complement.
AGATTGTTGTGGAGGGAATTAGTTTCTATTTCAATTATACAACTGTTTCAAATGAACCACTCAAAAAACCCAAATTAGTCTCTTTTTGGTATTCTTCATGAATGTGCTAAGCATATCACGAAAAATTGCTTCATTTTACTAAGGGGATACATGTGCAGGATTCCAAATTAACACTCTGTACCTTGAGAATATAATAATTCAGGAAATCTTCACTTAGGACACATTTTTATCCTTGAAAAACTTATTTGGTATCATATGAAATAATAATCAATTGTATACATACCAACAGAGGACGGTATGTCTTTCCACACTTCCATGATCTTCTTGAAGAGTTGTTCATTTGCTTCCACAGAGAGAGCTTCAGCGTTGAAGGTGAGCATCATGCCAATTCCCAAGGAATCAGGTAAAATGATGATATTCTGTGGTATAATGAGTTCCAAAGGCTGGAATTATGTTCCATAAAAATTTATATGTTCAACATTTTACCACTACTATTGTAATTGAAGCAGCTTGGATGAGCAATAAAGACCAAAGAGATTCAAAGTGTAGGAAGGGAGGTAACAAAAGAGCTGCTTTCCTTATGTCATAGTGTGATCACTATTTAATATTCTCCTTTTTATTTAGGAGAAAGAATGGTTTGAAAAAAGAAGAGATACATTTCCTAATACAGAGAAATTGCTTTAAATTACACAAAGTATAATGTATAGTTATAGAAAAAAACACTAGACAAGAGACTTGGATTTAAGTTTCATTTCAGAAATATTTTGATGAATAATTTGATAATGAATGTGTCAACCGAGTAATGAGTACACAATCCTTGGTTGTCAGTAAAATTTGTTAAAATAAAAATAGAAAATAAACCTAAAAGTAGCTTGAGCTTAACACACTTATAAGGGGCAACTTTATATTCATCATAGCTTGAAATATAATAGTCATAACCCTTTGCAAAAAAATGTAGAATTTCTTATCAAATTTTCATAATCTTAAAAATCTATTGAATGAATACACAGATTCAGAGATGTATTAGGTAGCATAAGATGAAATACTAAGAAATATCTAAGTACTTCCAAATTTCATGATGCATAAAATGTGATAAAATAGGCTTAAACTACAGATATTCCCTGATAATAAACAATTGTGTTCTTCTATTGTTTCTCCAAATTAGAAGGTAAAAGAAAAAAAAAAGATCAAAAACTATACTTGCCAAACCCAGCGTACTCAGACCACGGGCTTGAGGCCATGTCTCAGCAACAACAATCCTTAAAACTAAAATGGGGATCCAGAGGCGAAAAGCAATTTTAATACGTTCCCTGGGCACTTGCATGAGCAATTGAATCAGAAAAGAGATGAATGAAGAGAATAAAAGAAAATTGCAAGAAAGAAGTTTGTCTCAGTAAAATCTGTAAACAATAAAACTGGACTGCTGCAAATCCAGACAGACTCTGAGGTTATTATCTTCTTACTGAAGTAACTAGATATTCTGTAGCACACGTGGCTCCCTTGTAGCATTATAGGTTTTATAATCTAGAACTCTTGAAAAGTTATTATTTTTAGTACATTCTGTTTCAGAAGACACCCCTTGTCTCCCTTAGAGTCAGCTTTCTTTTAATGGGTCAAGATACTAGGGCATTCTTCTAAAAATATTTTTGAATATATATATAAGGTATCCTAATTAGGTCAGAACATGACTTTTAAAAATGCATCATTTCTCATTGTAACTTCCACAGTAATTAATGAATTTATTCAAAAATGAAATATTTTTTGTTTATTAGTCAGGTGAAACACTGAGTTAAATTTCTTGAATGACTTTTTAAATAAATATAAACTTGGACCAGTGCTGCAATGTTCAATATTGCCCTGTATTCTAAATAAATTCTCTTTGACACACATAAAAAGTAAGATGCAGAAAGCTATAAAAATGTAATATAATATTCACAATATATAAAATAATAATATAATATATCAAAATTATTTTGACCTTATATCTAAGTGGTTTTATCTGAGGTTGGTTCAGTATTTTTCACATTATAAACATGGTAAGTTGCATATAATCATAGAAAATCACTGGTGATCAGCTAATTATTATTAATATAACCAAAATCCTTTAAAAAAGTATTCATTAATGTACTAACAATTGATCCATGTAATTTATTACAGAGGTATGAGATGATTCTGAAGGCTATTCAAAAATATCACATCTATACTAACTTAATAGTGTGTACAGTTTTTCTCCAGGAATTTTTATACCATGCTAAGCTGTTATGATTTTAATTGTTAATAAATGGGAATTAAAAAAATAGTTGATGCAAAAAAAGGTGATACAGGCTTTCCTTTTAAATATAATTTTCAACAGGAAAATCAGCATTGCCACCAACAAATTTTAGACAAAGAATTGTGTTTTGTATGGTGTGCATGTAGGGGTATTATATTATATTTAAGTTTTTTATGTAAATTATGTGAGTATATTTTAAAAACTATTCATATTTTAGGTGCTGCACCGTATTTTCACTACTTAAGAGTTTAAGTACATATGCTTTTGCAATGCTGAACCCTTTGATCAGAAATTAAAAGTGTAAGTGGTATGATAAAACAACATTTTATGATAATTTACTATGTACCACTGTTAAAGTAATGCAATAAAAGAGGATATACATAACAATTTCATGATATTGTCATTGCATTTAAAAAAATCTATTAATATATTGTGGGGTACAGAAGGACTAAGGCAAGGACTTCAAACTCAAATACCTCTTAGGGATAATTATTATAAATATGGAAAGATTGTAGAGCATATATCCTATCTAAATGCTCTACAATCTCTATCTAAAAAGGGGCAAGTATAAATCAGTTCAAGTTGACAGTGGCCAGTTAATAACATGGGCCTGAGGTTTCCAGGTATTCCAGTTTATCAATAGAAGTACAGATTTTAGTTGTAAACTTTACTTACTAAAAAATAAGCCAGGTGATAGACAAACAAAATATTTCTGCAGAACAGGCTCAGCTATCTGGACTCAGAAGTCATCAGTGATGTTTGTTTAAGTGTGACCACTTTATGGAAATCTATACTTACATTTTAGGTCTCCATTCAAGTATAGATATTGTTACTCACATGTTTGAACCTTTCAGTTTTGATGGTTGTAAAAATTCAGTGTTATACAATAATATCTAGGGATCTGAGAGTAGTATCTTACATTATTTGGCAGGGTCACATCAGACATAACTTCAGATTCTGCATCGATGATGTGATATCCATCTGCTGAGCTGAAGAAAATCTTTAGTGTTTTCTCAGAACCAATAGCCAGGTCAACTGTCACTGGCTTATGACCAAGAGTTGGAAATACCTGAAAATATAAAACCAAATATGGCCAAAAGGCATTCAAACTAAGGTAAAAATTTCCCCACTCTTTTCCAGGTTTGTAGGTTTATAAAACCCAGGTTAATTTTCTTTTTCTTTTTCTTTTATGTTTTTTTTTTAAAAGAGAGAGAGCGAGAGAGGGAGAGAGGGAGAGAGAGAGAGAGAGAGAGAGAGAGAGAGAGAGAGAGAGAGAGGGAGAATTTTTAATATTTATTTTTTAGTTATCGGCGGACACAACATCTTTGTTTGTATGTGGTGCTGAGAATCGAACCCGGGCCGCACGCATGCCAGGCGAGCACGCTACCGCTTGAGCCACATCCCCAGCCCCCCCCAGGTTACTTTTCAAAATTGCATATTGTATTTAAAGACCTATGTATTAGAACTTTTCTTAGGTCTGTTACAACAACAAAGACAAATATATTTAGGTTCTAAATATTGTTTCCCTTCAAATATCAAAATGCTAATGATTGTAAGAGCCTCATATGCCCCTGCACTGTTTTCTGTCTTTAAGTTTCTTGCCTTGAGCTTCAGCAAATGAAGGAGCTCATCTGGTCTCTTAAACCGGTTTGCTGGATCAGCTGCCTGTATTTTTGCCAGTATTCGTATATAGGCTTCATAGGACATGTAGTCTCCTTCGGAGTCTGCTGATTGATCAATGCATACTTGATAAGGAATGAAAAAGGCCAGAAATGTTAACCTACTATAGACTGGGTGTAACCTAGGCTCTATGGTTTCTAATCCAAGGAAACAAAAGGCCAAACAGGATTCATTGCCATGATCAGGTCACCATGGAGGACTGAGCATCACAGGATTCACCATACTGTAGTCATGAGTTGGAATTCAAGAACTGGAGTGAGGACTTGGACAGGAACTGTGTATGAGGCTATACAGATTGTTGGTACTTATCTCTTTTGTTTTCCATTTCATACCAGGTAGCTCTGACCAATCAGCAGACACCCAAGAACAAACCCATATCCAAACACTGACAGCAGGGCCAAAGCCCAATTTAGGAAGATCAGTCAGGGATGTGATTTGTCAGGACACACCCAGCCTATCTATGTAGTAAACTATGCTCTTTAATTAAAAAAGAAAAGAAAAACAGTTATGTGATGTTTTGGTCTACAAAACAGACCATGTAAACAGATCCTATTCTAGGATACAAAAGTAGTATGTGAATACCTTACCGAGGTCTATCAGGATGTGTGCATATCAGCACTTTGTAAAAATCCATCTATGGACCAACTAGTTCAATAGTGACTGGAACATTTGCTAAAAATATAGATTGACAGGCCCTACTCCAGACCTGAAATTTAGCCTGGGGTTGAGTCTGAGATCTAAATGTCTAACAAATTCTCCAAGCAATTCTGATGCATATCCAGGTTAAGAGGTATTTGACTTGATAGAACACTGTCATTCCATTAATCAGCTCTCATTATAACGGAGTATATACAAAATAATCTTATTTAAGTGAAATTCTGTAGCATTGTAATTAAGTTACATACAGTGCTCAGTTTATGTGATGTGATTAAAAAAATCACCAGCGTCTTGTTTGGAATACTAAATGATTCCCTTTCTTGGCTGATCCATAAAAGTCCAATTAAACCATAATAAAATGAAAAAATGAATAAGCCTAACCACTAATATGTCTTACAATAGTTTAGAGAGAAATGTACTTAGAGTTCCAGTTTGGAAGGAACGAAGACCCACCCATTTCCTACATAACCCCACCTATTGTAGGTATGGTAACTGGAGCAAAGGTTTTCTCTTCTCTCCTTCTTCTTCCAATGGTGTTCCTCCTTCGACCATCTTCACAGAATTTCTCACCTTTCCTCTACTCCCCCACCCAACTAAAGAGAAAACAGGGAGTTTCTCAGATTCAAGTCATTTGGTGTAGCATCTGAGGCCTATATTTGGGCATCTATAAGCAGAGGTCTTCATGTTGACTACAGGAATTGAGAGTGAGAAGCTGATGTGGAGGTCCTGTGAAGACAGGGGTAAGGGATTTCCCTCACATTCTCACTTGCTGTGGTGCCTGTGGATTATCTAAGAAAGGGTTAAATGATAATTATTGATATGATACATTCCAACTGTAAAAGAATGGTGTATATGTGTGTGTGTGTGTGTGTGTGTGTGTATATATATATATATATATTTTTTTTTTCTTATATGCATTCCAAAATATTGTGCTTTTTAAAACAACTTCTTCTCAAAAGAACAATGTCATGATCCAAAGGAAAAAGAGATCACTTACTTTAATAGCAGTGCTTTCATCAAAGGACTTTGGTGCCCATGCATAAAGATGAATTGATGATTTCAAAGCAATTGCAATGTATGTTGTTTCTTCATGTTGGACTACAATAATAAAATAAAATAAATAACAATGCCACAGAATCAACAAGAACATTCAAGTGGTTTTGTTATTGAAAATGTCATAACCACTTAGTAAGTGCACAAAGTGTATAATTTTAGAAAAATCTACTTGGTTACAATTTAATGTCCCCAAATGAGATTAGATTACTATACATTTTTATGGAGTTTCTGCATTAGCTTTCAAGAGAATTCTAAATTGTCCACTGAAAGCTACAGAACACTGATGAAAGAAATTATGGACCTAAATAAATGGAAAAACTTTCCAAGTTCATGGTAGACTTAATATTGTTAAGACAGCAACACTATTCAACAAAATCTCTATAGAGTCAATGAAATTGCTAAAATCCCAATGCCCTTTTTTTATTAGAAATAATTATTTTCACATGAAATTGTAAGTTGTTCTGAGTAACTAAAACAATCTTTAAAATCAAATTTGGAAGGCATACATTTTCTGATTTCAAACAATTTCATTCACAAAACCCTAAAAAATACTTGAGATTCAATCAAATCAAGTAGGTGAAAGCCCTCTATAATGAAAACTATGGAATACCAGAAAAAGAAATTGAAGATGACCTTGGAAGATAGAGACTATATATATTCTTGAGTAAGCATAACTAATATTGTCAAAATGGCCATGCTACCAAAAACAATCTGTAGAGTCAATGCAATTCCAATATAAATGCCATAACATTTCTAACAGAACTAGAAAAAAAGTCCTAAAATTCATATGGAAGAATAAAAGATCCAGAATAGTCAAAACTATCCTGAGCAATAAGAGTGATGCTGTAGGTATCACACTACCTGATCTCAAATTATACTACAGAGCTATAGTAACAAAAGCAGAATGGTATTGGCATAAAACCAAACATGAAGAAATAGAATAGAAGACTCAGAGATAAATCTACATAAGTACATTCATCTGATCCTTGACAAAAGTGCCGAAAACACAAGTTGAAGAAAAGTTAGCCTTTTTAACAAATTGTGTATGGAAACTTGATATCCCTATATAGAAGAATGAAACTAGATCAACTGATGAATGGATAACAAAAGGACAAAAGATGATATAATTGTACAAAGCAATACTATACATGTGTAAAGAGGAATGAAGTGAATAATTAATAAGCACTTTAATTGATACATTTCATAGTATATAAATTATTCATCAGGACCATAAACATCATATGGATGTATATGCTTGCTCTCAACCCTTCTGATTCTCATGGAATATGTTTTATTGATAGATTCATACTTTATGTTAAACCCCTCTTCCTTGGTTTTATTATGTTTGGGATATGTGGTATTCCCCAAAACCTCATGTGTGAGACAATTCAAGAAGAGTGAACTGGTTAGATTATGAGAGTTGTGGATTAATCCTCTTAAATGGATTCACTGAGTGGTAAAAATCTGGCAGGTAGGTTAGGCTGGAGGAGATAGGTCACTGGGGGAATGCCTTGGTAGTGTATATTTTGTCCCAGATGAGCAGAACTCTCTCTTCTTCCTGCCTATATTGTCCTGAGATGCTTTCCTCTGTCATGCCCTTCTTCCATGGTGTTCTGGTTCACCTTAGGCCCAGAGCAATAGAGTAGGCTCACTATGGACAAACCTCTGAAACTATGAGCCAAAACAAACTTTTCCTCTTCTCTGTTGTTTTTGTCAGGTCTTTTGGTCACAGTGGCAATAAAGCTGACTAAACAGCTGGAATATTGATTAGTTTTCTCTCTCTCTCTCTCTCTCTCTCTCTCCTCTCCACTTTTTCTCTGAGTCTAGCTTACTCTTTTTTTTTTTTTCTTTTGGTACTAGGGATTGAATTCCAGGGCACTTGACCACTGAGCTACATCCCTAGCCCTATTTTGTATATTATTTAGAGACAGGGTCTCACTGAGATGCTTAGGACCTCGCTAAATTGCTGAGGCTGGCTTTGAACTCGTGATCCTTCTGCCTCAGCCTCCTGAGTCACTGGAATTACAGGCATGTGCCACCACACCCAGCTGGCTTACTCTTTCATTTTCTTTTTTATCATTTCTAAACAGGTCAAAGAAATATGATTAATAAACTAACAACAATGGGCTAGGGTAGTGGCTCAGTGGTAGAATACTTGCCTAGCACATGTGAGGCACTGGGTTCGATCCTCAGTACCACATATAAATAAGTAACTAAAATAAAGGTATTGGGTCCATGTACAAATAAAAATATTTTTTAAAAGCCACCAACAAGTATTCTTGGTTAAGCGAAACCTTCCTATCAATTTTATATGGAGAAATAATTGGTGCCCCTCCATTATTTTATGAATCTTGGAAGGCTATGAAAATACAACTAACTATGATTGATCCATTGCTATATTCCTATATGAAGCTGCTACCAGTCTACCTGTCAATGAGTCACACGGTTTACTATTATTGTTCTGAGTTCTAGGGTGAAATGGAATGGGGTCAGCCAGGAAAATTGGACTTAACTAGTCCAGACCTGAAGAGCACTGATTTACTAGATAGCTACCTTTATAATCATGTCTTACTGAGATTTTAAAAAAATTACAAATTAATTGGAAGTAGTTCCGCAATATAAACTCCTATATAGGGATAACTTTCACCTCTGGGGATAGCAAATTTATATCATATTACTGGAGGAAAGTAGTGATATCAACAACTAGAATAAAGTAGGGCATTATTTAATCCTTTAGTTATCTAGGTCCTCAGTTTCCTTTTAATTGATGTATGTACATATGTGGACATATTTGAAAACATATCCTGGGAAAGCCACTTTATACTCAGAGCAACAATGGTCAGTCTGAACGGAAATATCTTGTTGCATTACATATAATGTGATTTGAGCTATCACCCACCCATGCTACCAGTTCACCTGATGGGACAATCAGTGCTGAGGAAAAGAAGATAAAGAAGGCTGATAGTAGAGGGGATTTGCTTCAGAAATGAACCAGAATGTGATGATATTACTTAACAGTTGTTTACAGCTGAAAGCAGGGTTCTGAGACCTTAGAGTTGCTACTCCATTTCATAGTGGATGCTTGTGAAGAGATTGAGGATATGAAAACATTATCTAACCAAATTGAAAACACTGATTATACTCATGAGTTCTGACAGTGGGAGCAAGAGTCAGCAAGTCTTAGAAGATTGCTTTTCTGACTCTTCATAAAATTTCCTAGTCAGTATTAAGAGGAATTCTATTTTATTGCTGTTTCAAAGAAATAACCCACATGAATCTCTGCACATTGTAGAAGATACATCAAGAATATTTATATAGTTGAAGCTATAGATAGGCAGGAAAAAAATCAGTTTAACTGGAATATTCACGTTGAATGGGAAGGAAATAAAGATGAGGAAGTAAATCAAATTTAACTTCAATTGCTATTTTAGTTGGTCATAATTTTCTTATTAATAGCCAAGATTGTAGCAGAAAAGACCTGGAGGATGTCTCAATGAAATTCACAAATTCTTTCCGTTCTGTTTTGCCTTCCATGATTATGTACTTCACCAAATAAAAGGAAGCAAAATTTCAATAGCTATAGTAAATATGAAATGGGACATACGGACACTGAAGTGTTCACAACCAGTCAACTTATCAATAGCTTTGCAAGCTTCTTCTGTCTTCAGCATTTCTTCTTGTCTTTTTTTACTTTCTGGATCATTATTCAAAATCTTGTTTCTCAGCCAAGTCAAATGATACACCCGAAGTCTGTTCTTACGGCCTGATGGATAAGATACAGTAGTTCAATTAAATCTATACATTTTTTATATCTTAGAAGAATAAAAATTAAAGGTATTTTGCCTTTTAAAACAAATGTTTTCATGAAGGTAAAAAGAACTTTTAACACACCACATAGTATCAGTGTCCCCTTCAGGATTTGGAAATGTGATAGCAAAGTCTTAGTGTATCAATTCCAACAGGTATTTGAAGTGTCTACTAACTACCTCTAAGCCAGTCTAAAGTGACAACTAAAACATTTCTCTGGGACAGGTTATGGCTGCCACTAAGCAGGCAAAAAATCATTCATTCATTAGAAACTTGGAGTTTTAAAAAGTCATGATTCCTCTGGGGTTCAGAGAGCTAGAAATTTGTCCCTGATAATGTATGTATATGAGAGGGATGTCTGAATATTGACTGTTTAGGCATTTAGTTCCATTAAGATAAATCTCTTTGAATTCTATCATTCTAGCATGCTTATAACAGAGTTGGATAGTTTTATTGTTTTTAATCCAGTTTATATGTTTTATTATTTTTATTTCTAATGATTTAATATATTTTTCATTTTTTTGATTTATACAAAATATTTGTACATATTTATGAAGTACAATGTGATATTTTGATTTATGTATACATCATGTAGTGATCAACTTGTGGTAATTAGCATAGCTATCAACTTAAATATCATTTTTAATGGTGAGTACATTTAATTCTTCAAACTGTTTTGACATATAAAATGCATTATTGATATTTATATTCATTCTGCTCTACCACAGTACAACAGAATTTATTTCTCCTATTTAACTTTACCCATCATCTAATTATAACCATCAGACCCCTTGACTAACTTTTTCCCTTTCCCCCATTTAACCCAGTCTCTGTTAACCACTATTATACGTTTCACTTTTATGAGATCAACTTTTTAGGTTCTACTTAAGTGAGATAATACCTTTAATATTAGTTTCCTAATTATAAATCCCAGGAAAATTTTACAATTAATTAAAAAACATGGGCCATTAAAATTACACATTTATCTCCCTAAAAATGATTTTATTTCTAGTCATTTTTAAGGTTTATATGATATCCATTTTATTTATTTATTTGATTATTTATTTAGTTAGTTTTAGTTGTGAGTGAAAACAACACCTTTGTTTTTTAATTTATTTTTATGTGGTGCTGAGGATCAAACCAGTACCACACATTTGCTAGGCAAGCGCTCTAGTATTGAGCTACATTCCCTGCCCTGGTTTATAATATTTCTAATCCCAACAATAGAATTCTTACTTATATGATTAATATGTTTTAAATAAAGTTTTTATAGCAGTATTAGGGTTCTATCCTTAAATGGTAAATTGAACTATTGAGTATCTCTCAATACTTATAATCTTAATACTATTGTAATTAAAAATAATACACATTAAAGAGAAGCTCAAACATTAAGGAGGGTACATTTGGGTTAGAGAATACTAGAACACTAAAAAAGAAAGAAATCTGGGGCTGGAGATGTGGCTCAAGCATGCCTGGCATGCGCCGGGTGCTGGGTTCTATCCTCAGCACCACATAAAAAATAAAGATGTTGTGTCCACCGAAAACTAAAAAAAATAAATAAATATTAAAAAATTCTCTCTCTCTTTAAAAAAATAAAGAAAGAAATCTGTTCTCTAGATGTTTACTCTCTTAGGTACCCAGATGTAAAAAATCTAAATATTGCTTCTGTAATCAAATAATTATAAATGAATGTTGACAAAAATGACTTAAGAAAACATGAGTTCTGAGCATACCTATAAAGGGTTTTCTACCCTAATTCAAATTAAATCAAATTGACCTTATTTAGAAATACACATAATCAGTATGTGCATGACAATTTGCATACTAATATATATTTTACACACGTATTTATATTATAAAATACATAATTCAGATAAATAACTATGATTAACATGAGCTTATTCTGTAGTGAAACCTATTTCTTCAATTTTTCCTTTTTTTTTCATCTTATGCATATAGTCAAAATTAATACTATTGCTTTTTTGATACCAGGTCCTTTTTAGTAATTTATTTTATTTTATTTTATTTTTTGGTACTGGAAATTGAACTCAGGGGCACTTGGCTACTGAGCCACTGAGCCACATTCCTAGTTTTTATTTTATTTTATTTTATTTTTTGATACTGGAAATTGAACTCAGGGGCACTTGGCCACTGAGCCACTGAGCCACTGAGCCACATCCCTAGTGCTATTTTGTATTTTATTTAGAGACAGGGTTTCACTGAGTTGCTTAGCGCCTGGCTTTTGCTGAGACTGGATTTGAACTCTCAATCCCCCTGTCTCAGCCTCCCGAGCCACTGGGATTATAGGCGTGCACCACCATGCCCAGCCTGTTTAGAAATCTTAATCACTATAACACCCATTTACTTGCTGTCTCATAGTCAAAGATTCAAGGTTTACCAAAACTAAGAAATCCAACTATTGTGTAGGGAAACTGTAGAGTTCTTTAAAAGGGAATCCATTGTTGTAACCAACCCTATCTTAGGCCTTTTGATAAGTTTGTGTTAGGGACAAACTTGTTTAATACTCCATTATTTGTTCACTTTGTTCCTTGTTGCTTGTAACACATCAGAGAAAAGATATATGGTGGATCTTGATGTGATCAAGTGTGCATGAGTAGATGTGAATTACAGCTGTGAAGCTGTACGAGGCTACTTTGTAAAGAACCTGCAAGGAAGCAAATAGTGTGAGTTTTCATATCAATAACCTAAATTAGGTGTGCTGCAATCAAAGGAAGTTAGTTTCAGTTGTAAATAGATAAGAAAATACAAGTAGGAGAATCTGGTATCCCAATTAAAGGTTATATTTAAAGTGTTCTCTTATGAACACTTTCACCTGAGAAAGTCATTAACCCAGTTTTCAGTCTAATTAATCTACTTAATTATTCAGCTAATTTTAGTTCTTAAACAAACCAGAGATGGTAATCAGCAAATTGAGCGGCTCTACAACTTGAATCTGGCGAAATGGTCGTCGCTTTATAAGTTTAGTAATGTCTGCCTTTCCACTTCTGTCCATCAGATACAGATTAGATCGGGTTCCAAGAAGCAAATTGACTCCTGTTCAAGGATAAAAAAAAGAAATATACTATATTAAAACTCATTTTATATTTGCATTTATATTACATTTTTGCTACTCCACTGTGATGATCTAAATAAAAGTGACTTTGAACATTTTTAGGTTACTGCTAATCAAATACTGTGTAACTACTTACTCTTTACTAACATACACATAACAAATGCATTGAAATACATAAAAAGATAGAAGATAATGTTCTCAAGCAATATTCTATGGGATCATGTCTGGTATGCCACCTTGCAAATAGAATTGTACCTACATCTTAGCACCCTGTAGTAGCATCCCGAATTTTATTAAAATCAATTCTTTTTGAAAATTACCATTAAACATTCTTAGTGAAGCATATATAAAGAGCTCAACTCAGCTCATTTCTCATCCATTATTATAACTACAAGTTCTTATGTTTTTTTAATATTTATTTTTTAGTTATAGGTGGACACAATATCTTTATTTTATTTTTATGAGGGGCTGAGGATCAAACCCAGTGATTCACACATGCTAGGTGAGTGCTCTACCACTGAGTCACAGTCCCAGCCTGGTTTGAATGTTTTTAAAATCATTATATGTAGGTAATTTTTAGATTGAATAATTCTATATTTATGCAGATGTTAAAACTTTTACATTGCTAAATGCCTATAAAATTAGTTCTTATCTTCATATACCTAAATTCCTATATTCTGTCTTTTATTTCTTGACTGGGTCTATTTGTTCATATATAAGCACTGTTTAAAGAACAAGGAGAGGACTGAAATAGAAGAAAGAACTGAAGTTAAAATACACTTAAAAGTACTGTGGTAGTTTTTCTCCATATACCAAGACTTAGGAGAAAATTGACCAAGTAATTAACAGGAGAAAACTTCAGTGTCTTCCATTTAGATAATGTTTGTGCTCTAAGGGTATAAGAAGAAAAGACAAGTGTTTCTGCTTTCATTTTCCTACTCTGTTCTTCACCAAATGTCAAGCCAATGGCAAATTTTGAAACTGCATCTTCCTCCCAGAAGAGATTCAAGGAAGGAGGAGGAAGTATTGTAAATTTTCACTATAATTTTTATTATTCAAAATGTAAATCATTTCTTATAAAATGAATTAGTAGACATTAATCGCATTTTTGAGTAGCTTCCAGACTGAAATGTTAAATGCCTTCTTATATTTGATACACTCAATTAGCAAAACTTTTAGGATAACATTTTTCTAAGTTAATTCATATAATATGCTTGCCACCATGTTCTAGTTTCAATTCAAAGCCCTATCTCCTATTCAATCATACATTAAGTAAAATCTATCAAACAGAAGTCAGAAGTTGGCATTTACTATGGATTTCTATCCTCCTTGCATTCATTAATTCTGCTTTATTTGTTATTCAACTGGCTTGAGGTAAAATACAGTCTCAATACCACCCATATAACTATAACTCTTCGGAAACAAAAGATTGCAAAAGTTTAAGGCCTACAAATCTTCAAGAGTGTTTAAAATGAGATCCTGCAAAATCTTTTTTGTAAGACCTATTTAGCTATCTGTTATGGTATGTATCTGGAATGTCCCTCAAAAGCTCCTGTGTGGAAAGCTTGGTCTCTAGGGCAACAATATACAGAGTTGTGGCTTTTCAGAAGGGACTGAAAGTTGAGGGCTCTCATCTCATCAGTGGGTTAATTCATCTGATGGCTTAATAATTTGAATATGCTACTGGGAGGTGGTAGAAACTGTAAGCAGGTGGGGCATGGTTGGAGGAAATAGGTTGCTGAGGACTATATCTTGACCATTGCCCCTTTTAAGAATTAAGGGACAGGTATTAAAAGAAATTACTAATCTATACATCATATGTGCTTGAGTGTTTCCACAAATGAGACCTCTTCTGCCATAAATTGAGAAATTTTGTCCACCACATCCTTCTGTCATGATCTTTCTGCCTTGGATCCAGCCAGTCACGAATTGAAACCTCTGAAAACATGAGCCAAAATAAATCTTTACCCCCTCTAACCTGTCAGTATTTTGGTTGCAGCTAGAAAAAGCTAATTAACAACATTATATGCTGAAAACTACTCTGAATTAGGAATATTAATCTTAAAATTTCAAATAATTATAATCTAGTCAAATTTTATATTTTATCTGAATTAATTAAGGTTAAAAAGAAAATAGAATAAAAAGCAGGAGGAATCAATTAAATCATCAAAATCAATTCTAAGAAAATACATTTTATTTGATTGATAATGGGTTGGTAATAATAAACAAATGTTTTATACCTATGATTTTCATGGGTTTTCTACGTAGATTTAAAAAGATTCTTTTAAAAACAACCGAATTTCAGAAATCAAACTCACCCCATAAAGAACCACAGAAGATCTCAGAAGTGAATTCCTTTTCATACATGTGAATTAGTGGTTTTTTACATGCAGGAGAGACATAGAGTGGGTTAACATTGACTTCAGAGGGTTGCTTAGGTGATTTTTCAGGTACTTCCACGAATCCAGCATATACTGTTAAGAATTAAGGGACAGGTATTAAAAGAAATTACTAATCTATACATCATATGTGCTTGACTGTTTCCACAAATGAGACCCAGCCTAGAAAATATATTTTCATTTTTTTGTATTTTATTTTTACTGGAGGAGTCACTTTAGTAATTCATAAGCCATCGGACAACACAAATAATGATGGTTAAAATATATTCTTGAATATAGATTTAAGTTATTGTGATTTTTAATGCAAAAAAAAATCCAATGAGGGACTCAATTTCTCAACTGAATCTGACATTCAGGCATCATAAAGATTCAGTGAGGAACAGATTTTTATTTTACTTTAAAAATGTTTTTCATAGTGCCTTGTATAATAATATAGGGGTTTATTTAGACATGGAATATAATTTATTCTGTTTAAGTCCTCAGTACTTCATCTTTACCTTCCCTCCTCCCTCCTGATGTTTCCCTTCTTCTATTCTACTGGTCTTTTTTCTATTTATTTAAATCAGTGCTTTATAGACATGCATAAATATGGCATTCACTGTGGTATAATCATGTATGTACATAGCATAATGGGGTCAATTCCGTTCTACAGTTCCTCCCTTTTCCCATTCATCCCTCTTCCCTCCCTATCTATCCCCTTCCTGTACTCCACTGATCTTCCCTCTGATTTCATGAGATCCTTTCTTCTTTCCCCTCTTATTTTGGTGAAGTTTCCATATATGAGTGTAAACATTTGACCCCTGATTGTTGAGCTTGGTTTATTTCACTTAACATAAAGTTCTCCAGTTTCATCCATGTACCAACAAATGTCATAATGTAGATTTTAAAAAATCGTATATCAATATGAATTTGGGTCAAATGAATATGAGAATTACTTAATTCCATGTAGATTTTGAACAAGTAGTTAAATACTATTTAATGTGTGAACAGGTATCAGAATTGATATATCATGGTAGACACACTCACAGATGGCACTGGCAAAATCAGCAGCAGCAGCTCCCCCAGAATCTTTGGAAGGAGATGAGTGGCTGTCAGGAAAATCCAATTGTATTGATGAGTCAGATATGTCCCTATTGTCATTCTCATCATCAAATGCTGAGGGAACACTAACTGAGGCAATGGAATTTGAGGCCTCACTTTCACCATCTGGCTCCTAAAATGAGATCAAAATAGTTTTAATTCATTAAGAGGGTTTAAACTGAAAAATATTCTAGGGGTTACTAGAAAAAAAAATGAATACAAAATTTTTAGTATCTTCGTTCTTGTAAAATGCATACTTACTAAAAAATTCAACAATACCATCAAAAAAGAGAGAAGCAACCTATTATTGAGATAATTGATTTTTAGAGAAATTCAAAGAGCTTTAATTCCCACCCCCTGTGCAACTCGGGACCTCATAATTGTGAAAATATGCCAGGTACTGTGCTAGGAATCTTATTTACTTATCTTCATGAATCCTTACAACTATACAACAAGTAAATATAATTATCTTCCACTTATTTATAAGAAAACTAATGTTTATAAGGTTAAATAATATTTTATATGTTTTAAACTTAGAAAATAGGGGAACTAGACCTTGAAGCAAAAGTTTGTTTGATTCTCAAGTGTACATTCAGCTATGTTATGCCAAATAGTTGCTTGAAAAAATATAAAGCACAATATGGGGTTATTTTTTCCATTGCTTTAAGGTACCTTGAGAGAATGGGTAGCATGAAAAACCTACACAGAGAATTTTCAAATGATAAACTGAATGATGGAAAATCAACTTACACAAACTCAAAGGTATAAACATATTTTGATGAAAATCTAGCCTGCTTTCAGTAACAGAGAAGACACTCAAAATAAAAACCACAAATTGTGACAATTTAGGTGACATTCTATATGCTATGGGAAAGTATATCAACTATTTTTAGTAAACCTGTTTATTGATGACCTCCTCTTTGTGCACAGTGATTCTTGGCACAGAGAGTTGTGCTACCCTGTCAGCGACTGGTTTTTATGAACTTTCTAGCCACAAAAACATGTTCTAGCAGTATATCACTTTTAAATTAAAATGAAAGGAAGACCCATTTATTCTGTAAATTTTAAAAATATTAATAAAGATAACTAGAGACACCCAGGTGTGTTGTAAAACTAATGTTAAGACATCCTGTTTTAATCTTTTTTTTCATCCCTTCCACAAATTCTTTTTTTTAAATTTTTTTTTTATTATTGGTTGTTCAAAACATTACAAAGCTCTTGACATATCATATTTCATACATTTGATTCAAGTGGGTTATGAACTCCCATTTTTACCCCATATACAGATTGCAGAATCACATCGGTTACACATCCACGTTTTTACATATTGCCATACTAGTGTCTGTTGTATTCTTCTACCTTTCCTATCCTCTACTATCCCCCCTCCCCTCCCCTCCCCTCCCATCTTCTCTTTCTACCCCATCTTCTGTAATTCATTTCTCTCCCTTGTATTTTTCTCTTTCCCCTCACATCCTCTTATATATAATTTTGTATAACAATGAGGGTCTCCTTCCATTTCCATGCAATTTCCCTTCTCTCTCCCTTTCCCTCCCACCTCTCATCCCTGTTTAATGTTAATATTTTTCTCGTGCTCTTCCTCCCTGCTCTGTTCTTAGTTGCTCTCCTTATATCAAAGAAGACATTTGGCATTTGTTTTGTAGGGATTGGCTAGCTTCACTTAGCATAATCTGCTCTAATGCCATCCATTTCCCTGCAAATGCCATGATTTTGTCATTTTTTAGTGCTGAGTAATACTCCATTGTGTATAAATGCCACATTTTTTTATCCATTTATCTATTGAAGGGCATCTAGGTTGGTTCCACAGTCTAGCTATTGTGTTTTGTGCTGCTATGAACATCCATGTAGCAGTATCCCTATAGTACACTCTTTTAAGGTCTTCAGGGAATAGTCCGAGAAGGGCAATAGCTGGGTCAAATGGTGGTTCCATTCCCAGCTTTCCCAGGAATCTCCATACTGCTTTCCAAATTAGCCGCACCAATTTGCAGTCCCACCAGCAACACGGAAAGATATATGGACAGATGGACATAGGTACTTTTCCACTGATAAGTACTATCCCATTAGAAAGTACTCAGGGTATTTTCTTCCTGTGTTCCCCCCTTTTTATTTCCTTTATTGATTTCTTCCATAATTATTGCATGTGTATCATGACCAGGCCCTAGGTTGACTTTGAGTTTGGATGAATTATTAGAAAAGTAACCAAAGACGGAGTATACACAGTTTCTTCCTTCTAATAGTTCATAATCTTGTGTGATAGACATCACTAAACAAATAACTAAGTTACAAAATTATAAGTACCAAAATGGAACTGTATGTAAAATGCTTGCAAGCACAGATGAGGTATTATCTAATACTGCTTTGGGGAATCAGAGATGACATTTGAGTTGAATCATAAAAGATGGCTAACTCAAAAAATTAAGAATAGGTGAGAGGGCAGCCTTCTAGAGAGAGGGGAAAGTTTGCACAGGGAACAATAATTCATGAAAAACAGCACAGCACCTTCAAAGCTATTTTGAATGATAGGATAATATGCTAGTAAAGTAGATTGGCACAATATTTTCTTGTTCTGGAGTTCCACTTTAATTTTCAGATATCTAGATGCTGTGAATTTACCAAGAATAAATTCAAATACCATGTAATCTAGGAAATCTCTGGGAAAATCCCTATTGATATAGCGTTAGTGAAGCTATACAGGTATTTTAAATCTATTTATAAAATCAATAAACATTGTTGAACTATAAAAATGACTAACAGAGGACTTTGCTTCAATTAAAATTTTATGTGTTACTAATTCCTTAAAAATTTAAACATGCACTTACATATAACAAAGTAATTTCACTCACAAGTATGGACATCAGAAGAATGAAAAGTAGATACTCAAAGAGATAGTTGTATACCAACATTCAAAGAAGCTTATTCAACATAGCCAGAAAGTGGAAACCAAACACAATGTGGTAAATACATATGATGGAATATTTTTTATCTGTGTAAAGGAATGAAATTCTGACATATACTATAAAATAACCCTTAAAATATTATGCTAAGTAAAATAAGCCAAAGACGAATGAACAAATATTGTGTTTCAATTTAAATAAGATACCTAGAGAGAATGTAGAATACAGGTTACCACAGACTGAGGGGATGAACTGGGAGTTAACTGCTAAGAAAAATAAAAATGCAACAAAATTGGATACTGGTGAAGTTTGAACAATATTGTGAATGTTCTTACTTTAATCAAATTGTAAATTCAAAATAGTTAAAAATGTAAATTCTGTGGCATGTATTTTACAATAAATATAATTTTTCAGAAAAAAATTGTGTTAACAGACACTACTTTGAATGTGTGGTCTGAGTAAACAAAGCAAACAAATAAAAGACATTTGTCCCCAGAAGTAAATAGAAGCCTCCAAATTAGTAGCAAAGACACCCACACACCTATAATTTAAAAATATTCAAGGCTTTGGGTTGAAGGTTAAAATCTATTTGGAATATCTGGAAATGTCACATATCACATTCAGAAAATATCCTCAAAATGAAAGGAGTTTCTCTTTTTAAAATGGTGCATTACCTCTTGTTGATGTTCAAAGTCCTGGAATACAGGTCTCTCCAATCCTAGATCCTCTATCTCTGAATAATTTTCTCCTCTACTGTGTCCAAGTGCTCCATAATCATTATTGGCCCAACTGACTCCCTTACTTCCATTACTCCTGCTACCTCTTCCATGTCCTTCCTGGTCTCCAATGGCTGCATTGTCCCCACTGGCTGCACTTCTTCCATGGCTTCTATTAGCTCTATAGAAGCCATAGCCTCTGGTGGCTCCTTGATTTCCATCACTTGCATCACTACCTTCTTGCATGAACCTTCCATCTCTGCCATAGCTTGCCCTGATAACAAGGGAAAATGAGTGAAATAAGACCACCAAATAAAAACACATTTGAGAGTGAACAAATGAAATAAAATTAGAATTTATCTTATACATTATATCTACCATGTCCAGGCATGTTTTAGGTCTATGTGATACTATTGGTGTGATATAGACAAGAAAAATGCCTGTGTCCTGTTAATCTTAAATATTGAACTAACACCACAGCACTGTCAATGACTTAGCCATACGTGAACAACAGAGGGAAAAAATTTTTATTCTTTGTTAGGTATATGTGTTAGGTTAGAAGAATAAACATGTATTTGTTTCTTAAATAATAAACTGTTTCATGCATTAGAAACTTCAGAGAGATGTGAATGATCGATCCCATATCTTTAGCTTAATACAATATATTTGAAAAAAATTTTTCTTGCAATATATCAAGTTTAAATAATATACTAATTTAAAATATTATCTGGTTTTCTAACACATGTAAAGTCTGCTTAGCTAAAAAAATCTCATTGGTCAACTGTTCCCATCAGGAAGTTCCAGAAATATAAACCTAGTATTTTGTAGAACTAAGATAGTCATTTAATTATTTTGTAAAACCGCCACCCTTAAGAAAATATTGCAATGCTCTTTTTTTTTTTTTTTTTTTTTTGCAGAAGAGACAACATTAAATGTATGTGCATGGAGTGATTCTAAAAGTAAAGTTATGTTACAATGGAAATTTTGGTAAAATTTTAGTTGGAAAAAAATCAAATGATCTCTTGGTAATTTCCCCATTAATTAACCATAAGAATCATCATGTTAGTTTTGTTATATAGATGATACTATCTCAGCTGTTTGAGTAATGCATATCTGTATTTGAAAAAATATTAGAAGCATACATTTTTCCCACTTTTCATGCCCATTGTGGTTTTACAGGGTAGAAAGATTTTTTCAATATTTTTATTGGTGCATTTTATCACACACAATAGTGGGATTCATAGCTTCAGTGGCATTAATTTTAATGGAAACAAATAACTCCAGTTATAAATAAATAAATTAATAAATACTTGAATGTTTAAAAAAATAATATGCAAATAATGAGAAATTAAGCATTCTGCATTAAACCAATTTAAAATATATTGTTTAAGATCAAATCATGTACTTATATGTAAATAAAATTAACTAATACTTTTGATAATACATATTGAAAGTAAACCAGAGATGCAAATATATCTGAAGTTATAAAACATGTATAATGTAAGTAATCTAGAAAAACCAACCTTGACCAATTAGGAGCATCATCATAATTATCATTTATGTCATCACCAGATACATCCCTGTTGTCACCATCATCACGGGCTTCACAGACACCAGTTGCCTGATCAACCTGGTTATCCAAGTCATCATTGCCAAAGGCATGGTCATAGGTATCTTCATAAGCATCATTAGAATCCTCATCATTGCCATCAGTATCAGCACCAGCATCATAGAGTTCAACATAATCACCATCCTCTTCAGGTGGCTGAATGACAGGTGCAGGAGTTAACCAATCATTCCGGAAGATTTCAGAGAGTGCATTATAGCCCACCCATTCATTTGTCAAGTACACAGGGGGTGATATTTTTCCTACTTTAAATCCATCTGGAACCTGTGTGCACAAGAAAGGTTAATGTAGTCTCTAGCAGTCTTTCATTTTCTTTTAGATTGTGAAGTTTTCATGCTAACAACAGTTTAAAATATATTCTCAATTGGAACAAAGATGTTCGCTCACCAGATATAGCCAAGATTTTAGTGAAGATGCCAAAACCCAAACATCAGGCTGTAATTATTAGTGCAGTTTCCAGATCACACAGAGCAAGATTTACTCACTTTGTTTTTTGTATTACTCCTATTTGTCTGCTGAGGAGTAGATATTTACATTTGATGCTGGAGAGCAGAACAGGTGAATTGGTGCTTTATGAACACATTTTTACTTTTGTTTTATTCCCTGATGTTGGGATTAATGTGTCTTGAAATCAGTAGGTTAATTTCCCAGCTTTGATTTTACATTCCTTAGGTTATCTTAAATTATTTCAAACACTTTTTAAAGAGTAAATTAATATAAATTCACCTCTTGTGTTTAGTAGGTGACATATAGCAACTGTTTGGTATAGATATGTGTATGCTCCAGTAGGAGTAACTATAAAAATGAAATGATCTGTAAGCTTACTGCAAAATAAGTTTAAAGATTTTTAATTTATGCAATCAGAGAATACTTTATATTTCACTAAGTATTTTATTTTTTTATGTTGTCCCAATACCCAAAGAGTGCTATTAAAACTTAGACACCTAATTCTTACCCCTTACTTTGAGATCTATGCTTATCTGCTTATTACCCTTCTCTGTCCAATATGTTCTGACAGAAGAAAAGTGAAGATAAAATAGTGTCTGATCAATTAAGGGTTTTTCATTTAATTTTTAACTTCTAAATTTTGTATTCTGAATGTTCACATAGTAAAGAAAATCATTTTCAAAACAATACAAAATTAAACTCTTTAACCTTTCCCTCCATAAGTGAGTATGATAAAATGTACGTCAAAACAAATTAGAAATTAAGAACAGATATAAATGTGGTAAGCTGGACACCTACATGGACATCAATTAGCAACTTCTGATCAATAGTAGAATAAGGTGGTGATGACTGAGACCTCCTCCCAATCACAGGACTCTCCTCCTCAGAAGATGATTCTATGGAATTCCAAAAACATGTTAGTAATAGTGGTGATTACACTGATTGCCTTCATTTGTTAGTATATCAGTTCAATTCCATATTTTTCTTGTAGCCTCTGTAATTCCATTCAGGAAATATCACCTGATAAATACTCATGGGCCCAGAATCCTAAGATTTATTTACTTATGTATGTATGTATGTATGTATGTATGTACTGGGGATTGAACCCAGGGGTGCTTAACTACTGAGTCACGTCTCCATCCCATTTTCTTTAATCATATTTTCTTTTTAAAAAATTTTCAAAAATTTGTTCTAATTAGTTATACATGTCAATAGAATACATTTTGACACATTGTACACAAATGCAGTACAACTTCTCATTCTTTTGGCTGTAACATCCCTTTTTTAAAGTATTTTATTTAGAGACTGTATCTCACTAAATTGCATAGGGCCTTGCTAAGTTGCTGAGGCTGGCTTTGACTTTGTGATCCTTCTGCCTCAAAGTCCCAAGCTCTATCATCAGAAGCAGTAGTAGGCTCAAATATTATTCCATCTGTAGACTCACATGACATTTTTGTTTTCAATATTTGATGTATACTTTCTAAATATTTCTCCCTATCCATGTAAGATTTCTGTCTCTCTTCTATGTAAGAATGGTAACTAGATTGACACATTTTTAAAAAATGAATGTTGGGGTTACCACTGGCCTCACATACTCACCTAGAAGAAAAAGAGACCAACAGTGTATTAGATAATGATAGATTGGCCAAAACTCTCAGGAGTTGATTGTGCAATCTTAAGCCTCTCCAATTTTCACCCAGAGATATAACTGCAACTATTTCAATAGAGTTGAAGAGTCAACTACTGAAAAGAGACAAAACTTCACCCTTTCTCCAAAGCTGGGAACTTTCTATATGAGTACTGTGTAGTAGATCTTTCTGCAATGATAGAAATGTTCTATAACTTCACTATTCAATTCGTAGCCACTGGTCACATATGAATATTGAATACTTGAAATGTGATCAGTATGCCTGAGAAGTGAATTTTAAAGTTTAGTTTTCTTTTCAGTTTTCATTTTAATTGCCACAAGTGGCCTGTTGCTTTCACACTGGAGAGCTAAACTCCATAGGATAAATATTTCCATTTAAAACACAAATTTATATAGGTTAAAAGTCTAGCTTTTGACATTAATATTTAAAAGGCGCAAAAATCCATACATCTGGATGAGCATGTTCAGAAAAAAGTTTCCCTAAGGGAACATTCAGGTCGCTATTTAGTGTTTTTGTGTACTAGAAATTAAACACAAACACTACTGCCCCTCTTTTATTTATAGCCTTAGTATATACAGCCAAAGTGTAGCCACTACAACTCCGAAGAGCACACATTTATAAATACTGCTGTCTTTTGAGAACATTATAACAAACTCATCCTACAATGTGTATCCTTATTTTCTGGCATTGTAATTTTCCAATTTATTATTTTTCTACAGAAGACTATTGTTTTGAGTCTTTTGGTCTGGCAGTAAACTAAATAAGAAGTTTGGGTCAGTGTCTTATGATTTTGAGGCACACCTGTATAGTAAGGTCATTTCCTCTGTGATGAAACCTATAATCTCATGGGAATATCAAATGGTCTATGTAGTAAATAGAATAATATAACAGAATTTTTTAACTGAAAAGAAGTTTAACTATTATCTGCATAGATGCTATTCTCTCCTCCATCCTACCGATATTCATGACTATTTTGGTGCTTAATCCAACATTTATTTCAAAGAGTCAACATAAATAGACCCTAAATTTTTAGTTGTTTATCCAGTAGTAGTAAAGTTAGCCCTAGTTGAGCCAGAAAGATAAGATTCTTAGAAAAAAAATCACTAAAAAAATCCTAAAATCACTCCTCATCAGGCTTATATTACTTATAAGAACATAGTATATCTGCACAAGAAGAATTTAAAATAATTTAAAATAATTTTGTCACTATATGCCTCTTAAAGTGAAAATGGGGTTTTTAATTTCAGATCTTTGAACATTTGGTTTTAGATGTTCTTTTTAGATTAACATTTTAATAAAATCTGTATGCAACATTTTAAAAGATGACTTAGGGACTTGTTCAGGCATTTCCAATTTGCTTAACTTACCTGGCTTTTTTTAAACTTTGTAATGCCAGATTTTATGACTCAAGGCATAACTTTTGGTTTTGTTTATCACATTCCACAAATCTATAATTCATTTAAACTCTCGAAAGCACATTTTAAAATACTTGTTTGAAATTTATATCATAAATTTTGACTTTATTTTATGAATTGATTGATTAATTTTTCATGTATTCTGAATGAAACTATCAATTTGTAACATTTAGAAATATTTGTGAGGTATTATGTATATCATATTTTGGGGAGGTGAAATAACAAGCTGACAAAACACACTCTCACAACTATTCCTGCCAGTATTGTAAAAGTTGCCTATAAATGTTAGCTTGGAGATGCATGTCTCAAGTTCCATTTCCATCATTTTGACACCTGATATAGTAACTAAATAAAGTTAAATTATCTACCTCCGCAGAAATATTCCTAACTACTACTCAACTGCTAAAATGCATTTCAGAAAAATACTTTTCTACTTCTCAAAAGACATCAATGACCACTGAATGGTCAAATCCAAAGGCCTATTCCTACTTTGCCTCCCTTATATTTTTTATTCACTCTGTAATGAAATTCTTCTTTCATGACTTCTGAAATATAAATTGTTAACCATTAACATTATGTTTTGACTGTTGAAACTTTGTGTTTTGAATCACCTGATGCTTCTGGGCAAATTTGAAGATTTTGTGACCTTCTTTGTCTGATGTCAATGGGCTGCTGAGCTTCTTCCAAAAGAGATGGTGGAGAAACACTAAAGAAAAGATGGAAAAGCATGTGCCATGTGTTAACATTCATAAGGGGAATGTACAACCTTTCATAAGGACCAACAAAATAGTCTTTCATATATGTATATCATACTGAAGAGAAATCGAGTTTAGGTAATCTTTTTCAACATCCAATTTTCCCCAAACTTGTTACATTATCGAGAACAGAGAAATTATTTTTGAAACAGAAAAAACCACATGTTTCCATATAGCCCCTTTCCTTCACATGCCATATTTATTTCTTAACATTTGTATAAACTTTCTTTAAGGTACTATTCAGACATTATTACCTGAGAAACACAGTGAAAAACTTACAATGTATGTGTGTATTTAACATGGTAAATCTATTAAGTTATTAATATGTCAAATATTCTACTATTATTTCTTGATTTCAAATGCTTAGAGCTTACATTTAATGCACTATTCATGATTTAGATGGGTGGATAGAAAGGGAGGAAACTTTAGTCCTTGCTATTCAAATTCAAATATCATGCTACATGTTATAGTCACTTTGGCTTTTCTATATGGGAAAGGTATGTATGTATATGTATATGTATCTGTGATATACACACACAACACATGTAATATATTTATATATCTTCATATCTATATATATTATATAATATATATGTATGTATATTATATATATATATATATATATATATATATATATATATATATATATGAATGATCTTTGAAAATTACTAAAGATAACGAATAGTACAAAGATAAAAATATAGGGACTGGTGTCAATGTCACATATGATATCTTATTCATAAAATATTGAGCCTTAGATAAAATTTTGTCTCTAAAGTCATTTTCAGGCTTGCCCATTCTGTGGCATTAGCTTCTGCAGATGGGGATAAGACTTGTGTGTGTTTATCATGTAGTACATGCAGGAAAACTCACTTGAAATTTCAAGTTATTTTGTTGCCAATTACTAATTGAAAATTGACAAATGATTCAAATAATTGTTTTATTTATATTGTGAATCTTGCTAGCTAATTATCAACTAAATGATATGGGGACTGGAGTATGAACAAATGTGAAAGATGTAGTTATTGAATCATTGTAGTTAAGTTTTAAATGTGGGACAATCATGACAGTTCTGGTGATGTTGTTATTGATATTTTAGTTTTTGTTTCACATAGAACTTCGTGTCAAATAAACAAAGTTTACTTTTCCATGTGATAATCATGAATAACTTGAATACAAAATCAGATACATACCTTGAATTGAACTTGACACGGTGTGGACGTTGTGGACGTTCCTGGTTATAAGGCACGGAAGCTGGCATTTCTTGGACCTTGAAGACACAATGTAATTCTTAGGTAAAATTCTCAATCATAAATTATTTTGAGTTACTAATTTAAAAAATGCCATTCTTTATATATATATATATATATATATATATATATATATATATATATATATTTGTTCACAAAAATATGACTTACAAAATATAATTTTTATAGATAGTTTCTATTTTCATAGTTATTTATAGTACAACATTGGAACTGCTTAGATGTAATTTCTTTTTTCTTTTTTTTGTACTGGGGATTGAACCCAGGGGCACTCAATCACTGAGCCACATCCCAAGCCCTTTTTGTATTTTATTTAGAGACAGGGTCTCACTAAGTTGCTTAGGGCCTCACTAAGTTGCTGAGCTGGCTTTGAACTCACGATTCTCCTGGCTAGGCCTCCTGAGCCACTGGAATTATAGGCATGCCCCACCACCCAGGTTAATTTCAGATGGTTCCTTTGAATTTTGCTATACAAACAGATTCTTGAGAGCATATTATCAAAATCACTCATTTTATTGTTGGGGAATCTGTATCCCAAAGAAGGAAAATGGCTTTTCTAAGAATACTGCATCAAGTCAAAGAAATATCTAAAATCAGAATGTAGGCCTCCCAACTCTTAATTTAGTTTTTTTCCATGTTATCACATTAATTTTTTATATCAAGTCCATACTTCTCACTCAAAATTTAAGAATTTAAGTTAAAATTTCTTACATGTTTAAGCTAATCCTAGACTTTGAAATGCTGTCACACATAAATGCACATCATTAAAATCTCTCAAGAATCAAAATTGTCTGACTTTTAAAAGTCCTTTTTTTAAATTTTACACTTTGTACTGTCATAATAAGTATTCCAAATACTTTTGCTTCTCAATAAATTTGGATTTTACTACTTATAAATCCATCCAATACAGCAAAACACTCAAGAAAGGGCACATATAATGAGCCAGTTTTCATCACATCAATGAGGCAAATTTACTTTCTGCCAATATTGGCAGAGAGGGCCATGAAATGTTTCCTTGCTTCATTCAGTTTTATATACCTAGGTTTCTACTCACAATAGTTTGTAGCTACTCAAAATATAGATCATTCTGTCACGCAATGAGAACATCACACTAAATTCTTTAGAAAGGCAATTTCAACATTTTACACTTTAAAAAATCTAGCATTTTCATGCTGATAAAATCACTCTATTTGCTAGAAACTGTAGTAGCTTTAGTATACTATTTTTCACTGTGAAGTGACTTTTTCAAGGCTGTTTTTACACTCCAGCAGATAGATTGATGAGAAATGAAAAATCTATCAATCTTCCACATGTTTTACTAATGAGTGTTTCCAAATATAACCAGATGTTTGGCAGTATGCAGTTTAAATGTCTACCTGACAAACTTTTTATACCTTCAGTACAGATAGCTGGAGTCATATTGACCCAATCTAATCCTTTTGGTTTTATGAAGGTGATCTCAAGAGGTTTATTGTATTGCATTTTAGGTATATATGTATGTATGTATATATTTGAGGCAAGGTATTGCTGTGTTGTCCAGGCTGGCCTTGAGCTCTTGGACTCAAGTGGTCCTCCCACCTCCAAGCAGTATGCTTTATCACATCCAGCTTAAGAAGTTTATTGACACTCTTAAACCAAAGGCCAAAATCACTC
Source organism: Callospermophilus lateralis (assembly GCF_048772815.1). NCBI lineage: Eukaryota > Metazoa > Chordata > Mammalia > Rodentia > Sciuridae > Callospermophilus > Callospermophilus lateralis. The sequence continues at coordinate 84,755,654 of NC_135325.1, read as the reverse complement.
AAAACAGATATGGCCCAAAGTGGCAAACACAAGGCCTAATATGAGCTGTCTAATAAATGGGAAGAGGAACATTATTAGTAAAAATGGCTTATAATATATTCCCAAATAAACACAGCTCATTAGATTCCCTGCTTACAGTCTCATACTTAAATTGTTACCTAAGAGTATAAGGGAACTCATTTGCTAATACAGTGAAGAAAACATATTGCCTCTTCTCATTAAATAATACAATATACTTATGCAAATAATTTGCATCTATAAATAAATATTTTAAATATTCACTTCAGAGAAAGGTTATTATTGGGGAATTATATTTAAAAGGTGAACTTTCCATGAAAGACTTCATAATAGACTCCTATGAAGCCTCTTTTGCTAATGAATATCTTATGCTAATTAGGAACAACAATGATGCTCCTGATTCACCATCAATAGAGTGGGAGTTTATGTTCTTTACATATTCACCCAATCCATCCTAGTGACTAAGACTTTTTAGATGTCTGACTGTTAGGAACACTGGCAGTGATAACACTACCTTGTACACATAAGAACTGAACTTACCACACTGGCCTCACCAAATCATGTGCTAAATAGGATACTGTTAATGAAGTCATGGAAACAGAAGTTAACCTGGATGCTAGAATGAACTAATTATTCCCATAAGTGTGAGGGAATAAATCACAGATTAAATTATCCAAACTCTGTCACCAACAGTATCCCAGAACAGATACAATCAAGGAGAAAGTTATGCCTATTTATGTTATCCACATTTTTATGAGCAATATTTCTACTTAAGGAATGACTGACAAACTATGATCTTTCAAATTATGGGCATTTTGTAGACATTTTATTTTAAATGAGTGAAATAAGCCTGTTGATTTAAAAAATTGATGCTATTTGTTGGTGATGATAAAATTTAAGTTTTCACAAGAAAATTATAATTTTTCAACTTATATCTGCCACTGAGCACTTGACAGCTTACAAATACTCAATTATATTTATGATTAAATTGCTAATGATATTAACATTTTTTTTCATATTGTATAATTAAACATGCAAGCATTTGGGAAGATCAATACAGGCAGTTAGCCAATATTTTCCAACTGACAAATGCATAAAGTGAAAATTCATGCATAAGCAAAACATCTATTTCCAGCACAAGATAGACCAATGGATTTTAATATTACTAATTATACAGAATTTCATTGATATGTCTTTAGATTTCATTTCTTTAGTTTGGGTATATCAAAGAATATGCACAATAGTTTGATATCTACAAAAGTCTCCCTTTCCAACTATCTATTTGTGAGAAAGTAGATTTTATTCAATATACTAGAACCAAAACATCATATGACAACAATTAAATGCAGAAGCAGATATGAGAACCCAGCTGTTTTCCATTAAGCAAGATAAATTAAAGAACTCTGCAAAGAAATAAAATGGTTACATCTCTCAAATTTTGTTTTAGAAAATATAAATATTTTTCATTAAAATTTATTTATTATATTAATATGTAATCATTTCATTAATTTTGAAATAAATTAGTATATATTTAATTATTTTGTTTTAATTTCTACTGTTAAATATTGAATAATATACTCTATATGATAAACAAAAGCTTTTTGGAGTGCTCAATATTTAAGATTATAACAATTTTTAAGACTAAAAAGTTTAAGAACCAGGACTGGGGTTATGACTCAACAGTAGAACGCTTGCCTAGCATGTGTGCGGTGCTAGGTTTGATCCTCAACACCACACAAAAATACATAAAATAAAGATATTGTATCCAACTACAACTGAAACAAAATATTTTAAAAAGTTTAAGAATCACGGTTATATGCTCCTACTAATGTCATAGAAATTCATTTTGAGAAATCTACCTCATCTTCTCTAGGGTTTGGATCATGTTGCTGTGATGGTTCTATTTGTACTTCTGCCTGAATTGAATGAAATACTTCATCATTGTCTGATGATTCATCTTCTTTGTCCTTTGAAACAAAAAGTAGCATAAATATTTTAATTTTTGTTAAAATACAAACAAATGTAATAACTGCATCATCATAATATACAGTTGAAAAGATTAATTTCCAAATTTTAAAAATGATTTAAACCAGTAGTTTCTAAGAGTTTTGAATTAGGATCTCACTTAAAATCTGAGGAATGCTACAAATTGTCCATAGAAAATGTGTATAGAAACAGATTTGCATATGTTTTCAGGGGGATTGCTAACCTACTGAAGCTCATCTGTGGGATCCAGATTAAGAATCTGCTCTAAGGCTTGATTAACTCATAACCCTCAATAAAACTTTGCATTTACTAAACTGTTAGAATCTCCAACGTTTGGTCATTTTGAGTAATGAAAGATCTATCTGTGGTATAAAGGTGTTAAAGTTCCTCCCTAATTGATCTCCAAGAATTCAGGATATTTTTTTTTTCTTTTAGGTCAATCAGTATTATCCCTTCAAGTCAAAGAGGGTAATGAATACATGTTTTGTGTGTGTGTGTGTGTGTGTGTGTGTGTGTGTGTATGTGTGAGCGTATGTGTGTGTGTGTGTTTTCTGATGGTGAGCCGAAGTATCTACAAATGCCTCTAAATTTTAAGCTAAATTTCAGGTATTTCAAAAGACCTATGACTTCAAGTATAGATAGTTTCCATACTATTCTTTTGTGATTTATTAAGGATCATACAAAAAGATTTGAATGATTGTTCAAGATGCTAAGGTCATGGGATTGGTATCTATTATTTATTAACTCTTCCTTCTATTATAAAATAGCTTCTCACATATATATGAAAACAATATATGACAATAAGTATGTGTTATGTTGGTGATACCCGACTTTTGAGAGATAAATAAAGGTGTGTTTTTTTTCCCATTAATGAAAGCCCATTATATCGTCAGTGGTTAGCAGCGTTCATTGAAAATATCAGCATGTTAGATGCTTTAATTTCTGGGAAATATTACCATTCCAGACTCATACTTTTCCTTCTCCATCTACTTTCTTTCTCTTTATATTCTAGGAGTTAGAAGGCCCCATTTTGGGCCTTTCTTTTGCTGCTTTTACTTTTTTTCATGCTGAACATGCCAGGAAATTAGCATTTGTTCAATTGAGTCCATGTGCTCAAACCTAAAGAATTCTTATGTAGATATTCAGACAAGGTTCATTTGTAATTACCACATGAATTGTTATTAGGTAAGTGGAAGTGGATTACAGTGTTTAATTTAGTATCATCACAGTAATTCTTTTACATAAATGGGGAAAATAGAAAGTATTAGAAAACAACTGTTTTTTTCTAATCTTGTCTAAAATCATTAATTTGCTTATCAAGCTCACAAACTATTATCATTAAAGTTGCCAAATTAAATTCAACAGCTCCATCAAATTGCTTTCATTTATATTATAAGCTTTTGAAAGAATGAAGATTTATTCTTAAATAAGAGATGTTAACACAATGTATTGCATATTTCAAAAGGGTGCAGAGATCAAGTTACGACTTGTTTCATGGTCTGTGCAGTTATACCATTGATTAATTTTGCAAAATGGGTGGTAATTCTTTTTAAACAAGTCATAAACCTGGTAAATACTGTCTACAAAATGTTTGGGAAACTACTTTTCCTTCTCATTATAATATGTACAAAATTTGTATTCATTTACTCACACAGTCTAGCATTCCACAGCAAGAAAGAACAAATAAAATAACTTCAGGGATAGAGAAATATAAAACGTGTATCTTTGAAATTTAAATTACGAAAGTAATGTTTAAATATCAAAATGTGCATATAGTACCTCTTTACTGGTTAAGGGGATACTAGATAGAAAACAAATAATTATATTTTATTTGGTTTTACAGAGGAAAAAACAATAAAAAATTAGCATTTTTCAATCAGTTAAAAATGCCAAGCACTCTTACATTTTCAACTTGTCTCAATTCCTCCTCATGCTGATTAAAGATGTCCTCCCATCTGCGTTGGCGCCTTTGCCTGCAAGCTTCTAAATTTGAGAGTTCAATTTCTTCATGTTTCCGTGATGACTTTATCCTAAACCTCTTTGGTGACAGTCTTTTTGCCAGAGCTTGTCTTAGACTAGAAACTTTTGATTTTTTCTTCCGGGCCTGTTCTGGTTGAGAGTAAAACATGTTTGATGACAGGTTTTCCATCAGGGTTTGCAGCAGACCAAGTGGCTTTGAATTATCTGAGTTTGGTGCTCGGAGCAAGTCTCTTGATAGTCCTTCTATCAGTGCTTGAACTGAGTCAACTACCTGTGAGGGCTCTAGTGCCCAGCCCTGTGCCTGAGAGGACCCTTCATTTTGCTCTCCTATTGGAACGAGCACCTGAGTATCCAAATGTAGTGGCAACAGCACATGGTGGTTCTGTGACAGTAGAGGCAGGAACACCTGGGCATGTACTCTCAATGACTCAGGTTCCTCCCCCTCTGCCTCTGCCTGTGCAGGCTCAGCAGCCTGTTCCTGTACTTCTGGCTGTTCAGGTGCCTGGTTTTGCTCCAGATGCTGTTCAGGGACCTGATTCTGCCTCTGCTGTTGTCCAGCAGCCTGGCCCTGCCTTTGGTGTTGTTCAGGAACCTGATTGTGCCCATGAAATTCCTCTGGCACCTGATCTAGATCTTGAGGCTGTTCTGATGCCTGGCTCTGGATGTGGGCCTCAGTCTGCTGCTCTTTGGGTTCTGGGGTGTGAACCTGTAGAGGCTTAGGAACCTCATCCTGAGCCTGTAGTGGCATGACCACCCGGACTGCCCTCCGAAGTCGTGGGGGTGCCTTCATCTGCATGTGCAGAGGCTTAGATGACTTAGACTTAACTTGAGTCTGCAGTGGCATAAACACCTGAGCTGCCCCATGTAGTCGTTGAGGTGCCTGAGCCTGCCCTTGTGGAGGCCTACGTGCGTTGTCCTGAGCCTGTAGTGGCGTAAATACCCTGGCTGCTCCCTGTAGTTGCTGAAGTGCCTGGATCTGAGGCTCCTCTTGATCAGGTAACCACCTTGGCTGAGAAGGTTCTCCATGCAGGACTCTAAGTGGTCTGCATCTGCTGCTTGTTGGCAATCTCAGAAGCTCATGAGTACAAGAGGGTCCTCTGAAATAAACAAATGATTGCCACACAATTCGAAACTTTAGTGGAATGGAGTCATTCAAGGAACTATTATTTTAAAATATATTCAGTAAATCTTTGTGGAATCATTCTTGTAACATCTGAACTATCTTTTTGCAAACATTTGTAATGCTTAATGTATTAAATTATTAGTGGAGTCTGATAATATACTTTTAAAAATATCTTTTAATTATACATTGACAAAATATCTTTATTTTGTTTATTTATTTTTATGTGATCTTGAGGATGGAACCCAGTGCCTCACATGTGCAAGGCAAGCACTCTGCCATTGACCACCACCCCAGCCCTGATAATATACTTGATTATTCTATCACCACTTATTAAGGTGTCATTGAGTAGTCATGAAAATTCTCAACATTTCCACTCAATATCTCATTGAAACAGAGATCTGGCATATAGTTGTTCTGAGTAAAAGGCAACAGTATGGAATCAATTGCCATGTGTAAATTGCTACCATGAAAATATATATGCAATTTGTTTAACACACCTGAATCTTCTCATGGTGTACTGTTCCTTAATAGCTTCTTCTCTTTCAAAGACCAGAGGTATCCCTTTTTTATGAAAGAGAAAGAAATAATGTATAAACACTCAGTGAAATGCATTTAATTTAATCCACCTTAGTTACTGTGTATACTCTAAATGCTCAGGATATAGAATTTACAGAGGCAAGAAAGCAGTGAAGAAAGTAGGCCTTCAAAAACACTTGCTTGGTACTTTATACAATATTCTATCAGGCCCACTTTTACAATATAGTACTGCTATTACAGGCAGATTAATTTTTCTGGACATAGGAAAGAAAATTTGGCTACACAATTGCTACAATTCTAGGGAAAGAAGCAAGAATGGGGCAATGAAAGAATGAGACAAGAGAAGCTCTAGATGGTTGGTGGGCATAGCTTCCAGCTATATGATCTATATGTAAAAACTTTGTGGCTCAGGATTAACCTTTGGTCTTTATAAGAAGAAGGTAAAACCTTCATTTTGGGTTTTATACTTAATACATTTAAAATATTCATTTTTCTATAAGTTTTGCTGTCACTACTGAACTATAGAAGCTTATCATTAAGAGCTTTGCTTTGGATTTCCTATATTAAAATATTGGGGACACTATGTTTACATTTTTCAGGGTAACCTCTATCTAATTGGGACTTTTCCTATAGGTAATATTCTGGACATTTTGCAACTCCAGATATTAGGAAGTTATCAAATAGACTTATGGGTTTTCTGCCTCATTTAGGATTGGTTGGCCTCTGTAATGCTGGTCCAACGATTTCATCACTAGAAGCTTATAAATAATCTGGCTGCTCCTTACTTGAAAACAGGATACTTATAGTTATGCAGATAGAACAAGCACCACTATGATAAATCCTGGAGTTGATCTGAGGACACCTGCTATCATTGTAGTTTCTCCGTTTCAACTCCATTGTTACCTTGGACCTAGCCTATGGTATCTGAAAGTAAATGTAGAATGTGCCATAAAACAAAGTTAGAGCTTCCAGAGTAGTTTCTCCTAGGATTGATGGAAAGCCATCTTGTCATTTTGAACATCAATAGATAGAATTTTGCTTCTGATAGTATAAATGAATTCCTTTAATTACATCTCATAGTTGGAGATAAGTACATAACATGAGCTTTATGTGATATACAAACATTACTTCAAATTGGCAGTTAATAAATGGTTAAGTACAAACCTATTTATCTCCATAGAGTCAATTAAAATATCTTTTTTAGGACTTTACTTAAAATGACATTATCACATGATGAAATTCTATTTGAGACTTTCAATGTCTTCATAAATACAAATGCTTGCCAGATATAACTAGGAGCAATGAATAATCTCATATGTAAACACTCAGGCAAAAGTTAACCATTAGAATAAATTGTTGGAGAAACTAAATATTGAAGGCCTCAGACCTTTTATTTTCAATCTAATTTTTTCCTAAAACCAGTAAATTCTGATATCATCTGAATATTCATTTCAGTGAAATGAAACCTCATAGATTATACCTTTTTTCTGTCTCTTTTTAATGATTCCAGTAAGATGTTTTGTTAATGACTCAACAACATGGCGTTCATTTTTTATGTTCCGAACAAATGGGTGGTGAAGCATGTTTGCAGAAGTAGGGCGAAACAGGAAGTTTTTTATCATGCACTTTTCCATGAAATTGTGGAACTTGCGGGACCTAAAATAAATGAATAAAAGGAAAGAAAGAGCATTTTTAGGCTTGCCATACCTCTATCCACTCCCAACCCCATCCATGCCTCTCTGAAAGTCATAATTTTTATAAGAGTTGTCTCTAGTTATCATAGTCCTTTCAATCAGCCAATATCCTGCAGTTTAAAAATATACATTATAAAATGAGGTCATTTAAACCTCAGGAAAAAGAAAGTATTTTCTACCCAAATAATAGTAAATATTTCAATGGCTTCAGAAGCATGTACATAGTAAAAACACATGTGGTATTCTGGCAATTAAATGGTTAATGTGTGTATTTATGTATGTGTATGTGTGTGTGTGTGTGTGTATATATATATATATATATATATATAGTCTGTGAGACTAGATTGGTCATCCCCACAATAGTCATCCACTGAAGCCAGAATATTTCACTTACTATATGAAATTTTAGCTGCAGAAGCATGGATATAATGATACAATAAGAGGGTGCTAACTAACCAGGACTAACTGATCTTATAAAATGGCCCATAGAAAGGATATTGCCAGAAAGCCTGAATCTGTAGAAAGGGTTAAATTGAATTACAAGGAAGAATGTCAAAAATCAAATCATAGTTACCATTTCAATCAGGAAAAGTAATAAATACTGAAAATAAAGCAAGAGCTTAAGGTACTAGGTCAACAGCTTCAGAGAGAAGAATTTCCAAGTTTATCTGTCCAGTACCACTCTAAAGGAACAAGTCCTCTGCTATAGATCTATAAATTCTCTTTGTTTCATGGGCCAACAAAAAGGGTTGTATATCACAGTCACTCACTGCCTAAATAGGCACAGTGAGAAACTTCACAAATGGTTAGCATTTAGGGAAACAAATAAAAAATGCCCATTAATGACAGAACAGTAATGTGATCATCATATTCTGAAGGATATTATTTATTTCTAGCTGGCTGGCTATCTCTTTGGTGAAACAGGATTGATAGAATGAATAAAAACTTTGCTATATAAAAAATACTGAGTCAATGTATTTAGAAGATTAACACATTTATCTTTACCATCCACTGGATTTGACAGTGGGAGCAGATTCCCGCAAAATAACGAAGAGGGCTTCCAAAGGCTGAAGGTTACACAGAGCTGCAAAGGGAAACAGATAGGTTTAGAAAGAATAAAGAGGGTAACATCAAAGCCCACTCTTCATTTGGGAGGGGATTCTCAGAGTTCTTTCACATATCCCGTTAGGCATTAAGGGATGCAAACATACAAAAAAATTAAAGGTAGTGTTCATTGTAACATATTGTATTATATAAGATTCCAAAATTTCATATTACTGGGTGTGACAAATAATAAGTTCAATTAGATAAGAATTTTGAAATGTGTGGTTGATCTACATTCGAAAAGTTAATTAAAAGTAGAGATAAAATACAATCCCTTGTTCCCTCAAGGTAGGTATTTATAGTCGTAAAAGTAGAATATGTAGTTAAAGAATGAAACTGTCTGGTATGTAGTAGGTATTTAATAAATGTTAACTATCAATATTATAATAAAAACTTTATCTGGCATTTCATATCTGTGCCAAATTACTGGACTCTCATTCTTTTTCATACACATGGCATATAAAGAAAAGCCTATTCCGATATGAGCTATATAAATTAATTACCTCATTGGTTTGGGAATTCTGGGCTTTTCCATAAGTGTTAAAATATGTGTCTCACTTCACTTATTTCCTCTTGTGTTTTGATTAAAGAAAGCTGGCAGTGCAAAACTTCCCCAACAGAGACCATTAATGTAAATGTCATCTAACACTACAAGCATGTCATTCATGTGAGGACAGTTTGATATGAACAATTCTTAATAGAATCATCCTTCCTCTCCCAAAATGCATTCCTTAGAAAACCTACAGTGTCAAACATACCTCTCAGTAGTAGGGAAAAAAACCCTCACTAGAATTATTTTACTAGGGTGATATAAAGGCAATTGTTCAAAGTTCAAGCTTTGTTCTCAATTACATGAGTATAAATAAATAGAAGGTTCAGGCTTATAATTGAGGGCAGAATTAGCACCAAGCCCAAAATATCAGGGTCATATTTGGCTCTTTTAATTCCTTTACTGTGTCCAATCAGTCACCCAATCCTATCCTTTAAACATATTATGAGTTTGTACAATATTAAACAATTGTCATTTATTAACATTGAGCAACATTCAGACAACTGACAACATCTTCAGAGGTCAAGAGTTAGCACATAGGTCAGGCAAGCCTTTTTTCCAATGGAAAGAAAAAAGTCACAAAAGAATGGAACATAGGGTGGGTAAAAGAGCTATGTCAACAGCAGCTGTGCATGGTTTCCTATGTGGCCTAATTTTAGGAATGTCAGTAAGTCCCCCCCCCCCCCGCCAGCAACATATCTCATAACACTGCTTAAATGTTCACCATTTAGAGGCCCATTCCTTTGAAATAGCAAACCTTCTTTTAAAAACACGTCTCTTAAGGGGTTAGGCACATATTAAACTGAGCTTTGTTTAAATTAGGTTAAATAATGCAGTTTATTCCTAACACATGTTGAGATCCGAAGACTTCTGAATACTGAAGAAATGAGCCTCTTGGAGGGTCAGAGGTAAATTTGAATCATGAGGTGTTCAGGAAAAGATTGAAATAGGGCATGCAGGAGGGACATGGCAAGGAATAGAAGTCGGACACTAAACAAGTATGATTGAAACTATTAAGAATGATTTCTACAATATCAAGAAAAATGCTAAACTTGGGAAAGATACAGTGGGAGATTAAGGTAAATTTGCTGATGTAGACTTGACAAGAAAGGGAAGATAACCCTATTCTGATTCTCTTTCAAGAAAAGATGTACATCTATAATAATAAGAATATATCTTCAACATTAGTTGACTACTAGCAATATTCTGGTCTTGGTTTAAAGGCCCCAATATTGTTTGAATTGCTACCCAGAACCTAAGGACTGAAGGTAGTCCTGGTATACAAGAGTCCAGTTCTTCTCTTCACTAAAGGCCTTTATAGAATCTTTTCATTAAAAATTTATTCTTACTCTTATTTCTCTGGGAAAGACTTACCAAAGAACAGAGGGAAATCATTTTGTTATCAGATAACTGTTGCTTTACATAGCCATTCCTTCTGAAATTATTATTATCAGAACTTGGATGATTGCTACAATTAAATTCATGAAAATCACTTTCATGCAAAGTTAATGCTCCAGGCAGTAAAGGAGGGTGATGAAAGAAAAATTTTAGTGGAGTGCCTATCTAGAGTTGCTCATGATCAAAGATCCAACACTACACATATTTATCCAGGCAGAGTGACCTTATTTTCTGTCCCTGTGGGTTATGAATCTTCTGGTCCTCACTGGTCTTTTGCAAGAAGCTTTCCATTTGCATATTCTATGCAAGACTTCTCTGTACTCCCTCTGTAAGTTTGCTCATTGCTTTTTCCCCATGATTTAATATTTAAGACAAAAATATTTCATTTTCTTTCTCAAAATGAAAGACTTTGTGAAGAGTACTCAGAAACAATGGGAAAAAAGATGCAGACATGTCTCTTGCATGACTATTTGATACAGTTATGTATCCTAACAAAATTCATGCAATACTTATATGAAATGTCATACTCTGCATTTAAGGAGAGAGAAAGGGACAGAGAGAAGAGAGATTGAGGAGGAGGAGGAAGTATAAGAGAAGTGGGAGGAGGAAAAGCAGTCTGGTGCTTCACAATCTAACATAATCTAAGCATGTTTTTCAAACAGAAATCATTAGGGGATGATGAGGAATAATTTGCATCTCTACAGTTTAAATTTTATATATGTGCCATATGTAAGTTTTTCATTTTAATATTTTCCATCATTAATATTTATAAAAATTTTTTGTATATGTAAGTTTTGCATTTTAATATTTTCCAACATTAATATTTAAAAAAATTTTTAGGACACCTTTATTAATTTTATTTATTTTTTAATGTGGTTCTGAGGATTGAATCCACTGCCTCACATGTGCTAGGTAAGCACTCTACCACTGAGCCACAACCCAAGCCCCCTCCATCATTAATTTTTTATTCATCCAACTTAGGTAGTTTGCAGTTTGGAGGGCATTAAACAGTAGGAAACAGATCTTCACAACTGTCCTAGCTTTTATTCAGCCCCTTTTTGGTATTCCAAGGAATATCAGAAATTCAAAAAATATGTTACCACTATTTCTACTTGAAACTCCCATTGGCCTTGAAACACAATGTTAATCCAAATTTATTAAGCTTGGCAGGTAGATGCTGTGCAGATGGAGCATGTAGGAATGTGGGAGCATATTAGATCTGCTTGGAGAGGAGGAAGCAAAGCCCCTACCCCACACATCCCTGAAGGCATTTCCTCACTCCTGTCACAACAATACCAGGAATGCATTATCATTTATACCTTTGGATTTAAATACTGAGGACAGCAAATGTTATGGAGCCATGCACTAGATGAATATCAATCATTTACACTCAAGTTCATATTTCACTTTACTACCAGAAACAGTGCCTTGAGAGGATGGCATGTCACTAAGTAATTTAAATGATGGGGAGGTGGGGAATATAAGATGAAATTATCAAGGGTTTTGGGGTAGCTGAAGGGAGGAAATAAGTCAGTTGAATTGCTTCCAAAGGGGAAAAATACTTAATTCCCAATATTGTTGAGGATTGGTTCAATTTCAATGATCGACTGGTGGATTTTTTCAACTATCCTAGCCTTTAGCAGTAGTAGAGTGTGACCATAAACATTCTAGAACCTAAATATTCCATCAGTAAATATAGATTGGGATGCCTTTGTTTTGGGTTGCTCAGGACAGTCAGAACCAAATACTGTGAAGCTAAACTGAAACAGCACTCAATCAGCCTAAATAAGGTATAAGAAAGAAAATCACAAGCTAGTTTTATGTATCCAAATTCAGCAATTATGACAAAAGCATTTAGTAATCACCGAAAAGGCCACCATTAATAGTTTGGCATGTAGTGTGACACCTGCATGTTCAGTAAACCTGAATATTACAAGTGGCAATATCATCTTCTTCCAGAGAATCAAGTTTATACAGTATGTTTCCCTAGTCTTTAACAAATAAGAAACATTTTTACTCACGTGGAGCACCTTCAGCCATTTCAATAGCAGTGATTCCAACAGACCATACATCACTCTGCAAAGGAAAAGATGACAAAAAAATATGTAACATAAAATGGGAAATTGGGGGGCTGGAATTGAAGCTCACTTGGTTAGCACATGTGAAACACTGCATTTGATCTTCAGCACTGCATAAATTAATACAATAAAGGTACTGTGTGTGTGTGTGTGTGTGTTTGTGTGTGTGTATATATATATATATATATATATGTGGAAAACTGGTAGTATTAAGAATCTTAATCTTTGGCTGATGGTGGATGTTGTCAACACCAGAACCATTTCATAGTTTTCATATAATAAAGCTTCATTATAAATTAATATCATAGGAAGACATTATCTGAGCTTGATCTCCAGTTAGACCCTCAACACAACAGGCTGATATGATGGAATGAGGTTCAGTGGAGGAAAAATTCTTCTTGGGTGTACTGCTAGTGTTGCCTTACCTGAAATATCAAAAGGAACTCACTGTAAAGAAGATCTAATACACAGATCCACAGGCTGTGTGATCTATAGCAAATGATTTAAAACTCTGAACCTCAATTTCTCTGTATATAAAATGGTGATTATAATAGGACCCATTTCATAAGACTTGTGTATGTGTGTATACATATGTATACACACACATTTAACATATATAAATACACTTTATGTTAAACATAATTATAATAACAGCTTCTATATTAAATATATAATATAAAATATTACATATTATAATATAAATATGTGTACTAGTTTATAAATTACATAGTGTATATAAATTATTAATATATTTATATGTGTAAATATACATTTCAGCTGTTCCTGGAATATAGTAAACTTAAGCTGTAATTATCATGAGGCCCATAGAAATTGTTCTGACCACTACTAACTGTACTTTGTTTTTCAGAGTATGGAAAGGTCACAGAGCTACAGTACACTAGCTGAATGACTCCTAAATGAGGTCAATGAAGTTTTGGAATCCTTGTTTATGGTTCTTTTTTCAGTCTTTTTGTTGGTTCTTTTTAGTTATACATGACATTAGAATTAATTTTGATATAATTATACAACCATGGAATATATCATATTCTAGTTAGGATCCCTTTCTTAGGGATGTACATGATGGTGGGATTCACTGTGTTGTTTTCATACATGTATATGGGAAAACTGAATCTGACATGATTTCCCCATGGTTTATAGTTCTTCACACTTCAGTTGTTATATTCTAAGATGAAGTATTAATTTGACTAAATAGGGCAAAAATATAAAAATAAATAGTTAATGCAGGTAAAAATTCTTGGAAGATTATCAAAATATATAGGTATAAAGCGCTATTTTTATAGCAAGTCACTTGAAAAACTAATGCTTTTGTAGTCTCCACAGATCCTAATATAGCACTGAATATGTTATAAGTGCTCAGTAAATAATCACTTTGTAGATCAAGCAGAGGGCATCCAAGAAAATGGAAAAGGGATGAAATTTAGATTAATCAACTTCAAGTTTTGAGCCCTAGGTTCCACACAGGAAGACCACAATGAATTGTTTGGATGACTTATGATGTGGAGAGCGAGTGAGGTTTTTCCAGTCTATAGCAAATGGAGAGTTTTCCTTCTTTCCACATCAGCCTTTTGAAATGTGTACATAGATGTATATTGTCCAAATTGCAGTTTCAGTGGAAATTTTAATAAATAGCACAAATTGTTACTTAATTTGACTATTCCACTGATTCTCTGTGGTTTTAGAAGTGAACAACATGCCAAAGATTTTCTCTGTTACCCTGAGTAATCAAATTATCTGGGTTTTTTTTTCTTTTTGGAGCTAAGTTATTGTGCAGATTAATAATTGGCTTTACATTTATTCATTTTTAAGTCTAAAATATCCTCTGTCCCTGGATGTTAAAGTTCCATATAAAGCCACATAATATAATATTTTTAACCAAGTAGTTGCAAGCAACATGAACTAGACATTCCCCCTCAAATTTGAATAACTCCCAATTGTCTACTTTTTCTACATTCATAGAATATTATTTTCACATATACTATCAAACCACATAGAGAAATAGAGGCTAGTTTTTCCTCTTAGAGTTAATGTGAAGGGAGGAGCTGCCTGCTTTTTCATATTATATTTTATCATTAAATGTTCAGCAAAAATCCTTTCCAAATTTTGATTCCCAATATCTGAATCCTTATACTCACTCTGTAATCATAGGAGCGTCTTGGGTCCTCATCACAATTAATCACTTCAGGTGCCATCCAGTATGGTGTCCCAATGAAGCTATTTCTTCGTCCATTAGTTCTGCTCACCTGGGCACTCACTCCAAAATCCACTGCAAAATTCAGCATATGTCAAAATAATTAATCAGGATCAAAAAGCTCAATAAGTTATTGCTTTAACTTGGAAAGCCAATACAAAAGCCACAATGGGTAACAGATTTTCATTCCAGCTCTGAAAACTTTACCATGAATTCTACTCCAGGAATACTGGGAAGTAAGCTTTTGCTGCTATTTATGTTGGAATGAGACTCAATAGTGCTATTATAAATCTACAGTAGGTTTGGCTGTATGTTTACCATGAATATTAAAAATAAAGTTCCACTGTACACTCTGAACCTCTGAAGTGATAACATATGTAGTATTTGGACCTGCCACCAAGCTAGAGGAAGAATAACAGTATAAGCATCATCTAAGAAATGTTAAACATATTAGTAGTTGCTTAGGAAGCTCTCACTCATGACATTAGGAAGTCCTAATGTCAATGATAAAGAAAATTGAGTTTTCTTCTGGAATTTAGTTTAAATGCTTATACAAATTTTCTGAATCAGATGCAAATATTTACTGTGGTACATATATCTTAACTTAGGCTATGAAAGTTTAGTCTCCTATTCATTTGTGGGATACATCAGAAGAAAATATTTAGTATGGTATCCTCAGAAACAGACAGAAAATAGGCTGAAGTAGACCAGGGTTATTTATTCCAGAAAAAATAAGACAGGGATGAAAAATGAAGTAGATTTTCTCATTTAGAATGGTTTCCAGGAATCTAGATGATGGTGAACAAAACTGACTGAAAAACAGCTTGAAGAATTTAGAGAAATAAAAGAAAAAGGAAAAGAAAAACCCTGATAGTTCAAGACAGTTTAAGAAAGGTCTAACAAGAACATGAACACACACGTTCATATTGTGAAGACCACCATTGGGTGCTGCAAAATCTTATTATCTATAAATTTTTATAGAACTAGTTTAACTTGGAGCTTAGCATTTCCACTATCCTTAATGGCCAACTTTAATGGCAAAGAAATAACCTGTGATAGCCATAAGCTGATATATATGGTGTACATTCCAGGGGAGAAAATCAAAAGAGAAAAGATTAGAAGAAAGAGTGATGAATAGAAGAAACGGGGAAAATAGAAAGAGAAAGTTAAAATTAAGATGAAGGGTATAGTAGAAACCTCAACAATGTCATAGTTTAACCTTTTCCTTAATAACATTAAGGCTTGAAATGTGAAGATTATTGATCAATTGCAACCACGATATACTTATTTTTGTGTCTCTTTCATTTCCATCACTTCCTTTGGCTATCATTAGGTTTGCCTTCTGGAAACTTCTCATAAGATGTTGTTTTTAAAAATATGTGAGGATCTGAGAAACCTAAAACCAGCTTTGAGAGAATTATGTGTGTAATAAGCCTGATTAAATTTGAATCCAGCACTCCACCAGAGTGAACCAATATTTTAGTGATTGTTTTTTTCACTTAACAATTTCTCTTCTGTGTTGTAAATGGTTGGATTGTCAAGCAACTTGACCCAAGCTTAGGGAAGTGTTGCTGTACTCATGAACATAATGCTTAGCCTTATGGTGGTATATACATCCTGCACGATTGAACTTGAAATCTATAATGCCTGTTATGTGCTATAATGCAGTTTCTTAAAATTGTGCTTCTAGCTTTGTAACTTTTAAGTAGAAAAAGAATGATACATTTTCTGGAAACTACTTTCACTTATTTCAAGAACAATTATTACTTCATACTTTTCCACAAAATCCATTTAAAAACTGTTTTCAATGAATTACCAAAGTCTCTATGCAGATTCTATTTGTTTAGCAAGAAAATGGAAAATATATTAAGGACATATTAAGACACATGATAAAAAAGAGTTGATATAATTAAAAAATACAATACTTATGTTTTATATCAATGAATTAATGGAGTTATCTGCCATTATGTGGAACTGACTTAATTTATGTGGTATTATTGAAAAACCAACCATCAAGGTTTTTTTAAATATTAAAAGGTATAATATATTGTTGTTCCCTATTACCTGTGAGACTATATATATATATTTTTTTCAAATGAATTATGCCATTCTAATTCCTAAAATAATAAGCTAGGGACTTTCTGTCCTTTGATTTCTAATTCTGAATTTGATTTGGATATTACTAGAGCTTCACTTCCAAATGACATATTTTCTTTAAATAATTGAGGGAAAATGCAAAGAAACAACTTATGCTTAAGTAATTTAAAAATTCTTTTGTATTCTTGAGAAAACATGGCTCTGTGATGTGTGATTTTTGAAATTCCTGCTGATGACACAGAAATTCACACATGGTAAATCCTCCATTTAATTGTTGAAATGAATATAATAGGTATCTCTAATAGATGGCAAAACATTGACCAAAAAGTAATCCCCATTATAATTTAGGATATTTTAATCAACATTAGTTCAAAGAAGTGGTTGGTAACATCCTTTTTCTTTTCCCCACCTTTCCTTCCAAATAAAATTTTAAAATTTGATTGATTTTTCTAGGCCAGGGAATCTCAGCTCAACTAAGTAGAGGATATTGTTAGTAATAAAGAGCACAGTTAACCTAAAGGAATTTTCTTCATAAAATGTTTTGACCCTCATCTTAAATATTGCAAGAAGAAACTTACCCAGTTTTACTTCAGCATTATGAGTCAGTAGCACATTCTGACCTTTGATGTCCCGGTGAATTACTCGGTGTGCATGAAGGTGAGCCAAGCCCTGTATGCATATGGGTTAAAAAGAAAGTCACATTAGTATATATTTTACTCTTTTCTGGTACTATTATTAGTATTTTGGAGAAAACTTTTGGTAAGAAAAATGGCCCAGAGTTGATGTGTCAGGCAAAATTCTTTCTTTAGGCTGGAATTAATACAACCAATTCCCAGAAATTCTACTTTTGGCTATAAGGAAAGGAAAATAAATCAGGACACCCATGAAAGAAAAAGAACACCAAGAAGTAATGTTTGTATACATTGGGTCACTTTACCTTCCTTTCTAACCTCCATATTTCCAACTAACCATAACAGTAAAGACCTGGACATACTAACTTTATCAGAGCTCAGCCATAGTTTTGCTCTATTCCTCATCCAACCATTTGTTTAGTCCAAAATATTTTCAAGTCAGCCTTGTAGGCTGAGAATTTGAGGTAATATGGAAATTCATTTTAAAGCATTTGCAATTTTTGTTGGCTTACCGTGCTGGCTTCAACCCACTCACCACTAAAACTAACCCGTGACCTGGCTAAACCATGATATGGTATGCAGTATTAGGCTGTAGTGAGACTGCTCCAGACATTAACTGGGAAGTAATAATAGATATAAAAATAAAAACAGTGAAAAATTATTGAGCCCTTATTCTTTGCCAGACATTTTGCAAAGTACTTTAAACGGAGTAAATTGTTAAATCCTTAAAGCAACCATTTGAGGATGGTGCCAATATTACCCTACACTACACACAAGGAAAGAGACTTGGAGAAATTATGTAACTGACTTAAGATCACACGGCTAACGTAGGTGAGATGGAATTATAACTCAGTCAAGAGTTTGCACTCATAACCATTTACACTAATATCACAAGTAAATCCAACCAAAATCGCAGAAAGTATATTCAAACAATGTAGAGTGGTACTGTTCAGTTCCATTCACATCTTCTTCTCTGACCCTAAACAGTTAAGTCACACACTAAAAAATGAGACTGGTAGACCAAGAATATTGTTGCCTTTATCCAACTGTGTATTAGAAATAAAGAAAAGAAATGTGGGGCAGTATTCAAAGATGATATCTGTCTGGAAAAAGATGGGTGCAGATTTTCTGTATATCAGTGACTTCTGACTCACCTTCATCTTAATCTATGATGATAGTGCTATGGCTTTTTAGAAATAGCTCTAAAATCAACATGATATATAATCCCAGTTGTCATTTCCCTGATAATTTAACACAGTAGTATGAATCTGACAAAACTTTTAAAGGCCATGATTTGCAAAGAATTGTTAACCCATTTTGTGATGTACCTTAAAGTTGAGGGACATTATCTCAACGTTTGCTTTCTCCAAAGTTTTCTGGTCTTCTTAGGTTCCCTGATCCATAAGTTAAGTTTAACAGTCTTAAACAATCAGATTGGAGGTATAAGGTACATCTGCATATTTTTCTCAAGTTCCTTCAAGATCAAGAAAAATGATTATATGAAGACATACCTGAAGGATTTCTCTGCAGATGTAAGCAATCCAATCTTCTTTTAAACTCTGATTTTTTGTCATCCTCACTACATCAGTGACTGAGCCTGCTGCACATAACTCCATCACCATCTGTGTGGAAGTTAAGAAAGTATAAAGTTTTTTCTCAGCTAGAGAAACAATAAGAGAGGTAAATAGGGAGCCTACATCCTGGGAACAAATCTTTACTCCTCACACTTCAGATAGAGCCCTATTATCCAGAGTATACAAAGAACTCAAAAAATTAAACAATAAGAAAACAAATAACCCAATCAACAAATGGGCCAAGGACCTGAACAGACACTTCTCAGAGGAGGATATACAATCAATCAACAAGTACATGAAAAAATGCTCACCATCTCTAGCAGTCAGAGAAATGCAAATCAAAACCACTCTAAGATACCATCTCACTCCAGTAAGATTGGCAGCCATTATGAAGTCAAACAACAACAAGTGCTGGCGAGGATGTGGGGAAAAGGGCACACTTATACATTGCTGGTGGGACTACTAATTGGTGTGGCCAATTTGGAAAGCAGTATGGAGATTTCTTGGAAAGCTGGGAATGGAACCACCATTTGACCCAGCTATTCCCCTTCTCAGTCTATTCCCTAAAGACCTAAAAAGAGCATACTACAGGGACACTGCTACATTGATGTTCATAGCAGCACAATTCACAATAGCAAGACTGTGGAACCAACCTAGATGCCCTTCAATAGACGAATGGATAAAAAATGTGGCATTTATACACAATAGAGTATTACTCTGCATTAAAAAAATGACAAAATCATAGAATTTGGAGGGAAATGGATGGCATTAGAGCAGATTATGCTAAGTGAAGCTAGCCAATCCCTAAAAAACAAATGCCAAATGTCTTCTTTGATATAAGGAGAGTAACTAAGAACAGAGTAGGGAGGAAGAGCATGAGAAGAAGATTAACATTAAACAAGGATGAGAGGTGGGAGGGAAAGGAAGAGAGAAGGGAAATTGCATGGAAATGGAAGGAGACCCTCATGGTTATACAAAATTACATACGAGAGGAAGTGAGGAGAAAGGGAAAAAAAAGGGGGAGAAATGAATTACAGTAGATGGGGTAGAGAGAGAAGGTGGGAGGGGAGGGGAGGGGGGATAGTAGAGGATAGGAAAGGCAGCAGAATACAACAGACACTAGTATGGCAATATGTAAAAAAAAACGAGGATGTGTAACCAATGTGATTCTGCAATCTGTATAGGGGTAAAAATGGGAGTTCATAACCCACTTGATTCAAAGTGTGAAATATGATATGTCAAGAACTATGTAATGTTTTGAACAACCAACAATAAAAATTTTTTAAAAATAAAGTATAAAGAATTAAAAAGTAATTCTGTGAAAATATCTTAAGAGTTCCCAGTACATATGGCTTGTATCTGTATGTAATGTTTAGAGATTAAGGCACTGCAAACCTGGCTCAATTGTCAGGTAGAAAACTCCAAAGACTAGTGGAATTAGAAAGAATTTGTGGAGGGAGAGAAACCAGTTATCCTCTCAGAGATATTTAAGTAGGAGGAGGGATTTAAAATAATCCTTGAATCATAGGTAATGTTTGGAAATGCTTAGAAAAAGAACATTAGGTTTATGGAAAACAGAATGAATAATGGCCTTGGAAATAAGCTTGTGAAAGGGACAAATCTAGGTGAACTTTAAGTGGAAAGGATAATAGAGATAACAGTTTGTTTATCTTTGAAGTGAAGTAAGATGTGGAGAGTCAAAAGAATTTACATTTCCATATCAAGACTAAGTTTAGTTGTCATTGTTTTATTTATGTTTTCTAATTCCAGTTTATTTTCTCCAAGATACAGGCAGCTATAACTTAAAGGGGAAATTTTTCTATTGAATTCCTGTAGGATAACTTCTTCCAAATGCGATTCCTGCCAAGGAAATAAGACTAACATCTTTGAAAATATTAATTCTGATTTTTTCTATTAATACACACAATTTCTCGGGAAATTTATTTTGGTGACCAATGAATTGAGTATCCAACCAATAAACTACATTTAATAATATTGGCTAACTAGAGGAGAGACCAATATAAAGGAGAATATGACTATTATAATGAACCTACCAAACTTTTCTTTTAAGTGCAGGTTTATACATCACTGCCTATGTCAAAACTATTTTATCAAAGCAGCAAAAATGTCTTTTTTTATCTATAGGCAATTTGTCACTATAAATGAACAAAAGCAAAAGGATAATAATAAAACCCTGAATATTCAAAACAATCTGCCTTATTGCCTTTGGAAACATTAATGTTATAGTTGTTTACCACTATATGTCTTTGACCTGAATGTCTTTGACCTGAATATGCGCTCTTCAAAAGAGGAGAGGGATAGCCAAATGAAATCAACAATGCAGATAAACTAAAAAAAGTTGATTTTCATGTGGGCACAACATATACAGAATGGTAATAAAAGAAAAGGGGATCATTTTTGAACTATGACAGATCTTAATTAAAGTTGTTCACCTTAGACCCTAAAGATCTTTCTAATGTTATGTGAGAAGATCTCAATTATTAGAGGAATGTGAGATATTCACAATCATTTTCCAGCCTTGTAAGCACAGTGCTTGGCTCATATACTTTATAAATAGCAATTATCTATTTACTTGTTTTCTGATTTACATGGATTATAAAGTGTTAGTGATCCCATAAAAACTCTTACTTCCACAAATAATTTATGCATTAAATGCTTTCTCATCTTTCAGATAGCAGTTCAAGCTTTTATTTCCTCAAGGAAAAGTTCCTCTTTCCTCAGCTTAATTTAGGTTCCTTTGTTTTCCACCCAAATGTAATCATGTTATTTTCCTTCTAAGTAGACATTTATTTTTGTGAATATATGATTGACATTGGTCTTTGCAAGTAGACTGTAAGCTACAGTTGTCCAGGGTCGTGTCTATTCAGCTTACCATTGTATCCCCAGCATCTAGTAGAATGCCTGGCAAATAGGTGATTTTTCAATGAATGTATATTGAATAACTGAATGAATTGAGTACTAGTAATGCATATCCAATAAGGAGACTACAACATTTCTCATAGTTTGCCATATTGTCAAGAGGAAAAATTTTATACGGAAAAATATATGAAAGGACAAATGGTATATGCAAAAAAGTAACCACTAAAGCTGTGACTAAAATTTACTAAAATATCTATGAGAATTGTCAGCAAATAAAAGATTTGAGTTAACTGGACATTTGGAAGAAAATAGAGTTAAATTGAAGATCTCTAAATTTGGTGATTCTCAGAGTGTGGTGCTCAGCAGCAACATTAACATCATCTATAAACTTATTAGAAAGTACAAATTTTACACACATCCCTAACCTACAGAATCAGAAACCCTGTGAGTGTCCTCCAGTATTCTGTGTTTTTTATGGCTGACCAGAAGATTCTGATGCATGCTAAGGTTTGAGAACCACTGTTTCAATTCAACCCCCAGCTGAAAATTTATAGTATTCACTGTCCTACTCCTCAAGTTCATTATATAGAATGCAATAGAATCATCCATTGACACTTGTAGATCCTGAAAAGTTTAAGTCACTATTTTCAAACAAACAAATGTAATTACTGACTAGGAGTGTAAATGAAAATGTAGAAAGTATAGAGCTCATGTATACAATGACTCCAATTATGTTCTAAATATTCCATTTTTAATAAAGACATCATTGAAAGCTCATTTGCTTTATAATACAGTAGAAGGGATCAAATATTCTGGTAGCTGTGGCCTAGTTAACATATGGTCTAATTAGCCTCTAGAATTTATATTTCATTAATCCAGAATTTGTGATACCCCAGCCATGGCTAAGAAGAGGAGAAGTCATCTAATCCTTAGAAAAGAATTTCTAGGAAGTAATTTACTCAAGTATACATATATTTTGCAAACATTTAAAATGCACTCTTTATGCTCTTGTTGACTGCTAGTGAGAAATGATCCTTATCCATTAACTATATTATAATTCATTAGGAAGCTTCAACACCACAATGGAAATTATTTAAAATTAAAAGCAGTCAAGCTGCATTTCAAAATATTTGTTAGACATTTCCAGTGTTCATTCAAGTCCTCCCTCACTCTTCTGAATTAGCTCTTGCCAGTCACAGAAGTTATTTTCCAATACTTTATCATGCCCATCTCCATTCATCAGAGTATATTTTGCCATACTACCTTGAGTAGTTGACTGCTTAGCTTTTCCAGGTAGGTGCCCAGCAGTAACATTTTAGCTTATGAAAATGTATATCCTTGAGTAAAACTTTTCTTATTGAATAAGATCAGGGTAATTAAAAACATACCCAAAGTTGGTGCCTGTGGCCAGGAGGACTCAGTTTGAAAAATGCACCATAGAAAGACACAATGTTTTTGTGGAAAGAGTACTTCCTCAGAAGGTTGAGTTCAGTTCTGAGATCCTCTTCCTCATCCTATAGAATAAAAAGAGTCAACAAAGCTTCAAAGCCATGCAATCCAATGACTATTGATCTCTATAGGAAATTCACAATCGAAAATCCTATGCAACCAATTTATCCTACATAATAAAATCTCAGCTAGAATTATCAGTGAATGGAGATATCTGGTTAACTTGAAATTTGAGAGAAAGAGGTTAAGTCCATGATCTCTTATCAATTCAGCAGTTCTCAGTGTTCCATGGCCCATCAGCACTGACCATTATATAAAGTTTTCATTGAATGGAGTGATACCATTTTAGTTTCTTTTAAAATAGTTTTATTGTGATACAATTCATGTGCCCTACTGTTCACTCATTTAAAGTATAAAATTCTGTGATTTTAGTATATTTACAGAGTTGTACAATCAGCACACTCAATTTTAGAACATTTTTATCACACTGAAATTACATTCATTTTAGTTATCACCCCCAAATTCTACCCAACACATACCTTAGTTCTAATCAACCACCAATCTACTTTCTGTTTATAAACTGGATATTTCATATAAATGAAACCATATAATATGTGGTCTTTTATGACTAGGCTTTTTATAAAGTTTGTCCATGTTGTACCAGGTATTAGTATCCCATTCCTTTGGGTTTATCATTCATTAATTGCTAGTCATTTGGGTTAAATTTGTACCTTTTTGGCATTGTGATTAATGCTTCTATGAGATTTATGTCAAGTTTTTGTGTCAATAGATGTTTTCATTTCTCTTGGGTATATATCTAGGGAGTGAAATTCCTCAATCAAATGATAACTTTGTTGAATATTTAAAGAAATTCCAAACGATTTTCCATAGTGGCCGTGCCATTTTAAATTCCCAACAGCAATATATAAAGGGGGTTCCAATTTCTCCATACCTTTACCAACACTTGTTATTTTCTCTTTTTTTATTATAACCACTCCAGTGGGTGGACCATGGTATGTCATTGTGGTTTTGATATATTATAACCTGATGGCTGATGATATTGAAAACATTTTCATGTGCTTATTATCCATTGTATATGTTCTTTGAGAAATGTCTATAAAAATTTTTTGCCTTTTTTTAAAAGTTGGGTTTTCTTTTCAACATTAAATTTTTAAGGGTTCTTCATATATTGTAGACACAAGTACTTTATCAAATATAAAATTTGCAAATATTTCTCCCATTTCTCTGAGTTACCTTAAACTTTCTTGATACTGTACATTGAGCTCCCAAAATTAATTTTTATGAATTCCAAATTGATGGTTTCTAATTTTGTTGTTTGTACTTTTGGTGTCATATCTAAAGATCTATTGCCAAACCAAAGGTTACAAAGATTTACTCTTGTGTTCTCTTCTAAGCATTTTACTACTTTAGCTCTCACATTTAGGTCTCTAATCCACTTCAAGTAATTTTTTTTATAAAGTAGGGCCCATCTTAATTCTTTTATATGTGGATATCCATTATCACACTGTATTTATTAGTCTGTGATTTATTAAATTTTAGAGGCACTGTTTTTTTTTCTCTACCAATTTTAAAAAAATGTTTAAAATACTTTATTTTCCTAATCACAGCGGTGGTACATGTATATGGAGCAAGATATATAAGTGGTCTATTATCACTAAATCTTTCCCCCAATCATTTTAGCAGTTTATACTATAAATTCTTTCAGAGAGTTGTATATGCTGATACAATAGAGGAATGACTAGATAAAGATATGATGAAAAGATACATGTTTATATTTATATATTATACATGACATTTATTTTAGATCTAAACAAGTCAATATTATTCTATTTTTTTCAATTCAAACATTTTATGAATATGTAAAACACATTTATCTATATCAATAAGCAAATTCTGTTTCTTTTTATGGCTGCATAAGACTGCATAGAACAGACATATAGGTCTAATGCTCAGTTGCTGGGATCAGGCCTACAGGTATTGCCTTTAAGAATGATCTGTATAGCGATAATTGAAGCCTTCTGACTGGATGAGATCACTCAAGTAGAACACATACTTTCACAAGACAGCTATAGCATAAGACAGTAGGGCATCAGTCAGAAAAGAGCACCTACCATGGGCATTAGGATTCTTAGGATTTAGCACTGATTTGAGAGTAGGAAATTCTTGCTTAAATCTCTCCAAGGTTCATTTTACTTTTTTTTTAAAAGGAAGATGGTGACCATTTCCTATTTCCATGGAATGACAAGTTAGTGGGGCCAAATGGGATAAAATATGTGAATTTTTTGAGATATTCAGAATAAAAATGAATAAATACAAGCTATTATTACAAAATATCTTTTATTACTTGACCTCTTGTTTGAATTAGAGTTCTATCAGAACTGAGAAATCCTGTCTACTTTTTTCCTTAATCTACAAACATTAGCACTCTCCATTCCCAGTACACTTGTTATAGTGAAATAAAATAAGAAGCAATTGTCTCTCCCTAAGCTTCATCTATGTATGCTTGTACCATGTCAACCAAGTAGTTTGATAATTCTTCTGTAACCCTTATTTCTTGCCAATCTAGGAAAAAAAATCCTCACTTTTAATAAATTGAAAATTACTATACTTTCATATATATATAAGTGAGATGCATGCAGAAAATGAAAATTTTATATTACAAAAAAGTTATCTTAGATTGCTAGAAATTTATAATGAACATATTGTTGATTTGTGCATTTAAGTAGTATGGTTCTAACTTAAGCAATCACAGGGAATAAGATTCATATGTAGGAATGAAATTGTCAATGATTAATACAAGACAGTGAACAACAAATTGGAAGATGATGTTAGATGACTCAGGAAGGAATTCTTCACTTGAAAAATAGATTCACCACTGGGCTCCATTGAATGCCTGCTAGCTCTAGATTATATTTGATTGAAAATAAAATGACTCTTCCATTGTATCTAGAAATGTTTCATTTATATAAACATTTTAGAAATATTTTGTTGTCAAAAATGAAATATTTTTGTAGATTATAAAGTAAAAAATAGAGATTCTAAATAAAAATACAAAGATTTCCTTTTCTGAATTTCAGTGAAAAAAAAGATATTTTTGGTTTCTGGGGGGCAATGAACCAAGACAGGGACAACTGATATAAAAAGCAATTAAGGGGTTAACTAACAATTATTTTTACTTCTTCCTAGCATTTTTATCAACTACCCTGACTTAATGACTTGAGGAAAGAAGTCTCTTAGCTGAATTGAAAAGGTAACTGAATATATCTATTCAGTAATCAGTTTTCTTCTTAGCTTATTCTCTAAAACCCAGCAGGAAAATGGGCAATTACTTTTAATGTTTAGTTTTAAATATACTTGTGAAATAAATATAAGTAAATGCACTAGGCTTCATAGTGTCACCACGTTGAATCATTTTTTTGCTTGTAAATTAGCTTTTCTCCTCCTAAATGCCTATAGTTTTCTGTATCATTTAAAAATCTGAGAGAAATAGCTGGAAGCTGCAGAGCATCATTTGGCATTTTCCTAGGATTTTTCAGTGAATTTATCCATAAACATTCAACTTTTAGAAAATAAATTTAGGTACCTATTTGTCTTATTGGGAAAGGGGATGGAGCCTCATTTGTACAGTTGGAACCCCAGTGAAAGGTTCTTTCTATTTATTGCAAAATGAAGGCATAAATGAATAAAACTACCCATTTATAGCATGAGGAATTACATGGAAGTACAGGCTTGAATCTCATCCTAACCTTGCAAACGAATTAATAAATGCCCTTCAAATTCCTTTAATCTGTTTTCTACAAAGGTAAAAATTAATCCTGTGGCTTTCATTTCTGTCATTTCTGGAAGGCTCTTAGATTTCCATGTATCTCTGTGATGTAGCCCTCCTTTGAAATGGTAACAATATCTGGTACCATATAGAAATAAACCAAAGAAACTAGCCATTTTGTATGTACTCTCAGCTTATAATATTAAGATTCTACCAAGAGGAATATGAACTCATAATACTATAATAAATAGGAATGAGATGCTGGAGTGAAGCTAGGAATACAAATAACTTAAAAAGAAGCAGAGGCAAGACGGAGTCTTGTTTGGTTTTTTAATGTCAAGGAGATTGCTTTTCTTTCTTTGTCACAAAGCTAATATCACCTAGCAAGAATAGGAGAATAGCTGAACTCTTAGCAGGGAAGGAGTTTTTGTGGAGTTACTTTACCTATTAGAAACCTGAGGTCTAGAGATGTAAAAAGACCACTCTTCCAAGTACTTTTTGTCTCATTGGTGGTAGACTTTGGGTTTGAACTTTTTTCTAAATTTCCACATTATTGCTATTTCCATGAAGCCCTGACATCTACAAGATGTGTGAGCAAGTCACATACTTTCTGACCCAAAAGAATAAAGGTGTTTTGAAGATGCTAAATGTCTGATTAGCTAGCAGTGAATTTTCTTCCTAAATAATCAGAAAATCAAAGTCCTTGACTAGGAGAAAAAAGAAAAAACTACCAAGAGTAGGTTTCAATGTAAACTCCTATTTAAATGTAAACTCCCCCAAAACAAATAAATGTAGATCAGATATATTTGGAAAGCATTAGTGTATTTGCCACTCTCAATTAACAGGAAGTTGAGCTTGTGAGAAACACATAAGTACATTATATCCATCAGTCCAAGTGGGTAATTTGAAACTCCTACACATCGCCTGTAATATTATGCTACAGCATTTCCTGGCTGAGGGCCAGTTGATCTGAGGCTGACCTGAATACCCTGCTTTTTGTCAAGAAGAGGCAGTTAAAGTATGCCAGAACTTCCTTTGTAATTTCACCAAATTCTAGAATCAAAATCCGTTTTACTATGGAAAAATACCAGAAAAGTTTGGGGGTAAGATCTTTAAAGAATTTTATTAACATAAGTGTTTGATGAAATCAGAATCTATCAAACAATTATATTTTTCATACCATATGTTTTGTGACCTCTTGATCTGCTAAAGACTGTTATAACTGTTTCCTTTGGATATGCCTTATCTCTCAAGATAAATTATATAAATAAAGGGGGACCAGTACTTAAAATATAAATCATGAATCTGTTTAGCAATACTTTTCTAATATAACTAGAAAGATCCCAAATATGATGGTCTTGATAGAAAATGTTATTTTTAATGTGCTGGTAGTATATTTATTAAGGCACAAAAGGCTGGAAATATTTAAATCTCTTATGTTGAATGGGGGAGAAATGTCAGAAAATAGCAATGAATTTTATTGATAAGAGTGGGAATTCTGCTTTTAGGTCCATATAATACCAACATAAATTGAAAAGAGAATTTTATTTGCCTGAGCTTATTTTTGAGCCAGTTAGGATGAGAGATATCTCAAAAAGTTACAAGTAAAACACATCTTCACAATCCTCCATGTGTTCAAGTGCAGCTGCCAGATGTTTGAAGGCTTTTAGTCAGGGTAACCTATTGGTGTTCTGTCTGCTATTGCTCTTAAAATAAAAAGGGGAAGCTGAGCTGGGTTTATGGCTCAGTGGTACAGCACTTGCCTAGCAAGTGTGAGACACTGGGTTCAATCCTCTGCACCACATAAAAATAAATAAATAAAATAAAGGTATTGTGTCTATCTACAAATAAAAATATTTTTTAAAAAGGGGAAAACCATCATTTGGCTCATATATAATGTCAATGTTTGTTAGAGTCATATGGGAGAGAAGCTATTTAGTCTAGACCACATGCACAAGGTGTGCAAAAGACATTTCCAAGGCCAGTTTTAGGCAAAATTTGCTCTTGGTCTCATCAATACCTCTTTTGTTACCACCCAGTGGGAGGCCTCAATATTCTGTAGATGTACTTAACATCCTTCCTCGGCAGCCAACACTTTCCTGTTCAGATGACCATTTCTTCTAGGCCCCGCTCTTTGACAAATGCTAGTGTTCAAATATGATGACTGATTCTATGTGAACATGTTACAAGATATAATTATATTATCACTTCTAGGCAAGAAAATTTCAGGGGCAGCCTTATAGAAATAATGACAATTCAAATAGATGAGTTTAAAGTTGAAAATTAAAGGAAGGACTGCTGGGCTAATGAGCACTTTTAATACTCACGCTGTATCTCCATCCAACAGACTTTTGATATTTATTCACTCTCACCCTCCTTCCTATTTCAGGTAAAGGAGTCTGCAAAACCAAGAACAAAATGTTATTAAACCTACTGGTCCATTCTAAAAATGATTTATGCTTAAGTGTTTTGTGCTTCTTTAGGACTAAATTAAATAGTAAGATAATATTATTCCTCTCGAGTCTAATAGTTCTTTCTTATTATATATAGAAACTTGGCACAACATTCATGGTAATGGATGTAACTGCCATATTAATGGGAAAATTATAGTTAAATAATAGTAAAGTAATATTTTCCATTTATAAACACAGGTAATTAACACCAATCATCTATTAGCTAAACACAATTTTTAAATATTTCAAAAATCCGAGTATCTGATATATAGATTAGAAGTGGGTCCAGGTGTCTCAAGCCAAAACAAGAAAATAAATATTTTCTAGATTCTCATTCAAAAAAGACCTAGGTTGATAATTTGGAAGCCATGATTTGCAGAGCAAAATAAATCCACAAAACCTCAAAATCCATTGAAACTCAGATTGGTTTCCAACGTTTCATATTTACTGGCAAAATGAAAAGCACACAAGTCTCTAAATAGTTGCAGCCTCACTTCCTAAACAAATTGGGAAAAAAAAACCTATGATATTGACAACAGTTCTGTGAATCGGTATGTTTTTTCAATTCAGATTTTCTTTTTTTAAGAAAACATTTGTTTTTTTTAGTTGTACTTGGATACAATACCTTTATTTTATTTATTTATTTTTATGTGGTGCTGAGGATTGAACCCAGAGCCTCGCACATACTAGGCAAGTGCTCTACCAATGAGCCGCAATCCCAGCCCATCAACACAAATGTGGAAATATAGTGAACCAATAAGTACAATATACTAATGTGTATAAATAGTATTCAGTGACAAGTATAATAGATCCAGATTAAGATAACAATAATTACATAAAACAACGATTTTAAAACAAAATATTTTCTGAGCTGTTTATCCCAAGAACACTATCCATTAATGGAACAGAACACAGAGAGAGTATAATATTACCTTACGAGCATTCATCACTTTAACAGCTGTAAATGCACCAGTCTTTTCATGGAGTCCCTGAAACACAGGAGAGTGACAAACATCAAATGTTAACTATGTAGCTATCAAGAAGCAACCAAACTAAAAAAAAAATACTATACAAATTACATAAAGTCAAAAACAGAGCATATAATGAAATATAAAATATGACATATAGATGAAATATAAAGTAAATATATAAAAAAGAAATATTAAGCTTTCAACACTTTAAAGAAATCCCAACCATTTCATTCCAAATAATTAAGAAAGTTTATGGAGTAGTTTTGCTTTTTGTATATTTGTACTAAGTGTGAACATTAATTGATCATTTAAACATATTGCTTAGTTAATGTATTTAGTCTAGATTTGTATGACACCTAAGCATCTGGATGAAAAATACAAATTTTCATTAGAAGATGGTGGGAAAGGAGGTGGACATTTCTTTTTTTATAATTATTTGTTCTAATTATGCATGACAGCAGAATGCATTTTGACTCATTGTACACAAAAGGAGCACAACTTTTCATTTCTCTGGTTATACACAATGCAGAGTCACATCATTTGTGCAATCATACATATAGACATTTCTTTGCATACATAAATTTCTCAATAAGGATCACTAATAAAAACAACTCATAATTAATTTAATAGCCTAAACTGTTTAATATGTCCTGAATTATATAAACCAAAAAGTTTATGAAAGAAACTAGTCGTAGAAGATTTGAAGCTATGGTAATAGAAAAAATTTCAGTCCAGCTTTAGTATGAGTAACTTAAGTTTGGGATAAACTTAAAAAGAATGCCTGATTTTCTAGTTCTCTAGCAGAAAATTTGATTTTGGGGCTAGACTGTGTTGAACAGTGTCCACCCAAAGTTCAAATTGATCTGGAACCCCAAATTGTGACCATCTTTGAAAACAGATTCTTTGTAGATGTAATCAAATTAAGGTGAGGTCATACAAAAGTAGGGAACTAAAAGGACACTATCACCTGTCTTCATTGCAGCAGCTTATTTGGATAGAATGAGATTATTTTGTAGGGTTACAACAGCACTTAAATTGAACTGAGTTCATAAAAGTTACTGAATATGTTGAATACTTCAGATTTATTTACATCTCTGGGAGAAATTATAAATGTACACACACATAGATGTATTCAAATAGCAATTATGATTTAAAAAGTATTGTTTTCCTAACTATCCCTACAAATATTTCCTACTGAAAAATTTCCCATATCTGTATGCACAAATAAAACATGTTGGAAACTGGTTCTCATAGACCCCTTAAAAGAATGACAATGTCCCCTTCTTTGATTCTAAGAGGTTATTTATGGGCCAAACTACTATTCTGTGTAATACAGATTATTTAGCATATTAAGAAAGATATTAGTCCACACATTATTTGATTTAAATGATAGTGAATTTTAAAAGTTTTAAAATCTGAAATGTATAGCCATTAAACTTGTGTAGGATAACTGAATGTCATTAAAAGGTGCTATCCATGGCCATAGAACAAAAAATGTCAGCTTGGTTCTACCCTCACTATATACAGTTGATTTTCATTTGAAAATTGTACAAAATTACTTTGTCTGACAATGTATCACATTGTTGGGTTTCAAAATATACTGTTTAACTACAGAGGAATAAAACCCTAGATCTTGGAATGTAATTGTTTTAAGACCAAACCATTATACAAGCTTCCATAGAAGTCTGGTATGCACAGATAATAGCTAAAGATAAATTGTTGCCATTAAAATAACATTTGAGAGAGTTCCCCTGTATTTTGACCTTTAAAAGTTATTTTGAAATATTTTTGAACAGATAATAGTTTCAAAGATAGCACCTCTGCACTGTATATCTTCACCACCCAGATTTTTCTAAAGTTAACATGTTTCATGACCATGGTACAGTTGTCAAAACTGAGAAATTAATATGGGTACAATGCCCTTAATTAAATTTTAGGCTTGTTCTAATATTCCTGTTTTTGTTTTTTTTTTTTTTACTAACGTCCTTTTTTCAGGACCCAAACTGGGATCCCATATTCTAACTAACAACCATGTCTCCTTAACTTCTCCAGTCCTTATTTTTCATGACTGACACTTTTCAAGAGTATTGGTCAAGTATTTTGTATAACGTTCCTTAGTTTGGGTTTGGCTGATGTTTTCCTGTGATTAGACTGAGGTTATGGGTTTGGGGAAAAAATATCAGAGATAAAATATCCTTTCTTCACATAACGTGAGGGGTGTGTGGCATTACTATGATCATGATATGATCAATGGTGATGCTAACTTTATCATTTAGCTAAGGTAATGTTTGCCAGGTTTTTTTCCACTGCAAAATTACTATTTTCTCCTTTCAAACTCTGTTCTCTCGAAGTGATTGTCAATGGTTTTGAAGAGGTTTTGTATGTCTACATAGAGAACCTAGAAGTTATCTTGAGATAATTGTTCAGTAGTGCCATCTTGTGGTTCACTGATTATATGGAAGCTGTTTGGTGACCTCCTTAGCTGAATAACAGTACATCATAAATTTTCTAAGTGAGATGTTGAATTAGGCCATGCATATCTGGTTTTGAGGATGCGTATTTTTTTCAGTTACAATGTGCAATCTATGGCAAATGAAGTTAAACCATTATTTGTTAGCATTATCTGTGTTTTAACAGTGTTTAAGAAAGGAGTATGGTTTTGAATTCTACATTGAGTGTTAAATAATCACAATTCTCATTGGCTGTAGAGAATTTCACTCAGGAAAATAACAAGAGCCCTAAATTATAAATGTGGATTTTGTTCTCTTTTTCTTACCAGCAATAATCAGTAATGCATAGGAATCAGGAGCTGTACTAGTAGCTGCTCCCATAGATTGAATTTGAGTACACAAAATGGCCTTCATATATTTTTTATATTGGAAAATGAAAAGTGTATACATTTCTGGTGCATTAACAAAATGACTTAATATATGCTTACCTTGTGGAATGGCTAAATCAAACTACTTAACATATGCATCATCTCACATGCTTATGTTTATTTTAGTGGGGAAAATATAAATCTTAAAATCTATTTTATTGAGTTTGAAGGTTTCCAACACAAAGAAATGATGAATGTTTAAGGATATGGAAACACTAAATACTCTGATTTTATCAGTACACACTGTATGCATTTATTGAATTATCACACTATACAATGCTATATCAATTTTTTAAAAAAATCTCTTAAAAATTCTAAGTATACAATGTATTTGACTTTTAAAAAATTGTGTTCTAATTATTTATACATCTAATTATCCAATATAGTTTTATTAACCAAAGTCACCATGTTCTTTGATTATTTTCCCATCCTTACACTGTACTTTGCTTCTAGCAAGCACTATTTTACTCTGTTTCTGTTAGTTTGCCTCTTTTTAGATTACTTACATAGTTAAAATATTTGTTATTTTTTTTCTGTGCCTGGCTCATTTCACTTAGCATAATATCCTCTAAGTTCATCCATGATATCACAAATGACAGAATTTCCTCTTATTAAATAATTCTTGAGAGTCAAAGAGCAAGAAGAAAATTCTTAGATCTCATTCTTATAAGAAATGGTTATGTAAATCATTTATGGAAGTCCATAGAATGTGTACAGAATATGATATGTAATAGAAATGCTTTATAGCTGTTATGGTTTTGATATAAAGTGTCCCCCCAAATCTCATGTGTTAGAATGCTCAAAAGTGATATGATTAGATTATAAGAACTGCAACCTGATCAGTGGATTAATCCATTTAATGGATTTATATTTTGAAAGGACTACTGTACTGGGTGGTGGCACACGGGAAGCAAGGTGTGGCTGAAAGAAGTAGATCACTGGGGGCAAGACTTTGAGGCTTATATTTTCTCCATGGTAAGTGCAGCTGTCTCTTTCTGCTTCCTGAGTGCCATGAACTGAGCAACTTTCCTCAGCCATGCTCTTCTGCCATGATGTTCTGCCTCATCTTTGGCCCAGAGCTATGGAGTCAACTGACCATAGACTGAACCTCTGAAACTGGGAGCTCAACATAAACTTTTGTTCCTCAAAGTTGTTATAGTCAGGCATAGTGATCAAAGTGAATTAAAGCTGATTAAACAATATCTATTCCTGATTGTAGGCTTAAGACTATTGACACAGAGAATCAAGATGTATACCATCTTCATAGTAGGCAATTCATTGTCTTATTATCCAATTCATTCAACATACTCAAGATCGGTTATTAATGTATCAAGCAAATATTAAATTATGGTTTGATAATCAATAGGAGATCAGCTACTTTAAAAATTTCTCCCCACATGCCATAACCAGAAAAATGTATAAAATTCATTCAAGTCCTCTCCTCCATTTTGTTAAGGCAAGGAAACTCCCTGATTATTCAGACATTAGCTGAAATAGAGACATATGGTTATTTTCATTTATGTTTTAGTATGTGTTAAATTAGTCAGAAGAGGTAACTACAATCATGACAATGAACAGGTATGTATTGATGGAAAGGAAAGGCAGAGGAAGGAAAGGGCCAGAGCCTCAGAAATTCCAGGAGAGGCTGTTCTTCAGCTATAATGAAGGGAATAGATGTCTGGAATGGGAAGGAGGAAAAGTGAGTGAGGATGGATTTTTAAGTTTTGAGAGGAGGAAGATAGAGAGGTGGAAAGATAAACTGTTCTAAGTCACAAGTTTATTGGAGGAATTTACAGTTTTTACAATGGATAATCTGATAAAATTAGAGACTAGAATAAAAAATAAAAACTTGTTTTTAACATAAATTCTTAGATTCCCTCATACAGTCTGTGAAAAGGGTTAAAGGAATTAATATATGCTACCATGAGCAGAACATAAATAAGATCTTAAAACACTTTCCTGACAAATTTATGCTGTCACAGCTAACTCTGTTTCCTGGGGTTGCACAACAAAATACAGTAATTAGGAAGAACATGTATTCTTTTCACAGGACTAGTTGAAATTACCCAGGAGAGAACATAAATCCCTCAATGTGTTGATTTCAATTTGGCAAGGATTTGTGTTATTAATGAATTAATTTAGATAATCAAATAAGCACCATTATTTAGTCTGCTTCCCCCCAAGAAAATATTTTATTACTGTGTTGATGCTCTGCAATGACTTCAAGATGAATATTAGTACTCTGAATATATCTTATGAACAGAAAATGTTACATGTCCCTGAATTTAAGATAAAGCTCACAAATTAAACATTGTTATGCCTCATAACAATGTTTAATTTATAACCAATATCTTAAATTATAACACAGACATGCAATACAACACACACACACACACAATTTGCTTTAGACAAATACAATTTGCTTTAAACAAATACAATGCAGGAAAACCATGATACACATAGCAAAAAAAAAAAAAAATGAAAAAGAATGATCATTTTCTTGTTTATAAAATGATTTGTATTAGTATTGAGTAAATACCATACTACTTGAATTTATTTTTGGAAGCAGATTACTATATTTTAGATTTCTTCCACTTTGTAAGAATATCTCAAAAATAATAAAGCAAGCTCAAATTATATACAGGGGATGAAGAATCAAATATAGTTAACTCAATAACTGAAGGGGGAATTTATGAATTCAGTGTTCTGATCACCTGAGAAAGCCTTGCTGACCTCTAACTGGCCAACCCGTCCACCATCTTCCCAAGCCCATACTTTTGGCACAAAACATCTCAATATTTCCACTTTCTTTTTATGGGACTCCTTTCTCCGTTTGGGCCTGTTAAGTTAGGTATATTTCTTCTAGTTATTTGCTATGATTTCTGTTAACAAATGCAGGAGATAAACCTAGATGGAGGGAAGGCACAAGGGAGAATAGTGGTAGAACAGGAAGCAACTGATGGCCCTAGGTGGTACCTAGTCTTCTCAAATAATGATATTGACAAAGTTGTGAAAGGAATATGGGGAAATTTATTAAACACAGGATATTTTGATAGAAAAATACATTGAGGCAAGAAAGACTCGATATCAAACACATCATTATATTATTTG
The DNA here is from genome assembly GCF_048772815.1 of Callospermophilus lateralis. Taxonomy (NCBI): domain Eukaryota; kingdom Metazoa; phylum Chordata; class Mammalia; order Rodentia; family Sciuridae; genus Callospermophilus; species Callospermophilus lateralis. Next base: position 84,719,145 of record NC_135325.1, on the reverse strand, counting down.
TTCACTTCATAAATAAAATCAGGTAAAACATAAAAGTTCTTGAAGTGTGAGAATATTTTGCTTTAATTTGGGTATCTCTAGTGCCTAGCATAGTGGTAGATAAGATCTTTTAATGAATACTAATTGAGTAAATGATGAATAGAATAACTGGAAAGCTCCATCAAAGAGGTACAATGTCAATTGGACCATGAAGATGGCATAGCATTTGAAGAGAATTGAAAGTAGACAGTGAGCCCAATGTTTGGGACATCATGAGCTGAATAGAAAGGCACAGCCACTGAAGACAAAGAAAAAAAAACAGGAAAATTGGGTAATGGCCATATAGAAAGGAGAGATGAAAATAAGGGGATACAAGAGTGCACCTATTTTTTGTCAGGCCAGAAATTTCAGTATAAATTTTGTTTAAAGTAAAAACCTTATTTAAAAGAAACAGAAGTCATCATAGAGAAATAAGCCATTGGTAGTTTAGCAGTTTATGGCTGGCTTTTGTTAGTTAATAGTCTGATGCAAAGCTCAGAATTGTTAAGTTACTGAGAAACCAGCATTGAACTGCAGTAATGATCAATTTCTTGGGGATTACAGATTTTAAACCATAACAAATGATTTAAAATAGCAGTTGTGACAGCTGTGTTGGGAAAATCCATCATTCTGCAGCAGATAATCACCACGGTCCCCCCCGCCCCGGAAAGAATATGGGACAGTCCTTGATGGCCTTGTAATTTTGATTAGGCTATTTTTTATATCATGCTGCTAAAGAAATTGTTGAGGAAAGACTGCTGAATCATTAGCAGTTCCTGTGTAGTCCCTCCAGTTATTTATTTTGCCTTCTGTTGGCAAATCTAAACCACATAATCCCCTGGGCTTTTTTTCTTTTCAATTGGTTTTGTGGTGGGGAAAGGCCATGAGGCTACTCACTATACTCATGTTCACTTTGTAACCTTATTTTTCATTCACACAATTTTGTCCTTCCAGTCATTTGTTTGGGAGACTAGCAAAGAAACCATGTGATCCTTCAAGGCCACCAAGAGTACAGCCATAAACAGCATCTGAGAATACTTGATGCTGTGCTACAGAAAAATGAGACAACATGCATAGTAGGATAGTTTTGGTCAGCATCATGTCTGTGCAGAGAAACAAAAACGTGGAGCTGGAGAGGACTTTTGAACATGAACAAATCATATCCTGCCTCCAAGAAGGCCTTTCCTTAACCAATCCTTGAGATGGAAAATAAGGACGGTTAGTTCCTATTGGAACTCTTCATTTTGTTTCCCTTCTTAGTCTTCAAAGGGACAGATGTGTTCAGCATGATCAGGTATTAGAGTTGTGCAGAAAAAAACTAGCCAAGGTTGGGAGATAGAATTGGAGAAAGAAAAAGGTACACATTAATCACGCTCCACCTCATACCTTATTCATCAGGCAGAGTTGTTTCTTTAAAACAATTGCAAAATGAGGAGATGTATCCTGTTTGGGGAGACCCTCAAAAGAATTCCATAGACTTCAACTTTTGATGTGTTTAAGTAGGTTTAAGGGACTCTGATGTACAGCTGTTTGATGTTATTTGATAATTGACACATTACTAAGACTTACACCCTTTTTAATTCCCACAAAGTCTAGTATACTGCTCAGGTACAGACTTTGATGATTATATTACAATAAAGGGCAATCATTTGTCTGTCAAAGGGCACCAAAGAGGGTCTCTGAGTTAATATTTGCATGAACATCCCATCACCACAAATGTTTTGAAATAGCCAAGTGTAATCAAAATTAGCAAATTCTTTTTTAGGTGTAATTTTTTTCTCCTTTTGGAGAAAACTTAGAATAGGCAGAAGCAGATATTTCTGGCTTTGAACAGATGAAGCCTGGAGTTGAATAAATACAATTTTGACTTTGACACCTTAAGATTGAAGGCATTTATGATCAAGCTGCTACAACTTTCAGAGCAAGCATTGTAAGTTAAAGGTACCAGAGGGAAAGGAGGTTCTTTTTCATCAAGCACAGTAACAACTGAGATAGTTGCTAGACTTTATAAATATTACTTATAGCATAGTTTTTACTTTTGGGCCACCATGAACATATATCATTTCACACATATCAGAGAGTAAATTTACATCCAAGTTGTTTAAAAAACACAAATGAAACTCACATGATCAGGCGATGCTGTATGTTTCTAAGGCATCATAAATTCCTTTTACCTAATTAATCTATTTGCATATTCATCTCCTTTGTTATACTGGCAGCTGCCTAAGGGCAAATTCCCTCTTTGTATAATGATAAGGTCTAGTACATTGCCTGGCAAATTGTAGGCACTCATCAGTTTCAACATGAAGTTCTAAAAGAGAAGGAGATGCTGGGTACAGTGGAATATGCCTGTAATTCCAACCATTGAGAAGACTGAGGAAGGAGGACTGCAAGTTTAAGTCCAGCCTTGGAAATTTAGGGAGATCCCATCTCAAAAGAAAAGTAAAACAAACAAATAAATATGATAAAGAAATAAGGGGGCTGGAGATGATGTAGTCCAGTGGTACAATATACCAAGGTCAACCCCCAGTACTGCAAAAATACATACAGACAGACAGACAGACAAAAGGAGAAGAGATGCATGGAGGGTGTATACATGTATGTATGTGATGGTTGTGATGCAAATATAATTTTTTATGCTAAAAATAATATGGGAGAAAAGGGAATCACTGTCCAATGTGTCCTATGATACATTGGAGTTTTCTCACAAAGGCTGTAAAATGCTGCAATGAAGCAAATTACTTCCAGTACTCAAAGGTGATTATTTATGCATAGGTGAATTTCCTTTTTTTTAACCCTATAATCTTCTTTCTGGTTCCATTGTGAGGCCAAAGTTCCTCACAAATTTCTTCAGTTAAAAAGCCCCAAGGGAAAAGATATGAACTAGTTAATGTTGGAGGGCATGGATGTAAAAACACAGTAGAAGCTTCTGCCAAATTGGCACAAGTTGGGATTGTCAGATCACATTACCTAATTCTCATCCATGTTTCCTCCAGCTTCTATTCTGGTACCTTCTTCACTAAATGTATGATACAACCTTGTAGTTATATCAATTATGGAAACGTGAGATAGAGAAGTCCCAATTACTTCACCTCTTCTTTTTCCCTCAGCAAACCCCCAAATTACACAAATCTTGATTAGTTTAATTAAAAAATGCATACTGGACCATATTTGTAGGTAAAAAGTTACAGAAATACCAGAATGATATTTTTCCTCTTCCAGAAATTTGGGACAGTCATGGTCATGCTTTTTAGAACTGTGAAAGGAGTCAGAAAAGGGCCTTCGTGGTTTCAGTGGCTTTGTAGCTTAGAAACTGCTCTGTAATTTGAGGCAGTTATGTGTGCTTATACAGCAGCTTCAACTGAGTTTTATTACCCTTGTTATTACTCCTGCAGGGAAAAATAGGTCAAAATATGTAGTAACATCATTTGCAAATGGAGCTGCTCTGTATTGTGCTACAACACTGAAATAGCAAATTGCACAAAATGGACAATAAAGTTCAATGTTTTGGGCTGCAGGATACAAACAACATTTGCTGGAAATAAATGAATAGCTATACTAGGTAACTAAGGGAAGACCTCAATATACTGCTATATGATAAGGCAGATCTACAGGGGACAAAAACACAAAGCCAGTGAGTGTCACTATTACAAATGGGTGACATTTAAAAATCTTCAATGCTGGTCATTAATTCAAATTTAAAGTCACAGGCTGTAACTGCACATACTGAGGAAAGTATATAGGAAATCCATGAGACTAGGGCTCACCCCATCTCAAACCCTCTGATAACTTATTTGAGCAGCTTTATTGTCAAAGTATAGTAGAATCATAATCAAGTGGGAGATGACAATGTAGTTCTCCATGTATGAAGCTTCCCCACAATGACATTATTTTTTTTCCTCTGACAGACCACATACTCCAAAATGAAAGGGAACTCAGCTACCAGAAGTTGATTTGGTATTCAGAAAGTTTTCCCACTCAGTGCCTAACTTTTTTTCCTACTGTCACAGATTTTACTCTTTTATTCTTGTAGATTTATGTGGGTTTAACCATATAGCAGTGTATTTGAGGGCATGGGCAAGGGCAAAGAAACAAATCCTCCATAAACAAACAGGTTTCAGCGCACAACCAATAATGCTTCATTGCAATGTCACAATATTTTAACATAGATTACTTTCTTTATGCAATGCATGAATCAGTTAACACTCATGCAAAATGCATTCCATCTGCTCAGACAGATGTAAGCTGCAGTGTTTCCAATTCTATCAAACAGTACAACTAGCTGAAAGAGAAGAACTGACACAGATGGGCAATGTGTGAGGAGAGGGGCTCAAATTAAAGAAAAAGCTTTGTCTTAAAATCTACCCAGTTGAAAAATGAGATTCTCATTTCATCCATGTTTGTCCACAGAGGTACAAACACAACAGCCCTTAGTATGAAGTAAGATGGAGAGGGTGTTTATATCTTAGTGAAAACATTTTAACTAAATGGAATCACCTTTGGAGTCTGTAGCAGTGATTAGCAATTCTAAAAGGCTCTTTAAGTAACATAAGCTTGACTAGGATAGATGCTAGGACTAAGGGAAATGTCACGGGGTATGGAAAATGGAAAAGGAAAGAATAATAGGAAAAGTGAGAGAAGAGGTAGATTGTTGAAGAAATATTGAGAGAGGAGGAGATGATGAGAAAAAGATGACTTCTATTAAAGATTGGCCAAGAAATGTCAACAATAGCCCTAAAGATCTTATCAGTACTCTTAAGCACAGATATAAAAGATAAAAGTAATAATTTCCATCAATATCAAGTTGCTAACTTATCATTAATTCCCAAGCTTTTCCAGACTCAAATACTTAAACATTGTCATTGTAGCCCCTAGGGTTGACTGAAAGCTACTTCTCCATGTAGTCTGTTGCCTTTGTGGACAATGCTCAAAGTCTGATATTCCCTCTCTTAACACTCTACCTTGCTGCCACATTCACTCAGCATCCTATATGGCCTTTGCAAAATCAAAACACTAGCTAACTTTCCCTTATTAATGAATTACAAAGGTCTTGCCCTGTGATCTCTTCTCACCAAGGTACTACATATGCATTTCAACTGGAGCTGTTTTTGTTCAAGAGTCTTTTCAACTCTAAGGAATTACCAATGCACTGGGAATTTCAGCACATTTTGGCTACTATGATGTTGGATTTGCCCATGACAGGCTGTTTACCTCAAGCCTACAGAAATGAAATTTGAAGAGTGTGAAATCAACTGAAAGGCTCAGAGTTAAACCCCTCAATATATCCCTCACAGTTGTGTGGCAGACAGAGGGGGGAGGGGGGAAGGGATGGTAGGATATAGCCACATAGAGAATGTCAAGCTGAAAACTGCAACATGATAAAAGGAGAATGGTGCTAGTGCACAGGAAAATAGAATCTAAGCACAGGAAGATCCTAGTTCAGGTTACCAAAATTGAAAAAAAAAATCACTGAGGCAAGTAAAATATGGCAAAGCAGGGTGGAAGACTAAGGCAATAATCAAGATGAAAACACATATTCATGCAAAATATTTGGTTATGTCAATAAAGTATGTATATGTGAATATACACATGTGAGAGGATTTCATGGGGGCAACAATGTGTGTGGGCAGCAGTAACAATTCCTGAATTCAGAGGGATGGAAGGAAAGAGATTTTTAAAAAGATCATGAAAGTCTGTAAAAACTAACTTTGTCTTATAAACAACTTGGACATTTTTCCTTCCTTCTTCAAATAGTTTTTCCTGCTGTAATTCTTCATATTTGTTTATCTCCACTGCCCAATGGCACAGATTCATCAGAGCCAAGACTAATCCCAAGACTCCCTTCCTATTTTAGTGCTCTTTTTACTCTTTCACACTACCTCCTATTAAAGAGGAAGTTATCACCTGAGGGCTAGGCAGCAAGCAAGATATTGTAAAAATTAGTTTCTACTTTTAAGGAACTTTTAATAAAATAATAAAGATATTCAAACCACCATACATCAGAGACAATGTGGCAGTTTTCATAGTAAGTGTACAAATGAGAAGTTATATGGTCCTAAAAGTATTAAAATTGTATTCAAGATTTTCCTATGGAAAATATTTCATAAACCCAGATCAGCATTCTCAAAAAACAGTGAAATTCTTTATATTTGACTCCTTTTAAGTTCTTGGCATATATTTTAATCCATACATAGTTGCAATATTCTGTGAGGTCAGAGGGTCTGTTTGACATCACATTGATTCAAATGCCATCTATTACTGCTATAATCATAAGCTTCCTAATGGTCCATAATTAAATTCCATGGAGCAAATTGCTAATATTTGGGAGACATTAAAGAAAACAACTGGTATATCAAGATGACTAAATTTTTCATTTTTAAATTTTAATCCATAATGGAAAAAAGTTTCATACATAAAGATTATCCTGAATACAAATGTAGGCACAAATGTTTTCTACTGTAAACAATCCAATAAAAAATAATAGAAATCCTGCTTACTAAGCACTGTTCTAGGAAATGTGTGATAGAAAATTTAATATAACAATCAGTCAAAGAACTTGAAAAAACTGTTATATTAAAAAGATTAAACTTCTTACAACTTTGTCTACTATACTAATTTGCTTAATGATACTTTCTCTAAGCATTCAACAAATATTTATGAATTATGCTATGGAGTTAATATTAGTACTTGATATGCATAGAAGGTCAAAATACTCTTTTCATCTTTAATTGAAAAAATTATAGGATTGGATAAATATCTGATAGAATAAATACTTTGAGCTTACATTAAAATAGTATTTTGACTATAAATTATTTAGATATATTTGTGATCAATTACTAAATGCATAAGTGTTTTTGTTACATTTTATGGTGGCTTTCCAATTTGTATTGAATTTTGGTCAGAAGATAAGTTTTATAGGATTTGGATTCTTTGGTATCTAAGATTTTCTTTATTGCTAAACATATAACTCTTTTTTTTTTAAAAAAAATGTCCCTTATGTACTGGAAAGAATGCTTATTTTCTACTTGTTGACTGAAAAATTCTACATCTTCTGAGACAAAGTTCGTTGATTGCATTTGTTTGTGTGTCTCTCTCTGAGTGTTCATGGTGCTGGGGATCAGACCAGGGCTTGCACATGTTATAAACATTTTATCACTAAGTTACATAACCCACCTGCTGATTGTATTATTATTTTTTCTGACAATTTTATCAATAAAATTCTGAGACATACATCAAAGTATTCCACTGTGATTCTGAATGTACTGTAACAATATCTCCTTGTAATTGTAGCAACTTTGCTTTATTTATTTTTAGGATGTATTTTAGGTGCATATGCATATAAGTCTGATACTTTGATAATTTATCAATAGATTTCCATCCCATTTATGCAATATACCTCTTATTTTTGGTAATAAAAGTAAATTTGAACCAAAAATTCATTGAAGATTTTCTAACAGAGATTAAAACCTACCATTAAAAATCTCCTAACTTTTATTGTTTACTTTTTGTTTGTTTTGTTTAATAAACTTGACTTACATTGTTTGAGAACTATGCCACCTATAGCACTCCCAAGGCTAAGCAGTGCTTCTTGGGACAAATTTCAAAAATAAAATAATTAACTGATCTGGTTTTCCCCTGAATTGACTGACAAATGACTGTGTTGGCAAAATATAAATGAGGAAAACATTATCTTTCTATAACAATGCCTATAAGGCTGCACACCAATATCTTTTTCCTAAATAAGTCTTCAGTTGATATAGAAATAGAACTAGAGGCCTGCAATGGAAGGTGGTAAAGACAACCGGTTTATTTTTGTCCTTTCCTCCAATTTTATTTATTAATACAAAATATTCAATTCCTTTTAGGCCTAAATTACAATATGTACATAAATAGCAGCTCAGCAGCCTCACGGCTTGTTTAGGTTTAGATGTTTGTTGCACCCTTAACAGCTGCTGAAACAGATTGCAGGGTTTTCACTTCAGCAAGGTAATTACAAACAAGATTCCACTTTCCCTCTAAGTCTATTTCTGGGATTTCACACAACCAAAGTACTCTGACTCCAAGGATCTTAGCTGGTGTTGTAGTCATGAATCACTGTCAGTGTAGAAATTTAGAGGTTGCTCTTATTTATCAAATGCTATACCTTTATTTCATTGTGAACTTTAAAAAGCCAAAAAATGTCTATACCCTTTATGGGGCAGAATCTGGAAGAGTGAGTCCATCATCCTTCTTTTTTTTTTAATTATTTATGTATTTATTTATTTAAAGAGAGAGAGAGAGAGAGAGAGAGAGAGAGAGAGAGAGAGAGAACTTTTTAATATTTCTTTTTTTTTTAGTTTTTGGCAGACACAACATCTTTGTTTGTATGTAGTTGTTAGAGTCTGTAAACAAGTCTGGATGGCGCCTGGCAAAATGCCAGAGGGAGTGGTTTGTAAAGTAACAAAAGGGAGCCATTAAGTGTGGAGATTCCTGATTGGTTGACTGCTGTATCTAGTTTATGCTAATTAAAATAAGCTGTGCAAAATGTATAAATACCTCTGTTATCCTACAATAAACAGCTCCCATTCCTGCTGTATCAACGTACACAAGTTGTTCGTCCACCCCCCGGGAGATGGTGGCCCGTACGGGGAGCCCCGGGACACTCGGGGGTAAGTGACGAAAAAAGCTGCCCCTCCGTGGATAGGACGGGAGCAATCTGCTCGACCCTAGGCAGATAGGGCGAGAGGAAAAATGGCCATTTTGAGAAAATGGAGAAGATTGATGCAGTATGTTTGTGTCTTGTTTTGTCTTGAAATGTTGTATTGTCTTTGTGATGAAAATATGGAAGGGGTGAGAAGTAAATTGATAAGAGAAAAAGGCACCCCAGTGGAACCAAGAATAGTTAGGGCATGTGTTGATAAAAGCCCAGGAACTCTAGTCAGAAATAAAAAGAAAGTTCAGAAGAAGGATTATCAGAAAAAAGTTGCAACAAAAGGCTATTACTGAATACTTTTCGATACCGGAGGGTGCGTGAAACGACAAGGCGGCTGCCACCTGCCCAAGCCGATCATGGCGCAGCAAAAATTTTCCAAGCGACAGTTGCCGGCTCTTCCCCGCCCCCCTGCCCGGGGAGCGGATCGCCACTGTGAGCCCAAATCTAGACCTGACCTGGAGGCACAGTCTCGCAGGCTTTTGCTCCCTGTGCCCGGAAGCAGTTTGAGTCTGGGACTCTCCCCAGGGCCATCTGGGGCTGCCCGGGATGCTACAGCTGGCAGAAGATGCTACTGGTGTCCCTGAAGTTTGATCATTTCCAAGGCCAGTAACTACTATGGGTCTCACACCTGGAGGCTGATGAGTAATGAGTACTATTAAGGCTTATTTCAAATGTAAAAAACCTTGAAATAATGTACTAAATTGTTCAAAAGGTTGTTTTCTTAGTGAAATGCTACAGGATTTTCTTTAGCCATCCGGAGTTCCTGCCTTCGTCCCAGTGCCGGTGAAAACAAAGGTGAAAAAATTTACAGTGCTGCTGATAACCAGAGGAAACTTCGGCTGAGAACCTGAGGAGACTTCGGAGCTGTTGCTATTTCTGCTGCTACAACTTAAGCTAGCTGTCTGTAGAACTTACCTGGACTGTGATTTACCTGGACTGTGAGTTAATCTATTGAGACACTGCTTTACCTGGACTGAGATAACAAACTGTAATCTACAACAAATTGTAACCCGGTATCTTTGCTAATGGTGTCATTGCTGGTATAATTTTTCCAAAGGCTTCTTGCATGGAGCCATCAATTGGCTTGGTATTGTAACATTTTGTATCCTCCCTTTCTGTTTCTAGCAGGTTATTTATGGTGTTTCTGTAAAAGACATTATGGTCGTTATTTAAATTAAACAAAAGGGGGATATGTTAGAGTCTGTAAACAAGTCTGGATGGCGCCTGGCAAAATGCCAGAGGGAGTGGTTTGTAAAGTAACAAAAGGGAGCCATTAAGTGTGGAGATTCCTGATTGGTTGACTGCTGTATCTAGTTTATGCTAATTAAGATAAGCTGGGCAAAATGTATAAATACCTCTGTTATCCTACAATAAACAGCTCCCATTCCTGCTGTATCAACGTACACAAGTTGTTCGTCCCCCCCCCCGTTCGTCCCCCCCCCCCCCCCCCCCCCCCCGGCATGTGGTGCTGAGGATCGAACCCTGGCCGCTTGCATGCCAGGCGAGCGCGCCACCGCTTGAGCCACATCCCCAGCCCCCATCATCCTTCTTAAGGTGGATTCTAACCCTGGAAAAATTAAGCCTTTCCTCCATGGAATACACTTCTACCTTTTACTGCCTCCTCTCCCACTTTCCCTACCTGCCAGCTCAGGTATGGACTTAGTAAGTTTGCTGAAGTGGAACCCTTGCAATACATTTCTTTTTTCTGGTGGGGGTACTGGGGATTGAACTCAGGGGCACTCAACCACTGAGCCACATCCCCAGCCTTATTTTGTATTTTATTTAGAGACAAGGTCTCACTGAATTACTTAGTGCCTTGCTTTTACAGAGGCTGGCTTTGAACTCATGATCCTCCTGCCTCCGACTCCTGAGCTGCTAGGATTACAGGTGTAGGCCACTGCACCCTCTGCAATACATTTCAATAGCTGCCAAGGTGGGCAACAAACATTTAAATACAGGGAAGATTCATAGCTGAAAACAAATATCAAAAGAAATCTTGAAGGTGCAAAACATCTCTCAATATAATACTGAAGAAAAACATAAAAAGCTGTGTAGAAGGGCAGAAGAAAGGTGAAGAGAGTAGGGAGAAGAGACTAATTTTCCTGTGTGAGTGACAAAATAGGGTAGGGCTGTAGATTTAAATTAATTTAATTGAATTTCATTAAAGCAGGGTTTACTTAATATCAGGAGAATGGGCAAAGTGCAGAGCCAGAAAATCAACAGGACTGGCCATTTTTGACCCAAATCTGTGAAATTTACCTAGCATCTAAGCAAAATTCAAACCCCCTAAATGACTGTGTTTTACTTTCACAAATTAATTCTGTCCTGACCAAGCTTTGTCATACAGAAAGTAAAAATTAATCATCAAATTAAATAAATAAGACTTAGTATTGAGAAACACATGCACAGTGTTTCTCACTTAATATGTATAAATTCACTTTTCGACAATTTGATTTCTTTGCCACCAGTTAAAACAATTACCTTTCTGTAAACTTCTTCCTATAATGATGTGTTCAGTGGTTTTCTATTAATATTTCTTTTAATTTTTTTAAAAAATATTTATTTATTTTTTTTGTTGTAGTTGGACACAATATCTTTATTTTATTTTTATGTGGTGCTGAGGATCGAACCCAGAGCCTCACATGTGCTAGGCAAGCGCTCTACCGCTGAGCCACAATCCCAGCCCCTCTTTTAATTTCAAATGACCTAACAATTTCAAGCTCAGACAATTGGGGGAATATTTCCTAAGAAATAGAGTCACTTTGCTAAATTGGCAAAAATTTTTTTATTAAATTGGAAAATTTTAACTGAGCAGTAGCCCATACATGTCTCAATATCTCTTCTATGTTTATGAAACTGTTAGACTACACAGTATTAAAGGATCAATAACTGTTTTTGTTTGTGTTTCATTTAGATTTTTGATGTTAAGTAGCATCAAGAATTGTGGGATCCTAATGGGGATTATACACTCTGCTCTTTATTTGAATACATTAAGCTGGAAATATCTATGCAATATTCATTGTAAAAATTATTACAGTAGAGGGGAAAAACCTTTTAAATAAAATTTTTAAGTCTCCATTCAAATTACAACTCTATATTGTTTTTCATGTATTGAATGACCTTGGGTAAGGGAAAGCTTAGGACATACTCTTCAAAAACAAGTCACTCACCTGGGTTAACCAAATTGACTTCAACAGCAAAAGCCTTTAAGAAGTGCTTTGGCAGAAGCCCTGCTTATATATATTTTTTTATAAATCACCAGTAAGATATCGAGAAATGACAATCTGAAAAATGTCAGGGTAATAAATGAAAGTTTCCTAGATTGAATTCTGAGATTGCTAACCTCCTTCTTTTATCTGGAAATGTATAAAAAAGTGCACATGCTCCTGAACAGACTCAGCTTAAGCCAATTTGGGTATTATTACCTTTGAAGGGGAATAATAGTCTTTTACACAAAATAACAGAAATGATTGAAGAGATGAAAGATGGGATGGGGATGTGGCTCAGTGGTAGAGTGCTTGCCTGGAAAGCATGAAGCTATGGGTTCAATTCCCAGCATAACACACACACACACACACACACACACACACACACACACACACACAAAGATGAATCTTTCTAAGAAACTTTGGAGGTTTTACATGGCTATGCTGAAAGAAGAGAAAGTTCAATGATATCTTTGAATATACAGGTCAGGGCTGCTTCTGTGATTATAGGAAACTTATCAAAAAGAAATAGGCTGGGGCTGGGGCTCAGTGGTAGCACACTTGCCTGGCATGTGTGAGGCACTGAGTTTGGTTCTCAGCACTGCATATAAATAAATAAAATAAAGGTCTATTAACAACTTAAATTTTTACAAAAAGAAATAGGTTTTACTTAAAGCAGGAAGCATTTTTGACTAACCATCATCAAGACTTTCTTGACAATTACAATGATAATACACGGGAATAGGTAACTTACTTTTCATAGAGACCTTAATTTTGTATATATGTGTGTTTTTGCAACTAACCTAAAAGTCTGAAATTTGGCTAGTCTAAAGAGGGTATTGCAACAAAACTCTATTCTCTAATAGTAATAGTAGTCAACTGCCTTCTTATGTAATATTGGCGTCTTTAAAATAATCCCTATTGTCTTTATAGTGGCATTCTTTCTTGCTTTTTAGGAAATGTGATCAATGTGGTGAAGAAACCTGGGCTGAGGTTATATAAAAATCATATACCATATGGTTGTTACTTAGTTTAACTATTATTCCTTGTCTATGATTTTTACAATATTAGTTTTGGTTTTCCCACATCTGTTTTGAAAAACAGAACATAAACTCTCTTGCTACTTTCTAACTTTTTAATGACCAAAATTTTAATTCTCAAACCAACTATTTTCTGTGGTGAAGGTTTATGTTTTAGTCAGCTATTTTGCTGCTGTGACTAAAAGAACCCAACCAGAACAATTGTAGAGGAGGAAAAGTTTATTTGAGGGCTCATGGTTTCAGATTGTCCATAGAAGGCTGACTCCATTCCTTGGGGATCCTGCTGAGGCAAAACAGTGTGGCAGACGGAAACAGCTCACATGATTCTCAGCAAGCACAGAGAGAGATCTACACTTGCCAGATACAAATATATCCCCCAAAGCCATGCCCCCAATTCCACCTCCTCTACCGCTTCAGTTACCACTCAGTTAATCCCCAATAGGGGATAAATTCACTGATTGGGTGAAGACTCTCACAATCCAATCATATCTCCTCTGAACCTTCTCTCACTGTCTCACATGTGCGCTTTTGGGGGACACCTCACATCCAAACCATAAAGTTTAAGACCAAAGTATGTATTTGTTAAGTACTATGCAGAGCCTCTTTAGTACAAAGGTATTGCCCACTGGAAATACATTTAGTCAACTTGTTGAGAAGAATTAAGGCTACAATAAGCACAAGTCTCTCTATCCTAGTTTTCACATCTGCCACTAATTATATCCATCATAAATGTTGACCTAGGAAGTGTAATGCTGCAAACACACCCATTAAAGGCCAACTTTTTCTCCATATAGTTTGTTTGCACATCAAATGATCCGTATCCTGGTACCATAATATTCTGTCACCCATTGCTATTTTTTGAAACAAATTTCTGTATAATCTCAGTCAAAGGAAAATCAAGACGATGGAAGGACTTCAGAGACAGGGAAATTCATTTATTCTGCTATTTGGAAATGGGTGATGACTTTCCTGTTATTCGTGTTTTTCAAAATTTCTTATGATTAGGTTTAATAGTGCAGGATAATTATCTAGCTTGCTTTTCTTTTCCTGTTTGAAGTTTGAGTGGCTTATCAATAGAAAATTCCTGAATTTTACAGAAGGCAGCCAATGATGACATTTCTATATTTCATTATTCCAAACTAGATCTTGACTAATCCATTTCACAGTTAAGGTTAAATTATTATAAATAATAATAAATTGGTATGAAAAAGGACCAGTGATATTTATTTTTAATGTTAGAAATCACTTAATATTTCCTCCATAATAACAAAATTGTTTTGTAGCAATTAAGCACAATATGTATCTTAACCACTAATTCCTTTTGTATGAAGCTCAAATATCTGAGTAAAATCCATGGAAAGCATAATTAATAATAATATGTCTTGATAATTGCATACAAATAATTTAAATAAACCTTACTTTTACAGCCAATTGATTTTGGACAGGAGTATCAAGACAATTTAAAGAAGAAGGATTAAGTCACTTTAAGAAATGATGATGAGACAACCTGCAAAAACCTTCATACCATATACAGAAATTAAAATGGATCAGTTTTCTAAATGTCAGAGATTAAAAATGTGTTAGAAGAAAATATAGGAGGAAATCTTAGTGACACTTGATTAGATTTGGTTTCTTCAATATGGCAACAAAAGGCCAAGCAACCAAAGGAAACAGATAAATTTTAGTTGATCAAAGTTAAAATGAAAAGACAACACACAGAATATCAAAATATAATTACACATTATGCATCTGATCAGAGACATGTATTGGCAAAAGATTTCTATACATATTTATTTAAGGAAGATACACACATGGTCAATTAAGACATGAAAATATGCTCATTAGTCTTTAGGGAACTGCAAATCAAAACCACAATGAGATATCATGCCATTCTACATTCACTAAGATGGCCATAGTAAGTTTTTTAAATGGAAACAATATTTGTGAGGGTGGGGAGCATTTCAAACTTTAATATCATATTGGCAAGGATTAAAATGGTGCAGTCCTAATAGAATATGGTCTTGCAGTTCCTTAAAACTTTGCACATATGAATACATGACCAGTGACACTCCACTTCATGTAAAACCATAAGAATGGGATCCTAACTAGGACAAGTTATTCTCCATGTATGTAGATATGTTAAAATACATTCTAATGTCATGTGTATCTAAAAAGAACAAGTACAAAATTTAAAAAGATTATAAAAAGTTAAATAAAACCAAATGGGTGGGCTGGGGTTGTGGCTCAGTGGTAGTGCACTTGCCTAGCATGTGTAAGGCTCTACGTTCAATTCTTAACACCACATGTAAATAAATAAATAAAATAAAGTTACATAAACAACTAATAAAAAATATTTTTTTAAAAAAATGGTATGCAAAAAGAAAAATTGCACACAGATTTAATATGTGACCCTGCAATTCCATTTAGAGGCATATAGCCAATAAGATTGAAAATATGGTACAAAATCTTATACAGGAATCATCATATTGGCATTATTGATAATAACCAAAAAGGGTAAAACAACCAAAATATCCGCTGATGAATGGATAAAATGCTGTGGTAAATCCATAACAGGAAAATATCATTTGGCCATTAAAAAGGAACAGTGTCCCGATTCAACTTTATAGCATGGATGATCCCTGAAAACAGTATCTAAGTAAAAGTAGTAATTCACAAAAAGTCACATTTTATATGGTTTAATTTATAGGAAATATCCAGAATATGCAAATCCATAGAGACAAATGGATTTAGTAGTTGCCAGTGGCTGAGGCTTAGGGAACTGAGAAATATCTGCTAATAGATACAGGGTTTCTTTTGAAAGTGATAAAAATTATCAGGAATTAAATTGTGGCCATAGTTGCATAGTATGTGAATGTACTAAAAACTACAGAATTGTGCACTTTGAAAAGGTGACTGTCATAGGAATCATATTTCAATAAAATTGTTAGTTCAAAATCAAGATCAAGTAAGTAATGATTGTGGGAATATTAAGAATAAATTTCCTCTAGTGTTAAGTGAAAAGTTAATCAAAATACACATTTTAATAATAATGAGTAACATATTTAAGGGAAATAATATATGGTCAATCTTTTGGGGGACTGAAGCAAACTCTGGTATAATAGAAAATCACTTTAGTCTTTGAATACCAGCTGCTTACCATTATCTAACTATTTGGCTATTAGGCAAGTTCCTCAGTCTCATTAAGTCTGTTTCTTCATCTATAAAATGGGAAGGTTATTCCCTTCCTTACTGGATTGTTTGGGAGATTAAAAATGATAGTATACATAAAAGGTGTATCATAATATATGGCAGACACTAAAATTTTTCACAACCAAATAGAATAAACTTTTAATGTAAGTAGTAAGTTTGAGCTTAAAAAAAATTAAGTAAAGGGGCTTTACCTTTAAGTGGATCAAGATCACCTTGGCTATTTTCAAATTATAATTGATAGTTATATTTTTCCTTTCAAACTTTTTGTATTAAAAAAACAAATGCTGAATGTCTTCTCTGATATAAAGGGGGTGACTCAAAATGGGGAAGAGAGGAAGAGCATGGGAAGAAGATTACCTCTACATAGGGAAGAGGGGTGGGAGGGAAAGGGAGGGAGAAAGGGAATTGCATGGATGGTGGAAGGAGACCCTCATTGTTATACAAATTCATGTATGAAGATGTGAGGAAAAAAAGAATAGCATTACCCTAGATTATGTAGAGAGAAGTGATGGGAGGGAGGGGAGGGGGTGGGGAGATAGGAAGGATAGTCGAATGAAACAGACATTATTATTACTGTGTGTATATATGTGAATGCATGACCAATGTGATTCTGCAACCTGTATACTCAGAAAAATGAGAAATTATATCCCATCTGATTCAAATGTATGATATGTCAAGATCATTGTACTGTCATATGTAACTAATTAAAACAAATAAAAAATATTAAAAAATTTTAAAAAAGGAATTCCCAACTACTTGTTTGCCCCCTCAGCCCCTTAAAACATTATTGTACCCTGCTATGTACCACATATGGCTAGGGAAACATAAGGTAGTACAAATAATTATATTTATGCATGACTAAATTAACATTATAAAGTAGGAAATAGCTGTAATATAGTTTTACATATTGTAAAATAGAAGCCAGCCTTCTATGCATACTGTTGAAGAACATATTCAATTTTATTTCTGAGAAACATGTAGACTTCTCAGCTTTTGCTGTTCTCTAGGTTCAAGACACTTATTATGTTAACCACACTTTATAAGGTTATGAGTCATTAAAATCATGCTGATACTGGCTAATGATTTGGTAAGTCATTGATAATTAAGAGTACTCCAATTTATCACTGAAGAACATATCTGGAAGATTTTATTGATAGGTGCTCCTCGTATGCCGAGGAAAGCCATGGTCAACCATAAAAACATGCTTTGCCCTGGCTCTTATCATTACTTTTTTCAAACACATCAAATTGACTGTTTTATGTGGGTCTATTTATACTTGTAAATGGAAATACTGTTCTCCCAAACATAATCTGTCTATATTATATAGCACATATCAATATTCCTATACTCTTCCACATTCTATACTGATGCAAACAATAATACATGTTTTTCTCCCTTCTTTAAATGAAATATATTTATTTGAGCAAGTAATTTCATGGAAGCAAGACAGTAAAATACTCATATTCAGAAAAAATAATACTTACTCATCTTAAGAGCAAACTTTATCCTTTTGACTATAATACTCCTACATTGAGATTAACTTTTCATTAGTGCACTTTTCCTCTTCCCCTACTAGCTCAAAAATCTTCCCAAGAAAGTAAAGTGAAAACAACCCTAAAATCTATAAAACTGATAATAGCCTTTCTTTACACTGGTCAAAATGTCTTGGGTCAACTAGATTCTGATTTCGGCAACCTGATATATCACTTCAACCCAGGTGGCTCCATCTTGACCCAGACACTGCTATAGTAGGCTAACAGATGTTTCTCAAATTTCACATGACATTATCCATTCCACCTGTTTTTGTGACAGATGATTTACTTTCTGACACTTAAACAAGTCTCTCTCCCTGTTCTTCCCATCCTCCCCCCAAATCAGGCCACCTCAACAGAGAATTTGCCTGAGCTTAATGAGAATTTAGTCCAACCCCTTCAGTTTACAAAGGCAGAAACAAACTTCAGAAAGGGAAGGTAACCTTACTGGGAGGCACTAGAGGAAGAGGTATAGCCAGTGGTGTAGCTGAGCCTGAAATTATGTCTGTGAAGTCTCAGTCTCAATTTTTAATATTATTTTTATTAGAGCTTTACATTTATACATAGTACTTGGTTTAACTCAACAAATTCATACTTGCATGAAATTCAATTTGGTTCATGATCCCCCCTTTTCCCTCCCATCTTCTCTCCCCTCCTGTGATCTCCTTCTATTCTACTAGACTTTCTTTTACTCTTCTATTTATTTACATTTGATTGGTCTTTTTTACTTATGTATAAAGATAAAATTCCCTGTGATATATTTATACATGCACCTAACATGATGTTTAAAGAATTAATTCTGCATTGCCTCCTCTTACCCATCCCTCCACTCTGCCTCTCAATATCCTTCTTCTACACTACTGATCTTCCCTTTATCTTTATGATATCCTATCCTTCCCTCCCCCTCAATTATTTTCTATAATGCAAAATTTTATCATTGTTGTTGTTGTTTGAGACTGGGTCTTGCTATATTAATCCAACAGGTCTGGAACTCCTGGGCTCAAGCAATCCTCCTGCCTCAGCTTCCCCCTGTAGCTGGAACTTCATGCACAGAAGTATCACTACACTTGGCTTCAGAATTGCATTTATTTAGCATTTGGGTTGTCTCTCTGTTTATCCATTCCCATATATTTTATCTACCTATTTTTTCTAATATCAAAACAAAACAAAACAAAAATTGGAGATGGTGCACATTGTTTTGGTTAGGTTCATTGAGGTGTAATTTATATTAGTATAATTTGCTCCCATTATGCACATACCTGAGTTTTGACAAACACATGTAGTCGTATAACCACCAACACAATCCAGATATTGAATAGTCTTATTACCTCAGAAAAATCTCCTAGGGTTGCACTTTATTCTTACCTTTTTGACAGTGCTGATATTGCACTTATTAAAGGAAAGTTATTTGACTAAATGTTTAGCTTAACCAGGAGGCAACCAAGAAACACTTTTTGTCCCACTTTTGCTGATAAGCTTTCTATAATGCCAGTATTCATTTGCTGCCTCATTAAGGAGAGAAGAAAAAGGTAGTAGGTATCAGCCAGCTTGTTTGGTCAGGTAGGTTTCCTCAGGTGACAGGCCTGGGCAACCAAGGGAGGGAGAGGTCAAACAAAGAAACTATAGGGGAGGGAGAAAGGGAGAAAGAAAATGAGAGAAGCAAGAGAAGTGGGAGAGGAGACTGCAAAGGAAATTTTGTTCATTCAGGCATTTTGTAGTCAGTCTTGTGAAACCCCACTGAATGTATGCCCATTGGCTCTCAAATACCTGGAAATAGCTTTATAAACATATTTGTTATATTCCTGGTTGTTAAAAGCTACATATATAACAAAATATCCAGTCAATTAAGAGCTCTTCTGATTGGGCTTAACCAATCAAAATCTGACTGAAAAAATGAAATATCCATTGTTTCACTAAAAATTGACATAAATGTCATCATAGTTTTTGAAAATGGTCATGCGCTGTTTAATAATGCTTCTGTCAACTTTGGATTGCATATCTGACAGTGACCATAAGATCATAATATAGCCTAGGTGGATTTGTATAAGTATACTCTATGATATTCCCACAGTGAAGAAATGGACCCAGAAAACGTCCCTGTCATTAAGTGATGCCTGACTATACTTATTCCTTTGGCCTTTGATATCAGGAAATCCTGTTTTTGTAATTCAATCTAACTAATTTTCTCATTATCGATTCATGGCATAATTATCTTTATTCTTATAGTTTGGATTTTAATGGCTCACCCTGACCTTAAAAATGCATATTAATATTATTGGTTGCCTCAAATCCTTTAACAAAAGGCAGGATTCAACTTTAAATTGTTTATATGTGGTTACTTTATTACTGGCTGTAAGGAATAGTGTGGAACATGGATCTATATCAACCTTTTACTCCTTAACTGTCTATAATTTAAAATGAGTGTGATTCTAAGTCAAAGATTATAGAGCAAAAATATTTTCTCAAGAGCAGAATAAAGTGATACAGATAGTGATTGCTTAAAAAAGGAATTGAAGCCAGGGGCAGTGGTGCACACCTATAATCCCAGTGGCTGGGAAGGCTGAGGCAGGAGGATCATGAGTTCGAAGATATCCTCAGAAAAGGCGAGGGGCTAAGCAACTCAGTGAGACCCTGTCTCTAAATAAAATACAAAATAGGGCTGGGAATGTGGCTCAGGAGTCAAGTGCCCCTGAGTTCAATCCCTAGTACCCCCAACAAAGAAAAGAAATGAATAAATTGAAATTTCTTTAACATGCTGGTTATTGTCACACAATTTTTTCAGGACAAAGAATCATTAGACTCAAATATCCATTTACAATTATAAAGATAAATAAAATTTTCTGATTATGTATTACATAATGCATTCTGTTCTGAAAACTCTTACATATATAAACTCACAACTATTGTAGGGTAAGTAGTATTACCATATTCACTTTGCAGTTGGCAAAATTGAAAGTTCACATGATCAAGACCACAGAGGTACTTAGGTGACAGATCCAGGATACAAATTCAGAAAATCTGACTATAGATTTTAATGTTTAAAACTATTATATGATCATTGCTCTTTCATTATATGTTTGGTCAAATAACTTCCTTCACTAAGTCTCAACTGACTCAAACTATTTGATTTAGTAAATATTTGAAACAGCCTCATATACAGATATTTAAGTCTGGTTACTGCTGTAACTAAGAAAATCAGGAATTTCTATTTCTGTAAGTGATTCGGAAATCCCTATTTTGGTCCCTAAAAAAATCAATGTTGCTTTGGCAATGGTATCCTTAGTCTGGTATATTATGTTCTACTCCTTTATCAACATTGAAATGGCTTACAAGTGTAATGAATATTGATATTGTTTTCTGCTTCTTTTGTATCCATGAGTATTCTTATGTAACTCACATGCACATTGACAATATCAACTCAATGTTATAGTATTCAAATACTGTCAAACATCCAGATGTTTAGCATCTTATGTACTTGAGCACTAATCCTACAACATAATGTATTAAAATGAGATTTTTCATTGCATTCCAGGAGCATTAGTGTTACTTTATTGCAGACTGTTTACATACCATTGAAGATCAAGTGGCAAAAGTAAAGAATAAACACAGGCCTATGATTTAGAATTCCTTTAAGGAAAAGGATTGTAGTAGGAATTCCTTTGTCAGGTACCTATGCACTTCATCAGAGCTTTTTCATAAATTTCTTGGTTTTCAGATTTGTTGTGACTAAAATATTTAGATATTTTTTCATAAATTATCAATTCAAGGCTCTGGAAAAATTGGTCAAAAATAGTTTTCTTTTGATCCAAGAAGGAGTGATTACAGGAAAAAGACCAGTAGAAACAATAAAAATATTACTATACTAAACTTTCTCTTTGAGTGTGGATTATAAGTGCAAAACTTGAAAAGAAATGGGTTAGGAAAAATTATTATTTTCATGGATCAAATGGAGGAAAACTATAAGTACTCTTGATTATCTAATAAATACAGAGTGACAATTTGTTCATCCTCATAATCCTTAGTTTGTTTAATTTGTTGTTCTTCTGAGGTTAGGAATGTCACAATGGTCTAAAATGAGACATGAGTTGATATCTTAATAATATATTTTATTTTTCCTAAAACTTGATATCCAAGTGGCTCTCATCTTCTTTCTAGCACAGTTAGGGAAAAAATTAAAAATACTACTGCCTCTTTAAAAAAGTGAAGCATGTATCTATAGGTCCTTATTGCCAATAAATTTCCTTTACTCTTTTGTTTTATAAGTTAGATAAAGATCATTCAGGAGATAGTCACCTGAGGAGATAATAAATTATGTATGCTGCAAATACAGACTTGTCTCCCAGTTAAAGACAAGGTGAGAGGGCCAAAGAGAAAGCTTTCTATGACTCTGTATCCCCATTCTTCTCAATCACAATAATTTCAATATGCCTTTCCATCTGTCATTTCCACAATACCCTGATCATTTTTAGTTTTCTTTATATTATGGTATACAATGTATTACACTTTTTTTGCATGATCCCATAGCTCAATCATGAAATTTCCCCTCTTCCTCCTTATTCCAGTTTTTACTTCTTCCCTCAAAATTCTGTACTTTCATCTTACCATTTGGTATTGTTTCCTCCACTGAGTCAAAAACTTTGGCCTTGTTAATAAATTACAGTGCACATAGAAGTATAGAAAACAGTGGTTACCAGAGGCCTGGAAGAGTAGGAGGGGGAGGGATGGGGAAAGGCTAATCAATAATCATTATGATACAGTTAAATAGGAGCAAGAAGTTCTGGCTTGCTATTGCACAATAGAGTGACTATGGATAACAATAACATACTATAAATTTCAAAAAGCTAGAAGAAAGAATTTTAAAAGTTTTCACCATAAGCTGGGAATGGTAGTTCATACTGATAATCCCACTGACTCAGGAGGCTAAGGCAGGAGGATCACAAGTTGAAAGTCAGAATCAGCAATTTAGTGAGACCCTGTCTCAAAATTAAAATAATAATAATAATAAAAAGGGCTAGGGGTGTCACTCAGTGTCCTCAGTACCAAAATAATAACAACAACAACAACAACAACAACAACAACAACCAACAATAACAAAAAAAAGTTTCCCTATGAAGAAATGTCAAGTACGGATATATTTACCTTCATTTAAACATTCTTCAATGTATACAAGTATCAAAAACTACATAATACCCCCTTAATATTTATAACTTTTATGTTTTTATATCTCAGTCTTGAAGAGTTAAATTTAAAAAAAAAAACTAAATCAGAGCACAAGGAGGTGAATCTGAAGCCCCTTACCATTATTTCCTCCTTTCTTCAATAGCTTTTATATTACTCATATATGCATAGCTCATGATGGACCTGGCAGGAAGAGAAATAATATATGTCCTCCAACTCACTGGCACAACTGATTGCATGTGTCTCTTGGTTAAGATGAGATTCTCAAGTGCAACTTCAGTCCTTTGCCTTGAAAGGGGGTAAGTAACATTTACTGAGCACTCCTTAAGTACTAGGCACTGAATACTCTAAAGTTAAGTATCATCATTCTTAATTTTACAGGTGAGGAAAACTGAGGCACAGATAGATTAAGTAATTTGCTGGGGGTCACAGAAAAAAAAGCAGAGTTAAGGTTAAAACCCATGTGTGAGTGACTCCAAATCTCAGGTCTGAAAGATTCCAATACTTTCTGTCATACATCATGCAGTTTCCCAAGGCAAAACAGGTTTTATTTATTCCAAATAGGAATAAAAGGAGCTATACAACTGAGCATTCCCTTATAGGTACTTGAAACCCAACCTCAGAAGGAGCAGAAGGACATTTTTCACTGAACATATCCACTTAAAATGTTATGTAGTAGATCATAGTGAACCTGTTCAGTCAACTGGGGTGCAGAATAAAAGAAACATAGGTAAAATGTAATAACTATATAAAATGTTGGTTCTTCCTGTGACTCAATGATTATATTTCATCTGAAGCCCACTAATCAAAGATAAAATTATATTAATGTGGCTTGCTGATGTTTTTACTGCCCCAGTTTCTTACTAGGAACATATCATACTACAGCAATATGTTGAGGCTATGTGCCTCGAATGAAATAATCAACCTGTATAAGTTAACCAAGAACAACTACTTTGATGAACTTTCTTTTTTATTACCAAATTTATTGACCAAGTTGACTGGAATAATAAACAAATCTGTTTGTCAGGAAAATATCAAAAGTCTTGAAATCATTTGCAAAATATCTCATTCTGTAAATCCTACCAAGAGGGTATCTTACAGCTTTCTACATTACCATCCTCAACTTCTTCTCGTTCTGAAAATTTTTGCCTAGATTTCCAGATCTGAAAGGTCTGCAGAAACATTTAGTGAATTCTAAGCCATCATCATGAGAAAATTTACTGCAGAATGCTGTTGCACTGCTCCAAACCATTGCACTAAGCTGCCATCACTAACTTGCCAAGAAAAAAACTTTGTGAAGACAGCCCCCAAATGCTAGTCGGCTGTGTATTAAGATGTAAGGAACAAATTGCTTAAGTTTCCAATTCACTAACAGGATACATATGCAAAGCAAGCAAAAGTAACTAATTCTATAATCAAAACCAGGGATACATGTATTTCTAAACTTCTAGGGATTTGTGGTGTGGTAGCAGGGGAGTCAGGATATTTGCTTTTATCAGTGCCCAAAGACATGCTTTCATATAGTTTATTTTTTTTTTTACTGTGAAGGAGAGTCTTAAATGCCTTCCACAAATCTATATATTCTAAGAACTTAATCTGGAAGATAAACTACATAAATATATATGCCTGACATGGGGAAATTTTGCCTGCTTCACCCTTTTTTCTGGAATGTACCCAGTGGGAGAGAAATACTTAGTTCACTTTTTCCTTCTTGGAATATTCAAGTAATGATGAATTTTTTATCTCCCAAATGTGTGTGTGTGTGTGTGTGTGTGTGTGTGTGCGTGTGCTCTCGCACATGTGCACTCACATGCACACATGTTCATGAGGGTGGGAAGAGAAGAAATCAGTGTTGCCAAATTACTGTGAAACTCTAATAAAAAATGTGATTTTCTTCTGTTAGTGCCTGTTTCTAAGTGAGGGTAACATGTGCATTGGGACAAGCTTCAGGGACTGGATATAAGTAAGAATTGTACTAAGGCAGTGGCTCTCCAACTTGGTGCATTCCCAGAATGACTTAATCTGTTAAAACAGATTGTCAATGGGATTGTAGCTCACTGGTAGAGCGCTTGCCTAGCATGTGTGAGGCACTGGGTTCAATTCTCAGCACCACATATATGATAAAGGCCCATCAACAACTAAAAATTTAAAAACAAAAGCAAAAACAGATTGTCCACTGGCAATCCTAACTCAGAGTTTGAGTTTCTGATTCAGTATTTCTGGGTTGGCCCCCAAGAATTTTGCATTTCTAACAACTTCCTGGGAAATTCTGATGCTACTGGTCCAGGAGCCAAACTTTGAGAATCACTATACTAAGGGAATTGTTATGTGAAAATAGAATCTGAGAATCAAACACTCTAAAAGATCATAAAGGAAATACAAAAGAGCCATTCCAAGAATGACCAGAACATGGCACTGAACTTTACAGGAAGCAACTGTAAGCCAGAAGATGTAAAAAAAAAAAAAACAAGTAAAACCAACTACCATGATTTATTTATTTAACAGATAGATTTGAAAGTCACAAGTCTGTAATGGAGATATTAAAAAAATTTCAAAAAGTCACTGCATTCCTCCTTCCTTTGCCACGAAGACTGTTAAGGTCTTGGGAGTTTGGGGAAGTTTGAGCAGATTTCCAGTAAATCCACAGTGACTAGATTTTAATTCCACTTTATTATCTGCCAAGATTTTAGTTCTGACTTCTCAGCTTCCCTTAAGAAAGTGGTCCACACTCATGCCACTTCAACTGGCTTCCTTAATTGAAAACATTGGTGCTGTTTTAGGGACTAGATGCTAACTTTGCAGAGAAGGAGTGAGAAAAAGAGTTCATGCATTTGGCTTGGTTTAAATCCTGCTGCTTAGATTTGATATGTGCTTTAATCCCTCTTTTACATAGCCAAATATAAAAAAATAAAAAATGTTAAAGTCCAAGGCTCAAGTAATCTGACCAAAGAGCAACAGAATGATCCAAGAACAGATGAATCAAAACCATATTTTTAAAGAGAACATATTATCTAACCTATATGCTACTCTGAAGACATCTGAACAAATTAGGTTTATTAATACCTGGAAAGAGAGAAAAAAATAATAGAATGTCTGGTTACGAAAGTCCCAAATCCCCAAACTTCTTTTATATCCATGACCCAAACTTGCCATTTTCCTATTTTTCAGTTAACTTAAAACAGTCAATTCTACATGAGCATTTCCCCACCTCCTCTTTTCTGCCTCCAGCATAGTTACCTATGCTTACCGCCACTGCTACATTTTCAGTATATTGAAGGGTACTGACAATATTTGAAAGGTCAGTTCCCCTCTCTACCCGAAAAATGAAAAAGCCCCACAACTCTGAATAAGTTTCAGGTGAGCAAACAAAACAGCATTTGCAAGGAGATTGAGAACATTTTTTTTCCTCCATTGGTTTAACATAGTTTAACTGTTTTCCCTGAACTGACAAATAGATTCTTGAATATACAGTATGTGTGTTGTGTGTTTTCTCTTTTCTGAATGGACCAAATCAATCAGCTATTTAATACTGTGTATCCTAAATGGTAGAATTAAGTCCCTCCAGCCTTTCTCCTTTTGTTGCTTTGCATTTAAATGAACCAGGGTCAGTGAAGGGTCATTCTAAGCAAGAGAGACTTGAGCCTGTGAGAGTGAGAGAAGCAGGCTCCCTCCATCAAGGGCAATTGGATAACCTCTGGCAAAAGTGTAGTTAGCCTTCATTCCCCTGCCCTCCCTTGTAGCCCTTAAGGCTCTTTCCTCTTACTAAGGTGCTACATCTGGCTTGGCTTTCCTTGGGAACAACTCCCCTTGTTACAAAACTCTCCCTCTCAACTCTCACACAGCCATCAAAAATAATTTACCTGCCTTGTGTCTCATTTCCCTTAGGCTTAAGGTGAGAACTAATCTCATGTGTGCTAAAGTGTTAATCAGTGGCTTAATGTATTGCTTAATTTATAATATGCACGTGAGCAGGTGACTTCTGGTGAGGGGTCTGAAAGTATGACTCCACTAATGGGAATTTGAAGGAAAGTGGCAGGCTGTTCTGTGGGAAATATTTCCAGTCTGGGATATTTTTCTGCAAATTACATCACATTGAATTAAATCTCTCCCTTCTCAACACATACACTTATTTTTCCAACTTCTGAAAAAAAGTAATTAATCCTCCCTCATATTTCTAGTTTATACTTAGAATCTCAAGTTCAGCTAACAAGTAGTTTCAAATCAGAATATTTTGAGTGGGTCTTGAACATTTGCATTTTCAAATGATTCCTCCAGAGGATATTGGTGTTCACTCCGACTCGACAACTTCTGTAATGCAGAAATAAGGGTATTCTGTTGGGGCAACATGTCTAGGCCTGCTGCTGACTCTCTTCACCATGTTGCTGAAACAGTTTCTCAATTCATGTCAAACTGTAGATTACCCAGAACAAATGCAACATTGAGATCCATGATCTATTATATATTGTTTAATTTATTCTCTGTCCCTCACTGACTCCTGACACCTTGCACATCTAGTATTAGCAATTAGTTGACCTGCTACAGAATCATATAGAAAACAATAGAGCCAGGCTTTCACTAGATTCAGTGCTTTCAAATGATTACCACCAACTAATATATCTGGGAGAAATTATGCAAAATGTTACATAATAATACTGAGTAGGGCTGGGGTTGTGGCTCAGTGATAGAGTGTTGCCTCCTTAACATAAAGTCAATAGTATTCTTTACTTATAGCTGTCACTCCAAAGCTTCTAGAAGTACATCTGAATCATTATCCCTAATTTTTAAAATATAATAGCTTCACTGGTATTATAGAACAGTTATTTCCATCAGCTTGAATTATCGCTATTGTAATTATTGACAATTTGTTGTGGAAGGAAAAATAGTGAGATATTTCACTGTCAGCTCCCTAGGACATTTAGGGGATGGCTGCCTAGAAGCTGGATTATACATTAATATCTGGGAAGCCTTGAATGAGTGGGAGTGAGTTAGGGAAGTATAGGAACATGGGATTTCTATAGCAAATTGAAGCTTTATATTTTCTGATATTTGACCTTAAACAAGTCATTTCCACTATCAAGGCTTGAGTTTTGTCATCTATAAATTAAAATTTTATCTATAGACTTTAGGGAATCCTCCTAGCTCTTCCTTGTAGTAGGGTTTGATTTTTTTTCTCATCTATTTCAGCTTTCTAAGCATTGAATATTAAAACTAACTTCATATTAAACAAACACATTCCCTCATTAATTTCCCAACACTCAATGTTAAGAACATTTTAAAATTATTTTCAATATTGATGAAGGGGATTTTCATGTTCTTTCATGTCATAATAAAACATACATTACATAATAGATTTCATTGTCTCCATTATTTTTGTGAAACTTCTGTGCCCTAGAGAGATTAGTTGACTCACTCTCTGGTCATTTACTTCATAGATCCATGAGTAAATTCAGACACCAAAGTACATGTTTCCATGTACTTTGGGGACGAGGATAACTTGATTATATAAAGACGGAAGCTGCATACTCCAACTTGGATTCAATAAGTTTCTACATAAATTTTTAGCTAACTACATTGAATGCATTTCATGAAATTGAACTGATACCTTACAGGGCTCTCATCAAAGGAAATAGTCTTTTAAATAGTGGTTGTCTACTGTCTAGTTTTTTGGAAAAAGAAATTTCCCTCTTGAAATTTTATAGCAAAATATCAATAGCATGATATTTTTTTCTGTTTTTTTTGGTTCCAAAACCTATATTGTGTGCTGGATATTGGGCTGCTGAAATATTTTATGTAAAATTTATTCTTTTAAAAACAGTTTGCTCTCAGTGAGAAATTTTAATTGAATCCTTAAACATTTACCTCTCAGAACAAGTGCTTTGTGAAAGGCTAATTACTTTCTCACATAGTCTCTAGTGTTCCTCATAAAATATGCCAGGTAATCTGGGTTTGTCAAACTTAAAAGATAATTCTTTAATTTTCTCTGCCTTTGTCAGAAAGACTCTTTGAGACTTACTGAAGGAAAACAATCATGCAATTGAAACTAGGAAAATTGTATACTCTGGAGTCTCATCATAAACACTCTTTGTGGGCTTGGTGTAACTACTTTTCAGGTCCCCACTGATCTGATTATGTCATACAGAAGGGTGCTCTTTTTGTATCTAACAATTCTCCTATAGTTTTATGTGGCATAGTTAAAAGTGAGGCCAGTGAAATCTGAATTCAAAGCTGGCCCAGCCACGTACTGCACGACTTTAGACAAGTGACTTAATTTGCTACCCCTCAGTTTCACATATGAAATCAGAACACTTATAAAAAATTACCTCATGTGATTGCTATCGGGACTGAATGAGTTAATTCTCATAAAGTATATAGAATAGTATCTGGTATATAGTAAGCAGTTAATTAATGGTATTATCTTGAATGGTCATTGGCTAAAATTTAATCTTTTTTAATCTCTACATTACAGTACATGGCCTTTCTTACATTTTAATTAGGAGCCTAAATCACTAGAAAGAGGGTTGATGGTAAAAGATCCAGCCAATTGACACTGTTTATAGTTCTATTTCCCTCTCTACTTGGAATCTGAGCAAATCCAGAGAAGGCATAACCAACAATGCCATATCAACTGGGGACCTCCAGTACTTTGCTGCTACTTTATGAATCTTCTTATAATTTGCATAAGCATTATTTCTTTGGAGATCGTCAATTGTCCTTGAGAGAACATTATTTTACAAAATGGAGAAAATAATACAATCTTTGGGTAATGTTGATGGAATTAGGAGGAGGGTGATGTGAGGATATATTTAAGAAGTTCTGCTGCTAATATACCTCAATTTTACACTGTACACGTGCCAGTCATGCCCTGTTTATCCGTCCTTAAGGTAAACTTCCCAGTGCCTAGGTAAAAAGAGTTATTTAAATTACAACTCAGAGAAATGAACCACATCCAATGAGGTGCTAAGTGACACAAATGGTATTTCTGTGACCAATCTGTAGATTGAAACCAGTGATAGCCTGGCCTGTGAGATAAAATATAAGGTCTTTCAACAAAATGACCAATATCACTGATTAATATTTATTACAATTATAGTAGGTGTTTGCATCATTTAAGTATAATTAAACTGAAGCGTTACCTATCAGTTATCAGTTTACCAGTCCAGAGCCCTTCTAAAATAACAACATGAAGTACATAACTTTGATTTTCTTTTTTTTTTTTTGACAAATCAGGCAATCTCCATTCAAAGATCTCCCATGTACCACTCTCTACTTTCCCTCTACTCTATATTTTCCCCACCCCTACCTGATCATCAAGGCCTTGGAATATAAGATTTGAATGAAGAAAACCACAAAATATAGAATTAACTACCAAAATATGATTCAACACAGTGATTCTGCAGAGGATATTAAAGTAATGTACATGATATTGTCCTTGCTTTTATAGCTTTTATAGAATAAAAAGTTGGGGGCTAGTTACTGGGGTCCACATTTCATTCTACCTATTTTAATGCAAATTGAGGGCAAGTTCCATAGACTTAGAGACACATCCCCAGGCACTAAATCTCTATAACTATAATTCATATAAACTGAATTATAGTTTTCTGTCAAGTGTGTAATGATATATAAAATGTGAGTAATTGGCACGATAATTCACAAACCAACAGAACCAAAAGACATGAGCATTTACCAAAGGAATTGAGAGCATATCCCTGTATTTTTAAACTAATTTACATTTTTTTAGTTTTAGATGGACACAATACCTTTATTCTATTTATTTATTTTTATGTGGTGCTGAGGATTGAACCCAGTGCCTTACACATGCTATGCAAGTGCTCTGCCACTGAACTACACCCCCAGGCAAATACTTGTATTCTAAAACCTGTAATAGGGAGATCCTTAATAAAGTACAAATTCTCCTGTTTTGTAGAGTAGAAGAAGGCTTTAAAACAGCCTCAATGGAATCATGGAAATAGTTACTTGCTATTTTTTTCTATAAACAAATTATGTTGTATAAATTAACCAGTCATTCTAATGGATAAGTAAACTCTCTCCCATCCCAATTCACCTATCCCTCATGCCACTGCCAGATCCAAAAATGTGGAAGAAATTAGTGAAGGTTTATCTAAAAAAATTCTGGCCTCACACCAGAGCATCCCATCTTAAGGGCCTCAGGAAAGGAGGTGGACAGTGAGTTATGCTTTGCTAATCTCCTTCCCTGAGTTCAGGCATTGACATCTGCCTGAGAAGTCCCTAATAGCATTTTGGATGCAATGTAAAACGTCCATTTTCCATTTTAGTAAGGTTATGTGGACCAGATGCCAACAAATATTTTTGGTAATTTCCATCACAAACCAGTCATTTAATTCCATCTGTATATTTTAGGGGGGGGGGCGACATCATAGTGGTGAAAAAAAATCAGTCAAGCCAATTTTCACATTGTACTAATTAGAGTAAACTATGTGCCCTACCCATATCACCACTCTATTTTACGATTCTTTTCAACTATTTTGCACTTATTTTTCATGTTTATTACTTGTACTCTAGTGAAGTTGAGAAGAAGATACCTCTAACTTTACTATGTATTATATGTTGTTGAAACATGAAAGGACATACATAAATCAAGCATATACATATAGTAGCCATCTATCCCAGACTGATAGCAGCTTTCCAGGATGTGGGATTGAAAAATTACTCATAAAGTTAAGAAAAATTGGTCAGTGTGTGTGTGTGTGTGTGTGTGTGTAAAGAACCTGCAAAATCCACATTACTAAAACTTTTAGAGTTTAATATTTTAGGCCATTGAAACTTAATAAAATTTAAGGTAGTTAAAAACCCCATTACAGTGACTGGCAAGCGTAGGTAGAAGGCAAAGAGAAGCAAGGACATTTTTAGGCTCTTATTTATATGTGTTTTTCTTTCTAATGACTGCCAATTTTCCAAGTCAGGAAATATTTGAACATGTTCTAGACATCTTCCTGAAGGTATGAGGCTCTCTTGAAACCATCGTTATACTTGACCATGCCAACAACACTACAGAAAACTACAGTACCCCAAGAAAAAATATACTCTTTCAAGCTTCCTAAATGACTCATTCAGCAGAAAGTAATAAAAAAGTAAGGCTAATATTTTCATCCTTTGGAAATATTTATCTCTACACAATGCCACCTTTTTTAAATAGTCAGAATAGAAAGTTACTTAGGTGGTATAATTTTGAAAGGCTAACCTGTCTCCAGCATTAGCTTAAGAGGGTGTCATTAGTCAATCTTTTCCATCAAGATACATCTGTTAAAATATGTAATTTGGGAAGGGGTCACTTGCACATATCATTTTAGTTGCAGTGGAAGTTGGGCCAAGCATTCATGTATATAAGATATTGTGCTAGTCTCAAAGAGATTACAAAGGTGAATAAGATAAATTTTCCAGATGTACATAATTTTTATAGTATCTACTTTATAGGATGACAATACTGATATCCAAATAAGGACATAAGTGTGGGAGACAGAAAACATACCAAGAAGTCTACACTGAAATTTTGCTTGTCATTTATTCCTGATGCCCTTGTGCCTAATATATGCAAGGCATTTTATATACTAGGTATTCTGGGAGTATTATGAAAATAGAAAAATCCAGGTTCCTGCCCCTGAAGAAATTTGAAAGGTAGTGTTACAATCTAAAAAGTCTTCAAGGGTCCATTCCAGGTCTTACAGCTAGTTTCTTACTGTCATTGCAACAATCTATTTTGTGACAAGTTGGGAGAAATTCAGTTGCTTGCAAAACTCTTGTAGAGGTTAACCACCAGGGAAACCTCAGGCTGTAACTTCTGTTGAACCTTGCATCCCCATCTAATGGGAACAATATAAAGAGAATTTTACAGCACACCTGCTATTCACCTTCTCATCTCAATGTCAAACCTTGTCTATATCCACCTACTGGACTCTCTTCCTCTGCTACCTTCTAACCTTCTGGGCTATAACCACTTAGGCCCTCCGTGTAATTTATTCCAGCCAGGCTTCTGGAAGTTTTGTTCTTAGGCAGGGGACAAAGGTCCCCTAAGTTTTATATATTATAATATTATAATCTTCACTCATATTCTTAGAAAGTCATCTATTAGAAAATAGGTAATTTTTAAATTTTATTAATTCTTAAAATACCCAACAATTAGAAACCAATTATTCACAATGGATACATTATCTTTCAATGTTCCTTCAGGGTCTTCCTCTTCCCCTAGACTCCCAAGATGAGCAGTAACTGAGGAAAAGTGTCCCTGATCTTGAAGATGGGACACTTTTCACTAGAAGACAGTGATGGGATAACAGAATGTAGTTCTCTACCTTTCTAGGGCTTCCACAGTCTAAGTAAGAATGTAACCATGAGCTTCTAGTATTCTGTAAAGCCTATCTGCTAGTCCTCATCCACTTTGAAATTCTATTAGGTTCCAGAAAAGGACCCTCAGATTATATTATTTTATCACTCATCATGAAAGAAATAAATATGCTGAAGGACTACATCACTAATGGTCTTCATCACTGACCACAGTTCACTAGTTTTCTGTAAACTTGGGTGCTTTTGCACTTGGGCAAATAGTTTTTTAACTGGATGATCTAGTTGAATGCTTTTTGACTATGGGGTATAG
The DNA here is from genome assembly GCF_048772815.1 of Callospermophilus lateralis. NCBI lineage: Eukaryota > Metazoa > Chordata > Mammalia > Rodentia > Sciuridae > Callospermophilus > Callospermophilus lateralis. The sequence continues at coordinate 84,685,639 of NC_135325.1, read as the reverse complement.
ATTCTGAGATGAATATCATATAGTAGGGGTTAAGAGCACACACCTATGAACCAGGAAAAATTTGGCTTCACTCCTAATTCACAGTGTATTACTTTTGTGAATTTGTTCAGCAACTCAAGCTCTTGAGTATTCAGTTTCCTCATTTCTGAATGGAAGGACAATGACAGCAATGGTACTCATTTCATAATGCTCTTATGAGATGTAAGTGAATTTTAAGGACTAGGTACAATGTAAGCACTCAGTGATTGTTACCCACTTTTAGGAACTTGGGGTCACTATCTCTAAAAGTGGCTAATATTTGAGTCTTTAACTTTTTTTCAACTAGTTTGTATACTAAATAATTTAACTTATTTAATTTTTATCCATGTCAAGAAAAGCCATCCTTCTCTGAGGACTCTTAGACTTGTCCTTTTTGATCACGGTAGTTTCTTTGTTTTGTTTTGTTTTCTGCTCTTCAGAGTTAATGATTTATACAAAAAGTTACTGGCAGTGCTTAGAATATAATCAATCTTCTTTTTCCTCAGGGGACTCTGAACAATCCAACCTTTTTTTCCTAGTCATAAAGGAACTCTGCGGAAAAAGGACAAACCTAAAAGAATCTTATTTTTCTAAAAATAATTGCACATAAACCACTACCATATCCTAATTTCTCCAATATAAGTGACACACAATTCATGTGTCATTTTCCCTTTCTTTTTCCATATTATAGTAGAGGATTAATGTATTATAACCTAAGTGCAGATGAGAAGAGAAAAATAAGATTGCAAGATAAAGAACTGTGTAATCTTTTTATAATCTTTGATATTTTAATTTTATTTTGTTGGTAGGCTTGAGAGTAGCCTAGGCCACATAAAATTTAAGAGCTTCCACTATTCCTTTGATACCACCAGAGAGACACATTAGCACAATAATTTCTATGTATTTTGGGCATTACCCACGAAACTACCTTAGATAGAAATAGACAAATAAGATAGAGCATTAGAAAGACCTAAAATCATATTAGGACACATGTTTTTTTTTTATTTCAAGAGTAAGGAATTGACTAAAATCTATTTTTTAAAGTGTCTATGGAAGAAAATGTGGTGGGGACCTAGCTAACTAGTTCTTAGTGGTCAATTACTAGAGGATAAAGGAGATCAAGAATTCTTTAAACTTAAACCATTTCCAATGAATTTACTCTGAATATGTGACCATAATATACAAGCAAAACAAAGTCTGCTTTTCAATATATTACACTAAGAGTACACTAATGCTGCTAACACAGCCCCATCCAACCTCACTACTTTTTAAAATGGTGTATAAAAACTTATTCATATAGGCCAGGGGTGGCACATATGCCTGTAATCCCAGGGGCTCGGAGGCTGAGGCAGGAGGATCACAAGTTTGAGGCCAGCCTATGCAACTTAGTGAGGCCCCAAGCAATATAGTGAGATTCTGTTTCAAAATTTAAAAAATGAAAAGAAAATAAAGGTCTAGGGATGTTACTAAGTGGTTAAATGCCCTTGGGTTCAATCCTTGGTACCAAACAAAAAACCAAAAAACTTGTCTACATAAATTTTTGTAAGACTGATACATTTAAAGCATCATTATATATATAAAGTAAATATCAAATAGGCAATTTTCTATATTTATTTTTAATTAACTGTACTATTTCTTCTCATGCAGAGATTTATATTATGTTTAATAAAGAATTTTCAATTGAGACACTTTTATTTTACTGATCAAAGCCATCATTCTATAAACAATTTATTAGTTGTGACTTTGTTTAAAATGTTTATTTGTGTACAAACATTTAAATTTGTCTTTTCTGACCCTGGGACCACTTTATATTAATCAACTGGATTAAGTATCTGAAAAAATGAGATAATGATTTTTATTACCCTAACACTCCAAGTATAGAATTTGAATTGCTCCTCGTCTACATTTGTGAATTTATTAAACATATTTCAGTAGTTGTGAAAAATTTTATCATGGACTCTTGGGAACAGAAATCCCACATGTGACTTTTACTTTTGCCTCTTGTTCCTATCTTACCATTAACTGCTTCTTCCTCCCTCAAGATTTATTGACATGCAGAAGTAAATTTTGGAATAACACAGGAAAAAAATACAAGCCTACAATTCAGAGACCTGGGTTATATTCCACAGTTGGAGAGATGTCATGGCCCAGATAGAAATATTCCATTTTCTCCAAGGCCTTTAAGCCTCAGCACTTTCCACTAATTTGGTCCCCTGAGTCTTAATTTATTTAGCCTATGCTGGTTCTTTTCACCCCCAGTACAAACATTCAACCTCTGTTCTCTTATTGAGCAAAACTTGTTCTTGGAGTCTTACTAGTTAGAAAGTTAGAAGCTTCATTAGACTTTCTACATCCAGGAAAATAAAACTATATTCCTATTTTCTCCTTTCTTTCCCTAACCTCACCCAGGTCCCCTGTTTCTTCATAGTACCCATCACTTTTCTCAAATGAGAGGTCACAATTACAGGGAAAATACCTCCATCATTACCTCTACTTAAAGTGAATCAGTAAAAATTACGCCCCCAGGTGTTCCTGATCATTCTAACAAGCACCTAGTACCTAACACAGTGCTTAGGACATAGTATGCATTCAATAAATATTTTAAAAATGTTTTATTATGGAAAATTTTAAACATTCAAAATAATGTTTTTACTTAATGGATAAATTTAATGTTTCCTTGCTAGAGCAGCCTGAGGTTACTCAACAAAGATTGAACTTGACTTTTCAGGCACAATATCACGAGGGAGCAAAGTCACAGGAAGAAGGCGGAACAAGAAGTGGCTCTGGACTTGTGGTATTGCACTATGAAGACACAACAGCCTACTATGCCTATGGCCTCAATTAAGCTTTAGCTTCAGCTCCCACTTTAGTGGCTTGCAACATATAATGAAATACACAGTGTTAGTGCTTTATGGGCGCTCAAGTAATATTTGTTGGCTGACTTAATTGAGCTATATTTGCAAAATGGCAAGGATGTGAGGAAACTTTCCTACCTAAAAAGAAAGCATTCACAGTGCTAGACATTTGGTAGGCAAATAAACAGTATAATTTCAGCCTAAAAGGAAAAATACTCAAACCCCCATCCAATAGGCCTGGTGACTAGGCAACCTAAATGTCAGCACCATGTTTCTGAAACTTAATTTAAAATATCATAAATTGTATGTCATCAACTTTAAGGACAACATTTCTTTCCTTCTTTTCTGTTGCTATTCCCTGCCCCAAGTTCAAATCTAGAAAATGTTAACTAATAAACCTAAATCTCACCTGTCTGATGAGGCTTGCAAGTAAAAGCAATGTGTCAAGCATGGATTTAAAAAACAACAAATTTAAAAGTGATACATTAGACAGTGTTTTGAAAAGAAACTTCCATATTCAATGGTGCACTTAAAGAGTGTAAACAATTTAAGAATTTGCTTATGACTATAATGCCACACCTTCATATATCTGAGTAAATCTGCTGACTACCAAGATGTAGGACACCGTTAATCCCTATCAGATGCTTACTTAAGATCAAGGTATGTTTTAAGTTTTAGAACAATAAGAAATTCAATGTGGTCTCTCCCTTTTACATGTAATTGCATTCCAATTAGGCATCAGGCATATATGTAAGTAGGCTCTAGAGCTATCCATAGATGTTTGCTGTATATCAGTAAATTTTCCTTCACTGAAAATGGTTGCCATGAATCTTTTCCTCTTCCATTTTCTGTTCTCACTACCTGCAAATGGCAACGTGGGAGCAGGTGATTGGTGTTAGTTGTGCAGTCAAGTATTTATGAAGGTCAGGGTGAACTCATCCATTCTCGAAGAGCAGTTCATTATTTACCTCACTAGCATTATGTTTTAAAAATAGTATTAGATAACAATAACCTATAACGAAGAATACTGCCTTTCTGGAATGTCTGCTACCCAGTTTTACCTTTGCACTGGCTATCATAGTAGTTTCTGTGCAAAATATCAAGTCCATCAGATGGTGAAGCAGAAGGGAACAAAAGGAAAAACATGATGAAATATGAAAATATTTATTTGGTAAAATATGAAAATACTCCAACTAATAGCCAATAATCAACTTATATTTTGTAAGGTGGTGAAAGGATTATCAGATTATTATTATTAGGATGATGACAGAAAGAATAAGAATAGCTTACATTTTACTGAGTCTCAGGCACTGTAAGGTGTTTAATCTCAAATCTACTAGAAATTCTGAAAATTATCTAGTCTAGGATATGTGCAATATAATTGAAAAAATGAGCACAGAAAAGTCAAGTGACATGTTGAGAGTCAGTGGGAGTCAGGCTGCCAAGTCTAGCTATGCCACCATAAAGGACTTTTGGTCTCTTTCTTAATATTTTATAAAATAACTGTGGTCTCTTTGTGTACATTACTCCTTGGGAAATTCATTTTTTAATCATATCATTAAAAAATTAGTTTCACACTATTTTTTTTTTCAAAAATGGCTTTACATACCCAAAATCTAAATGTTCCTTCAATTCAAATGATGGCCCATAAGCTATGAAAGTAATAGTTAAGGGTGAAGAGGGAAATATATTTTCTAATTCTACTAGAGAGAAAAGGAAGAATAGTACTTCTCTCTACTAAAAATAAAAGGAAAAAGAAAACCCACAATTTCAAGAGAAGATTATATTGGCAAGAGGTGGGAGAGGGTGGAAGGATAGACATCTAATTCAAAGAAAAAGAAGGAAGGGAAAAGGGTTACAATGCAGAGTGTGAGACTCAGTCTTCTTTTCAATGTACACAGACCTCAGCTGACAGCTGGAAAACTGCCAGAGAAGGAGGCCTTGGAAACAAGCTGGAAGACATTGGAGAGACTTTAACCAAAACAAACACCAGCAGGGGATGTGGTTGGCAGCACTGAAAAAGCAAAGGACTCTATGAGTCACTTTGCCATTAATTTTGAATGGTATGATGCTTCCATTTTATTGTACAGTTTACATACACAGCATTTGGCAACAATTTATATATATATATATATATATATATATATATATATATATATAATTATGTAAATTATATATTATATGAATATATAATTATATGAATATATAAAAATATACATATATAAAAATATATGTATATACACACATTTATAATATTTACATATATTACTTAAATAATATTTACATATATATTATAAAATATAGGCTAATAAATATAGAGAGTAGAAAAACACAGCCAGACATGGTGGCACATGCCTATAATCCCACCTACTTGGGAGACTGACACAGGAGATCAAAGCAGGCCTCAGCAATTTAGCAAGGCCCTAAGTAACATTGTGTGACCCTGCCTCGAAATAAAAGAGGCTCAGTGGTTAAGCACCTTTAGGTTCAATCCCCAGTGCCAAAATTAAAAAAAAAATAAAAAAGAAACAGAAACATCCAATGTCTCAGTATTTTAAACAGTTAAGTCACCATTTTCATCTGCATGTTTAAACATAATCATAATCAGGATGTATGTATAATAAAGAATACTTAATGTCTTAAGCATAGTTCTATACTACTATATAATTTCATAAACACTGCTTTATAGGAAAATGATACATGGTATACAAAATAATCCATTTATATTTGTTTTTATTATTTAGAGTGTTATTGGATTGTTCTTTTTAAAAATAATAACAACAATAAAGATAGTATTGACTGTCTTTTAACTGATGTCTGCAATAGATCAAACATTTTATACATATTGTTTCTGAATTTCATCAAACCTTGCAAGGTAAGTATTTCTAGCTCCTTCGTATAAATAAGGAAATGTATACTCAGAGGTTAAGTAACTTGCTCAAGGTCATAGTTCATTAATGACCAAATAGCACTGAATTAGATAGAACTGTGTATGTCAAAGCAGGCCCTTTTCACTACAATATGTTACCTTTCTACTGCAATGAGTATATGTATGTTTTTACTATATCTTTGATGGTTATCATAAATTTCCAAAAGTGGAATTGTTGATGTAAAGGAGATGAACTTTTTAAAGTGTTTAGTACATACCCCAGATTGTTTAACATGAGGCTGGTATCACTATTCAGTGATACCATTCCCAATTTTTTTGCAGAAGGAAATTAATTTGAGATAGAAAAAAGGGGTGTCAAGTTCATCAGAGATGGGGGAATCTGTGTGGTGTAAATAAAGCTGAGAGGAACTATTTTCTGTAACATAGGTTTCTACTTTGAAAATATGATGGTAAAAAAAAATATTCTCTATTTCTGGATATGAATAGGTTCACATAAAATTCTTAGGAATTATGAATACGTACATGACCAAGCATATAGCAAATACTTCATGAAGATTCCACCATAAAGAATTGACATGGATTTCTTGCTTCTGATGGGGATCTGAAGTCTGGAAAACATGCCCATCCTAACCTAATGACATGAAAAAGCTGGGTAATTTTTAAAATTACAACTTTTCTTCAATCCAGAGAGAAATCTTAAGGCAACCAAAGTAGCCTAAGCCTGAAGAAAGACAAGTGCCTGCAAGGAGAGATGGGACATGAGCACTGGCTCACCTGTGGCTACAAGTAGATGACAGGATCACCACAGAAGCAGGTATAAAAAAATTCAACTATTCTTTAATGAATTGCTAAAGACCAAGTGTGGGCTTGCATGAGAGTACAGAATCCTTAGGAGCCACAAACACAAGAGAAATTTACACACACACACACACACACACACACACACACACAGGCTTTTCTGCATGGATTTAGGGTACAGACCTAGTAAAGAAAAGTCACCACATGGGAAAGTTAAGTCACCATTTTTAGTTTAGTCAGTTTCTCTCTTTATAAGGAATAAAAATCTTAAGCTCTAAGGAAAAGACAACAAACCCTATATCTTTCAGGGTACAGAAGATCTATTGCAAATGGGGAAAGTTAAAAACATAATGTCTTTTACTTTTGGAGGAAGGCAATAATTCGTTCTGAGCCAAAATGATTAGAAGTGTGTCCTACCCCTAAGAGAGAGTCAGGATAACTAAGAAAGCCCCATTCGCATGACCCAGGGTCACAAGATCTGTAAGAAAGGTTAATTCTGGAAAGCAGAGAATTCCTCTTTGCTTCACACCACCAGGCTAATAAGCACTTTGTAAGAAGCAATGGCAGTATACTACTAGGAGAGGGCAAGAGCATGGAGAGAGAATCTCTCTGAGGCCCACATGAACAGAAACGTCTGAAGTTGAGGGTAGAGTGTGAATATTGAGAAAAACCTCCCATAAAACTAACTCCCATACTAAGTACAAGGCAACAGAGTAATCTGAAACTGGTAGTAAACTGAGGGTAACCACAGCAATGACATAACCCAAGCGTAGTTTATTTCTTTTGGGATTGATTCAACCTCAACATTAACAATTTAGCTGAAAAAGTGTGCACACTTCAAGGCACAAATACTATTTACTCCAATCTACACTCATCTATCTACTATGTCTAACATTTAAACAGAAATTATAAGATGCATAAAGGGGGGAGAGTTCATTCTCAAGAGACAAAGCAATCAACATAAATAGCCTCAGATATGACTTAGCTGTTGAAACCATCAGTCATAGAACTTAACAAAATGATGATTGATACAAGGAAACCTTTGGTGAAAAATATGGAAAACATGCATGAACAAATAGGGACTTCAGCAAAGATGTTAACTATAAAAATGTCAACTAGAAGTGCTAACAATGAAAAGAAAGTGATAGAACTAAAGAATGCCTTTGGTAGTCTTTGTAGATTTAAAAGAGCTGAGAAAGGAATCAGTGAAAGTGAAGACAAGGAAAAAAGTGATCCAAACAGAAACATAAGAAAAAAGAGAATGAAAATACCTATAGCACACTCAATCTGAGAAACTAAGAATTGTGGGTAATATTGAATGTTCTTTCACATATAAAATTGGATTTAAAAAGAAAGAAAGAGAACAGGGCAAAATAAATATCTGAAGAGATAAAGGCCAAACATTTCCACAAAATAATGAAATATTTCAAGTCACATATACAAGAATCTCAGAGAATACCAAAGATCTCTAACTCTTATCTTTGATAAATACCCCATCAAAACACACATGCACACAAACAATAATTTTCTATACATTTCAAATTTAAATTTCTGAAAAACAAAGACAGAGAAAAGTCTTAAAGACTGTTACTGCTAGAGAAAAATACAAAGAAGCAGATAAGAATTATAGCAGACTTCAGAAACTATGCAATCCAGATGACAATGGAGTGACATTTTTATAGTGCTGAAAAAATAAATGTCAAACCGGAATCCTATACTCAATGTAAATGTCTTTCATAAATGAATGAGAAATATATACTTTCCATGTCATGTCAGAGACTTTATTACTACAAGCCCTGAGCTATAATAAACGTTACAGGGAATTCTTCAGGTGTAATTTTTTCATACCCAATAAAAACTTGGACCTACATAAAGAAATGAAAATTTCAGAAATAGCTAAACTAAAAATTAATATAAAATAATTATTTACTTTAATTGTTATCTAAATAAAATGGTAGTGAGTATATAGGAAAAAATAAATGTAGTAAATACAGGAAAAGTATAGTAGTATTGTAGGTTTATGTTACAGCAAAAGTATATGACAACTATTACCATACCACATCTGCTGGGATAGCACAATGAACTGGTTGAACAGCCCTTGAAGGTAGAATGTCATTAACTTAAGATATATATTGAAAATAGCTATTAATAGTTGCATGGCTATATGTGTTTGTTTAAACTAATAAAACTTCAGTGAATTTTACCAAATATATATTATACTCAATAGGTGTTAAAACAGGAAATTCTCATGCACAGCTTACCTGTTTATCCTCTTGACTTTTCTTCTAGGCATGACATCACAGTTCTGATGAATGATGATGATAAACTATCCCCCTATGTTGTCTAATCTTACCTTTACTTCTTACCTTGTTTTTGAGATTACTTCTAACATTTTATGGAGGAGAAGGCTGTAATCCTTTGAGTCAAAATAAATATGTATACACCCACACAGGCACATACACACACCCCTCAGGAATTAAAATACGTATAAAGCAATGGAATTGTAAATGTGTCCTAAAGAAGAGGAACTTCTTCTGTCTATGCATAACATGTAATTTTCTATTAATTAAGTGGCAAAACTGATCAAGATCACACAAATGTTAAATAACCATTCAGTATGATACTCAATTAAGATAGCATAAATAATATATTTGAATCTCTATCATCTCACTGTCTCTTGATTCCATAAATAGCTAAGGTCAAAATGGCTTAAAAATCTTTTTTTTTAATAAATACTGGCACTCTCTGTTCCTTATACTCACCAAGGTTCTTTATGCATGTAGGACCTCTTCCCATGCTATTTGTAATACTGAAATTCTATGCCATGGTTGCTTTTGTGCAAAATCTAAGATGTGTCACCTCACTCAACCTCAGTAGATGAGTTAGAAAGGAAGCCCCTTCTGGGAAAATGCACTCCCAGAGATGTGAGTCAGAAAGTAGAGGGTGGCACCATCTGAATTAGAAAGGGATGGGAGATCAACACTGACACTCCAATATAAACAAAGGCTCTATGCCCAGTTCTATGTTTTTATGTCACTAGGAATTTTCTTATGTATAATACATTACAATTGAAATTACAGTTTTTCTTATGTGTGTGTGTGCTTACTTATGTGGCTCCTACAACCCCTCCACCCACATACATACATATATTTCTAGATAATAAGCCTGGGAAAAGCAGGAATCTTTGCTTATTTTGTCCAGCACTTTATCCCTGAAGACTAACAGAGTGCCATGGAGCTTAATATGTAATCATTAAACAAATGCAGGATTTTTCTTGTTAGATTCTTCAGCAAATTTTATCTCTCTCTCACACACACACACACACACACACACATTCACACTCATGTATGCAGTATGATAGAGAATTTTATGATAACTTTTCCTTTTATAACATTCAGTTTAAAGTTGAATGTGGATAATTAGAATGGCACAGATATATAACATAAAAAGTAATATTATTTGGATACATTTCATTTGAATTAATTCTCCTTTGCATTGGTGATTTTATTAATTTTCTGCTAATAATTTGAGAATATATGTTGCATTGTTTGGTTTAAGATAGATTCACTAATCCATCCATTTTGTGAAGTGGATCGGTTCACTATAGATTCATTAATCCATCCCTTTAGTAACAATAAACAATAAGTTTTACAGACGTAATTATTCTATCTTAATTTGATTCATCTCTCAGAATAAAATGTCATGTTTTTACATTGTTTGACTTGCAATGTAGGGTTCAACTCAAAATTATTGTTGTTATTAGAAAATGAAAAATCAATACATAATCTAATCCCACTTACCAAGTAGATTCTTCCGTAAGTACCAAGGCCAATGGTTTTATCTAGTGAGAATATTCCAGTTGGATCCTGAAAAAAAAATAGTAAGAAAAGATGTCAATGTTCTTGAGAAAATTCCAATCTGCCTTATTTATTCATCTAAAATTTACATTTGAAGAACTTAAGTGTCATTTACCAAAAGAATAGATATGTCATAATATTTTGGATAGAGTTGAATCATTTATAAAAGAGAAACAGGGGCACAAACCTTAAATACATTTGTGATTAATTATTATAAAACTTTTAAATACATACAAGTATGTGAAGCTGAGGAAAATTCATGATGTAATTAGAAAAGTAATCAAAATAGAAATAAATTCACTTACTTGCTGTTGAAGTAATCAGTATCCATTTTTGAGTGCTAACCAGACAGGCAGAAAGTTTAACATATAGCAAAAGGATTAGATATTGGATCCAAAGTCTAGATGACTTATTAAGATTATAATAGCTCTATAATAATGTTTTATTAGTGCATGATAATTATACATAATATTGGGGTTCAATTTGACATAGTCATACTTGCATCGAATATAATTTGCTCCACTTCAGTCCCAAATTTGTCCTCCTCTTTTCTTCCCTCACTCCCTGGTGCTTTATAGTTATACATACAGGTGAAATTTACTGTGGTGTATTCATATATATACATAGCAAAATCTTGTCAATTTCATTTCACAGTTCCTCACTTTTTCCGTCCTTCCTCCCTTCCTACTCCACTGAGATTTCTATTTTCATGGAATCCCTCCCTTGCCTCCTTATTTTGCTCTAGCTTCTGTACATGACAGAAAATATTCTACCCTTGAATTCCTGGATATTGCTTATTTCACATAGCATGATGCTATACAGTTTTATGCATTTACTGGCACATGCCATAATTTCATATTTATTTATAGCTGAGTGAAATACCACTGTGTGTGTGTGTGTGTGTGTGTGTGTGTGTGCACGCGCGCGTATGCATGTGTGCGCGGGCGCATGCATGTGTGATATATTTAACATCTTATTTATCCATTTATCTGTTGACAGGTACGTGGGCTGGTTCTATAACTTGGCTATCATGAATTATGATGCCCTAAACATTGATTTGCCTGTATCACCATAGCATGCTGATTTTAGATCTTTTGGATATTTATTAAGGAGTGGTATGGCTGAGTCATATGGTGGTTCTTTTCCTCGTCTTTTGAGGAAACTCCATATTGCTTTCCAAAGTGTTTGTACTAATCTGCAGTCCTACCAACAATGTATGAGTGTCCATTTCTCCCCACATCCTTACCAGCATTTATTATTATTTTTATTCTCAATGATTGCCATTTTAATTTGAATGAGTTGAAATCTCAATGAGGTTGATTTACATTCTCTACAATAACTCATTAATAAGAAATAAATTTATTTATGAATAACAAGACCATGGCATTAAAAGAACAGCATCTAGGAAAACTAGATATTATTTGTTTTATTTTTAAATAGTAATATTTACATCAGCTGAATGCCTTTTTATAACACAAGTTGATAGTTTTGAGACTCAAGTTTAAATATAGCATCATAGGAAACAAAATATATACATGGACAGAATCTTAAGGCTTCCATATTCATCTTAAAGCATTATTTCTTTACTTTTAAATATGGGTGTTCTTTTCTTATTTTCCACAAAACAATGCTTTTGAAATTTTTACTTTATGAATTCTCAGACTATTTTTATAATACTTAAATGAGACATTAGTATATGCCAACTTATACAAAAAATAATGTACTTATTATACATAGAAACATGTACATAGAAACTTTGACAAGTTCTTGAAAATTCTCATTACGTATAGAAAATAAATATTTAATCCGGTAAGAAAACATTTTTATCACTATGACAAGCAAATTAAACAGAAAAACTATTGAATATATGCAACATATACAAATTAAATCATAGACTTCTTAATATTGGCATGATGTTTGTGTCATCCAGCAAAACTGTCATAGGAAAATGACACAGCTCTGAAATTGCGTCAGTCAACAAATATTCAACTAGGTGGAGAGTCAGGAGATTTAAGTTTTAACCCCAGCTCTGCCATTAATTAACTATATGACCCTGGGTGAGTTATTTACTCTCTCTGGAATTCAGTTTCCATACATATAATATGAAGATGTTGTGTTAGGTGATTTCCAAGCTCTAAAATTTCTACCATTCTAAAATCCAGATGTTTCCACTGGATTAATATGATCATTGTTAAAGCAGCAGCCTACTTTCTCAAAATCATCCTCAAAATTAATATAACAATAGAGTTATGAGTATAAGCAAATAGTTCAGGAAGTATATTCCCAATGAAAAGATGACATTATTCATGAATTGAGAGGTAAAAATAGATTGTTATAATGCCCTTGATATTAAGCTTATCACTTTTGTTATAATTCATTGCAAGACTTATGGGGAAAAGTCAGGCAATAAAGAAATCACTAAATGACAAGCTTAGAGACTTTATCACTTTAGCATGTTTTCTTGAAGAATATTATTAAAAGATGTATTTTAGACATTAGTAGTTTTGGAGAAACAGCTGCTGGTCACTTTCAGAAAATTCGTACATGTTAACTGATTCATATTGGTAAACCATTCTTTGTTATAGTTAAGGCTTCCCTTTAGCTGAAAAAGATGCCATTTGTTAGAGAATTGTGGTATTGTGTACACAACTTTTTTTCTGAATCTCTGAGCATAGTTAATTTTTTAATCCTGTTTCTAGCCTTCAATAACATGTGCTCCTTAAACTTAGATTTGTACTTGGTGGTAATTGCTTTAAAGAGAATCCAAGGAAGTGTACTATAATAATAAAATGTCTATGGACTTATAGAGGCTTTATTTTCTCCCTATCTGTGTTGTCAGGAAACTGTCTCCTACCCACAAATAACCAAACCATCTTTATTATATTCTTGCTCACATTTAATAAAATGTTTTTTTTTATTAAATATCCTGTTTTTTTAAAGAAGCTTAACTTAGTACCTATATATTCAAAGACTATATTGTTTTCATTCGTTTTATTTTAATTTCCTGTCTCAAAGGTACTATCTTTCAAGAATAAATGGTTGTCAAATTGGAAAAAAAAGAGGGAAGAACTGCGCCAATTATTAAGTTAATACTACTCAATTTCTTATACTTTCCACTTTGTCAGAGCCAGTTTATTCTGGGCTCCCAAGGAAGGAAGAATTTAAAAGGAACTCTCTTTTTGATCACTGTGACATTATGAGGTCTACATCACAGGCATCTTCATATTACTCAAACCTTTCCTCTGTTCTGCCACACTGAGATAAGAATACCAGAATAGGAAAGATATATCTATTTATGACTTCTATATCAATTTGTAGATTATTTGGGGTTTCAGTAGACTTTGTGTTCCATTTGGGTAAACAAAATAATAAAGGAGAAATTCCAATTCGTAAAGCTTTTCAGTAAGGAAAATTACTAAAAATCATAGTTTTAAAATATTTTGGGACTATAACATTTTTAGATAAATATTTTCATGATATTTTTCCTACCTGTCTAAATTATCTTCTACAATTTAAAAGACCTAGTCTAACTATTACCTGAAATTCAAAATTCTGGAAAATTCTGTCTGTCTTCTGAATTCAAGGGGAGAGGAAAAGGATTGAGCACCTTGATGATTAATTTAAAAAGGGTGGGGGTAACAGGAAGAAAAAGGACCACTAGAAGGCAGTGTTTACTGGTCAAGGGAGATACCATCAAAGCAGTATGACCCACAAAACCAAATATGGCAGAGACTTAAGGAGAAATAGAAATTTTAAAAATGGTCACCAAAATAAGTAAAAGCATTTTAAATTTAGGATAGAAAAGAAGTATGAGGGAAAGTGTTCCAGTAGTCAAGAAGCAAAAGGAAGGAAAGAGATTGTGCAGTACCTAGAATGAGATAGCAGAGACTTTTTTGTTTTAAAAATTAGGAAGAGTGATTTTATGAAAAGAGTTTAAGATGAAACCTAAAAATGATGGCAATGATAGGAAACATGTTAGAGTGACATTCAGGCATAATTCAAGGAATTTATTTCACAATTCAAGTGGAATATTTAGAACGGAAAAATCTCTTCTTATAGATCAGTGCTTCTCAAACTGTGGATTGCATAGGCTCCCTTTCCATAAGAATAATATGGATAATTCTGCTAAAAATACAGATTATTTGGGCCTAATATTGAATTTTGAAATAAGAATTTCCTAGGATGGATCCCCAAGATCCCCAGATAATTCTTGCATACTGTTTTTGTGTATCAACATATGAAAAGCACATCTCTAGAAACTGGAAAAAAAAGACAGAAAATAGATTGAAGTACAATGTCAAACTAAGGTGATGCTCTATGTGTAATGGAAGATACACTGAATATTTTAATCCTTGTGGACTTGAAAGTAAAACTGCTTCCAAACAGGAGCTAAAGGACTTTGTAAAGTGGGAATTTTCTCATTACTGAATGTGGAAAACAGGTTTGATCTGGGTGGCAGGGAATGGGAGAGTTAGCAGTTATATTTAAATATAAACCTAATGTAATTCAAATATAGTTTTGGATCATGTACTATTTCAGATCACCTCTGCCACTATGGTCCTCAAGGCCTGTCTAATCCTGACCCCAATATAGATTAGGACTACACATGGCAGTGTCAAATACCAAGGCCACAGCCCTGAGGAATGTCATTACCATACTGGGCACAGAAGGCAGAGGGGACAATCATAGTGAAAGACATGCCAGATTTGGAGATGAAGAAATAGTTTCCAGTCCCAAGTATTGAGTGACACAGGCATACTAAGGAGGAAAAATACATACACACACACACACACACACACACACACACACACACACCGGGTATTGCTGATGGGAAAGGTGAAAAAATACACACACACTCACATAAAGAAATGTATAAAGCCAAAAGGCTTTGCAATAATACCCTTTTCAAAAAGGAACCACAAACTGCAAACTTCTGCACGTTCTATTTTTTCTAGCTATAAGAAACATTTGTTCAATAGGAGATCAGGGACAATTACAGCAACCCATCAATTACACAAGTATGATAGAATTGACCTATTATTCACTGATATTAGTATTAACTCTCTTATGACTCGAGGGTATTATACAAAAAAGTTTTATAATTATATAACATTAAAACTCTTAATTGTAAATATTGTGTAATTTTCTTTCCCTTTCCTGCTTACCCATCTTTCACTTCTGCTTCATGTTTGAATTTGCAAATATTATCTATCCAATAAAAATACCAGAAACTTTCCACAAACCACTTTCTTTAAAATCTCAGTTCACACAGCAAGCCTGTTCTCTCTCAAGGTTTTTTTTTTTCCTTGTGGTCATTTATCTGGCCAGCACTGCAGAGCATATAATGTATGAACCTTAAACTAGACCAATATTTAATTATATTTCTGTATGCTGCAAGATAATTTTTGATCAATTTGACAGTCCAAGATTTGAATCTCCCCTCATTATCTGGCAGTTGCCAAACTGTTTTACTTGGTATTGACAGTGCTAATGGTCTGATCATCACATTTGTCCTATTGAGGATAATTATTTCGAGGGATACCACCATATGCAGGTTTCTTTCCTTGCTTTACAATCTCTCCTTTGCATCAATGTGCAAATTGCAATTTTTCACAGGAATGATTTAGATAACTTTTCTTCTCTTCATTTATTTATACTTCTTTAAAGACTCTGGAAATAAGTCAAATGTAAAAAAAAAAAAAATTCAAAATCATTGGTATATACCTTGGTCACCAAAGCAACAATAACTTCCACATAACTAAAAATTTGACACAAAGGAAATTCTGAAGGGTGTGTTGTTCTTACACTATATATCTTAGGGTTTGGATATGGGTGTTTGGGGAGGGAAAATATCACGCATAATTTCCTCAGAGAATGGGCAAAATGGCTCCTTGTAAAATTTATAAATTTAAGAATTTTCAGGAGCTGAGGACTTTTTGAGATTTTCATGAGATTTATGAGGCCAACCATTGGCGCCCTAAGGTTTTGCGTCTAGTACTCCCTACATTACAAATTAACCTCAGCTTGATCCCCTCCCCACATGTGGTCTTCCCTACTTAACCTTCAGAAAAGTCATACTCCACCAACATAAAGATTGCAGCCTTTCTGCATATCTTCTGGACTTTCACAAATTATTATGTCCCAGGCCATGACCATTTATTTATGTTCCCCCCATTTATTTTGTGGCAATAACATTTTCACTTCTTTTACTCATTTGGATGTGGAATTCCCTACCTGATCATTTCTAGGAGTCCTTTCCCATTCCTCTCTTTAGTCATTTTTAGAAAGGAGTTTTTTCAGTTTGCCCATGTGTGGTTTTACATATCTGCCCTAATTTCATTGTCTTTTTCTCTCTCTTCTCCCACCATATACAGAGAATTTTGGAGAAGTGTGACATTTCATTGTGATTGAATCTTTATCTGAATATAAAAATTCTATTCAGAAAGAAAGCCACCAGTTGAGGCCTCCATATTCCAGAAATATTATGTATACATTGTAGAGAAGGAATTTCAGGTGCATGTGGGGTAGAAAAGTTACTTTTAAAAAGTTCTATGGTCTTATTTTATGAAGGTGCAACAATAATTGCAATTCTAATATTTGTAATTCTAAATGTGTGTATTGAGGTTTGTTTTTTCAATGACTGTGAACAATTTGCTAAATGTTACTCCTGTACATTGCCTCCCTCCACAGACACAACATTGTTGTGTAAAGTTATATGGCGAGGTTTAGAGAAAGCCACATTTTTTGTGGGGGTCAGGTATCTGTCATTATCATGAACACAATGTTTAAAGGCCAAATATAAATAAAATTAAGGCAAAGCGACTTTGAATAGTCTTATAACCTCAAGGTTAATATTTAGCTTTTCCCAAAGCAAGCAGGCCACTGCCCTGAACTACAGATGCCTGGGGATCATTCCAGCACGGTGCCTGCTTATTTCCCTTTCTGAGAGTCCAGGGGCCCTTTGCATTCAAGAGAGGGTGCAAGTGAAATGCCAATCTAAAAAGGGAACTTGAAAAACGGATTTGGGTGGGATCCAATATCAGCCAGAAACCAGATGCCAATGAAATAAACGACGCTGCTAAAATAATAAGTCTGCTAATAACGATGGCAATAATAGCTCACCAATCAATTACAAGTGTGGAGAAAACTGGGCATTGGGCAACAGGACAACCAGCATATGAAATCCACGAGAAAAAGCTAAATCTGGATAGCTAGGAAACATAAACATAATACATTTTTTTTTTTAAATGGGGATGTGCAGAATTAACTTCTTTCCCAAGCGGCGTCGAGTTCTTTTCGGTCCTGCAACACTAAATTGGGAACATTGTCCTGGCGAGAATAAAGTTTTAGAAATTTCTATTAGAAAGTGAGAAAAGTTAAACTCCAATGCGTAATTTTCAAACCCGTTGTCACCTAAAAGTAAAGGTCACTCGACGAACAGGCATCTCCTCTGGCAAAAGAAGAAAAAGACGGGTAGCCTGTTAGGAGGAAGGAGTACTCTTAGGAAGTCAAGGGACTTCGCACTTTTTGGCCTTTCTTTGAGCTCCTCTGGGATAGGTACCCAAGTGCCGCTAGACAAAGCAGGGTGCCTTTTGAAAATGTACCACTGTTTAGGGACCACTGCCACCCCTTCACCCCACCGCCGCCCCTTCCCTTTGCCTTTTGGTGGAGTTTGATGCAGTCCTAGGTACTTGGGGGTGTCTATTCCTCCTGCCAGTTTCCCAGGTCCCCTCCCGCGCCTGCTGTCCCGTCGAAGTCCTGGCCAACTCCTTTTCTGGAGACTCTACTCTCTCCCTTGTCCTCAGAACTTGAAGAAATAGAGTACTTAGAGGGTGACAGGCGTCCTTCACTTACCGGCAAGTGGCCCAGATCTGTGACCTCCTTGTCCCTCCAGCCCCCAGGTCCCGCCATGGCTTCGAGAGGAGCAGGAGCAGGCGACTGACTTGGGAGCGCACCGGGTGTCAGTGGAAACTGACAAGAAGTTGAAGGGAAGGGAGAGGAAAGGGGAGGGCGGGAGAAAGGAGTGGGGATTGGGGTTTGTGGAGTGGGAGATAGAGGAGTGGAAAGTGGAGGGAAAAGAGCTGGGAGTGGAGGGAAGCTGGAGTTTGAGAGGCGGGAAAGCAAGTTTGGTTAAGGCAAGAGGAGAGTTTGAGAGCGTCGGTACTGGAGAAGAAGCTAGAGGGGTGCTCCGCCGCAAGAGCGCAGTGTCTGCCCCAGCAGGGTGCGCCTCTTTCAGGGTGAGGAGGGGGGCGGTGCAAGGAGAGGGGCCCGGGAGCAGCTCGAAGGGGATTGGTGCAGCGTCACGTCGCCAGGTGGGCAGCCGCGCAGCGGGGAGGCAGGCTAGGGGGGCCACTAGCCAAGGGAGGTGCTGAAGGACTATAACGGTTTGCTAGCTGGCCTTTCTCGGCCTTCACCCCGCCCCCGCCCTCTCGCCCCCTCCCAGGTCCACTGCTGTGCCCGCCGCTCCCGCCCCCGCTGGAGAGCGTTCCACAGGAAACTTTTTCTAGGCAGCTGCCAGCCCCGGAAAACCGGTCCCGCTCCGCGCCGCTCCCAGTCTGGGCCCCACTGCTCTGCCACAGTCCAAACAGCCCGCACCCTCATCTCCCCAAGAAACACTTGTGACTTTTCTAGTTGTCTATTTTCTCTTTCTGCTCCTTTGATTTTATTGATCCATTTATTGCAAAACCCCATCAAGTTAAAGAAGGAAATGACTTGCTACCGGATTAGGGATAAAACCTAGTCAAGCCCTTGTTTGAGCGGCCCAGTGGAGCCCTAGGGCTGCCACAGCTCGGCCTTCGAAGCCACTAGCAGAGGGCTGCACAGAATGGACAGAGACACTAGAAACTCTCCTCGAGACGGGCCACATCTCCTCTGGACCAGGGGCTAGTTGGTACTAGGCCAGTGCCGATTACTCCAAACAGCACCTGTTCACAGGTGCTTGGGGTAAAGAGACTGATGGTCTCTGCAGCCCGGGCCGCCCAGGGTCCTAAATTTACAGACGCAGCGTTCTCATTTCGCGGAGAAAGTTCCTGCCTGCTTCCTAGTTTCCAGCGTTGGGGCCGGGTTTCATTCATTCGCACATTCAGTGCAAAACGTTTCCCGGCGCTCACGCTCTTCTCCTCCGCTCCCCGCCCACCCCGCCAAACCTCAGGTAGGGCTAACCGAAGGTTTAAAAGAATCGAACAAACACAATTTAGCCTTAAGTACGGCGCCCCTTGAAGCATTTTGGTCAAGGGTTTCAGTGCGTAAAACAAACCACATTCTAAGCTCTTGCGCTGCAAAGAGCACTTTAGAAAATATCCCGAAGTCGCTTACTTTTCCTGGAGCTCACAGACTGCTTCGCACTTACCCTAATGCCTGGTCGGAACGCGACATTAGGGGTTTATTTCCTGTTTCTTTTTAAATTAATTTTTTAACCTCCTCTAAGAAGATTTATACGAATAATTCTTGCCACTGATCTCGCGCTCACAGTTTCTGACCCACTCTTCTAACTTCTGTAATTATTAACTTTAAGTATTTGTGGATTTTATTTATTTTTTTTTTCGTGTCTATTTCAATGCCTGAGTTTGACCTCTGTACATTCCTTAACCTCGGAACCTCCGTGAGCTGTGTAATGGCCACAGCCTGCCTGAGGAACCGGGTCTCGCTAAAGAAAATTCTCTGTTAACGGGTGCGGAGAAAGCCAACCACCACGTCCCCCCAAAAACAAACCTAGGTGTCCTGGATCGAATTTTCTCGTTAATTCAAAAGTGATATTTACCATTATAGAAATTATATTTTCCAAGAATTCATATCTTGATAACCCCACCACACACCACACAAATCTTGCCCTTTAAAACCGTTTAAAATTTTTTTGCTGATCAGTAAAGTTCTTATGGATATGCTTTAATGTTAGTATGGAAATTAACACTTCATAACTAGAAATGGGCAGGTGAGCCAGTAAATAGGAAGTTACACTTTTATATACATATCTTGTTTTTAGAAATAAAGTCACCAAATCAAGATATGAATTTAAAGGAACTCTAATCTTCACTAAAGAAAAGAAGCATTCATAAATTCCCATTTTAAACAATGTGGTTTGTTGAATGTAAGATGTGGGGAAATGCTCCGTGGTCCCAGATGGCAGACTCTTTTAGCCTGTCTAAGGGGGACAAGTCCAGACCAGGCTAAAGATTCCAGGATAGATCATTAGACTTTCTAGTTGCAAGCCTCAGTGGGAGGTTAGTGGCTTCATGGCTCCATAGGGATTAGTCACATTACCAGGAGAGATCCCCCTGGGTGGGGGGAAGGGAAGCTAGTTGTTTGACCAGAACGTGACAGAGAACATACATTTTTTAAAGTTATTATTTTCAGGAAAAAAAGGAGGCATGGAAGAACATGGAAATTTTGCCTTTTAAACCGGCATTATAGGGATTTTTGTGGCTGACTTGGGAAAGGTCATCTGGGATAGCAGACCATAAGGCAAATAGATGGCCCCTAAGCATGAGGCTCAGCTTTAAGCACAACCCTGAAATAGGGCACTTTTTTTTTTACAACTTAGAACTTCTCTCCCCCTCACCCCACCACCATCACCTCCCCTCCCCACTTCTGACATGATCTTTTTTTTTTTTTTAATTTCCTGACATCAAACTCCACAAAAATAATCCTAGTCTGTACAGAGTCCAGGAACTTGTCAGATTGTGTTTTAACCAGAAATTATCTCTCTGCCAGCACTATATATCCCATATTTTTCTATCCCTTTCTCTTCCACTGAATTCTTTTATCTTACAGCCCTGGACTCTTTGTAACTTTTGATTGTTGCTATTTTAATAGCTATAGTTTATTGAATTCTACTGTATTTTCCAGACTAAGTGCTTTGCATATATTATCTCATTTAATTTCTTGAAAAATTCCAGGTTATTAATTTTTATCCTTGTTGCATAGGCAAACAAGTAAAGGCTCAGAGAGATGGAGTAGTTTGCCTAAAGCTTCACAGCTAGTAATTAGAGGATTCTGGCTTCCAACTCAGGCAGTCTGACTCCAGAGCCCACTTGTCAATGAGTGTTGAAGGACCGGTACATATTTTGAGACTGTGTGAAGAGAAGCCAAATTCAGAAAAGCCTCAGGGTAAGAGAGATCAGATGACAATAGTTAGGCCCCTGAGCTATCCAGTTCCCCCCTGCCCCCTTTCAGCCCTCAAGTCCTCCTAACAGAAATAACATGGACTTTATAAAAAGCAGTGGAACCTAGTCATTGCCTAAGAGTAGCCAATGACTGCCTAGCAGAGATCACCAAATGGATCACCTCACAGGAGAAAAATCATGGATTTCAAGCTTAAGAAACTTCCAGAACAAAGAGCCCTAGCCCTTTCAATGCTTAAAAAAAATTAAAATCCATTCCTATTCCTTCCAGAGAGATTTTCTGACTGGGAACAAACCTTGAGGATTTGAAGGAGGCTGTGTTTGTGAGCAATTGTGCTTAGCACACCTGAGATACTAAATGGCAAGGTTACAGCCAGTTAGTTCAGTTGGTAGGAGTACTGTAAACATGGTGTCAAGGGCATGGATTTGATTCTCCAGGGGGCCAGTGTGCATCATTCTACTCTTTGGTCCTTGATAGCACCTACCTTCTTGCCTCTCAGTGTGCCTTTTATTGAAAAACAACTTCGAAATTAGTACTTGCATCTTTATATACAAAGAACTATGTATTCATCATTTCTTACAAGTGGCTTATCACCAGAGTGTGGAGAAATTATACTACAAAGACGTGTGTGTGTGTGTGTGTGTGTGTGTGTGTGTGTACCATGACAAATATAGATTCAAAAGGTTCCTGGTTGTTTTTTGTTTTTCTTTTCTTCTTTTTTCCCCGCTTACACATGTAAGATTGGTAATATATGTGAATAGATAATGTATTCAAAGATTGAATCCCACAGAATGCTTTATCAAAATTTTCAAGTATAATAGTCTCCCCCTTATTTCCAGGGAATATATTCCAAGATCCCCAGCGGTTGCCTGATAGCAAGTATAAGTATAGTGTTTATGTATGTGTATATGTGTATACACACACACACACACACACACACACACACACACATATGCTATATGCCTATGATGGTGTTAGTTGATAAATTAGGTGTGGTAAGAGTAACAAGAATAACTAATAACAAAAAAGATCAATAGAATAATTTTAACAATATACTGCATTGGAAATTATTTAAAACTTATGAATTATTTATTTCTTGAAATTTCCATTTAATATTTTCAGATCATGGTTCACTGTGGGTAACTGAAACTGTGGAAGCAAATCTATGGATCAAGAGAGACTACTATACACAAAAAGTTCTGTCACTTATTGAATTTCCTCTTCTCTGAGACCTCACATGTGAAAATGAATCAATGTCTTACAAACTTCAGTTGCTACTAATTTGCTGCCTACAACACTGAGTCCTGGGTGGGAAT
The DNA here is from genome assembly GCF_048772815.1 of Callospermophilus lateralis. Lineage (NCBI taxonomy): Eukaryota > Metazoa > Chordata > Mammalia > Rodentia > Sciuridae > Callospermophilus > Callospermophilus lateralis. Next base: position 84,662,784 of record NC_135325.1, on the reverse strand, counting down.
AGTGAAATAAGATTATATAGTAATCTTCCTGAAAAGAGTATTCACATATCTGTGATTCCAAACACATCAGGTTCAATATCTGCTAACATACTTGTAAGTGGTCGTGGAAACCTATCTGAGAGAGGCCCAAAAAGTCCTAGTAGCCGCAGGAACCTTCTTTGGGAACCACTTGGCTAAAGGCCCTTCTTGACATTTTCTTTCTTATGGAGATACTTCTGCAACTGTAGGATTTCTACTATAGTTCCTAACACTCTTGCTACCACTGCTTTTTGATATTTCCTATGTGCCACTCCTCTACCTAATGTTTCTCAGGCTAAAGGTCATGAAATGTGCCTTCTGACCATAGTTTGCAAAGCTTCTGTTGCTTGTCATGGAATGCTCTTAAGCTCGGCATGATTCGAGCTATGCTTGTTTCTAAAATGAGACCCTGGAAATCTGATCCTAGAAGAACACAGGTCTCATAGCTATTGAAAACTGGAATGCCACTCTAAAAAAGGCAATTGTTTTATAAAGAGAACTAAAAAAGGGAAATTAAACAAAAAGTCAGATAGATTTCTGAAGTTGGTTATGAAGCTTCCTTTTTTCCTTAGTGTTTTCTCCCTTAGGAGGCCATAATATTTTGTTCTTGAATTTCCAGCCCTGCAGCTTTAGGATATCCATCCATCCACCCTCGCCTGACACAGATGTACATAGGAACATATTTACTGTGACAGTAATGAATCTTAAGTTTCAGTTTCTCTCACTTGCATTTCTAAGGCCATGGGAATGGCCCTAGTAGTTCTGTATAGATGATTTTACATTCCTTTTTTTAAAGTGGGCTTCCTAAATTATAAAAGCTTCAAACTCAAAAAACTTGGATTTAGCCCTGAATATACAACATAAAAAGAACACAGTAAAATTGAAAAATGTGTGTGTGTCTGCATGTATGTCTATGTGTGAAATTTCCATAATATCCCTGAAGCTTGAAAAACTAACAGTTGCAACTATAAATGCAAAACTAGAGAGTATTTATTACTAAAAGAAAAAAAAATGTCCATAGGAAGAATGTAGGATTAGCACTGAACTTAAATTATTTGTCTATGTAAAAAGGGAGTACATCACATGAGCAGGATGAATATCCTATTGACTGAGGATAAAAAAGAAGAAACAGATGTAATTTTTAATGAGTATATGCCACAAAATTTCTAAATCCAGATCATAACACTTTGGAGGAGACAATAATAATGATAACATTTTAATAATTTAAATTATTAGATTAGAAATTTTTATACAATCAATATGTGCTTATTGTTACAAGTAAAAATCAGTCAAAAGTGAATGTTGCCAAAGGTAATAATCTCTAAGTTCTCCATTCAATCATACATAACCACCACCACTCATTCTCAAAATAATCAATGTTAAAAATTTGATGTATATCTTTATACAATTCTCCATGGCCACAACTTTTATGTAAACACACAGATGATGAATTCTCGTTGCTTGTTCTTTCATTCTGTTTTCATTTTTAAAACAAAAATTAGACTACACCATTGATATCTCAACTTAAAATATATATCAACAGTATCTTTCCAAGTGAAATATATAAATCTAACTAATTCTGAAATTATTCACTTGAATTTTGTTTTTCTAAGAGAAGAAGTAAAACATGAAAAGTTAATAGATTTCCATGCTGACAATTTCATTTATTAGATTATAAAGGAAATAGTGAGAAAAGTTGCCTCTCTGGATTTAATTCTGAGCAATAAGGAAAAGATAGTTACCTGGAAATTATAAGATAAACCATACTATTTTGGACATTTAAATAGAAAAATAAGTGAATTTGGGGCATAGTCAAATACAATAGAATTCATTGTCAAATACAATAGAAATAAGGTGCTTTTTAAAAACATATTCATTCATGTATATGTATATAGCAGTGTGCCATCCATCTCACATTCACTAGAAACTCTTTAATGGAAGAAAATGTAGTCCAAGAATGTTAGAAAGACCAAATCAGTGAAAATCTGTATTGAGTGTGTGTGTGTGTGTGTGTGTGTGTGTGTATAAATTTACCACAGATAAATAATATTACCTGGCCTAATGATATAAAGAATGTCACATTCGTTAAAAATACCTAATGCTTGGAAAAATTAACTAAAATTCTTCTGAATCTATGTTTACATGCATGTTTTGTACAAAACAGAACAATGAATAAGAATCACACTCCTTGAATAAATATATGGTACAGTGGCCATTGATCATATAGATTAGATGAAGTTGCTTAATTTCTATTGTATTTCCTTGTCATCATTGAGGATAATATTTCTAATTATAAAGTGTCAACCAAACATCATTAGAAAGAATTGAGTCTCAACATTTGAGAGAATATATATTCAGCTAAATTTTATTGTGAGGCACTACTCAAAGTTTGAACAGGAAAGAAAATTCATAGGTAATACACAGCTTTTATGCTTAGGGAAATATCTAGGCTCAGAAAAATGACAGATTTAAAATTCAACTACAATAACAAAATTTTTAAAATCTGAAAATGTCATTATTTTGGTAGTGTCTGAAGCACAGTAGAAGGACCAAAAGTTTGGAAACAGGCAAAAATCCCAATTTTAAAAACAGGACAAAAGATTCTATAAAGTACATATGAGTACCTTTTATATTGATTATAGGGTAAATCCTCATAGAGTATTATGAAGATGGCTCCTAAAAGATGTTTCCCAGGAATAAGCAGAGACTTACTAATAATGAGCCATGACAAATTGGTTTATTTCCTGTTTTTAATGATGCAATAGCAAACCTTCAATGTAATTCCCAATGAACTAGGCATCCTAGTTCACCTTATGTGGTTGTCTCCCACACTGAATCAGGCTTTGCTCTACAAGATCAATAGAACACAGAAGAAATGACCTTATATAGTTTATAAGTTTAGGTCATTAAAGGCCCTGAAACATCTAGCTAGGTCTTTTAGATTGTTTGACATGTGGAAAGTCATTTGCCAGATTTTGAGGACTTGGAAGTAGCCCTGTAGCGAGCCTTACATACAGAAGAACTGAGGCCATGGCTAACTTTCCAACCATGTTAGTGAACCACATTGGAAGTGAACTTCCAATCCTCTTTGTGGCCTTAGGATGATAACTGACCCAGCAAGCATCTTATTAACTTCATGACAGATCTTGAGTTAAGCCATTCCAAAATTTATGACCTACAGAAAACATGAGAGATTAAAAATATGTTATTGTTTTAGTTACCAAATTGGAGAATGACAGATTATAAATTGATAAATAAATAATTAAGTGTTTGGTCACCAAGCAGCTCAGGGTACTACTATAATCAACGTATGTTTATTTTGACAAAGAATTTTACTATATCCTGTTGGATAAAATAGAAAAATGTGGACTGAATAAAGCAAAATAGGCACATTTATGACTGATTAAAAATAGTTAACTAATGAATCAATGGCAAAATGAAGAGAAGTTGCAGTATTGATACCAGATTATTCAAGGAATAATCAAATGTATATTCTAGAGTAGTACTGCCAAATGGAAATTTCTGTAATATTGAAAATGTTCTATGTCTATATTATATGACAGTCACTAGAAACATGTGGCCAAGTGCTTGAAATATGACCACTTCAGGACTGAAATTTAACTTTATTTAGTATTTTAAGATAAATTTGAACTGATACACACAAATATGGATAATGGCTAATACAACCGTCTAAAATCTAGGAAATAAGATTTGTTAAACTTGAGTGAAAAGAAATAGAAAACTAAGGACAGACACTCTAAAATGAACATGGTTCAGATTTTTTATCCTTGGCTCAGTGTTCAATTTATTAATCAATATTTTAGGTGACAACATAAAAGACATTAATATAACTTTTGTTGATGAACTCAAACTTGGAAGAATTAGTAATTTATAGTTTGATGGTATTTTCTGACCAGGTTCATAGAAAGAAGGGAGTAGAGCTAGGGAAGTGATGTGGCTGATACATGAGGTAGTCCTTAGGGTTAGTTCAAAGGAAAGGGTCCCAAGGCCAGAAGAGGATAGAGGAGACAAGCCATAAATTGGGCCTAGGTTTGGGAGGCAGTGAAGCAGAAAAGCTGAGAAGATAAAACTAGAGATGAGACTGGAGCTGACAGGAAGCTAGAATGATGAATGAGCAGGGGGTTAGGAAAGGGAGGCAGGGGGCAAATTGAAATGGAACAAGGATAAGCACAGAGGAAGGCCATGCTGGATTTTGGCTGCCTTATTTCTCCTGTTGTTTTTGCTTATGGCTTTTTGCATTCCCTCTGGGCTTGAGCTGGAGAAGTAAAGCCTACAGGTACATTCTGGAGAGATTCACACTATGCAAGAGCCTGGAATCATTGACCTAAACCAACCAGATGACATTTTACAGAGATAAATGTGAAACTCTGTAGCTGAGTTTGGAAAACAAACAATCAAGTCCATAAACATGGGATGTGAGAAAACTAATGTAAACAGTTAATGTTAATCCAGTGTTGCAGTGATACCAGAGAGACCAATTAAACACCCCAATCAAGGGCAATTGTCTGAATTGCACCCTATACCAAGTAAAGACATCTGAGGAGGTGTGACTATTTCAGAGTATTGCATTTTTAAAAAATGCAACTGTCTCCAAAGTAGGGAAATAATTTTGAAAAAATGACATATTTGGATGGGTTGAAGGTCTGGTGGCATATAGCATTTTGTACAGAAGGCTTAGGGAGATGAGAAGCTATCTTCAGACAATATTTGTAGGGTGTTATAAGGAAAAAAAATCAATAAGTTATAAAAATGTAAAATTCAGAAAATTAAATGAAGAACATTTTATCAATTATCACTCTAAAGAATTAACTGCTTTCTAGAGGAAATATTTCTCTATAACTGGAAACATTTCAAGCAGAGACTAGATGATCACTGGCCCCAGATTTGTATTAAAAATCTTGTGGATTTGAAGATAGATTTAATTAAAGCAACTCTGTTTTTCCAGTTCAAAGAAAATAATCAACTACTATTCTTTTTCTGAATATATTGTGGTCTCTCAATACTTAGCCAGAAGATATTGCTATTCTCTTTCTAGTGTAGGGGCATGTACTAGCCCTAAGTCACACCCACAAAACCACATTTTATATAAGGTCACAGAACAAATGCTACCCTCCCTTAGAATGCAAAGGCATAACTAACTATTTTTATATGTGGAGCAAGCAGCAAGCAATGCAAACATCGCCACCACTCCTTCCCTCTCTCCTTAACCTCCTCCCACCCCTAGGCACTACCAATGCTAAGTGCACTCATCACATTCTGCAAATATCTACTTCCATCTTCTCCTTTTTTCTCTTTGTAGTATTGGAATATTGAAGAGGGTCTTCAAGGTCAGGTATTGCGTGTGTGAGGGAGGTGGCTAGTGCTTCATCTCTGGAAATGTGTCTGAGTGGTTATACGACTCACCAAACCATAAGTTATGGGACATATCCAATCAATTATTTGTCTAGAGTGCTTCCAAGGGGAATCCGTGGGAAAGGATGGTGCTTGACCCACATGATACACATTCTCCTCCATGGAGAATGGTGGAATCACAGTGGTGGTGGTATTCTTTAAGATTTTTTTCCTTTTATGTACATTTTACCTGTATTATTTAGATTTTTGTCTTTGTGACCAAAAAACCTGACCAGAACAACTTACAGGAGGAAAAGTTTATTTTGAGCTCAATTTCATAGTTTCAGTCCATGTTCAGTTGACTTCATCACTCTGGACTCAAGATGAGGAGGAACATCATGACAGAAAGGCAGGGTGGAGGAAAGTTGCTCACATCATGGTAGCCAGGAAGCAGAGAAAGGTGGTGAGGGGAAGCCAGGGGGACAAGGGAGTGTCCCCTGAGACCTACTTCTTGCAATCACATCCATCTGCCTACAGTTACACCCAGTCTTCCATTCAATTTATTAATCCATCCAATGGATTAATATACTGATTAGGTTATAGCACACATAATGGAATCATTTCACCTCCTACATTAACAGATGAGATTTTGGAAGACACTGTCATATTAAAACCATAACATTAGCAGTTTGGGATTTTTATCTTTCCATACCTTTATGTTTACTCAGAAAAATATATGCAAACATAATCTTATATTTCCTTGATTTTTTTTCAAATATAAGAGGATAGGATCATACTAATTTGTTATTCAGTAACTTACCTTATTTCACTTAATATGATATAAATATAAAAACATATAGGTATAATTTATTGTATTAAAACCTGTAAGAAATTATTGATAGGATTCATCACATAAAACACCAAAACTTGCCCAGCATGGTGGTACACTCCTGTAATTCCAGTGGCTCAGGGGGCTAACACAGGAGGATTGCAAGTTCAAAGCCAGTCTCAGCAAAAGTGAAGTGCTAAGCAACTCAGTGAAACCCCGTCTCTAAATAAAATACAAAATAGGGCTGGGGATGTGGTTTAGTGGTCAAATGTCCCCAAGTTCAATCCCCAGTACCCCTGTCCCCTGAAAAAAAAACAATGGACCTGAAAAAATGTTTATAATGCCAATGATCAACAAATGGTTACTGCCATTAACAGACAAGAACACATATAAATTGCCAGAGAAAGGATACTATCAAATAGAGAAATGGGCAAAAACTACAAATAGGCAATTCACAGAAAAAGATATATAAATAGACAATATGTGAGAAGTAACTCATTCAATGTCATTAGCTTTTAGGGAAAAGCAAACACAAAGAAAAAGCTAATTTCATTAAAAATTACAAAAGTGGTTATTATGGTTTTGATGTCAGGTGTCCCCCAAAAGTTTATGTATGAGACAATGCAAGAAGGGAAATGATTGGGTTGTAAGTGTCTTAACTCAATCAGTGAATTATTCTCTGATGGGATTAATTGAAGTGTGCTGAGAGCCATTAGCCAAGTAGGTATGACAATTTCCTTGCCAGCGTACCCCATGTTGCTTAGAGGAAGGACTCGTGGAAATGGACTTGCCCAGGTCATCTGCAGTGACATTGCATGTAAGGTGACCTTGCTCAAGGACCAGGGCGATCCAGGTTTAGGGCGGATCAGGGTTTAGGGCTCTCCTTGGGTTTAGGGTCCAGGTTTAAGGTGTACCCTGCTGGGAATAGGGCATATCCTGCTGCCTCAGGCGTGCCCACTCCTGGAGTTCCCATGGAGTTCTTCAGAGAGAGTTTTTGGGATCCAGAACGTGGAACTTGGCAGAGAACGTGGATTTCCCCAGAACGTGTTTGTAGAGGGCCAGTGTGAGTTCGGGAATAAAGAATTGCTGTTTGAATCTACAAAGCTGTGAGTGGCTCGTGATTTTGTGCCCAGCCAGACTACAGCAGAAGTGGTAGGGTATGGCTGAAGGGGGTGGGAATTGGGGCATGGCTATGGGGTATATAATATATCTGGCAAGTGGAGATCTCTCTCTCTCTCTCTCTCTCTCTCTCTCTCTCTCTCTCTGTGTGTGTGTGTGTGTGTGTTTCTTGATCACCATGATGTGAGCTGCTTCCCTGTGCCACCCTCTTCCACCATGATGTTCAGTTTCACCTCAAACCCTGAGGAACGGAGCCAGCCTTCTATGGACTAAGACCTCTGAAACAATGAGCCCTCAAATAAGACTTTTCTCCTCTACAATTGTGCTGGTCTGGTCCTTTAGTCACAGCAGCAAAAAAGCTGGCTAAAACAGTGGTAAAGTCTCATTTAAAAAACAAGGTTAACAGTCAAACTACACAAAGATATACAGAGAAAAACTTAATAGTCTCAACTTTGCATGTGTAGTCTTACTTCCTATGAAGTTACCATACAATGAACTTTATGATTCTATGCATAGTACCCATTTGTTAGTACCCATGTTTTTTGCAGTTTTCCAGAATTCTTGGTTTTGGTTTCTTATTTTGTATATGACTTGATCTCACCCCTCTGGTAAACTGATGAGAAGATTTTCAGCCAACAGTGTGAATGTGCTAACTCAAAAGTCACCATTTTTGCACACTACTCAGACTAGGATAATAATCATCATTTTTCTGAGAAATTAACTCATCATTGTAGCAGTGTTCATTCATGGAGATGATTGTAGAAATTAGCAACCTACTGAAAAGACAGTCTTGATGCTAAATTTAGGCTAAGAGAAAGAAAAGTAAACATTGAGAAGTTTCTTAGATTTCAGCTAAGAAGTTCTTGGTCCAATACATCTTAGTAAACATAACAGTGTTGTCATGTAGGTCACTTTCCTAGTGCAAGTGGCCCAGTGTTAAGTCTCAGACTCACAGAAGATTATTTGTAATAAGCAGGTGTAATTTGTTGGATGCTCAAGACATGATGGGCACAGCACTTATGTTTTACAGTCATTATCTCATATGAATTCTATAGGGATACTATTAACATCTCCACTTTTCACATAAAAAATGAGACCCACAAGAGTTTAAGTGATTTAGTCAAGGTGGAATGGGGACTTGAACAGAGTTCTGTGGGATTTCAAAGGTTCAGTGGTCTATGTAAGGGGTAAGCATATTTTTTTTTCTTAAAATGGTCATATAGTAAATATTTTAGGATTTGCAGGTCATTCAGCCTAGGTTGTAACTACTCCACTCTGTCATTGTAGCACAAAAGCAACCAGAGATATTATATAAGCAAGTGAGCATAGCTGTGTTCCAATTAACTTTATTTGCAGATGCTGAAGTTTGAATGCCATATACTTTTTCATTTATGAAATATTGCTCTTCTTTTCATTTTTCCAACCATTTAAAATGTAAAAGACACTCTTAGCTTGTGCATGATACAAAAACACCAACCACTAATCTATGCTATCTCAAAGGTTGCAGAACGTATCATTCACATAATTGAAGGACTTCATCAACCACCCTGCTTTCTCTTAATAACTCAATATAGGTTGATCATTGCAGGCACATGTCTAAGCCTTTTTTGGAGCTATTTTTCTATTCAGTACTACCATACATGTACTGTTTTTATCTGGGACAAAGTAATCCTTTTTTAAGGATCCATTCAAATATTCTAGCATTCAGTGAATAAGCCTGCATTTATTGGATTCTTTTATTTTTTTAAAACCTGGCTCTTCTTTATTTCACATACCATGCCAAAGACTTGCCCACTTTGCCAACATTTCTTCTATAACATATTCATCCTCCAACAGCTTGGGGCATCTTCTACACAATTAACAACTCTCATAAAATAATAAATATGTAACTTTTAAAATATTATAGTGATTGAAGGATTATACTAGTGTCAATGATTTCAACAATGGGCAGCTTTACTAAAAAGTCTGAAACACTGCAGTACATTCCAAGAGATTCCTTTTTTTTTCTTTCTTGTTCTCTGTAAACATTACTATTTTGCCCTGTGTCCTTCAATATAGAGACAGTGAGATACATAGCAGCAAAAGTCCTCACATAGTACTTGGCACATAGTAGGTACACACTTATTGAAAAAATGAATTATTCAATAAAATGCTCTAATATCAATGATTTTTAGAAGCTTTGGGTTGAAGAAAAATGAAAGATGTTTCCTAGACTTTTTTTTTTTTTTTTTTTTTTTATGTCGGGGAAATATCTGGTAGGCCAGAAAACTACTTGACAGTGGTACTCTCATCTTCCACATGTTCTGGTGTTTGACATGGTGGTATCTCTCCAACTAGTCAGTCTTTTAAAGATCAGGATTGGGCCAGAGTTATCTTCTGGCAAGCAGAAAAGCAAAGCTATTTCTCAGCACCTGTGGGCTTGGTTTTGTGTCCCGTATACTCTGTTATTTGAACAGATGTGGGGAAGCAGATTAATAAGACTGAAATTACGAATGTAGTTTCCTTGTAGACCTCTTCTCTGTAGATTTTAGCATTTTATCAACTTTATTGTGTAAATATGCCTCACCACAAGATGGTCAGAGAGTATTGTGGATAGTTCAGAGCAAACCTCTCACCACTCTTAATAGAAGTTCAATATCTATGTCCTATTGTTGATGGTGGGTCAGAAGTGTCTGTCATGTTGAGAAAAAAATGGAAAAGGGAAAAGAAAAGGAGTAAGAACTGATAGAAAGTTATTTCACTGAGGAAAAAAAAAAAGGAATCTATCTGCAATACTTCAATTGGACCATTATGAGTAAGAAAAGGTCATGGAATGATATTTGACTTTCTTGAAAGAATGTGGGTTTTACTAATTTAAGGACAATTTATGGGGCACCCAGTATATGCCAAATAGACTAACACAATACTAGTTTGGTTTTACAAGTTCTAGGAAAATAATAAAATAAAAGAATATGAGAAAGAATAACAATAAAGGGGATGGACTATATATGGTAGTCAGATAAATTCTTAAGGAAAAGGTGATATTTATCTAAGAATGCCATATGATAAATAAATCTTATGCTTTATTTTCTCCTATTTTAATCCTAGCTCTATTATTGGGTTATGGGGAAGCTTTTCTAAAGAAGAATTTTTTTCCCATTAAAATAACAATCTTCCTTAGACATTAAAGAGCAATCAAGATGCAGAATGGAAGGCAACTGATATTTATTGAACATTTGCTTTAAACCAGACACTTTGCACATATTATTTCATTTCATTCTTATAATAGCCCTGTGATGTCTATGTTATTTTTTTTTGTGTTTGGTGGATGAATAAACAGAAATTCAAGATGGTTACATAACTTGCTCAAAGTAACACAGAAAAAGTAAAAGAAAAGTCTGGGACTCAAAATTAAATTTGGTTTCCCTGTTACATTTATTCTCTTTCCATTGTACCATGATATTATCTAGCTGTATAAATTAATTCATCAAGAATAATAATTGGCTGTCCTTAGTGAGGAGATACTACACTAACAGATTTAGAAACATTATTTCATTTAATCCTCAATTATCTACTGAAGGAAGCACCAACCCATTGTAAATATAAAAACTTAAGGCCTCAGGAGCTTATGTAACTTGCTCAAGTCAATTATGGATACCTACTTTCACTTCATCACTTTTAAATCTTTAGACTTATGATTAGAAATGTCTAATATTCCCAAATGTGGTTCTGTCCTGAAGTCAGGTTAAAGGAAACATTAGTCATTCAATTGAGTCCTCACATTTCTTCAGTCAAGGCCCAACTGCTCTGGGACTGAAGTGAAGCAGTAAAGCAAAATCATTTCTCAAATGTAAAATAATTGTAATAAAAGAGAGAATAGTGCTTGTATTTCTCTTTTGTCAAAAAATACCATTTTCCCAGGAAATACAAGAATATACTAGGTCGCATTAGAGTCTAAACAAGAGAGTGAATTAAAGCTATGACATGTTGAAAATGCTTGCTAGTGAGCTTCCCTTCCTTTTAAATACAGCTCTGGATATACTCATTTTAGATTTTAACATTTTCCCATGAGAATAGAAGTTTTGCTGTTTCATCCAAATAACCAATTCTTGCAAACGTCATTGGCATAAGAGGTGGAGAATATCTGAAACAGAAGGGAGAGGGGTTGGGGCCCTGTAAATTTCTGAGGTTGAGTGTACATTTAGTTCTGCATTGATCACAATTCATGTATCTCTTTTCTTTACCTACATTTGAGGTACTCCCTCATCATCCACAGCTTCCTCAATAATCTGGGGTATTCTCTGCATTTTCACCTCCACAAGACCTCTGAAAACGGAAGCTGCTAAATTCTTCAGAAAATGTCCACAAAACCTAAATATAATATGTTTATTCTCCTTGGAAGTGGTTAAATTTTAATAGTAGTAATAGTTAACATGTATTGTGAAGTTACTCCATTCCTGGAACTGTGACAAATATACTATTCCATTTAACCTATGTGATATTTAATGGGGTGTTATTATTAGTAGTAGTACCACTCTAATTTTATAAGTTTGGAAAAATTGGCTCAGAGAAAGTCATTTATTTTTCCAATGCTACCCAGTTAATAAGTGATATAGAAGTGATTGCAACACAAATCTGAATGATTCTAGCCTGTGTTATTTTTTGTTAGTTGTAGATAGACATAATACCTTTATTTTATTTATTTATTTTTATGCCATGCTGACACCCAAACCCAGTGCCTCACATGTGCTAGGCAAGCCCTCTACTCTACTGAGCCACAATTCCAGCCCCTCAAGCCTGTGTTCTTAATGAATTACTGTAGGGTCTTAAGATGAAAGAATAAAGCAATAACTGGAAATTTAGTTATCAGCAAGCTAGATTAGAGAGGCATTTGTGGGATAATGGGCAAGTGAAATAGGTAGAAGACAGATGGTAGTTTCATGATATCCTCATATATACACCATGAATTAGGATGCATATTCCACCCACAAGTCATAATAATAAAGAATACCACTTCTGGGCTGGGGCTGTAACTCAGTGGCAGAACACTTGCCTTGCATGTGTGAGGCACTGGATTCGATCCTTAGCACCATATAAAAATAAACAAATAAAATAAAGGCATTCTGTCCATCTACAACTACAAAAATTTTAAAAAGAATACCTCTTCAAGTGCAATCTCTCTCAGTTTATATCATTATTGAATATGTATAGTATAAGTATAATTATTTTGTTATATTCATGAATGATCTTGCCTGGTTCTATTGCTAAATTGCAACTTTTGTGGGAAAGGGTAGCTCTCCCCCCACCTCCAGAGATTTACTAACATATATCCCAAAGTGTTTAAAACTTTATACCACTAGACACTAACCTTTGATGTAGTAGTACCATTTGAAAGCAAATAAGTTTTACTCAGTGGTGCAACAGAATTCAAAAGTGTAGTCATCTATTTTCTTGATTTGCGCATTATGTATTTTGACCTTTGTGCTGTGATAAGTTTTCAAGTGAATGAGATAGTCCTCATTTCTTCATTTTGAATTGTGTAGCATGGGCATGGATTTTTGAATCTTAAGTTTTGCTAATCTCTGTTCTATCTGGATACCTTATTGTCCTGCATCAATAAGGGGGAACATTGACTTTTTCTTCTACATGGATTTTCTGACAAAGAATGTTGCTAGTGTATCTGCCATTTATATACCCTTACTTCAAGAGACAGTAATTTTAACAAATTTCTTTTAAACTCCTGAGTTCATTTCAATGGATTACACAAAAGGAAGTTGTACAACAATTTCTCTGTCTCTTCCTTTCCCTAATATTTCCCATTAGACAAGTCAACTTGAAAGAAGAAGGCCTTTTATCTCCTTAACCAGGAATGAGCTTCAGGTCTCACTCATATTCTTTGTTAATCATTTGGAATGGGACTTCCTGGTACTTTATTTTGAAATATTGATCTTTTCTTTTGTGCAAAAGTAGCCTGTCTCACAAAGTTCCTGGGTTTTTCAAGATGATCTTATATACATTTTTAAGATGAGATTAGACTCCATGCTCAAAACACAATATCCCAAAATTATTTTTCAACTACTAGTGGTCATTGGAGGGTTTCTGTTTGCCTTTACAAATATACTCACACATTGAATTTTCCTTTAAGGGCAATTCTCAACAATATTTGCACAGGCTTGTCAAGCTACCAAATTCTTTTTTATTTATTTTTTTGGCTTGTTGAGCTAGGGTTTGGCTTCCTTGGGCTTATGGCCTTGGCTTGGAATTTAATTTCCACTATGCAAATGAGAGCTTCAACTAATGGAAACTTTTCTTCTTTGAGATAATATTTTCCCAATATTATTCAAATATTTTACGTTTATAAATTAAAATTTGAGTAATATCATATAAATAGTTTTAAAGGGTCTTCAAAACAAAAACTTTACCAAAAGAAGAAACACTCCAAGTCCATTAACACAAATACTACATTTTATTGATTTTGTTAGATTTTAGAAATGGATCCATTTAATGCATTCTCATTTTGGTATATAGTTATTTGTTTTCTAGTGTCCATGTTATAAACATTCGCTGTCATTGAAGGGTCAAATGTGTTATATAATGTCTGCATTGTTATAGAATCAGTGAAAGAAAAACATTCCCTAATTATATATACCTTCATTCATCTCTAAACGTATAATTGAAATATATATCCCTGATGTCTAAATGTTTTCTACAGGCATTATTATAGGAAAAAAAATCACTCTATTTTGTTTTTGTTTTCAATTTAAATTGAGAACTTTTATCATCTTCCCCCATTTTTATTTAGCTGCTTCCATTTTAGTTGCTTCTCTTTGAACTGTTGGGTCACTTGGCTCTTGGCACCATGATGGCAGCAATTTAATGAGGAAATGATGGGTTTTGCTGATCTCTGTTCTATCTGGATACCTACACTTGGCCAGATAACTGATTTGGGGAGTGAAATAGGAGAGAGTTAGCTCTCTAATAAAGGGCCACTCATTTTAAATTAATAGCTATATGTAAATTAGTATTATATTATATGTTAGCTACATTCTGGTTAACACCCACCCTGCTCCTGTTGATCAAAAATAGTTGCCTTAGTTCTCCTCTTTTTCCTTTCTTTCTTGGTACTGGGAATTGAACTCAGGTATGCTTTACAACTAAGCCACATCACCAGCCCTTTTGTTTAATTTATTTATTTAGGACAGAGTTTCACTAAGTTTCTGAGGCTGGCCTTGAATTTGTGATCCTCCTGCTTCAGTCTTCTGAATCTCTGAGATTATAGGTATATGCCACCATGCCCAGCTATCTTGGCCTTATTGTGAAGAAAAATATCCTTACTTTTCCCCACTGCAATACACTACTTGATAATGTTTATTATAAAATGTATTTGGGGGTCTAGAAGTGGGGAATCTATGTCATTGGGAGATTGCCTTTCTATCTCCTCTCAAACTCTGATGAGTATTGAATTTTTAATTTCTTGCCTAGTGCGGTCCTTGAGACTATATTTTTATTATTGTAATAGTTTTGGTGTGTAGTGTAATTCATCAACTTTAAAAACAGCTCTGTTCCCCAGCGATTTGTGCAGTCATAGCAGCAGCACCAATATAGGTAGGCATCCATGCTGTGAACTTAAATGTGCTGAAACCCCTCCCTGTCCCACAATGAATTTCTATCTGACTTGCTTCAGTTCCCAAAATTCCCACCATATCCTTTCATTCCTTGGATTAAGTCTACACTGAAATCTTCTCCTAAAATGTGTACATGCCTGGGGGGTATAATAACTCATCTGAGTTTTTAATTCCATGCCTTAATTGAGTTTATCAAATTATATCTAGTAGAAAACAGGCTAATATTGGGGCTGGGGATGTGGCTGAAGCGGTAATGCACTCGCCTGGCATGTGTGCGGACCGGGTTCGATCCTCAGCACCACATACAAACAAAGATGTTGTGTCCGCCAAGAACTAAAAAATAAATATTAAAAAATTCTCTCTCTCTCTCTCTCTCTCTCTCTCTCTCTCAAAAAAGAAAACAGGCTAATAAACAGAAAAAAATGGAGAAATAAAATATCTTGAATGTTTCTGGGTTTTGGGAAACAAACTTGAAACCTAGGTTGGAGAAATCCAACAATTTTGTCAATTGATTCAACCGATGTGATTCTGCAATCTGTATACGGGGTAAAAATGGGAGTTCATATCCCACTTGAATCAAAGTGTGAAATATGATATATGAAGAACTATGTAATGTTTTGAACAACCAACAATAAAAATAAATTTTAAAAAATAGCATAAACTTGTTTATGTGGCAGCATATTACATTAGACATTGCCCATCTTAGTGATTCACACAGTTTTGTTGCTGTTCTTTTTATTCAACATTGTTTTTCTCCCACTTTTTTCACTTTGAAAACCATGTTGGAGATCTTTCTTCTTTTACCCCTCTCTTTTTAAGATTCTCAGGGTACTCTCTTTAAGGCCATTTAAATCTATTATGTTCTTTTTCCTAAATATTTTCTAACCCTGTATAGAGAGAGGAGGCTGAAAGTTGTTTACTGATAGGTTAGGGCATCAACAAGAAAAAATGAGAAAATCACTTTGTTTTAGAAGTGACTTTTTAAAAACAATTTTTAAAACATTCACAGACTAACAGTGAATTTTCTTAATTTTATTTTTTGCCTATCAGACAAGGGAAATTCTATCTGTCTGCTCTCTTTGTAACTCACTGAACTGAAAAGTTATAGGAGACTTTAACTATCTCTGCTCAAACGTTAACATCTTTCTCCCATTCAATAGAACTTAGAATCATCAGGCTTGCATTGTAGTTTCCAATTTCTTTCCTTTCAGGTCATGGTGGTCTCCTTCCTAAGCTTCTTGGGTGGCATTTTAAAATGATGGTTAAGAAATGAGACTAAATGATGTACAAGAGAGAGGAAGAAGCAAGCTTAACTGTAGACTGCTGACTGGGAGGAGTACTTTTCAAAAGAAAGAGGCAAGTACTTGGACATTCCAGAAAAAAAAAATCTTTTAAAGCATTTTATATTTATATCTGTGTTTATTGTTGGGACTATAACACCTGCTGCATGGGATATTATAGGAATTAACTGAGATAATGAATGTTAAAACAGTTTGTAATAACGAATGACACGAATATTACTCTGAAATCAATCTGCTAGTCTCATCTGTTTCTCTATCTATCTCCATTCAATCGCTAATATTGCCCCCCAACTCTATAAAAAACCCAGAGAGAATCACTGTTTTTTGTCTTCTTTGCCTGAGTATCTTTTGACTAAACATCAGTTCCGGAGGTAAGCCTTCTTGGATTTGATTCTGAATTCTGCCACTTCTAGGTATGTTTTATCCTTATACCAGTCACTTCTACAGGCCTTGATTTCTGCTCTTGTATTTAGAGGGTTACATACAATGACACATGAAAAGCATATGCATAGTTCTTGGAATATAGTAGGTATTTTGTGTGCTAGTTCTACAGGTAAACATTAAAAGCACAAAGAAAACTGTCCAAGTAGAACCTCTACTTTTTCTTCTTACTGACTCCCACCTTTCCAAAGTGACAAGAACTCCTTAGTAGTTTTTCTGGATTTTGCATTTTGTTTAAAAAGGCAGGTATATTTACCCTTGAATATGGAATATGCATATTCTGAAGTGCTGCTCAGTCCTCTTCATGTGTCACTTGTGGAACTGCACACTTACTGGAAGAAGCTGACCTTCACAGAGAGAGGCCCATGCTCTTTGGTTAAGGTTATAGGAACAGCTGTGTACCCTGTGAAAGCCTCCAAAGAAATGCATTGGCACTTATGATAAGCTTTTCTCAGCATGTTGACATTTCTATTGGCTTCAAATAGCCCTTGATATTTTAATACATTTAGGCAGTTGATAGGCCATTTCCTAGCAAAGTCGGACTTAGCTACAGCAGAGCCTGGTGGTTTCCATATGTGGACCTTAATACTTGAATTATCTTCCAAGGTTTACTATTAGAATACTTGACAGGCACATAAATTTACTCATATCAACCTCATCTGTCATTATAATTCACAAATGAGGTTTTCATGTCTCAGTGATATCCTTGCTTTTCTAACTAAGCATCATCTTCCAAGTATTCCATATGCTCTAGATTTCTTGTGTCCTTTAGGACACTCATGGAAGCTCTGCCAGAATTAAGAGCCTGTCAAAGTTCTACTACAAACATAATTTTATTACTGATGTGGAGCAAAGGGTAAAGAACATATCATAGAAGTTATAGCCAAATATAAGCCTTCCTACATTGTAGCCCAGTTATGAACATTTTTTCTGTGATGTTTTGTAAACATTAAGAACTTACATGTCCACCCAGCTTTTAATCATAGATTTGATGGCTTCTATAAAGCAACTAAGTGGAGGTGATAAACTTAACATGCAATACTATCGATAGATTGATTATGGGGCCTTTAAAAATTTTCCCCCTAAAATATCCCAAGGAATTCAGAGAACTTTATTCTCTCAGAAGAATTCTGCCAAGTTGAACCAGAAATGAGAAATTATTTAGACCTAGCCTATTCTCAGTACATACAATATTGAACATGACTTTATCGATGTAAACATAATATGAATGAATTAGGTTTTTTTTTTCATTTTCCTTTCCTTCTTTCATCAATGATCTGTGTTGTGATGGTCATAGAGACTCATGCAGAGGAAGAAAGAGTCAGAGGGAAAGATAAAGCAAATGGAAGATAGATAAAAAATTATGAGACAGAGAATGGAAAAAACATGAAGTTAGACACTCTGGGCAGAGTGTCATGGTGGGATTTGGGTAGTAAAAGGAAATGAAATTTGGAACCAGGATCCCAAGAGACCAGCATGATATGAAGGATCTAGATGTCAAAAGGTTAGTTATTCTACGTAAATATCTGGGAATTTGAACTCATTAGAAAACTAGAATTTTGCTTTATGCAAAGTCCTAGATATAGGGCTTTGGTTATGAAATTGTTGCTAACAACAATTTCATAATTGATAAGACTCACCTATTCAAATCATTTTCTTTCCTTGTCCCAAATGTCCTTCAGCTGAGTATATTGGAGTCACTATTAGAATAATCAAAGTTATAAGTATTTCGTTATTAAACATTTATTTTCTTCTCTATTGCATATGTCTATGCAAATTATTAATGTGTCTTAAAGACAATATATACACTCACAACCAAGAAAAATCAGGTAACCATCAGTATTCCTGGAAATGCAAAAAGTGTATCCACGACAATGCTCACAAGAAATTTTCAAACCAACTGGTTTTTTCCCAGTCATTTAGAAGTTTGTAGATCTCCTTGGTTTCTCAGTAATTTTACCTAA
Organism: Callospermophilus lateralis; assembly: GCF_048772815.1. Lineage (NCBI taxonomy): Eukaryota > Metazoa > Chordata > Mammalia > Rodentia > Sciuridae > Callospermophilus > Callospermophilus lateralis. The sequence goes on along the minus strand of NC_135325.1, from coordinate 84,644,156 downwards.
GTTGTACCATAATAATATACCAAGATCACAATGCTTCAAAATGGCTGATATTTGAGCAGGATCTCTACATTGGAAGCTTAAGATATTTGCCCTTCTACACATCAAAAGGTTGGAGTGAGTGCCACTCTTTCATCAGGGTTGTTCAATGCATTACCTCCTTACATCTTTTCACCCACATAAATGGTTTTGTAACTTTAGAAAAGTTACTTAACAAAGGCTGAGCCTGAAAGTACTCATCTGCACAATGGGGCAAGTTTTTTACCTTACAGGGTCACTATAGAAATCAAGGAGACAAAGTATATAAAATATTTGTGATAGACTTTATGAATTGTTCCACAATATTCTGTACTAAACTTCCTCCTTAATAGTAGAATGATTAATTTTATCTTTACACATAACCACCTGGAATTTCTTTCCTATATGTTTTTGCATCTGAGTGTAAACTATGTGACTAATTTCTGAATAATGGGATAAAGTTGGTAGAGGCAAGAAATTATAAGCAATCTCCAGCTAACTTCCAGCAAAGGACTGAATTGTGCTATCTGCCAGGTATATAAATTTTGAAAGAAAATTTCTCCCAGTCTTCACATGAAACTATAGCTTCAGCTAGCACCTTTTCTGAAGGCTTACAGAGGATGCAGCTAAGCCATGCACAGATTCCTGACCCACACAACTGTGAGTTGTTTAAACTGCTAATTTGGGGAACAATTTTAATGCAGCAATGGGTAATTGACACAGGAATAAATGTGGGGGTTGAAATATTTGACTTCTAGAAAATGTTCTAAGACATGGTGTGTCCTGCTACTGCTTTCATTTGGTAGCTGGATTAAGGATTTGATGCCTGGAACTCTAGCAGCTATTTTAAAATACAAAGAAGAACAATAAATCGAAGAGAAACTGGGTCCTCAAGATTATTATTTATAATACTATTTGGATCACCTACATCTACCTAAACAATAAGAAATTAATACCAGCCGGGTGGATCATGCCTGTAATCCCCACAGCTTGGGGAGCTGAGGCAGGAGGATTATGAGTTCGAAGCCAACCTCAACAATTTAGCAATGCACTAAGCAACTCAGTGAGACCCTGTCTCTAAATAAAATGCAAAATAGGGCTGGGGATGTGGCTCAGTGGTCCAGTGCCCCTAAGTTCAATCCTTGTACAAAAAAAAAAAAAAAAAAGGAAGAAAGAAAAGGAGTCAGTGTAAACTTTTTAAAGTACTATATTTTTTTCTTTGTAAATTTTCAAATGAAGACAAACTACCTGTAATTAATTGTGGTACCTGACACTAATCTAATCATCTGCTAAATATATAAGAAATACTTCTTCTTTCTATCTAGCACCGAAGAAGAGTCAATACAAATACCTGAAGCATAATACTGTTGTTTAAGGAACACATAGTCTATTTTAAAATTGTTTTAATGGTTGAGTTAAATTTTTTCTTACCAAACTCCACCTCCATTAACCTATCATCCTTAACATTTAAATATACCAGTTTTTCTGAATGTTAATTTCTCTTTTGTGATAGGAAACATACAAAACATGCATTTTGTGATAGCAATATGCACCCTTAATTCTATCAATTGATCAAAATTTAGATTATACACACACACACACACACACATTTGAGTTCTGTTTTTGTAACTAGCAATCTTTATGTATCTACCTAAGTCATTTACAACCTCAGAGTCTCAGTCTCCCTTCAGCAAGAGAGGAATAATAATATTTTTCTTCTTCTTAGTGTAGATTAAATGAGATAATACACCTAAAATATTTAGTGTAGTGCACCACACAAGTAAATACCATGAAAATGGTAACTACAATTATCATATTATTTGGAAGATTATAATTAATAAATATCTCTAATCAATACATTTTGTGTTTATCCTGGCCTACATTGGTTCTAATATATAATATGTGGACTTTCAGGTTCCCTGATGACAATACTTAAATAATTAACTAGTCTAACATTGAAATTCTCGGGCACAAAGGCAGATTAAGAATGCAGTTTTTCAAAAAACATTTTTAGGCATCCTTCACATTCCTCTCCATTCATGGAGTCACTCTCCATTCTTATACCTATGTCAGACCTTAAAATGACAGCAGAATATTATTTTAATTTTTCTGCAGAACTCCACAGGTATAAACTCTCCACATCATATCTCACTTTTATTCAATCTTTTACTATGACATCTTGTTTCTTTGTTGTTGAAGAAGCTCTTTCTTAGTCCTTGATTTCTATATTAACCTCATGGAAAGACCTAGATACATACATGCATCATCACTACCTGATCGTTGGTACTACTTACAGACACACAATATGTATAAAGAAAAATAGTGGTCCAGTTTTGGTCTCTTCCATGGATTTTATGCTTCTTTTTGCACCAAGGGTCATCTGTTAGATATTTTGGCAAATGTTTGCTGGCCTGATCTTCTGGAAATCAGGGCTAGTCACATAATCTACTCCCAGGTTCATATAACTTTCTTTACACTACTCATCCAGCTGCTTTGGCTCACTGGAGACTGCTCAATACTAGAATTTTCATACAAAGCTCTCTGCTCTCCACCCCACCCAAGAAGTTTAGTTCCCTCAGGGGTGTGATCAGAATTGAAATCACTGGAAAATTATTGTAGCTCTAATTGATGATAAAGAAATCCTGAGCTGCCCCTAGGGGTTAGATGGCTTAGATATTCTGTACAAATGAGCTTGTGACAGAGAAAACAGCATCTCTATAGACTTTAATGTTAGCAAGGAAGTATATTTCTTATAGAGGAGAAAGATATTCTATCTTGTCTTCATGAAATTTTAAGGTGATATTCTTTCTTTTTCCTAGCCATGTGACTGTAACTGGTTGCACAATTTCACTACTTAATTTCCTTTTTGAACATTTGAGGAATACACACACACACACACACACACACACACGCACACATATGTATGTATTTTGTGTATAAATTATATGTTTATATATATATATATATATATATCATTATATATTCTCAAGAATGAAGTTAACAGATTTTTTGAGAAGCATGTTACTAATCACTAATTGGCAATCATGTTTTTAATCAATCATTCTGTCCATAAATTTTTTAAAAGCTATAGGCAGAGACAGCTAATATTTCCCTGGTTGATGCAATAGTCTACCAAATTGGTCATCAAGTAGATTTTCTCTATGTGTCTTACATTGTTGCATATTCTATCTTACTTAAATGTACTAGGATGGTCATGATTTAAAAAAAAAACTGAATATAACAACGGTTTGGGAGGATGTGAAGATTTTGGAACCCTCATAGATTGCTTGTAGGAGTATATAATGGTGAAGATGCCATGGAAAAATAGTTTGCTAGTTCCTCAAAAGAATCACCATATGATCCAGTGAATGTACTCTTAGGTATATATCAATAAGAATTGCAAACTAGTGTTCAAATAAAAGCCTATATATTAATGTGCATAGCAACATTATTCATGCTAGCTGAAACGTGGAAAAAATGCAAATGTCAACTGATGAGTATATAGAAACATATACACATAATGGAATACTACTCAGTCAGTAAAAGATGTGAAGTACTAATATATGCTAAACATTATGAACCTCAAAAAGATTATGCTCAATGAAATAAGCCAGAGAGTAAATGTCACATATTGTTTGATTTCACTTATATGAACTATTCAGAATAGGTCAATATATAAAGGAAAAATGCAGATGAGAGGTTGGCAAGGCCTAGGGAAAAGGGGGAACAGGGGAAAGAAGGAGTGAGTGCTTACTGGATATAAGGCTCTCTTTTGATATGAAGAAAATATTTGGGAACCAGATAGAAGTGTTGGTTGGACAACACTGCAAATGTACTAAATGCCTCTGAGTTGTGTACTTTAAAATGGTTAATTTTATGTTCTGTGAATTTTACCTCAAAAATGTGAAATGAACTCTGTCTTATTGGTTCAGCTGGGAAGTGTACTGACTCCTTTAAAAGGCAGTAGGCAGTCATCATTCATATTGCTTTCATGGAAATTTGTTTTTCAACAGTGAGGTTTACATTTTGCATTTCTGAGATGAATTTGGTTTAGGAAGCAGAATACAGAAAAAGAACTTCTAGAGGTAAAAATATGTATTTACAGAAAGTATTCTTAGCTATTTCACAGAGTTAATATCAAGTTGAAAGTTTCCTTAAAGGCCATATAGGTCAACCTAATTCCTTATTAAAAATTAGTTGTGTGTCATAGATCATGGCTGTTGAAAATCAATGGGTCTAACACTTGTTTTTCTGTTTAACTTGTCACATGTTGTGTTCCACTGACAATATTCTGTTTTTATTCCTCAGATATGCACTTTATTTCATTTCTTGATTTCTTTGTATTTTTGGTCTTTTTTCTTGGAATAGCTTTCTTACATTTGGCTACGTAGCAAAGTTGCTCCTCTTTCATGAACTAAGTCAAAGTGTCACTTCCTCAAGCTGACTTAGTTTCTCCTTCCTCTGTTATACTTGACATATTGCACATGCAACTCTGAATGCACTTAGAACACTTATAATTACATGCTTGTGTTTTCATTTCCTCCACTAGCCTGTGAGTTCCTTAATAGTATCTATACCCTTTTTCTCTGAACTGTTTGTAGTGGCTAGAAAAGTGCAGAGCCTATAAGAGGAGCTGAGAAAAGTTTGTTGAGAAACTTAATTACACAAATGACACTATAATATTGTTTTTCTTGGAGGAAGGAGAATTATGAAATACCATTGGAAATTCAGTGATATCTGAGGGTGGTTGTAGCTGCCATAGAATTCTTTTTGAGAATTTTAGCCACAAGGAATCCTGTCTCAAAGCCTCAATCATTTATCTCCTCCCAAGATATAATGTCTCTGCTGTTTTGTTCCCAGCTTCTCCATTTGAGAAAGGTTCCTGATTATTTGTGCTGGCAAAAGTATTTCCTGTAGATGCTCTTAATGTAAAATACAGCATTCTGAGATCATGGGATCTACACTGAAGAACTTTTTTTTCTACTTGTATCTGCTGCCATGGCTCAATTGTTCTGAAGATTTGGCCACTTTTTTGTGACCTGATTTTCTCCAAAAAAGACAACTCCCTCATCCCTAGAGCCCTTGAAAGTCTCTAGAAGCTTTAGCAAGGCAGATGAGTCCGCCAACTTCAGCATTCTGCCAGTTTCCATCCTGTACATGTTTTTAACCCTCAGGGTAGAATGAATGCCTGGAGATATTCTTTCATAACATTTGTTTGGCAAGAAAAACAGAAAAGAAAATGATAGCAGCCAAGGGTCACAATTTCTACATCCTGCAAGAATATCTTTAAGCATATTCTGCTTTTATTTTTGCAGAGTAAAAAGCTCAGAGCTTTGTACAACTCTTCACATTATTTTTTATTTTTGTTTTTTAATTTGTGAGATGGGGGCTATCACAATTACAATTACAGATTGCTCATATTCTTCAAGTATGTTACATTTGAAAGTGTTAACTTTCTTCCTTTTTTCTATGTATCCTTCTACCTATGTTCTGCTTTCAATTTCTAAAGGAGGCACTCTAAATTGGGGGCCACTGACCTTTAGTAACTTCCATTGATGTGCTTCTAGAGATATAGGAAATTCCCTCAGGTTGTAATCTGTGCAAAACTATGTATTTTTTGTATGTGTGTTTTGTTTTTGAGAAATTGGATCCACACATTTCACTAGATCCCCAAAGTGGTCCTAAAGTTTGTTCAGAACCATCATCATATATAAGCTTAAATGAATGTACTCTAAGGGAACACTTCAGAGAATAAAATTAGGGTCTTTGACCCAAAATGTTTTCTCTCAAGACATCTCTCTTTCTTTACGGAATTCTTATGAAATGAGACTGGAATTTTCTGGATTGCTTTGTGATTGAATTCTCACACCTTGAGATTGAGTCTCCTTATTCAAGCTGCTGGAACTTACAGATCACTAGCTAAGCTGTTAGAAGTCACATAAAAATCACCAGTTGTAGCTCCTAAAGGAGAAACAGCAAAGGAACTGTTGCTGGACTTATAAATCTTTTTTTCAAATATTTGAGGTCCAGTTGTTATTTGTAGGTTGCTGCAGAAAATGTTCCAGCATATTAATATCTGTGAATTTATATGTGTAAACCTGTGTACATTTCTTTATCAATCTGCATTTATTCAGCACTCTAAGATGATTTACACCCTCCCAGTCCCTGAACACCCTGAGGACAGAGTGTTACACATACTCCCAATTATTTATGCATAAAAATATGAGGTTTGGCTATTGGACCCACTGACATAGCTAAACATTTTTGGCCTCCTCACAAGGTAAAGAGTGGAGATGTGGCGGTTTGTGGACTTACATTCCATAGTCTGCACTGGTCTGTGGGGGAAGTGAAGAGTGGAGAGAAAAAGAGCTCCTTCAGCTTCTCAGGCAAACTCTCAGAGAAACAAAGTTTCATCCATTGAGGCACAACATCAGAATTGGGACATTTTTCAGATTTTGTTAATTTTGACTTTTCATTTATGCCCTTAAGTCATCCCCTTTCCTAATAATGCTCCTTGTACATATGCTTGGTTTGACTAAGGGGGAGAAGTTGGATATGAAGTGCATATATTTCATATTTGGTAGTTTTGTATCTATGTTCACATTCACCCAGACTTTATAGAATTTCTGCTTTCCTACAGCCTATTCATTGTCAAGTATTACCAGAATCAGGGTCTATGACTTATCCTATGGATTCTCTGCATGTTTAATACAAAGCTCAGCATAAAATACTCAGTATCTACTAATTATTTCAATTTTCATATTAACTAGTGATTTCTGGTGATTGGTTGGATTTTAAATTTAAGATATAAAGCCAAATAACAGAGCTCATTGGTCAGGTGTGGTTTCTGTTCTTTGTGGTAGTCAACTCAGGTTGGATCTAGTTAGATTGGACCTGACCCTAATTAGAATGGACAAAGCTGAAAGCTTCTAGGATTTATTTTCTTTTACACCAGACTGACCTATTACCCTTCTGATGGTCATATTGAAACACAAAGATAAGAATTCAGTTTCCACAATTGTTCCACATGGTAAAGTCAGTGTTATTTTAGTTCAAGTTAGTTTGACAGTATGCAAGAAAGTTTTACAGAAGGGCAAATCATATAAAATATTCTTTTAAAGAATCTTTCTTTTGTAGGATATTATTGACCATATGTTATAATATGAGCTCTATTGGGACATGTATCTGTATTTGTTTTGTTCATTTTTGTATCCCAGTGACTGAAACATTGCTTCCAGAGAGGAAGCTCAATAAAACTTTCCATGTAGACTCAAACAATGAAGAGCTTACTGAGCAGCAACAATGTGCCTTATAAAGTAACATGTGCTCTGGAGATAAAAAGAAAAAAAAATTGAAAATGAAGCAATTCTTGAGTTTAGAATTCACCTTAGAAGGTGAACAGATTCAAAGCAATTATATTCTAAAGCACCCTGGGTGAGAATAGAAAGATTTTTTTTGGGGGGGTGCTCTGCTACTAATTCATTGGGTTAATTTGAATAAGTCACTTTATTTGGGAACATTATCTTTTCCTCATTCAGAATACCATAAATTAGATAAATCTAGAGATTTGACATATGGTAATTCTGTGTTTAGAAATGCAGAGGAATAAGAGTCACAGTGAGTTGTAATAGTCAAAGCATGTTAGGTAAAAGGTAGACCAGAAATGGCCTTGAAGAATGAGTGCCACTTAACTTTGTGAAGGGAAGTACTGCAAGAGTTTCAGGAAGAAGTACAATATATAAAAAGGCACAGGGTAAAACATGAGTTTAACATAACTAGGACGACTTTAATAGTAGAGGATATGTTTTTGAGAAGAGGGAGGAATAAGGTTCCAGAGACAGTTGTGAAGTAGGTACAAAAATCAGAAAAGTTTTGGACCCATCCAGTCTTATATAAATTGTGTGTATATCCATTTAATCCTTAGAACAGTGTCTGGCACATAACTAAATGTGCCTGAATTATTAAACAAGTGTTTGTGTCTGAGGGAGACAAAAGAGGAAACAGTAGAGGAGTGGAGGGGAAGGGAAGTGGGAGGAAAGGAGAGAGAGAGAGAGAGAGAGAGAGAGAGAGAGAGAGAGAGAGAGAGAGAGAGAGAGAGAGAGAGAGAGAAGGAGAGGTAACTAAACATTAAATAGATCAACAGTAATGGTGAAGGTCAATTAGAAAGTAATCCTGCTAGATAGGTATTTCAATAATCTGAGTATATAGTCATGGGGCTATAGTCACAGGTTTGAGTTGGAAATATTCTTAGATATCAACCATTTCAACCTCACACTTAAACTAGAAGTCCTTCGTGCATTTTCCCAGTCTCTTGAGGGTTTTCATTGACAAAGTTTACCATTTTACAATGCATCACATTCTGTTTATGGGTAGTTTATATCCTTAGACAGAGCTTTCTGATCCTGAGCCTAAATTTGCCTCCTCATGAGTTGTACTTATTATACTGGTTCTCCCTTTGGGACTACACTGAATATGTCTAATTTTGATTCCATGTCACATTCTGGCTAAATTTCTTATTTTTCAGGAAAAACATTTCCAGTTCCTTCAATCATCTCTTCCATGGCATGGTTTCAGTACTTGACCATCTGGACCATGTTTCCTCTGAAATCTCTCTAGACTGACAAAGTTCTTATTAGAATATGGGTGCCCAAAAGTGAGCAAAGTCTACCAGATGTGGTCTGGCTAGTACTGAGTTCCTCCCTTAGACCAAGCATTATACTTGTATTTCTCTATTCTAACACTGCATTTGCTTTCTAAGCAGCTACATCACACTATTGACTCATTTTAACTTGTGATTGCCTAAAAGCCACAACTATGCAATGGCTTATTGACCCGGTGAACTTCCTCTTTATTATTTTGGCTTTTCAAACCTGTTACAATCTTCATGAGTGGAAAATTAAGGGAGTTTGGCAGGATGAAAAAGTTACTTCTTTGTTAAAAACGTCTAGGGTTGTTTTATTTGTGGGGAGAGGTGGGTGCCTGCAGAGGTACACCCACAACTCACTAATTTAAAGTAGTTGGAGCATCTATTTGATGAATTTGTGAAAAGTCTGAATAATTTTCTAGTTTGATAAAGAATGCTATTTGATATAAAATAGTAGTTGGAATAAAGATTATGATAATGTTTTCAAGGAAAGGATATACTTGACTAACTTTAATGAATAGACATGACTAGCAATTAATGCCACCCTTCCTTGCATATATTTCATGGTTAAAATCCTTTAAAACATTCCCTGTAGCTCTCAATGTTGGGCATGAATTTGCTGAGCTATTTTTTTCTCTGTAAAGAAGAGAGGAAAAGGGGCTGGAGATGTGGCTCAAGCGGTAACGCACTCGCCTGGCATGCGCAGGGCGCTGGGTTCGATCCTCAGCACCACATAAAAATAAAAATACACTGTTCTAATGCCATCCATTTCCCTGAAAATTCCATGATTTTGTCACTTTTAGTGCTGCGTAATACTCCATTGTGTATAAATGCCACATTTTTTAATCCATTCATCTATTGAAGGGCATCTAGGTTGGTTCCACAGTCTAGCTATTGTGAATTGTGCTGCTATGAACATCGATGTGGCAGTATCCCTGTAGGATTATGCTAAGTGAAGCTAGCCAATCCCTAAAAAACAAATGCCAAATGTCTTCATTGATAATAATGAGAGCAACTAAGAACAGAGCAGGGAGGAAGAGCAGGAGGAAAAGATTAACATTAAACAGAGACATGAGGTGGGAGGGAAAGGGAGAGAAAAGGGAAATTGCATGGAAATGGAAGGAGACCCTCATTGTTATACAAAATTACATATAAGAGGTTGTGAGGGGAAAGGGAAAAAAAAACAAGGGAGAGAATTAAATTATAGCAGATGGGGTAGAGAGAGAAGATGGGAGGGGAGGGGAGGGGGGTAGTAGAGGATAGGAAAGATAGCAGAATACAACAGTCACTAGTATGGCAATATGTAAAAATGTGGATGTGTAACTGATGTGATTCTGCAATCTGTATTTGGGGTAAAAATGGAAGTTCATAACCCACTTGAATCTAATGTATGAAATATGATATGTCAAGAGCTTTGTAATGTTTTGAACAACCAATAAAAAAACAAAATACAATAAAATAAAAATAAAGATGTAGTGTCCACCAAAAACTGAAAAATAAATATTAAAAAATTCTCTTTCTTTCTCTCTTCTATCTTTAAAAAAAAAGAAGAGGGGAAAGCAAGTGATAACAATTTTACAGTATCTACTACATAGGTGAGGTTCTCTTCTGGGCATATAATATGCTCATTTTATCTTCCCATCAATACCTTGAAGTGAACATTATTGTTATAACCCTTATTCTCATCTCTGTCTTCCCAATGAGGCACTGAGAATTTAAGTAACTTGACCAAACTGAAATATTCTGTAAATTCAAATCTTGAATTTGAATGTAGTCAGTTTGGCCCTAGAGTTGGTGCTAACAGTGCCTCTCTTATCTCAACACTCATCCTAAGCAAAATAACAACATTAAAATGTCTTACAGTATCTAGAAAATGTCCCTAACTTGCATTGGCTAGGAAGATTAAGTTTAAGGGCAAGTTCATCTCCTAGGGTACAGAATAATCAATATTCTCTCTCACAAGCATTGTTGGTAGTTTTGGGGAGGAAGATTCACAACTCATTTTGGCTTTGTGTATGTAGGATATAGGTGTAATGTTTAGGATCTCACAAATGGATCCATGTGACATAAAGATGTTAGAAATAATTTAGAGTATCTTTCATCAGCAAGACATTGTCTATCCTCCACCTGAAAAGGTAGATGAATAGGTGAATATTTTCAGAATCCAGTCTGTGAATTGTTGAGGGCATAATTAGGATAGTAGAGAGTATGGCCAATTATGAACCCTGAATTCTAGTTTTGGCTCCTTCACTGTTGGTTCTCTAATGCTGGATAAGTGACAACATTTCTGCATCTTAGTTTCTCATTTTTAAAGTAAGAGGATTAGGTGATCTTTCTGGTCCCTTCCAACTCTAATATGCCATGTTTTAAGAGATTAAAGGAAACCAATGGTGGAGAAGTAAAGAAAAAGTTTAAAGAACTTCCATGAATGAAGGAATAATGTCAAGTCTTGGCTTTGCAATTTTTAATCATCATTGGGTTGTGGCTGGATTTGAAAAGCTAAGAAGAAGATCAATGACCCTCATCCTCCACAACATGGCTCAGAACTGGGTTTGCTCACATTAAAGGACAGGAAAGGAAAAAAGAAATCTTTCAAACCAATAAAGCTAATTTCATGTGAATTGGCATAAGTGCAAAATAAATTAGATGAGTAGTTTACAGTATATCTCCCATAATAATCTGGCTTGTCTTGAAACATTGAGCTTTTTAAACAAATTTTACTGCCTGGTCTATGGCTTTGTGGTTCTATCGTGCTCAAGGAAAAATGCTGACAACTTGTTTTTTGTTTCCACTGGCAGCATTACTGTTTTTAAATTGAAATGATAAATGGTTGGGTATGGTGCAATGATTGAGCTCTGAATTCTATAGTGATATTATAGATTTCTCTTTAGTGTACACATTTTTATTTCCAGGTAGATTTCTACCATTTAGAAGAATGGTCATTAGGTAATAGTCATAATCAATGAACAATTATATAAATAGTTGTCCTAGCACACAAAAAGTATATGCTTTAATTCAGTCCTCTTCACTAAACGAAGTGCTTTGAGCAGACCAGACAACACTGAGGAGAAAAATTCCTCCTTGTTTTTTTCTATGGGGGAAACCCAGGTGTGCAGAATATTTTTCTAATTTATTTTTATCCATGCCTTTTGAAGCATTTGAGAACAGTTGATTTGTATTTTCTCCACAAATACTGCCAAAGACAGTGTAGAGACCTGGAAAGACTCACTTTGATCTGAAGGTAGTTTTGCTTGCCATGTGCTTGTGCAATTGAGCACAAGTTGATAATCAAAACCAACTCCCAACCCTTAGCTTAGTCCTTCGACGCCTTATTTGAGTCCTTGCAGGAAAGCTTAAACCTTTCTATCTTCATCTGCCAAATGAGATGATCCAGTTCTCAAACATTATACACAATGATTTTTAACCACTGTGGAAGATGGGGCAATCACAAAAGACTGCTGTTTGTATTACGTAGTGTTGTATATATTAACAAAATTATTCATAAGTGAAGCTTACTTATCTTGGAATTCCTATGACTCCTTTGCTTCTTGTCCATCTAACTCCCACTCCTACCCTCAACATGTTCACATTCCCCATGTACCAAGTAACTTCATGAACTCCTGAATTCTTACTACTTTTCTATTTCCTTCTACCATTATAAAAAAAAAATATCCATCAGTTGCCTCGTAATTGTAGGCTTCTGTATTCCAGAGTATATTTGTCACTTGAACATGTCACTTAGCCTCTGGACCTCAGTTTTCCTATAACTGAAATGAAGGGATTGAAGTAGTTCCCATACAGTTCTAAAATTACAGAAGTCATTACCTTTATTAATGTGCTATTTAGTTAATGTGTATCATCTCTTGGTAGAGAAGTTTAGTGGAATTATAAACACTAGATTGTGGTAACTCACTAGGAACATCATGATTTAACCTAGTTACAATTATTTTAGGACACTATAGGCCTGTTGGGAACTCCTTCATGAATATTTATTTCCTTCAAGTCACACTTCATAAATGGCTACTTATTTTGCTTATGCCTATAGCCTTATCCCTATGTTGATTTCCAGGTAGCAAATATTTCATGAATATAGACAATAAACAGAAGAAGAGATTTATAAGATTCTTTTAAATTTGACTTATTGCAGATTTAGTTGAAGTCAGGTCCTCTTAGGAAATAACCAATATTTCTGATGAGCTTCTTTAGCAAAGTTTACTCTTGGTATCATCCCAGCCATACTTTCCCAGATAGTTCAGCATGATCAACTCTTCCAAGATATTGTCTCACTGCAAAAGCAATCGCTTCTCCCAAATGCTACTCATAGATCAAATGACTTCTTTAACTGAAAAAAAAATCTCTTCCTGAAATACAACTCATTCAAGGCTATTATCAAAAAGCTTCTTAATCAGCTTTTGGCCATATTAAACTTCTATAACAAGAATTGAGCTTGATTTTACCCAGGTTAAGGAAAAAAGACAAACTGTGGTTGATTTTTTTTTTTGGTGTTTTTTTTTTTTTTCCCTTTGGCTTCTCTTTTCTTTTAAAACAAAGAACAAAATGACAAATCCAAATTTGAGACATCTGGATGTTTCCCATCATGAGGCTTAAACATCTGCATTTTTTCACTTCTCATCCAGATGTTTTGGTCTTATGTAAACCTAGCTAAAGTGAAGCAGAATATCAAGCAATCATCTGGGGACTTTGATTAACATGGACAGCAAATCTGAATAATCCATGTTCTGAGAGTCCTGTTTTTTGTCTAGTGCAGAACGCATTACTAATGAGGTCAAAGTTACTGTAGGCTTGTTCCTTGTATGGGCCAGTTAGCTTTAATCTGTTCCATGACCACAGAATGCACCTCTAGCCTCATCCAGCTGTCTGGAAAATGAGAGTGTCCTTGGTCATACACGTAGTCACGCAAGAAACTGAATAGCCGACCTCTACAACTTGGAAAATAAAATAAAAATGCATTTCTCATGGATTGTGGGTCAGCTGTGCTGTTTTCGTACAAAGTAATAATTATAACACTAACTCTCATATAGTTCTTATTCTTCGCCAAACACTGTTCTAAGCACCTTATTAATTCACAAAGTTCACATTAATTCACAAAGTTCAAAACTGCCTGCATGTTACTGTTATACTTATTTTATAAATGAGAAAATGGAGGCAAAAAAGGCTAAGGAATTAGCCCCAGATAAAATGGGTGTCATTCTTAGTTTTCTAGGCATTTCCTCATACCTCCTCTATCAAAAAGGTTGGGAACCCTGAATACATTGGTTGCTTTAAAAATACATCAAAATTCAAATATTTCTGCATAATCAATTTATGGGTGAAAATACTACTGAGGTACAAGCTGTACCCATAAAGTAGGTTAATCTAATCCCCATTCTTCCATCCAATATGAAAATTATAGCTATAAAAATACCCTTTTGCAAAAAAGAAAGGCAAGTGTTTGTTGGAAATAAGTCAGCATATAATGTAGCATTTAGGAAAAAGGGCAATGCGGTTAGGAACAATAATATATGTTGGGTGCCTTATGGAACTAAATTGTCTAAATATTTTGAGGAAGAATGATTTGTGTGACTGGCAGAGTGTTTAGGAATCTTTGATCTCCAAGCACAAATTGACTTTGAATCCTAAAATTTCTAGTCCCAGACAAGATGTAGAGAGATAATCTAATATTTTTTTCTCTTTTCTTTTTATAAAATAGCAAATAATAAAAGCGCTTGCCTAAAGAAGAATTGAAAAAATAACTCACATATTTGAAAAGCTTCAGGAATTGAAATTTCACAGATGCTCCCAAATGTATCTGTCTACTTAATCAACAAATGTGATATAAGCACCTACCTTGTGACCTGCTCTATTATGGATGTTTGGAGTAGCAAGGGATAAGATGAGGTCACTCATCTTCAGAAACTCTTAATGTAGTCCCATGTTTTCCCTTTCAAAACATAAAGGTTCTTCTTGTATAACTCCCGGAGTAATTATGGAAAAGCAATTGCTTAGTATCTTAGTAATGGAGTCGAGGATCATTAAGACCCATTTTCTCCCCCTTGGAGAAAAAAGCTAGACTACATTTCCCACTCTCCCACTCCATCCTCCTTCGGAATATGTATTCTTTTTATGGGCCATCCTATTCTAACCTCCATTCTCTCTTTACCCATATAGAAGCTGAATGGAGAAGACTTGTTGGAACTTGAGGGGAGCAGAGCAACAACATGGAAAGAGCCTGTCTTTTAATGACTGTGAGGCAGAGCCTCTCCCTATAAACCTGCCCAATCCTCATTAGACTCTAATGGGAACAAGTAATATTTTTTATTGTTAAGATATATATGGGTGGTTGTTATGACTACTCTGAATAATATACCTTATGGAATTCCTTCATAATTATAAAGATGGTAATTAGCTAACAACTTCATTTTCAATTTTAGTGAAAATTGGGTTCCAGTCTCACCAGGTCCTCAATTTCTTCTATTGTTATTCACAGGATCACTCTCTGCTCTTCCTTCCTCCTTTTGATCCAAGACACCTCAATGTATCTCATTTTGTGCATTGGCAACCTTGTCCAGTTTCTCTCTTTTAGAACTGGTTACCAGTAACCCCAATCCCAGTCTTTTGAAATTTGTTTCCCTCTGACTTTCAATCACTGAAATGTCTTCATTTTAAGATCACAATTCTTTATATCAGAATAAGGTGAGAAATTTAAATACAATCAGAAGATGACATCTGAAGGACGAAACACCATCATTTTCTTCTTTGTGAATTTGGAATTATGATATGATTTTTAAACCAGATTTACAGAATCACTTTGCTGATCATTTCTCTCATCCAAATATTTGGGGGATGCTTCAGTGGTAAATACACCTAGTATTGTGTTGTCTTTATTCTTGTTCTGACAGTGTCAGGATACTCAGTTAAGAAGAGAGTTTAACCAATCAAAAAGAATTCCTTTGGTACAATTGACTTTTTAAATCCTTGAAGTCTTTGTTAATACTGTTTACTTTTTTCTCTTTCCATTTTTTTGCATCACAAAGTCCTATTTATTTATATTTTTTCTTTTTTTTCTGTACTGTGAATTGAACCCAGGATACTCATCCTCTAATCTACACTTCTGATCCATTTTTAAATTTTTATTTTGAGACAGGGTTTCACTAAGTCACTGAGGGAAGGCACTGAGGCTAGCCTCAAACTTGGAATCCTCATACCTTAGCCTCAGGAGTTGCTGGGATTATAGGCATGTGCCCCCACATCTGGCTAAATTTGCCATTTCATGAGAGGATCAATATCACAACCCTAACTGCATTTCTCATCATCTCACAGTTGAAAAAGTGACAATAGCCTCCTAGCTAACCTCCCTGCCTCCATTCTCTCCCTTTACTTAAATTCTTCCTGCATCTGCTCTCAGATGAATGCTCCAAAATTTTTCTCAGCCTTTTAAAAATATATACTCATATAGATTTCTGCTTTTACCAACTAAATGTGCTTTCTATCAGCTAAATAGAATTTGCTTATTCTTCCCAGAATCTTCACATGTGCTATTTTCTGCACTTTGGAAATTCCTGTTCTTCACCACTGTCTCCTCTATTCCAAACTCATCTCTTGCCCAAGTCAACAGTGAATTTCCTCACTTCACTTGTCTTCTCTGGATGTTCAATATTAACTTTCCTACACTGGAATGTGTTTTATAATGAATATGATGTATAAATTATTTGAAAACAATGATTGCAATTAAAAAATTCTACTGTACTTTAGACACTGGCCAGTACACAATAGGCACTAACTAATAATTATAAATGTGGTTGAGAAAATAGCAGTAAGCCTTTGGGGGAAAATCAGATAGGCGTAAGTGGTTCCACAATAAGTAAATGGAGCACTGAAAAACACGTTTAAATTGCTTGTGGCCAAATTCAGTTCCAAAAAAAAAAAAAAAAAAAAAGGCAACTTTGATATGAAAAGGTTGAACTGAATGATTTTTGTTTATCAAACTGTTCCATACATTTTTCAGAGAGCCTTAATGCTTAAAACTGTGACCTCCTATCAGACATCTTAAAACAAAAATGCATGAGTAATGGAGAAATTGGAGCCAGACAATTTTCAACATTAAATTCTCTCCCATAAAAGAGCATGACAATTGCAAGTGTTCAAACTTAACTGATCACAGTGGAACTATTTTCTTTCTTCACTTTTAGTCTGGTTTTATCAGTTCACTATCTCACCATGAAATATGAATATAAGAAGTAGAAAGATATATATGTGGAATAATTAGGACATATCCTCTGGTCATCAATTATCTGATTAGTTGTTTAAACAACTAATTTTTTAAAAATAAAATGCCCAAGGCAGTAAACATTTTAAACCAGTGATTCTATAGTCTTATATGCCTTTCAAATACCATGTGAGTGGAGAAGTCTCTTTCCCTTTCTTGCCAAAATATTCTTTCTCACACTTGCCATTTTCCCACCTGTTGCAAAAGTAATCCTTAGGATACAAATCATTTCCCTCTCCTTTTGAACTCTTTTATAAATTTCTCTTTCATAACTGAACTCTTGTTTTTACCTCGAATTGCCCCCTGCTTCCCCCTTTAAGCCCCACAATATTAACCATCCACCCTCAACCAAAATATCTACCTTTCACACCATGCGACCAGGTTGAAGCCTTACCAGAAGCCTGAAAGTTTCTCTGTGTTCATATTTTTGAATGAGTGTTTGAAAACAGAACAGATTTGGATCTAATTCAATTAAGGCTTAGAGGCAGTGAAGAAAGACATCTTTTCAGGGAACATCCAGATACATTTCAGAGTCTCCATGGTTAGATTGGAGCCCATACATTATCAAAACTGCCAGATTTCATATTTTGCAAAATTAAACCCAAGTTTACATTGTCCATCTCCTTGAGCATTGTTTGTTCTCAGTGCAGTTTTCTTTTGCTGTGTATTCATTGAGTTTATGCATTTCTCATTTGTGCCATCTTTTATGATGTTTTCAGGGTGTTTCACCTTAAAAAGTCAGTTTTTAAATGTATGTTTACACAATCATATAACAATAAATTCGTTATAATTGTCTTAGAACTAGTTGTACAAAGGGTCTTCATAGATTTCCAAAATCCATTTCAGTGAAATGCTGAAAAGAAAAATAAACTTCTTGGGCTGGGGATGTGGCTCAAGTGGTAGCGCGCTCGCCTGGCATGCATGCGGCCTGGGTTCGATCCTCAGCACCACATACAAACAAAGATGTTGTGTCTGCCGAAAACTAAAAAATAAATAAATATTAAAAATTTTCTCTCTCTCTCTCTCTCTCTCTCTCCCTCTCCCTCTCTTTAAAAAAAAGGAAAAAAAGAAAAATAAATTTCCTCACTGTGAAAGCAACTGGAAGAATATATTATGTTCTAGACTAAATACTTATTATACCCTTATAGGTTTTATCTTTCAAAAATCTCATCTGAAAATTAAATTTTGAATTGCCATCTAGAAATAAATTTTTATAGATAGAGTACACATTAGTTCCTGAAAATGGTAGAAAAGGTTTCTTGTCAAGTTCCCCAGCACAAGTGTGAATGCTCTGTTTTTGAGTACCTACTAGTAGTGAAAGGATACATTGTGGCCAGCCAACTCAAATTGCTACCCACGTTTAATCATTGTAAATAAAGGAAGCAGAGAGACCCATGTTATATTTTCAGAACTGGCATGCTCAATACAGAATTATTAGTTTAAAAATACCACTGAACATTCTATTTGAATTAATCTAGATTTCTGTGAAAAATAAAATAGTAAAAAGTACAATTGTCCACTTAAACATGTACTACTCATTTCATGCAGATTATTAATTTGGTAATTACACATTACATTAAAGAACAAATGGAGTAAATACAAGTTTGTAACATTTGGAAAACTGTTCATAATTGATAAATTTTCATTTTGAAATACCTACAGTTTTTACAGAAGCAAAATCTCCTTTCTCAGTGGAGAAAAATACATCTATGAAACACCTACATGTGTTGAACTGGACTTTTCAAAGGAACAACTAAATATCCCACTGTGAAGTGAACATGTATAACTGCTAAGCTTTCACATACTGTTGGTGCATAATACATTTTCTGAACAGCTGGATATAGAAAAGCAAGAAAGAAATAAGTAGGTTGAATGAAACTCATGTATCACAGGGAATCAATAATGGAAAGGGGTTGAGAGAAATCATCAAAGCATATTATCTAATGTTTTCTTATACATTGATGTTCACAATTACAAGGCCTAGGCAAATTCTTGATTTTTACATATTGTATACATTTGCCCTTTTTTATGTTTATCCAAGAACTTGATTTATGAACCATTTGCAAAATGCCCCAATCAAACTTGACAAAGAATTAACCACCACAGGCATCTAGGTGGAGAGTACACCAAATTTGACTAATTGGAAAGCATACAAAGTAGTAATCCACAATAGATACTAAAATAGGGGCACATTACTTACAGCAAATATGGAATAGATTATTCACAGATATTTTGGGGTATGGTGCAGTCACAGTCACTGTATGAGGATGGACAAGTTTAGTCTATCAAATATACTCTTAGAAGCACCAGGAATAGAGATTCTTCTGCAGGAACCTTGCACACATGGCCAAGCAGATACAGTGTACATATAGAACAGTCTATTCACAACCACTTGGCAGATGAGAATCTCTGCAATTGCTGCTCTACCATTAGTAAGCTCAAATAATTTAGCACTTCATCTGTGAATATTATTTCTTTTCAATTGCTGACACTTGCAGTCAATACATATTTAAATTCAAACTCCAATGATGCTGAAAATCAAGTAAGAAAATGCCAACATCTTCATAAAGCTTATAGCAGGTCAAGAGAGCATTTGGAAAAAAGTCTAAATGTAAATTTGTTAGAAAACAATAAAAGGTGTACTTCAAGATGTGTTTTCAAAGTTGTAAAACTTTTGAAATAAGCCAGAAAGTCGTAAGTGTTGTTCAAAATCATCCTAAAAACTCACACCCTGTCTATTCATTTGCTTAAGAAATGCACATTGTTTACCTATCTACCAGTTTGCCTACAGAAGACATGCTTGCCTAACAAAACTAAAAGCTGTTATTATGAGTTGTTGATTTAGTCTACAGAAGTTGTCCATGATGTTGGAGAAGTTTTACATGTTTCAATCATGTTTTTTTTTTTTTCTCAACTGATCTTCCTTTACAAACAGTCTTCCAATTGGAGTTATTCAACAAAATTTTCTTTATAATTCCTGATTTTTCAGTTACTCTATAAAAAGTTATCTTTTCCCCTTAAAGTTAGTTCAGAGTTTTCAAATTCACTTAGTCTTTAAATTTTCCTTATTTCAAATACCATGTAAATGCTGAAATATTCATAAGTATGGGGGACTTAGCTCACCTAATAAGGTTGCAGTCCATGTGGAATAATAAAACCTACTTGAAAACAACAAAGTTTTTTAAATTTTTTTAGGAAGAAATTAAAACTATACATTGGAATAAGGTGCCACACTACAAAAGCAAGTCTTTCCTTCCCCCCATTAGTCAGGAAATATAAACAAAATTATTTGAGTATAAAAGTGATTTCTGTGCCTTTTTATTCACTTTTTCAGCACCTCAATGTTCTTAGGTGTACTTTATGCTTGGTACAGCAGAAATTCTGTATGCTCAGATAGCTGTTTGGAGGATTTCATATTTTTCACTACCAAATATCACTGGTGAAGCCAAGATCTTTGGATGATAAAGGTAGCAGGGTATTGTTTCTAGGAAATTCCTGGGTTTCTTTCAGAGTGTTATTAAGGGGTAACTGTCCATTGAGTAGTGTCAGCGGCAAGTTACAGTAAGTATGGTGGTTGTCTAAGGAAGGTACTGGCAAGGTGGTGGTTGGCATCTCATGTTTATAGCCTCTGCAACAGTGCCTCATTTGCATTGAATCTGAATGGTGGAAATCAGGGAGATCAGCTTGAGATGATGCCAGAGTGGCAGACGTACTGGTCATGGCAATTGAGGGTATAGGCTGGAGTTCTCTGAAAAGTCCTTGTTCTGCAGAGTCCAGAACATGGCATCGAGAAAGCATTTCTTTTTTCTTGATAGGCATTTCATATATTAAATGCTTCCAAAACTTAGAATTTAATTTGCTGCTTTTGGGTCCCTTCCACTTGATCAGGGACAGAAGTTTGATGCTTCGCTTTAGGGATTCCACTTCCTGGCAATTCACCTTCCCTTTCAACTCTGTACACTCAATCAAAATCACTTTGATTTCTCCACTGACTAGCATGTTATGGAGTCTGCTTTCCAGTTCGAAAATACTCCATCCCCGTCTGAGAATATAATCTGGAGTTAGCACGATAATAAGTCTTCTGCTTTGCTCAACACATCTTGTGAGATCTTCAATGTATGCTACAAATCACAGAAAGAGAGAAAGAGTAAAACAAAGACATTGCCAGTCTTTAAAGCACCAGGTTTTCACTCTAGTATAGCACAGATCTAGTCTGTCACTAAAGTCCAACACATTTTCTTTTCTTGTATTGCACATTCCAAAACCCCTTTCCATAAAAAATTTAAAAAATTTAAAAAAATACTGCATAAATTCTTATTTTCTTTTGCCTTATCATTACTTACAGTGTTCTGATAGCCAATACAAGCTCTGGCTTCTTCGGAGCTTAGGTATATTTCAGTGATTTTTATTTATTTAATCACTTAATTAAAAGCAGGCTTCCAGGCTAGTACTCTAAGTGAACAAACAATGAACAGGTCAATAAAAATAGATTTGGAACCTTCTAATAAATGCAGGGTTACTGTATGTTTGTAGCTGTTTTTCTTCCTGTTTTCCCCTTGTAAATTAATACTATTTTTAATTGACAAATAATAATGGTATACATGACGCCTAGTTTTCATCTTCCTAACAAGTACTGGCACTATGTTTATCAAGTATTTGAGAGATAATTCTGATATAGAGATGATGAAAAAATCCTTTCTAGAATCAGCTTATTTCTCAGAATACCTTCTGTCATTTGCAAACTTAGGTTTCCCTATTTTGTCCTTCAAACCCAGAGACAGGGAAGTGGTGTGTGCTTAATTTGAACCAGCTGTTTTTTGTTCCAAAGAGGAGTGAAGGGTAAACTTGGAGATGGGAGATGGAGTGGAATGAATGGTGAAAGAGGAGAAACAATCAACTGAGAAGTAAGTTTTGCCCTGTTTTGTGGAGCAATTCTGAAAGTGAAGTGAATGTGTTATGGCTTTTTTCATGGTAGAAAAACACAATAACTCTAGATTTGTTTATCCCAAGGAATAATCCTTTTGTAATCATGCTTCCCAAAGTATTATCTGCCAAAAAGGGAAACGCACACATGTGTTAACAAATGGAGACGTGGACACAGGTGCTGCACCAGAACACTGTCTTTACTAAGCAGAGCACAAGGCCTTGTCTAATGTACAGTGCCCTCTAGCAGAAGCAGTGCTTACAGAAGCATAGCAACATTTGTCGCTGCAAATTTGTCCAAGGTTACAGACTATTTTCACATTCAGCACATAGTGTGGGGACACCAAACAGCCCAGTACAAGCCATTTGAAAGAGACACTTATTTTACAGATGCATATTTTACAGATGATCTTTCTTTTCCAGGGTTTTATTTCCACCACTTGGCAGCAAGAAAACTTTCACAAGTGAAAATGAGCAAATTTTCTACACACCCTACAGATAAACAAAAAAAAAAAAAAAAGATTTTTAAAGAGATGCACATACAATTGCCTATTTAACAATTTGTTGTTAGGGCTGTTTGGGTTTTGACTTAATACATTTCAGGACTTTCTCATGCAGTAGATACAATGACTGTATCTGAGGGGATAAGGCAGTTGTTAGGTTGGGATGGAACCTCTTAAATATTATAAGTGTTTTATTTTAGGGATTATGTATTTTGGGGAAAATCAGCAGTGGAATCTGTAAAAACAAAACAATACAAAACAAAAATAACCACACAAGTAGCAATGGGGAAGTTTATCAGTGAGTAATTATCACTTAGAGAACTGGTGAGACAGAATGGAAGGAAAGGTAGAGAGTTTCAATAGAGTGGAAAAATATTATCCCACTGTATCAACAGCTCTGACTCTTCATTTTCTTCCTTTCTTTCTGCTCCCAAAAAGAAAGAAGTTATGTGGGAAGCTTCATCATTAGAAGTTGGATCTGTAAGATATAGTAAAATAAACTATCATGCATCTTTCCCATTATTCTTTTCACCTTTCCTCCAAAACAAAACAAAACAAATTCCAAAACCAGAATCATGGTATCAGTGCAGTAGTCCAAGAGACTACAGTTTTCCCAGGTGAATTATGACTTAATTGTTAATTTTATAGAAATATTCTTTACAAAATAATTTCCCAAGGGGTAACTTTGACTAGTACTCTTTCTCATTACTTTTAGCATGTAATTTAAATTAAAATATTGTTCTGTACAAACCTTGTCAGGAGTCACATCAAATACACCTCTAGGAACAACATTATTTATGTGTTAAAATATAATATAAATGTACTTTTTGACTATATGTTTAAAAACAAAAGCTAGCTGTGTACATGTCTCCATTAAAAAAATTTACAACCCAGGTATCTGCAGTCATAAGGGAAATTATACCTATATATACTAATGAATTTGACTGTTATATCATGGGCTTTGGTTTTGCTAGATTCTTTTTTTTGTTTTTGGCATGGGGAAGGGAAAACTGTAATATATATTTTACCATGTGTACAGTTCTCCTGCTTCAGATTTTTTTTTTTTTTTGAACCAGAGATTGAGCTCAGGGTTTCTTAACCACTGAGCCACATTCCCAGTCCTTTTTATATTTTATTTAGATACAGGGTTTGCTGAGTTTCCTAGGGCCTCACTAAGTTGCTGAAGCTGGCTTTGAACTTGTGATCTTCCTGCCTCAGCCTCCCAAACCTCTGGGAATTCAGGTGTGCGCCACCACGCCTGGCTCAGAATCTATTCTGACATTTGACAAGTTAAGTAAAATGCAACATTTAGGGTTCTTGGGGCTTCTTACAGACTCATTAGACATAATCTGCATTTGCCCCCAGAAAGAATGCCTGTCAGGACAGATCCCACTAAGCTCAGCTGTACAGGGTGTGGTGTTGAAGGGAACCTTGGAGAGAGGGAGTGGTCCTGTCTCCTGCATACTACACTGGCTGTGCTTATCCTGGCAAAGCCTAGTGGAGAGTTGAGGCAACCATCCAGATAACTTCGGCTGAAAACCTGCTGTGGAAGAAAAAAGTTCTGAATTATCCTGGTTTGCCCTATATATACATTAATCATATGCACTGGAGTCAGTCAGTCAGTACATCAAAATTTTCCCTGGGTAGACACAGCACAAGTGTCCCAAAGAAAACACAAGCCATTTGCTTGGGCCCTGAATCTCGTGTTCCATTTCACTTGGTGAAAAACCAAGTGGAAGTTTTCAGATGTGGAGCCCACATTTCACTTCTTGGGATGGTGATCAGTGGCTGGGCAGCAACCTCAGTGTCTGAAAGCAGCTGGGGAGGTGCCTCAAAGAGCTGCCTGGCTCTAAGGAAAAGAAGGAGAGACTGTGCCTTTACTTCCATAATCTGGCTCACTCTCTGTTTTTCTCTTTTTCTTCCCCTTTTCCTCTCTCTACCTCTTTCTTTCTGCCTTTCCTTTTTCTCTCATCCTTTCCTGTCTTTTACTTTTATCTCCCTCTTTGCTTTCTTTTTGCCTCTCTCTTCTATATTCCTCTCCCTCCTTCCTCCTCGCTTCTTATGGCTTTCTTCATCTATCTTTTAATTTTGGCAAAAATAAGATCACAGCTATCATGAAAATATATGTAAATGACAGTAAGATGAAACAGCATAGTTCACCTTTTTCACTTGCTTATCTTTAGCCTTGGAGTTGTTCCTGGTATGTATAATTAAATGCCCAAGATAATCCCCAACCCCTTAGAGCTACATGTTTGCATTTAATCACTGTGACTTGGAGCTTGATCCATTAAGGACTGTGTCCTTTTTTCATATGACTCATGAACTATGAACAATATTTTACATATTTAACAAGTGTTCAAAAAGATGATGATGATGATGATGATGAATAAGAATATCATGCAATTAAGACCATATGTGACCCACAAACCCTTAAATATTTATTATCTAGACCTTTACAGAGAAGGTTTCTCACCCCTGAATTAGAGACCAAGCAGAGTGGTTAGGTTTGGAAAAGTTCCAAACAAACAAAGCAGAAACAGGTATCAAGTTAAGACATTGCTGGTTCATAGGGTAGTCTCAGACAGGCTGTGGGTTTTTCCCTGGTAGGGCTGTGGTTTTGTGGGAGACATTTTAGAAACCTTCAGAAAATGTTCAAAAAGCTTGTTACCACAAAGAGATAATAAAGAAACGTTCTTTTGAAAAAAAAAATCCCTAAATCCACAGCACATATGAAAATCTTGCCCTGACTTGTTCAGGCAAATTTAGCTACTGAATGGCAAGGATCCCTTTAAAAGACTCCTTTTTCCACATAGAAATGTAAACTATCCCTTAAATAAAAGGTCACCAAGTCATTTCTTTGCAAATTTTGGTTTGAAATAACTTTTGATGACAGAATAGACCAAAGAAGTCTGTGTCTGATAGTCTTTGGTTTCTCTAGACAAGTCTCTGAAACCACTGAAGATTTTTCAGACATTATAATTTAATTAGATAAATAAAATATCCCCTTTAATATAGTGTTGTTGGGGTGATTAATTTGGTATAAATTAAATCTTCACATTGTAAGTGCAAATACAAAGAAACTTTTACTTCTGTCTGTGCTGAAATTGACAGAGTTGGGAAAATATTCTTGAAGAAAATACATTTTCAAGAGGCCATATTAGGGATGTGGACTTATTAGGGAAATGAAGAGAAATCATGCCAGTAGCAACAGTACTGATGGGAAATAAGGAAACTGGCTACCTAAAGCCTTATTAAAATCAAAGCAAATTTGATTTTAAAATCTCTTTCAGGAGCAGTTGTATATTCGTGAATTTCTATGGAGTCTAGCTGCTGCCTATTGACCACATGATCTCTCAAATTAATAAATTAGTTTCTTATAAATTATTTGTGGGTTAACACTTCCACTTATATCAGTGCTATTTATTATCAAGAGTGTATAGCATACTTTCTATAAATAAGTTAAAAGATGAATATTTAGTCTCTAGACAAAGGCATAATATATTACTTTAATAGATTCAAATATAGTAGTTTGATATACTTAAACTCGTAGCTATGTACTGAAGCTGTTATGTAAAAAATACACATCACTGCTACAAGACAGAATTCATCAAGGCAGATGAAACTACTAATTTTGGGGAAACATTAGCTAATTGATAGCTATCAATAATGATGATTATAAAACCTACAAGGTGATATATTGATTTAAAATCAGCCTTATATATAGGTTTCCCATATACAAAAGTATTTTTCAACACTATATAGTTAGGAAGAAATATTAGACTTTTATTATACATACAGGCTTATAGTGTGATACTTTACAATATAGTCTCACTGGAAGTAGTATTTGGATTTGATAAGAAATTTAGACTGTTTACTTTTCTGAGCATATTGGAGTAGAGTTCCTTCTCTCTTCACTCAAACATGAAGCGGGTGGTAGACACGTCTAATTTTATTCCATGTGAGTAAATTTCACACAATGTGTTAAATTTTCATGGTTGTGCATGTCACTGCTGCCTCACACTTTTTAGGTCACAGACATTAGATTCCCTGGAAAAGGATTTTATTACTCCCAAAGGACAACTTATTTGAACTGTATCCAATCTGTTCAGCTATTAGAGGAACTATTGGCAATGAATACTTACAGATCCATGTACAAAAATGTTTTTTGCATGCCTCACTTCAGAAGTGACTAGGGATCATCTGACACCAGATGTATTCTCCAGTCATTTGTCATTTCATTGTCAGCACAATTGCATGGCTAATACTAAGCAGTAGAGAACTGAGGATTAGACTATTGAGGAGAGTTTAGCAAATGCAGGAGCGTAATCAAACATTATATTTTTCCCTTAAATTATTGAAAAATCATATGATTCTTGAGTGAGAGAAATTTATGGGAAATTGAGCATGAAAAAAAAGAAAAGACAGTTTGATACTTGGGGCCAAATTTATAGGTATAATTTCAATAGACATAGTTGATTAACCTTATGCATGATAATATTTTTAGTTCACTAGCATTTTTCTCTGGTGCAATCATGCATGGATACTCACATAAGATTCTCATAGTCTTCCTATGAATAGGAGAACATATTGAGGTAAAATCATTTGAAGGAATTTTTCCTTAAGT
Source organism: Callospermophilus lateralis (assembly GCF_048772815.1). Classification (NCBI taxonomy): domain Eukaryota; kingdom Metazoa; phylum Chordata; class Mammalia; order Rodentia; family Sciuridae; genus Callospermophilus; species Callospermophilus lateralis. Next base: position 84,617,181 of record NC_135325.1, on the reverse strand, counting down.
TTACTTACACATTTATAGTTTTGCTTAAAGCCTTAGCTAGAACAGGCTTGAATTGTTATTATTAATAAATAGTGACATGAACTTTTAAGTACCTTACTTTCTTTCTCATAAAGTCTTGGCAGGATTTTTTTTTTTTTTTGCCTACTTTTAGTCTTAGAATGCTATTTTCCCCATCTGCCGAGTGGCCCTCAATCTGATTCAATAACATTTTATATTTTTTATGTTTTTAATCTCTACAGAAACACTGAGATAAGATGGGCCCCACGGCATAAATAGTACTCATCCAAAAATGTCCCCAATCTCAGGATCTCACTTGCACAGCTGGCTTCTGTTGGTCACATGTCAGCTTCAGAGCACATCTGTTCATTCCTCAAGGATCCACTAGGCCCCATGAACACAATGTGCTCTGTGTAGAGTACTTTATACCACAAAACCCAGCAGCTGCAGGGGTGAGAAAATCTCTACTTCTCAAGTTTGTGTCTCTAGGCAGTTTGAGTAGGGTGTTTTCTATCTGGCTTTCTTTTGGTTGCCTGTCACTTCTGACATTCAGATGCCTATTGGCAACAAAGTTGCTTTTACTGTTCCCAGGGACAGATGTTTCTAGTCTGGGAAGAAACAGACCAAAATTTTACTGGAAAGTAAGAATTCTTGCCACATTTAGGCACCCAACCTGAGAAAACATAAGGAAGATCCTAGCTACAGGCTCAAGAATGGAAAGGTAATCATTGCCAGGAAAATAATGTCCAGACATGAACAGTTAGTCTCAGCATTTAGGAAAAAAAATATTTGCATCAAATCTCCCCATCTCTGCTGGTTCATAGAGAACAACAAACAACATTTTCCTGGTAGGGCATGTGGGAAAGGTACAGATATATTCAGTTCATTTTCAGAAGTGATGCCTTTGTTCCTAAGCTTTCTAAGAAGTGAAGAAAAAAAGAGTGTAAGTGTTTCAAGTACTTTTGAAACTGTGTGCGCATTGGAAAGGGTATGTGTTGACAAAGTTCGGTTGGAACACCATAAGAGAGCACAAAAGAAACTGTAGGTACATGAAATTGAAGACATTAAATATAAGTGGGTTTGTGTCATATACTTTGTTAATTTGATTCATAGAAATTCATTGTCATGAATGATTAATGATCTCATGAAGTCTGCTTTTATAGTCCTCAAAGGCCTCATTGCTAGTTTCTGGAGGAAGGAGTAGTCTTAGGTCAACATGTTTTAAATGAGATGTGAGGGACAAACATAGCTTATAATATCGTAACTAGCTTTTTTTTCCACAGGAATGTGTCTATATTTATATAGCATAACCTGTTAACTCTGTACTGATGGCTGCAAATACAGACCACAGAAGCTTCTTTAATAACACACATAACACCAAGTCCAAAATGTTCTACTCTGTCATTCATGTGTAAATCAAGTATATTATTCATATACTTCATCGACTTCCTGAATGCGTGCTAAAAATGCCAAGGAAAAACTCATTAATCGTGACATGGTGACTGCTCAGCTAGCTCTGAAATGTTGATGGAAAAGAAAAATTGTCAAAGGGCCTTTTTAAGAACCTCTGCAGGTTACACTCGCAAATCGGAATTCAGAGAACATGAATTTCCTCGTGCAGGAAGGAAGGATTAAAATCAAACACCCTCCAGTGGTTGCATCTAAAAACTGCATATTTGTCCCAATGGCTTACTTTAAAAAATTTAAAATAAAGTCTTCCTGTGCACCATTGAGTATCCAAGATGCAAGTGCAAGTCCCTGCTTAGGCTGATGGGTGTACACAATCTCAAAAGTATTAAAATGATTTCTATAGACTATAAAATCTCTGCTCATCCTAATGCCATTGCCTTGGGCATCTTATGTGGAAATATTTTAAATGCCTAGGTAAACTACGTGACTATCTCCTGTTATCTTTCATGCAGTATGTTATAATCCATAACAAAATCTTGAAACTTTGAGCTACGAAATTTTATGGTTTGTGCAGGCCTTTACCCCCATGGTCAAGGAGAACTTTCAGAATATGGTACACCAAATCAACCAATGAAGTACAAAATATTCTACATGCTATTTGGCTAAATTGATACACTGAGCTGATTCAATTAATTTGTCAAGTAATCATAATGGAGCTATAAGAGGGCATAACTTTGGAATGCATCTCTCTTATTTTCATGTTCTCCCAGTCTTGTTCTCATTCTCATGCAATATCTGCTTCATTATACACAAAGTAATGGTCATCTACTGAGTATCAGATAAAGTGGATCAATCACCTATAAGGAATATTCTTAGGTCAACATGTTTTAAAGCCATGTTTGTCCCTTTCAGATGTGCAGAATGATGAAACATTCTTTTCCAGTTCAGAAGGACAATCACTAATATTGAAATGTTTGGATCTAAAGACTGACATTTTAAAAAATTATTTATAGGGGTTGATTAAGAGTGCCAATTGTGCCAAAATTGTGGAACATACAAAGGCAGAAAATTTAGTACCATACTGAGTTCTACTAAAAATGATCTGACATATAATCCATTTTGGTAATGATATTACCATAATATAATTTAGGACACTATTACTCTAAAATAGATTTGGAAGAATTTCTGTTTCACAAGATGTTTTTGCCAAAACATATATATAAGAAATTATATATATATGAAAGTTAGGTCAAGAACTAGTATAAGAATATTTTAAATTTTTCATCAATGATTGACCAATATCTTCTAGGTATTTCCTTTTTAAAAAATTGGCGATTTTTGGAACAGAGCCCAGGAGCTCACACATGCTAGTTTATATTCCAGCCCACTAGGCATTTTTTTCTAATATCAAAAAAATGAAAAAAATATACATATATATGGCATGTGTATGTAGATGACACTTACTTTGTGTATAATGAAGCAGATACCATATGAAGATGTGAGAAAGGCATGTGTTTATTTGTGTTAACCTATTCTAATGATTGATATTATTCTTATGAATTACCCAAAATTTTTTTTTCTTTCAGTAAAATGCTGCTTTTAACTTTCACATTCACCTTGTTAAAGGAAATGCCTTTCAAATACTGCTATGCACAAATGGAAGTCCTTCATTATTTCATAATTGTTACTACCTCTTGTCTTAAAACAACACTGTTCAAACAAAATCAAAAGATAACTATGAGACCCTTAATGAAACCAAATCTTTTGTTAGGTAACAGTAAAATATGAAGATAAATGAGATTTAGCACCTATTTATTGTCATGGAGCTTATAATCTTGCTGACTAAACAAGACATAAATAGATGGAAAGCTGCTGCATAAAGTTATAAAACAAAACAAAACAAAATAGAAGTACAAAATTTACAGTCAAACAAGTAAATATGCACCATAAAATATTGGACTGGAGAGATTATTATGTACCCTTCACAGAGGCAGTGATATGAAGAAGGATAAATAGGATTTAAATAGGCCTAGAAGACTAACATGAACAAAAGCAATGAAGGGATACACAATGTATTAAAAGACACAGTTTGACTGGAGTGGAAGATATGAGTAGAGAAAATGGTAGAAGACAAATTTAGGAGATAAATATGGGCTGGTAGCAGTGTGAAATTTATTATTTAGGAAATAGTAAACAATTAGTTTATTAAACTGGGGTTGTGGCATGATCAAGGATGTTCACATAATATTAATGGGGCCAAATGGATGGCAGGAAACATAAGTAAAGAGAGATAATTAACATTGTAGGAGTAATTAGTTTTTGTACTTGAGTTGTTGGTACTGAGAATTCAAAGAATGAAAGTGGCACAGGATTTGGGAGGAAGATAGAAGAACAAAAAGTAATGCTGAGTTATCCAGATGTTCCTTTGGGAATCAGTTAATATAGAATGGTGTTTAAAGTCATGAAAATGGGAGAAATTATCAAAAAATAGTAGAGGACCATGGGTTGAAGTGTGGGGAATCCTGAAGTTTATACTTCTTACATTGCAGGAAAGAAATGAACCAGTAAATATGTTCTCTTTGTTCCTTTCCATGCACATATAAGTGTGAATACTAAAGTATACACACAGATATACATGTACCCTAAGAAAAGAGATGGACAACAAAAGCTCAGTTCTTTCCATTTGTCTCTTATCAGCTTAGTGACCATGGTGGACTGCTAATAATCTGAATAAATGTTATTGATGAACAGCCTGACATAGCAAAATGAGAACTAAAGTCAAACAGATCAGGTTCTACTCCCAGCTCTATTATTTGCCAGCTGTCTAATCTTGGACTTCTTTGAGCCTTTGATTCCTCATCTGGAGGATAAGGACCCTAAAATAAGGATTATTGTAAATATCAAGTGTAATAATGAGTGTGAAATTATTTTATATACTGTCAAGTATTGAAAATATAGGCCTTTTTATTATAATGTGTTTAATTTATCATGTTGTCTATAATATTCACCAGATCAATCTTCTCCTCTCGAGGATATTATCAGACACATGGAAATAAGTTGTCCTTCTTTTATTTTTTCTCAAGAACATTCTTAAAAGTTCTTTGAGAGCAGGAACCACGACATAGGCTTCTCTGTATTCTCATTACACTTTACCATGTACGCATTCTGAATATTAACAAAAACAAAGTACATATCTTGACTTGAAGCTAAATTTATTTTGAAAGCTCAAATGTAGCATTCAATATGCAGCATTAGTTAAAAGTGGCATGCAAGCCTACAGTGTCCAGCACTTCATAAAAGTAATTTACATACATCATGAGAATGCTGTAACCAATATCCTCATGTACCTTTCTTAAGTGGAGTTTTCCTCATAATTCTGGGAATGAGTAACAGGGTATAATGAATAACAAGGTTGGAATGCAGATATTCAGAGTTATTAGTAAAAACGATTGGAAGAATAAGTAGCAGCACAATGACAGAAGACCGGCTTTGGAACTGAAATGCACTGAAATGGTTCACAGTGACTTTAACAAACTTTTTAAAAGGACCATAATTTTCTCAGAACACTAACGCAATATAATTAAAAAACACCATTAAGGCACAATTTAAAAGTCACACCTAAAACACAAGTGAGAATGCCTTTTAAAAGTTCAAATGCTCTAAAGGGAAAATACAGGTGTTGAGGAGAAATTTGAATTTTAAAAATCTATAAGAAACAACTGTCTAAATACTTGGCTCTGATGGCTTGAAGCCTCCATATAACTTTCTAAAAGTAACTGTTTTAAAAACAAAATTTGAAAATACTTACTTCCACTTGGAATGAGATCCCTTTCTGGGATGAAGAGTTTGTATCCATAATGTTTTTCCAGGACATCTGGCAGTATTTCAAGAGCAAACTGCTCTTCTTCAGGATTGTCACAGTCTAAAGTATCTTGATCCACTTTGGTGTAAGACAGATAGGCATCATATTCCTTGTTGTCTTAGAGCAAAAAGAGAGTGGTAAGTATTAAAAGGTTGTTGGGTTTTTTTTTTTTAGGATTTAAGGAAAAATTTATTAAAGCACAAGTAATTGAATGTACTTTTTATTCTTACTTTTTTATTGTTAACACATATTAATTGTACAAGTTACTGGATTTCACTGTGATATTTCCATATGGTTCCATGTATGGGGCCTTGATTCTTCTACCATCTTTTAGAATCTATAACTACTAATAGGCTGAAATACACACTATAATTAAGTCACATGACACATTATAGGAAATCAAGTCAATTTCAACATAAACTAGTCATGTGATATGAATTGAAACTTTTATTTGATGGGCTACTTTTATTTAGGACAGACTAAAGGAATTATTTGTGATGTTCAATGATGTGTGTACATGATTAGCTCAGTGTTTTTGAATGTAGGAATAAATAGACCAAAGTCATGGATTTGAACCCTTTATCTGCCAGTTGGCTTGGCTGTGCTACTTGGTCACAGACTATACCTTGTTTGTACAAATATGTGCAAGAGATCCAACAGGGGCTGAGCCATAGAGTGTGGAAGATTGAAATAATCCAGCTTCCCTCCTGGAGACACTACTCAAAGCACATGCCATACTTCCAGTTGGTTAGTGTCGTCATTATCATATACAAAAAGCAGTTCATTACCAAATATTAGAGACAGCAGCTGGGTTTTAGACAAATACATTGCCTGTTACTCTTGTTTAGACCATGGCCAACTAATTTGACATAAGGTCCAAAAGAAGTCTTTGTTTCAAAATATACATCCTTCCAATATTGCCAAATTAGGTTTTTCCCTTCACATATTTAGTCAGGGAGTTAACTGTGCTTTGCAAGTATATTTTTTCCTCTTTTGCTGTATTGGATCATGGCCAGTCTCTCTAAAGTAAAAATGTGTATGCATGCATTATTTCCTACAAAATGTTAATGAACACAGCTATTCAAAGTATTAGTCCCCATGGGTTTAGAAGGGTTACACTGGAAAAGTTATAGTGTTATTTTCAAAATTCCCTCAGTTATAGAAAAAGATTTTTGAAAGTTAATTTAGTGAGCATAGGTTCACAACAAACTGTAAATGAATGCTTATTAAGCCCAGTGACTTGCAAATAATCCTTTTGACAGACTGGTAAGAATTCCAAGATTGTTTCTAGAATATATCAACATTGTTCATTTAAATAGATCTGATTAGAATACAGCTAAAACATGACAAGAAGGTAATCTATAGAACAAAGCAGTCACTCACCCATGATATTAGTGATTTGGTTCTACCTGCTGAATGAGATATAAACTATAGACATACAAGATACAGATATTCTATTGTAGAAGGACTTGGGACGCCCCCCTGACTATTTAGAGATACCTGAGGTAGGATTTATGGTGTTCTAATTCTAGTCAGATTCTAGTCTTCATCACCCCAGCATGAAAAGAACTTTGGTTATCTCTGTCAAGATGGTATCTGAGACTGGGAGTAAAGTTTAATAGTCTTGAGCATGTCCCTTGCTTGCAAAAGGATTTCATAAACCTTGGCTAGATTACTTGATTGCCTAGAAGCAGATGCACATGAAAGACTGCCCTTGATAGTTGAGGAGATCATTTGGCTTACAAATTGGGCACATTCCACGGTTGTGCATAAAACTCCACTTGGAAGTGAGAATGTTCATGAGCAATGTTAATGTAAGAACCTCCTGGTAATCCTAGCACCTCTGCCCCTGTTCCAATCAAGCACAGGATGCACCTGCAGGCCCTTGACTTTCTCCAACTATAATTACTCACCTGGGACCCAGAGCTGCCGATGATACACAGCTGGAAGAATAAAATAGGCCAAAGGACAAACAGCTCCATTCCTATGAGCAGAATGTATTTCATTGTTCTTGGTGGATAGTGTTACTGCCTCAAACTCCAAGTCCAGCAAGATCCTTGTTTGCTGTGACTTTGATAGCCTTCCTATATGATAAACTTCCCTAAATTAAAGTGCATATTAATTCATTCAACAATGATTTGTTGAAGATGCACTATGAGCTAGCCACATGCAATGGCTACCTGACTCTATCACTCATCTCATCAGACCTTCTAGATTGTTATTCCAATGCTAGTCCTGACTATGGCTATCGCCCTCCAAATATGCCTAAATAAACTCAAAATTTCTGGTCCTATCCTTACTTACTCTGTCTGTATACTGAATACTACAGTCCAGTGCTGCAACGACTTTTTTCCTAGAAAAGTATTTCTATATTTGTGTATCCAAAATCAATTATGACAAAGAACGTGGATCCCTTTGACATGTTAACACCCAAAACATCTGGATAATAAATTTTACTTAGCATACTAGAAGCACATCACTCATTTGAGAACATTTGATTCTCATTTCAGTCCTGTGCCTTTAAGATGAACTAAAGGTGAAGAGCTTATGGTGGTTGGCCAGAGCAGGAAGAGAGCTCTCAAAGCCACCATGTCAGATGTCCCAGAAACTCTAGGATGCCAAGTAGTGATCCAGGAATGACGCAGATGCCACAGCTTAAAAAATGCACTTCAGCTTTATGTAGACAGCCAAGAAAATCTCATGAATAGCCACAGCTGTTGCTCACAAAGAGGTGCAAGATGGGTAGAGCAAAAGCAACAACATGATGTGAATAAGGTTAACAGCAAGGCCTGAAAATTGTCTTAAAATTGAAAGGCAGTTCAGGGACACTGCTTTTCTAAGCAACACTAATGAGCCTTCTTATGTGCTAAATCATGCTGACTAAACTCATCTGAGGAACCAGAAAATAGAGCACAATGCAGAGACCACAATAGAAGGAAGAGGACTGGCACAGTGGTCATCATAGGCATGCTGTTCTAGTGAAAAGAGTAGTTATGAAGAAGACAACCAAACTATTTATGGAAGAATGTTCTTGTTGTCACACCTGTCCTTCCTTGTTTTTAAGTCTAATTTTAATCTTGTTCATCACCAGGTAGTCATTTCTGTTTACAGCCCAGTTCTTTTGCATCTGTGCTAAATACTGTTCTAACCCTTAGCTTCTAAACTGAAAAGATTGTGTAACCTTGGTGATTATTAGATACTTGGTTCCTACTATAGTACACATGTGTGTATGATGTTCTGATCATGAGGAAGAATATAAGAAAATGCAACATGCACAGCACTTGCCACACAGTAGACATTTATTAAATATTTAATGACCAAAATATTGAAAGTTAAAGAAATAAAACAATCTGTTTTTGTGGGTTGAAATGAAGTGAATTCAATTAAAAATATTTAAGAAGTCAAAGTTTGTTGAATGGATTTTATTTTATAAAACATAAAGTATATTTTTCCTAGAAAAGTATTTATTTATTTCATAAAACAGAGTATATTTATCATAACTTTCAGGAAATGCCACTATCAAAAGGTCAAAGAAAAAACATGAAGAAAAAAATATGCAGGTAAAATTAACTTGTATTTATGAGATGCCAGATATTTAAATGAAGCAATGAAAATGTTGGTATCCTATCTGTCTGACATTTGGCATCATTCAACTGGATATTTGTAAAAGGAGGTGAAAATTCATGCATTCACCCTTACGGCACATCTGCTGACTTTAAAGTATTCCATTTTGCTATCACAGAGATTTTGAATCCAAAATCTCTGTAATAACTAACTGGAAAATTTAAAAAATATTTTAATTTTCTTCCTAATGAATACCCTTAAAATACCCTCCTACCATACTGCATTTCCCCCTATGCAATGGGTTTTGTATCAATATATACAATTTTCTAAATAAAATGATCTTTATTACTGCACAGTCTTGAATCACCTGGGCCAAATAATTGGTAATAAAGATTTAAAATGAAATATTTGATCCCTGATAATCTAATGATATTAGCATGGGCTTAATATTAATTTGCATACTCCAAATAATCAGTTACTTTGGATTATTGGGTATGTGTGATGAAAATTATTGTAAATTAACCCAATAAATTGTATCATTTCTTACAGAGATGATAAAACATGTTCATCTTTTACCTTCCCATAAGGATAGTTTAGCCACTTGTTCATCTGGGAACCAGTGACATTTTCCTCAGTACCATATTTCATCTAGTTATTTTACATGAACATGTAAGAAGTCAGATTTTTCAATATGAATTACTGTATAAAAGAGCAGAGGGTAATTGACCACATTTTCATGTGTACTGTATAACAATGGTTAGAACAAGTTCGAATTTCTCATTTTGAAGGTACGTCTGAATAAGAGTGTGAGGTACTTTTATTTTTTATTAATTTTTATTTTTTTGCATTACAATTCTTATTATACATATAGAGGAGTGTGTAGTACTTTTCAACAGGCTAGTATAATTATGTAAATACACAGCTTGGAAATAAATGAGCATGCATATTTACTCATCAAGGAGCATTTCTCTAATTTACTGTGAAAATATGAAAGTCAATTAAGACTCACACATATAGCCATTTAATATTAACAATAAGACCCAAATCAAAGATCTTCAAAATTTTAATGTTACACCTATCGCTATAAAAATACAACAAAATCATGAACTTCTCTTCTTTTCTGTAAGACCATTTTTGTTAAGACCATTAACCCAAAGAAGGGGGAAAAAAACACAAGAAAAATTTCTCTTGATTTCAGTATGACAAAAATTCAGTTTTAAACTGCCTTTTAATAACAATTTGCAAATTGTAGTTTTTCAAAAAATGTGGGTCAGGAACAATGGTGCATGCCTGTAATCCTATAATCCCAATGACTCTAGAGGCTAAAACAGGAGGATCACAAGTTTGAGGCCAGCCTCAGCAATTTAAAGAGGCCATAAGTTACTTAGTGAGACCCTATAAACAAAATTAAATTAATAGGGCTGGTAATGTGGGGATGTAGCTAAGTGGTAATGTTTCTGTAGGTTCAATCCCCAGTACCAAAAAATAAAATAAAATAAATAATAAAAATGAAAATGTAGGCTTACCTAAGGCATTTTACACATTTACAAGGTTCACAGTAGTCTGTAGGGGTGAAGGCTTTATAAGAAGCAACATGTCATGATTTCTTATTGGTGTTGATTGAAAACATGGTAATTTGTTCTCTTAAAAAAAACTGAAACATTGTTTGGTTGTCCAAAGACATAAGGCTCAGTACAATTCTTTGTTGATACATCATAAAAAAGATTTCCAAAAGTCATGAAAAGCAAATAGAAAAGTATAACACACAGTCTAAATTTTTATCCTTTGAGTCACCTTTGAGAATAGTGCTACAAGCATTCAAAATATGTACGTTCATGTACTTTGAGGTGTGAAATGTATTTCTGTAGATATTAATCTGTTTCTTGCATGTTTATTTTCTTTTTAAAAATAATTTTATTTTATTAATTTTTATGAAGTGCTGAGGATCAAACCCAGTGCCTTACACATATGAGATGAGCACTGTACCACTGAGCCATGACCCCAGCTCCATGTTTGTTTTCTTGGTGGCAGCAATGGTTAAAAATGATCTGTACATACATGTGAATTTTCTAGACAAAAACATGGAATTGATTTTTTTTTTTAAATTTTTTGAGTTCTTAGGGATCAAAGCCAGGGTTTGTACATACTAAGCATGCTCTACCACTGTGCTATAGCCTCAGCTATTTTTATTTTATTTTGAGACATGGTCATGCTAACTTGCCCATCCTAGCCTTGAACTTATGATCCTCTTGCCTTAGCCTCCCAGATAGCTGGGATTAAAACACAGAATTTATTCTTAATTTATTTCTTACTAAGGGAAAAGGCATTAACAGAAATAATTTTATTTCCTAACCAAATAATGCCTTCTTATTAAACTTTTTCTGGAAATTATTCCAAACAAAGCACTGCAAAAATAAAATTATTTCAAAAAAATACATATATCCTTTACCTAGACTCACCTATTAATATTTTCTCCTTTTTTCTCTTTCTTGACAGATAAATTGTTTTTCTAAATTATTTGAGGGTGAGTTGTATATATCATGGCCTTTTACATCTAAATATTTCAGTTCATATTTCTAAAGAATAGGGATATTCTTGCCAGGTGCAGTAGCTCAGGCCTGTATCCCAATGACTAGGGAAACTGAGGCAAGACGATTGTAAGTTCAAAGCCAGCTTCAGCAATTTACAGAGGCCCTAACCAATTTAGTGAGACCATGTCTCAAAATAAACAATAAAAAGTGCTGGGGGTGAAGTTAAGTGACCCTGGGTTCAACATCTGGTGCCCCCTCCAAAAAAAGAATAAGGATATTTTTTACATAATTATAAATAAATATTTTAATGGAACAACAAAAGACAACTTACCATCAGTAGTTTCATCACCTCCAAAACGCTGTCTATAGAAGAGCATCAGTTCAATGTTGTAGCATTTGTAGATGATCACCAGCAGTATAAAGAGGAGGAAGATTGCTCCCAAGCCCCCTGCAAGCTCAATTTTGTAGATTAAATCTGAAGCAAACAGAATCAACAGGAAAAGAAATTAAACCAGTGATACTTGGGATTTTCCCAGATTTCTAGTTCGTGTGTAAAATTTATTACCCCTTTGTATTTTCTTTCAAAAACATTCTTGCTTAATGCTTTGCTCTTGATATATCTGTATGAGTCAAATCTTTGTAAAATTAATTATTTTCTAAAAATTTGACTGATTTGTTTTTATTTTATTTATTTTTATTTTTAATTTTTAGTTATACATGGCAGTCAATTATAATTTAACTCATTTATACAAACATGGAGTAATCTTATTCTAGTTAGGATCTCAATCTTGTGATTGTACATGATGTGAGATTCACTGTGGTATATTCATATATTTACATAGGAATTTTAGGTCAGAACTATTCCCCTGTCTTTCCTATTTCTTTCTGATTTGCTATTAAAGGTCACAAGTCTATCTCAAATGAAATAGTCACTCCCAATTTATATTGTTTTCATACATATACTATTGCTTTAACTGTATTTCAGGGAACTGTTAAAGCTGTGTTGTTCTGGTTTCAGGGCCTATGTTTTCTTGTTTTTGCTAAATTATCTCATTGGCTTAGCAAGATTACCATCTTGAACTTCTCAGGCCACAGGCCCTATTCTTCTGAAGGAGAACAACGTCATAAAATTACTTTCAGAATCAAATAAAACCTAATAAGGTTGAAATATTAAACTGTTTCACTTAACCCCAGTAGGGCATAATCTAATTCAAGGTAAGCAGAGGAAATTAGCTTACCCATTTCCCCCTACTTATTTGAATAAATGACCATAATATATATGCGATACAATACGCACTATGGAATTAAATGAGAATGAGAAATACTGGCTAATCACTTAGCCTCTTTGACTAACACCAGGTTACACCTTTATTAGGCTGCTCCAGTGGGCATCCCTAGAACTCTGAGAGTTGGGATAATCAAATCAACACATAATAGAAGGAAACAGAATGTCTCCCTGGATCAGGGAACAGTGAATTACCCATAGATTAGTTAGTGATATTAACAAATCTAAAGAATGTATCATCAAAAGAGGGAATGCTACCATGGAATTTAGGGAAATGGAAAATCATCAGAGAATTTAGAATGTGAGTTCAGCACTGTAAAGAGAAGAAATGCTAAATCTGAGAGACATGAGAGCAGAAATATATTTTAACTGAGGACAAGAACATTTAGGGGTCTCATCAAAATTCAATGAAATTGCTTAAAGATTATCTGACCTCCTTTTAATCTAATTCATAATTACCAAGTGGCTATTCTATTACTAATTTAGCTCTCTCCAAGTAATGAGAAACTGGGAAAGGGAATGACATTCTGGTTTATACATCAGTTGTTTTTGAGTTTCCTTGGCATTGGTGAGTCTCTCTGGATGGATCAATTCTGGAGCACTGTCAAAATTAAATTACTGGCCATGTCAATATGTCACTCTTGAAAATCAGATAGTCAATATTTCTCTGTGAATCTCCTTGTCTTTTCATATGATCATTGCTTAAGAAAAATTAATCAGGACCAATATATCAATTAAGATTGATTTACCATGTTATACTTTGTAAAAAGAAAAGCATATAGCATATACAGGGAATATACTACTTTATAGATAAAAATTTTATCCAGTCTATTATCTACTGTGTAAATAATCCTACAGCACAAAAAATATTCAAACCTGTAGATGAAGAATTTGAAATGGTAGTATAAGTCACTTATCCAAGGTCATGTACCTAAAAGAAATGGCCAATATAGGACATGAGCCAAGGTTTCCTAACTTCAAATTGAAGTTTTATTATACCACAGCTTTACATGCTCTATTCTGAATGTAAGCACAGAAATACTACCTATTTTTCCATAGACTGTTGGTAGTACTTCCTGAATATCATGTGACTTGTGAATTTTGACTTCTTTTGACCTTTTAGTTCCAAGGTGAAAAGACAAACTACAATTTATCAGACAGAATGAAAGAACTGGGTAGCTCTCAGAAACATCAATGGGGGGGGTACTACAGAATCTTGTAGCTGTAGCAGGGGAGAAAGGATGAGATACCTGGAGTCCATTTTATGAAAAATATGTTAGCAATACAATTTTTTGTTACTCTGAAAATCAGTTTCTTTTTCATTTTAGGGCATTAATTGACTTAATCCAAAATGTTTTTCTCCTGTTATGTTTATTTTATGATATAAATTCTATTTTCTCTTTCCCCCTCTTTTTCCTACACCCGCCCGCCCCCTCACATTTTTCTCTCTGGTCAGAACAGCTTTAACTGTTTTCAAAGTCACTTAATGGGGATTTTACCACCAATTTCTATGTTATTTACAGAGTAGATGGGAAAATTCAACAGCAGAAACAACTTGTGCTCCCAAGAAGCAGACACTTTATTCAGCAGTAAATTTATGGAAGAAAACTATGGTGTGAAAAGTACCTTTGTGATCTTGGAGTCCATTTTATAAGAAAAAGTCTTTGAAAAGTATTACATAATGATGGGTGTTTAAGTTGAAAACTGTGGACCTAGGCTCGGAGACTCAACCTGTATTCTTTGATCAGGCAGTCACATCAAAAGGGAAACATCTATCCTATAATCAGAGGGGAGAATTGCCATCATTCAAATAACACCTGGCTTTTCTTTTGTCTTCTGTTTTCAATTGCCATTTTGTATCTCAGCAGGAGCTATATTTCTAGGGACATTCCCTGACTGTGAAGCTGAAAGTCATTTTATTTGGGCTGTACTTGTATACTGTTCATGAGGATAGCTGTAGTTAGAACAGCAAATATTTATGGGATGGGATTGTAACTTTTTCTAGGCACCCAAAGTACAAGTATAGTTTTTTAATCTTCTTACTTTGAACCTAGCTATTTCTTTACCATGAATACAAACATCAGATACTACAGAATGGAACAAATAGCACCTGAAGCCAATAGACCGGAGAGAAAGAGGGCTGGGAATGTTTGAACTTGCTCCTCTGACTTATAATTTGGGAGGCAGGTTAGGAGATCCTAACCTGAGGACTTTTTCTGTTATGTGAATGTTCATGTCCTCTCTAAATTCATATGTTGAAACCCAACCCCCAAAGTTATAGCAATAAAATATGGGGCCCTTGGGAGGCGATTAGGTCATGAGGGCTCCACTTTTATGAGTGGGATTAGTGCTCTTATAAAGGAGGTCTGGGGTTGAGGCTCAGTGGCAGAGCACTTACCTAGCATGTGTGAGGCACTAGGTTCAATACTTAGCACCACATTAAAAATAAAACAAATAAAATAAAGACATTCTGTCCATCTACAACTACAAAAAGTTTAAAAAAAATAAAGGAAGTCTGAGGGAACTTGTTTACCTCTTTTGCCATGTGAGTACACATAAAATGCACCATCTCTGAGGAAAGGGTCCTTGCCAGACACCAGATATGCTGGTACCTTGATTTTGAATAGCCCAGCCTCCAGAATTACAAGCAATACATTTGGTTATTTATATATTACTCAATCTAACGCATTTTGCTGTAGCAATCAAATTAACTAAGTCAGAAATTGGTACTGAGAAGTAGGATGCTACTGTAACAAATACCTAAAAATGTGGAAGTGCTTTTGGGTAATGGATAGAGTTTTGAGGTCCATTGCTATGAAAGGAGCCTTGAGAGATTTTGAGGAGGGCTTAGAATAATAGTTCTGTAGGGAAAGCCTCAATATTCTTAGATATTACCTAAGTGGTGTTGATTTGAATATTGGCAGAAATATGGGTGGTAAAGGCCATTCTGATATTCTCTTATATAAAAAAGATGACTGGATCCTTACCACACATGAATCTAACAGTGCCTTAATATTGGACATTACAGCCTTCAGAGCTGTGGGAAATGAAGTTTCTGTTCTTTGTAAATTACTTGATCTTAGGTAAATTTTATGGCAACCTGAATACACTAAGAAAACTTTCTGTATACTTTGAAGAGTTAGGGCATAACAAGAAGATTGAAATGAAAAGAGGTATTCAGTGATACATCTCTGTTTTGTGGTAAAGATCTTTTTTTTTCTTTGCAGAGAATGAGGAATAATTATGAGAATTTCTTTAGCTTAAGTTCAGAGTCTTGGCATACCAAAAAAAAAAAAAAAAAAAAAAAAAACCATCTAGGACAGACCTTGTACCGAAATTTAGTTGTACTTACTGACTAATGTTTCATCTAAGAATAAGAAAGTGGTAAGTGTAGGTTGAAGATGCACAGGTAAAGGGCATCTTGTTTTTACAAAATCTGACCCTGTTAATTTTTTTTATTCTTTTTTTTTATTGTTGGTTGTTCAAAACTTTACATAGTTCTTGATATATCATATTTCACACTTTGATTCAAGTGGGTTATGAACTCCCATTTTTACCTTGTATACAGATTGCAGAATCACATCAGTTACACTTCCATTGATTTTGGGGTATGTTGGACATGAGTTTTCATTTTACAAAAGGCCTTTTTTAGTTTATGAATGGATTAATCACTTTTCTTCTCATATTGATCACTTAGAAAATTTAAGATGTTTTACTTACAGATCATTAAGAAGTTATTGTTCCATAAAAAGCCATATTCATATTCTAGTTAGGAAATCTACAGTCAACAAGGTCAGTCTATGCTGAGATAAAACCAAAAAGATGTAACTCCAAAGGATATGTCTGAAGTTTCTCAAGACAACCAAAACTCTGGTCTGACTAAAAAATTAGGGTAGAATCATATGTATTTTTGCTCTTCTTTGGGGTTCTACCATATTTTTGAGAGCTGCTAATAAGACTAAATGAGAAAAGATTAACTGCATCCTTTTGCAAGGATGAAAAAGTGAAAAAAAAATAATAAATGTTACCTAGAATGGAGAGGGTAAACTGGTGTACTGTGAGTGAAAAATTGTTTTGTTGGAGTTCACAATGTTTCAAAAAATGAATATTAATATTTAAAAATGAAAATGTTTCATAATCAGCCTTTCAGCTTCTTGAAAACTTTCAAGCTCTCATATACATGAACCCACATTCTAGTAAGCATGGTAAAAATCTTCTAGAACGAAATAATGGTTTCCCCCTTTAAAGCAAGAGATGTTTTCTTTAATCTATGTTTTTTTTTAATCTGGCTGTTTAAAAAACATTCTCTAACTGCCTAGTCCCCGAGGACTTTGAGTTTTCAATATGAAACATGGAAAGTATAGGTGGACATAGTGGGACACAAGTGTAATCCCAGTGGCACAGGAGACTGAGGTAGGAGGATTGCAGGATGGCCAATTTAGGAACATTCTTCTCAAAACAAACAAATAAACAAAAGAGGGCTGGAGATATAGCTCAGAGGTAGAATGCTCCTAGGATTAATCCCCAACACTACACACACAAAAATAAGAGAATAAAAACTTGGAAAGTAAAAATTTTTGAAAGGAAAACATGTATTTTGGTAAACCAGGGAAGATAGTAGTTAAGACAAGAGCGAAGATCAAATCTTCTCTGTATTAATCCTTTTATCTTTCTCTTAATCCCACTGTCCTGGTCCTCTGTGAGGAGAGTTTTCATCCAACAAATACTTTTGAGCACTTATTGTGTTTTATATACTAGAGGTAAAATGATAAATAAGGCTGGTAAAGTCCCTGTTCTCATGCTGTTTACTTTGTAGCAGGGGAAGAAGAAAAGAAGCCAACAAATATGTAATTATAATATCAAATATAATGAAAACAATAAAAAGAAATCATACAAATTAGAGAAAAAAATAAAATTAAGCTAATTATATTTCATATATGGTGGCCAGGGAAGACCTAATGAGTAGGTAATATATAAAAAGACAACTGTGTGAAATAAGGGAGTGAGTCATGGAGATAGCTGAGGAAAGAGTGTTTCTGGAAGAGGAAATAGCCTGTGTGAAGTATTTGAGGTGGGACTGTACTTAATGAGCATGAGAAATAGAAAGGGGGCTAGTGTATATGATGATTAAGACAGAGTGTTGTAGAAAGTAAGAGGAAAAATAAGTAGATTGTGAAGTGCCTTATAGGTCATAGTTCAGGTTTGGGATTTCATTCAATTTGTGCTGGTCCATCAGAATACAGTGGGGGCAGTGATGGAAGTGATCAGATTCTGGATAGGCTTTGAAAGTAGAGCCATGGGATTTTTTTGATGGGCTCAATACAGGATGTGGGTAGAGAAAAGGTAAAGTGAAGAATGACTTCACAAATTTTGGCCTGAGCAATCAGAAGAATGGTGATGGAGATAAAGAAGGAGAGTGAAGGATGAGATTTGTAGAGGGGAGAAATTGGAAATCTTGTTTGGGGAAAGCAAAATTTGATATGCCTACTAGATCTCAAAATGACATTGTTGAGCAGACAAATTGATACACAAGTTTGGGGTTCAGGTGAGAAATCCTGGCTAGTGATATAAATATTGGAGTTTTCATCATATATGGTAAGCAAAAACATGATGGAGGCTGAATGAAATTACCTGGCCAATGAGCAAGGAGTCCTGAATCCTGGGAACCCCAATATTTAAATACTAGAAAGATGAGAATTGATATAATCAATTATTCATAATTTTAGATAGGTTTACTTGTAGACACTATATGAGGTAGCAGAGTTTTACAGAGTGTCTTATTTGACAGAGTCAGATTTCTAGAAATTTTATGGACTGTTGTTCGTTCTTTTACTTATTAAAGAGTAATGACTTTATTTGAAAACTAATATAAGACTATGCCTGTCTCCACTGGGTAAATTATAGTACCCTCAATATTTTTCTTAATAGGAGGTTTCTAATTGTAACACTATATATCTTTTGTGAATTTTTTTCTTAATGTTTAATGTATGGCTTTCTTTGCATTCTCACCTCCACAAAGACTACAAGCTCCACAAGACTTGTGGGATATCTATTTATTCAGCAGTCTATTCTTCACAATAAGCATGGTGCTTGCTATACATGAATCCTCAATGACTAAATATAATTTTAATTATTTATTTGATCAGAATATATTCAAGGTACCTATTAGTGGCCAGACACTGCCTAAATTGCTAAAGGTACAGAAGTACAGCAGCATCTCTGGCTTGGAGAATCTCTGAAAATGAAATAAGACTGAAATGGACAGGAACGAAGTGATCTTTGCTATAAAGTACCTGGACATGGTCAGTACCTGCCCTTCATGTAGGTGGACTAAGTGTTTTCCTAATGCATAGGAGAACATAGGAGAAATTATGCAAGTTTCATATAATAAAAAATTATTTAGGCATAATAAATTTCACATCCATTATATCATTATCATTTGAACTCAAAGTAACTCAAGAAGGTAGATATTATAACCCTCATTTTACAGATGAGAAAGATAATATTCAGGAATCATAATCAGACAAAAAAATCCTACTGAACCATATGGCTGAACCTGGATCTCCTGACTTTACTTTCTGTATTAGACTCATTTATACTTAAGTACTCCTTTATTTTAAGAAAGAATCAAGTACAATAGAGTTAAGAAATGGTGCTAGAGAGAGAGAAGCATTATTCTTGGAATAATGACACTTCTCATTTTCTTCCAGAGCTTCTGGTCATGCTCAAGAATTAAGGCTGGCTGGAAAATAGAAATTCCATCCTGACCAGGATGTACAAATGGTGACCTTGCTGATTGAATTGTTCTATTGCTCTATAGCCTAGGCAACAAGAACACTGATTGAGAACATTTGTTCTGCTACATTTACAAAACTTTTGCCAGATGCACACACAAAGTATTTAGCCTCTTGCAGTAATCAAGAGTCATAGCAAGGTAAGAGCCAATTTAGAAACTTCTTTAGCTGCTGAGATTGTTCCTAGGTCTGTAAATTTAGAGTTTCTTTTATTTGTCCTTTATAAACATTTTATCCAATCTAGACCTGATTCTAGATAGGGATCTCCATAAATGCCAAATTATTTAGAAATATATTGACCTATGAAAGACCTCTTAACACCAGGTTATATTACAAAATATAGCTTATAAACTTTATGTTAATAATTGAAAGGTTATAGGACACTATTAATTATTTTATTTAAGTTTTAGTCAGAAAATAAACAAGCAACTTTGTTTTTCATATGGTTTTCAAATTTTTCATACAATTCCTATCATTATATTTAAATAACATAAGATATATGAAGGTGAAATACAGACAAAATATTGAATGAATCTGTGGATTCCATTTAATGTAGCATGATTATAATCAGGTACATTTCATCTCAATTGATTTAACATATAATAATGCTTAGTTTACTTATTTATTTCCTAGTGATACTGAAGATCATAGGCATTTTTGTACATGAGAAATATTGTTCCTTGAAGACACAAAATGATTAACAGAAATTGATACTCTATGATACAATAAAGCCAGAAAACATACAACTTTAAACTATTAAACATACAACTTTAAACTATTTGTGACTAAACAAAATATAGTTATAGCTATAAAAATAAGTACCCTTTTTACGCAGAAGAACACTGGCGTGTTTCCGTCCATTTCGGTTTTCTACATGGCAGGTATAATTAGCCAGGTCAGCCTCCACCACTGAATCAAAAATGAGTGCCAACTCAACTTCTTTTTCTCCAAGATGCTCTTTGAGGAGTCTGAAATAAAGACAGTATTCTTGTTTTAATCAGTTTATATTGGGTAGAAAGCATCCATGTAGTCTACAAATTGTTACACAATCCTCCCATCCTAAGTCTCTGATGGCCACAGAGAGTTCTGACTGGATGTATGTGTATGTGGACCCTCAAATAAGAAAATATAAAAGTGTATCTTGACTGAAGGACAAATAATAAAGAAAAATGAGGAACGCAGTAATACAAAATATTAGCATGATAAATGAAGCCAACATGGTTTGTGTGGCAAAAAAGATGGAACATTAGCTTCCACATTCTAAACTGATTTTATGAGAACTAATTGGATACTTTTATATTATGATATGAAGGAAAAACAACATTTTAGAAGTATAGGTTTTGTTATTAGAGGTCAGCGTTTTAGGCAGTAAAATGGTTGCCATATGAAAAGTAAACCAAAGATGCTTAATGGCCTTCAATTTTCAAATATCAGTGAGAAGCTTTTTCTCTTCTTTTCTCTTGCTTGTTGTTTAATGCAGTAATGTGGCAGGCTCCCTAATCTCCCCAGTGATGCTCATCCCACCTCTACCTTGGCCCTGATTTCTCCAGACAATGCTCCACAATTACACTTCTGCTTTGCCAATTCACAGGAAGTAACATGCTTTATGTGACATTCAGGTTTTTGCTTTCTCAAATGAAGTTGCAAAGGGTCAAAATAGCCAGGAATAGGTATTCTTTGCAGAGAAGTTGATTTTCCAGAACTCTTTTTTAAGGGGTGCAGCTTTTGATTATTGAAGTGTTATATTCTTACTAGCAATGTATTACCTCCTGAGCAAGATGAAACTGGGTACCCTACTGCCTTTTCTTTATTCTGCTGCCTTTTTCCAAAGAGGGAGCCAGTCATGTGACAAAGTTGTGGCAATCCTGCATTTTGGTTCTAGTACATGTCCTTACATACACAGATTTGTAAGAATAAAATATTTCATATGAAATGGGGAACCAAAAGTAATTCTTTTTTGTTGTTGTTTTGTGCTGTCTTGCCCTTTATTTATTTATTAATTTTTATGTGTTCTCTTTAGTTACACATGACAGTAGAATGTATTTTTCTTATCTTCATTGTGGACATATGAATATGAGGGTAGGGAGGAACCCTGAGTTACCAGTACTGTGCATAAGTTGGAAAAGGCAATTGTGCTCAGGAAAAAGCTGGGTTCTAAATACAAACCTCTCACTGAAACTCAAGCTGGATCCTTAAAAAATCATTAACTAAATTTTGCTTTAATTTAACTCATATTTAAGTTGGAGAAAAAAACTCATATGTTTAATTTTGTTGTGAGAATGAAATGGGTTTTAGTGATTTGAAAAGTAAATAGCACTCTACAAATGCAAAGGAATGTTATTAAACATAAACATTTCATTATCTGAAGGTAGATTATTTAGATTTTGACTTCTACAAAAATATTTGTATTTATATTTATTGATATTTTGGGTTGACTTGGCTTAATATCTTCTGGCTTTTGAGAGAAGGAAAGGCTTAAAGTAGGGTTGGTGGAAGAGAGTTTCTAGACTCTGAGAATCTCCAGTGAAATCTTAAGCCCAAATTTTATTTATAGTAGACATGCTTTTAAAATTAACTCTGTTTCTGTTTTCTTCCAACAGTGTCCATGCCTGAGAGTTTAGAATACTAGCATTTGTAGTTCAAGTAAGTCTTCTCTTGTCCATGACATTTATGTACTGTCACTGTACATAAAGTGAGTATAAGGTTTTCTTAACTGATTTTTTTGAGACAGAGTCGCATTAAGTTGCTTAGGGCCTTGCTAAGATGATGAGGGTGATCTTGAACTTGTGATCCTCCTGTCTAGCCTTCTGAGCTGCTGAAATCTTAACTGAATATTTGAAAGTACATTTTACTGTTAGTCTTTCTGATAAGTGTTTTTCTTTCTAACTAAAGTTACAGTTTCGCCTTTCTCTATTTTTTCCTCAAGGAAAAATTGGGAATTTACCGTCTTCAGGTTTACATTGATTTGCTCCCTCCATTTCCTCCCTACTACTGATAAATCTCACAATATTCAATTATTTTAGCTCTGTATAACCTGCAATGGATAACCCTCCTGTAGTTCCAGAAGCTGCTTAGGCACCACAAATTCAGTTTGATTTAAAGCTTCACAGGGAAGTCAGCCACAACCTCTGCCAAACACAGGGCCGAAAGCTGATCTTGTTCCTCACGACCAAACTTTTCCCTCTGCATTTCTAATGCAGTTTCCAAAAACAGCTCTTCACAAGCTACAGAAAGAATTTAGAGAGAGGATTTGAAAAATGATCCTTGGTCCATCTATTAATATATATGAGGTGTCTTAATTATCAGCTCTTAAAAACCTAGAGGTGACTTGCTTTTTTGGAATTAAATAGCAGGTTGGTGTTTATGTCTACAAATCACTCTGCAGAGCAGTCATAATTTCCTACCAAATATTGATATATAACAATCCATCAATGATTCTTTGTCAGTTTCTAATAAGTGTCTAGCTATGGGTGAGACATTTGGTATAAGAGAAATGTAAACTTTAAAAATCCTGGTCTCTGACTCCATTAAGCTTTAAAATTCAAATGAGTAGATAAAAATAAAACAGTTGAAAACATAGGAAAAGTGAAGTAAAGCAGGGTGATACAGTCATGCTTATAAAAGAATTTCAAAGGAGGAAGATACTGTCTAAATTAGTTAGAAAAGACTTGAGAAACTGGGTAGACAAAAGGAAAAGTGGGGAGTTTCCTGTAAGAGAAGATAGGAGCATGTTTTTGCAAAATGCATGTAAGAGAAACACTAAAGAAGTAGGTTTTGAATGGAGGATACAAGTGAGGGAATCCTGGGATGTATTTCAAATGACTTCAGAAATATCTCATTAAAAGGCTTTACATAGGGTGGGGAGGGATGAGCCACATACATTTGAATTTATTTTATTTTTAAAAAATATTTTTGTAGTTGTAGATGGACAGAATGCCTTTATTTTATTTGTTTATTTTTATGTGATGCTGAGAATCAAACCCAGTGCCTTGCATGTGCTAAGCAAGTGCTCTGCCTCTGAGCTACAGCACCAGCCCTTGAATTTATTTTTAACAGCTTCTTTAGGGTATAATTGATATACTAAAAATTTGTAGATATGTACTTGACACAGTTTGGTGAGTTTTGGACACAGGCATATATCCATGGGGATGATGTGACAATGAAATAGTCCAATAATTAATATTTAAAGCAACTTACTGTAGTAGTGAACAAGGGAAAATAATTTGGGGGGACAGAAATTGCTACTTTCAAAAGTAAGTTTAGGGGCTGGGATTGTAGTTTAGTGGCAGAGCACTTGCCTAGCATGTGTGAGGCACTGGGTTAGATCCTCAGCACCACATAAAAATAAATAAATAAATAAAACAAAATAAAGATATTGTGTCTATGTGAGAAAGGGAGTGACAATTTCCATACTCTTTCTAGTATTAGTTTTTAACCAATTGTTCTAACTAGAGTATGGAAATTGTCACTCCCTTCCTCACACAAAAACATATTTAACTAATGGAAAATTATCAATTCTTCTTAGATTCATTAGGTAATTGAAGTTACAGGAAAAACTCCTGCCCACTGTGTACTTGTATTAAAATCTCAAGAGTTTGTGCCAGTACCAGCAGAAACACTTAGATTATAATCGAATGCAATGAGTTCATGTACTGACACATCATATTGTATTTCATTAATATGTACCACGTTTATGTTTTAATGCATAAGTTAGGACAAATTTTTTAAAAAATGAAATTAATTTCTAGAGGCTCATTGTGGTTGAACTTAAGAATTAAAAACTCCATGGTACATAATCTTAGAGACCTCACACTTTCACAAGTTTTGCCTAGAGCCTAGAGGAGCAGAACCAGTTCTCAGGGTGAAAATTAGATAAAGGTCCCCTTATGCTTCAGGCAGGTAGAAATGAAAAGGTAATCATTTAAAAAATGAGCCCAGAACATTCTGTTCTCCTTTTCAAAAACCTACCTTCAGGGGAAACTAGTTTATCAGAACCTAAACTATTTAAAATTTACCAAGGCCTAACCTAACAGGGAAAAGGGAAACACCCAACTTCAGGCCCTTCTAGCTTTCCCGTGTTACCTAAAGGGAGGTGAACCTGAGAAACATTTATGATGATAACAGTCCAGGGGGATAGGCTCATTAAAAGACTGAAACTTCATCATAGAATTATGGAATGATTGCCACCATCTCAAACAGACTCCTCTGTGATAACAAATGACTTTAGCTGAAATAATTGCAAAGCTCAGACCCTGTTTAAGAAACCATTTCTAGCAAAACCAAGCAAAACTGTGGAGACAAAAACTAGGACACTGGAGGAAATTTTATTCTTTGATACTTGCAGCTATAATGAACAGCAAACGTAGCCTAACCCTTAGCCAGATAAAAAGAAAGTCTCACGTTACAGGCCTATTAATCTCAGTTTATTTAATCCAATACATTTTTATCTGATATTCAACAAGAACAATGGCAACAACAACAACAATAACAAAATTACAAAGCATGCAAAAAAGCAACAAAATGAAGCGACAAAAGCCCCCATAGATATATCCGAGACTGAAAATATAAAAAAAAAAATCTATGATTAATTTTTAAGGGCTCTGATGGAGAAACTGTACAATATACATTAATAGATAAGTACTAGAACAAGAGAGATAAAAATTCTAAGAGTCAAAAGTAAATGCTAGAAATTAAAGCACTGTACAGAAATGAATAATGCTTTTGACAGACTTTAGTTGAGAAGTAGCCAAAGAAAGAATCAGTGAACTTAAACATATGATGACAGAAATGCTGAACTGAAATGCAAAGAGAAAATGAATGAAAAAGAGTGTAACACAATATTTAACTTTAAAACATCAAAGACAAAAAAGTCTTGAAAGATGCCAATAGAAACAAAACAATAACAAAATACCTTATATACAGAGCAATAGCATAAAAGAAATATCAGATTTTTATTTAAAAACAATTTGTAAAAGAAGAATTTGGAGTGATATATTCAAAGTGTTGAAAGGAAACATCCACCCACCTAAAATGATTTGCCTAAATTATTCTTCAAAAATTAAGGTAAAACAAAACTTTTTAGACACACAAAACTGAGGGGCTTTGTTACCAGTAGAAAATAAAAATGTTTAAAAAGATCTTGGGCTGGGGATGTGGCTCAAGCGGTAACACACTCACCTGGCATGCGCAGGGTGCTGGGTTTGATCTTCAGCACCACATAAAAATAAAATAAAGATGTTGTGTCCAAGATCTTCCAAACAAAAGTTGAATAAGGAAACTATAGAATTCAATAACATAATTAATAACCTAGACCTAATTGACATATATAGAATATACCACCCAAGATCAAGCAGTTACACTTTTTTCTCAGCAGCACATGGATCCTTCTCAAAAATAGATCATATATTATGTCACAGGGTAACTCTTAGACAATATAAAGGAGTAGAGATAATACCATGCATCTTATCTGATCATAATGGAATGAAATTGAAAATCAACGATAAAAGAAGTAAGGAAAAATCATGCATCACTTGGAGAATGAACAATAGGTTACTGAATGATCAATGGGTTATAGAAGACATCAAGGAGGAAATTAAAAAATTCTTAGAGATAAATGAAAACACAGACACAACATATCGGAATCTATGGGACACATTGAAAGCAGTTCTAAGAGGAAAATTCATTGCTTGGAGTTCATTCCTTAAAAAAAGAAAAAACCAACAAATAAATGATCTAATACTTCAACTCAAAATCCTAGAAAAAGAAGAGCAAAACAACAGCAAAAGAAGTAGAAGACAAGAAATAATTAAAATCAGAGCTGAAATTAATGAAATCGAAACAAAAGAAACAATTGAAAAAATTGACAAAACTAAAAGTTGGTTCTTTGAAAAAATAAATAAAATCGACAGACCCTTAGCCACGCTAACGAAGAGAAGAAGAGAGAGAACTCAAATTACTAGCATACGGGATGAAAAAGGCAATATCACAACAGACACTTCAGAAATACAGAAGATTATCAGAAATTATTTTGAATCCTTATACTCCAATAAAATAGAAGATAGTGAAGGCATTGATAAATTTCTTAAGTCATATGATCTTCCCAGATTGAGTCAGGAGGATATTGACAACCTAAACAGACCAATATCAATTGACGAAATAGACGAAACCATCAAAAGACTACCAACTAAGAAAAGCCCAGGACCGGATGGGTATACAGCAGAGTTTTATAAAACCTTTAAAGAGGAACTAATACCAATACTTTTCAAGCTATTTCAGGAAATAGAAAAAGAGGGAGAACTTCCAAATTCATTCTATGAGGCCAACATCACCCTGATTCCTAAACCAGACAAAGACACTTCAAAGAAAGAAAACTACAGACCAATATCTCTAATGAACCTAGATACAAAAATCCTCAATAAACTTCTGGCGAACCGGATACAAAAACATATCAAAAAAATTGTGCACCATGATCAGGTAGGATTTATTCCTGGGATGCAAGGTTGGTTCAATATACGGAAATCAATAAATGTTATTCACCACATCAATAGGCTTAAAAATAAGAACCATATGATCATCTCGATAGATGCGGAAAAAGCATTCGACAAAGTACAGCATCCCTTTATGTTCAAAACTCTAGAAAAACTAGGGATAACAGGAACATACCTCAATATTGTAAAAGCAATCTATGCTAAGCCTCAGGCTAGCATCATTCTGAATGGAGAAAAACTGAAGGCATTCCCTCTAAAATCTGGAACAAGACAGGGATGCCCTCTCTCACCACTTCTGTTCAACATAGTTCTCGAATCACTGGCCAGAGCAATTAGACAGACGAAAGAAATTAAAGGCATAAAAATAGGAAAAGAAGAACTCAAATTATCACTATTTGCAGATGACATGATTCTATACCTAGCAGACCCAAAAGGGTCTACAAAGAAACTATTAGAGCTAATAAATGAATTCAGCAAAGTGGCAGGATATAAAATCAACACGCATAAATCAAAGGCATTCCTGTATATCAGCGACAAATCCTCTGAAATGGAAATGAGGACAACCACCCTATTCACAATATCCTCAAAAAAAAAATAAAATACTTGGGAATCAACCTAACAAAAGAGGTGAAAGACTTATACAATGAAAACTACAGAACCCTAAAGAGAGAAATAGAAGAAGATCTTAGAAGATGGAAAAATATACCCTGTTCATGGATAGGTAGAACTAACATCATCAAAATGGCGATATTACCAAAAGTTCTCTATAGGTTTAATGCAATGCCAATCAAAATCCGAACGGCATTTCTTGTAGAAATAGAGAAAGCAATCATGAAATTCATATGGAAAAATAAAAGACCCAGAATAGCAAAAACAATGCTAAGCAGGAAGTGTGAATCAGGCGGTATAGCTATACCAGACTTCAAACTATACTACAGAGCAATAGTAACAAAAACAGCATGGTACTGGTACCAAAACAGGCGGGTGGACCAATGGTACAGAATAGAGGACACAGAAACCAATCCACAAAATTACAACTATCTTATATTCGATAAAGGGGCTAAAAGCATGCAATGGAGGAAGGATAGCATCTTCAACAAATGGTGTTGGGAAAACTGGAAATCCATATGCAACAAAATGAAACTGAATCCCTTTCTCTCGCCATGCACAAAAGTTAACTCAAAGTGGATTAAGGAACTTGATATCAAATCAGAGACATGGCATCTGATAGAAGAAAAAGTTGGCTATGATCTACATACTGTGGGGTCGGGCTCCAAATTCCTCAATAGGACACCCATAGCACAAGTGTTAATAACTAGAATCAACAAATGGGACTTACTCAAACTAAAAAGTTTTTTCTCAGCAAAAGAAACAATAAGAGAGGTAAATAGGGAGCCTATGTCCTGGGAACAAATCTTCACTCCTCACACTTCAGACAGAGCCCTAATATCCAGAATATACAAAGAACTAAAAAAATTAGACAATAAGATAACAAATAACCCAATCAACAAATGGGCCAAGGACCTGAACAGACATTTCTCAGATGAGGACATACAATCAATCAACAAGTACATGAAAAAATGCTCACCATCTCTAGCAGTCAGAGAAATGCAAATCAAAACCACCCTAAGATATCATCTCACTCCAGTAAGATTGGCAGCCATTAGGAAGTCAAACAACAACAAGTGCTGGTGAGGATGTGGGGAAAAGGGTACTCTTGTACATTGCTGGTGGGACTGCAAATTGGTGCGGCCAATATGGAAAGCAGTATGGAGATTTCTTGGAAAGCTCGGAATGGAACCACCATTTGATCCAGCTATTCCCCTACTCGGTCTATTCCCTAAAGACCTAAAAAGAGCACACTATAGGGACACTGCTACATCCATGTTCATAGCAGTACAATTCACAATAGCAAGACTGTGGAACCAACCTAGATGCCATTCAATAGACGAATGGATAAAAAAAATGTGGCATTTATACACAATGGAGTATTACTCTGCATTAAAAAATGACAAAATCATAGAATTTGGAGGGGAATGGATGGCATTAGAGCAGATTATGCTAACTGAAGCTAGCCAATCCCTTAAAAACAAATGCCAAATGTCTTCTTAAGGAGAGTAACTAAGAACAGAGTAGGGACAAAGAGCATGAGAAGAAGATTAACATTAAACAGGGATGAGAGGTGGGAGGGAAAGGGAGAGAGAAGGGAAATTGGAGGTAAATGGAAGGAGACCCTCAGGGGTATACAAAATTACATACAAGAGGAAGTGAGGGGAAAGGGGGAAAAATATAAGGGGGAGAAATGAATTACAGTAGAGGGGGTAGAGAGAGAAGAGGGGAGGGGAGGGGGGAGGGGGGATAGTAGAGGATAGGAAAGGCAGCAGAATACAACAGACACCAGAATGGCAATATGCAAATCAATGGTTGTGCAACTGATGTGATTCTGCAATCTGTATATGGGGTAAAAATGGGAGTTCATATCCCACTTGAATCAAAGTGTGAAATATGATATATCAAGAACTATGTAATGTTTTGAACAACCAACAATAAAAATTAATTAAAAAAAAATTAGAATGCTATTTTCAGCCAGACAGATGCATAAAAAGGATGAAAGAGATATGCTACCTGAATTGGAAGAGATTCAGTTTCTTTTAAAATAACAGAAATCTGGAAAATAATCATACTCTTAAGTCCTTAAAATGACTGCTGGCAAGAATTGGCCTGGTAGAAAGCCAGGCAGCTGGGAAACTGCTCGCCTGTCAACCACACGGAGAAACCTTGAGTCACCACCCACAATGCAGGACCAACTCACCCCAACCAACCTCACAAGACCCACCTAGGGCATCATGAAACTTGGTGCTAAGTATTCCCGGAAAACCAGGGGCCAATGACAATCTGAATTCCGGAATGGGAGGAAAGAACATCTTATTTCAACTGAAGTCCCACTGTGGTTGCCAAACTGTTTCCTGTCACTGAGTTGAAGCAGGTTGGACTCCATTGAAGAGCCAAAATAAAAAAAATAAAAATAAAAAAAAATAAAAAAAAGATGTTATGTCCACCGAAAACTGAAAAATAAATATTAAAAAATTCTTTCTCTCACTTCTCTCTTTATTTAAAAAAAGATCTTTAGAGAAAATTAAAATCTTATGTGTCAGAAGTTTGAATATTCATAAAGAAGAGTGTTAGAACATGGCTAAATGAAAATAAAAGTAAAATTGTATATTTTTGTTATTCTTAATTGACTTAAAAGGCAAGGTAATTCAAAACAATAGAAATGATATGTTCATTATAGCTTATACATAGGCATAATTAATGACAGCAGAGTTACAAGAGACAGAATGAATGAATGGGGATACTCAGTTTTATCGCACCAGTACTACATGTAAAAGAATATGGTGTTATTTCAAAGTGGACCTAGATTAGTTAAAAATGTATATTGCAAACTCTAAAGGTACTACCAAAAATGTTTAAGTGTAACTGATATAAGAAAGGAGAAAATTTAATAATATAAAATGTTCAATTAAAACCAGAGAAGGAAGAAAAAGAAGACAAAAGAAAAAGAGCCACAAATCTAAAACTGATAACAATACTGTAGACATTTAACCAACTATATCAATAATCACTATAAATGTGGAAGATCTAATTATACCAAGTAAAAGAGATTGTCAAAGTGGTTAAAAGAAAAAGGACCAACTATTTGTTGTTTATAAGAAACTAACTTTAAAGACAGAGACATATTTAAAAGATAGAGTGTGATAGACCATATTAAAAATATTTGTAATTAATTACAAAACTATATATTAATATCAGACAAACCAGATCAGAAATAAAGAGGAACCTTCCATTATTAAGGGGACATTTCTAAAAATACATAACATTTCTTACTATGTATGCATGTATTAGAATATTAAAATATGTGACACAAAAACTGATGTTGCTACAAAGGAAAATAGATGAATCAAGTATTATAGTTGAAAATTTCTATACCTTACTAGCAATAATGGATATATTTAGTAGGCAGAAAATCAGTAGGGACATAGTTGAACTGACCAGCTTCAAAAGGATTTAATAAACATTTATGGAATACTTCATGTAACAACAGTTGAATACACATGTTTCTCAAGCTCATATAAACCATTTACCAAATAGATCACATTCTAAGCCATACAAAGAGTATAAACAATGCAACATATGCTCTCAGTCCGCAATAAGATCGAACTAGAAATCAGTAAGAAAAATATAACTGTAAAATTCCAGAGTGGAGATTAAATAGCGCATTTCGAAATATGGTCAAGGAAGAAATCTCAAGAGAAATTTAATCATAATTATAAATAAATTAAGGGCTGAGGCTGTGGCTCAGTGGTGGTGCTTGGAATGTGTGAGGCACTGGGTTCGATCCTCAGCACCACATATAAGTAAATAAAAAAAAATAAAGGTCCATTGACAACTAAAAAATATTTAAAAAAATAAATTAAAATGAAAATATAATTTAAAACTTGTAGAATACAGTAAGTGTAGTACATAAAGGGAAATTGATGTCAGCAAATGGATATACTAGAAAAGGAGGAAGATCTAAAACAAATAAACTAAGCTTCTATCTTAGAAAGTTAGACAAGGAAACAAATTTAATCCAAAGTTTGCAGAAGAAATCATAAAAATCAGAGCAGAAATCAATGAAATTATAAGTAGGAAACAATATAAAAAATTAACAAAACCCAAAGCTAGTTCTTTGAAACAATCAATAAAATTGATGTAAATTGTTTTAGCCAATTTTGGTTGTTGTTGTTGTTGCTGTTACCAAAGACCTGACAAAAACAACTTAAAGGAGGAAAAGTTTATTTTGGCTCATAGTTTTAGAGCTTCAGTCCACAGCTGGCTGACTCTGTAGCTCTGAGCCCCAGGTAAGGCAGAAACCATGGCAAAAGGGTGTGGCAGAAAGAAGAAGCTCAAGAAAAGACAATAAGAAAGCAGAAAGAGCTCCTCTCCCCAGGGACAAAAACTAAAGGGCAAAGGTATGCCCTCCACACCCTATCTGCCTACAGTTACCACCCAGTTAATCCATATCAGTGAATTAATCCACTGACTAGGTTATGGCTTTCATAATCCAATCACTTCACCTCTTAAATTTCTTGCAGTCTCAAGCATGAGTTTTGGGGGTTATCTCATATCTAAACCACATCAAACTTCTATCCAGAGTTGAAGAAAACAAAATTAGAGTCACAAATTATTATGACAATCAGATAAAATCATGAAAAGTTTATAGCTAACATCTTACTTCACTGTGATAAATTTAATGTTTTCCTCCTAAGATCAGGAACAAGACAAGGCTATTTCCTTTATCTCACTCCACCTCCTTAAAATCATACTGGAAGCATTAATGCATTAAGACAAGAAAGGGAAATAAAATATATGCAGATTCACAAGGAAGAAATAAACTTTGTTTGTGGATGGCATAATTTTCTATATGGGAAAATACCAAAGTATCAATAAAAATCTCCTTGAATTAGTAAGCAGTTAGAGCAAGATTGTAGATTACAAGGTTAGAACACAAAAGTCAATTGCTTTCTTATATGCCAACTATGAACAATTGGAATTTAAAATTTTAAAGACAACACCATTTAAATTGAGAACAAAGAAAACTTGAAATATTTATGCATAAATTAACAAAATATGTATAATATTTATGAGGAAGCCTATAAATCTGTGATGAAAGAAATGAAAGTTCTAAATAACTGCAGCTACTTAATATTCATGGATATAAAGACTCAATATTGTTGAGTCAGCTTTTCCCAACATGATCTGTAGATTTAACACAATTCCAATAAAATATCCAGTAAGTTGTTTTATGTATATTGGAAAACTGATTGTAATGCTTATCAGGAAAGGCAAAAGATACAGCAAAACTATAATGATATTTGAAAAGAATAGAATCAGAGAAATGACACTTGAGTTTATGATTTACTATAAAGATAAATTATTCAAGACAGTATGGTATCAATAAAGTAACAGACAAATAGATGAATTAGATCTGAAAATAGACCCACAAATAGTAAACCCCAAAATAGTATATTGATCTTTGACCAAGAAATACAGGTAGTTCAATGGAGAAATGATAGCTTTTCAACAAATGGTGCTGGTATAACTGTATATCCTACTAGAATGGCTAAAATCCAATATACTAACACCAAGAAATGTTGTCAAGGATATGGAACAACATATACTCTCATTCATTGCTGAAGGGAAAATAAAATGTTGCAGTTACTTTGAAAGATATTTCAATATAGTTCCTTATGAAGTTAAATATTGTCCTAGTATATGATCCATCAATTGCATTTTATATTAAAACAAAGACCTACACACAGCATTCATAGCAGTTTTACTTGTAATTGCCAAGACCTGGAAGCAACCAAGATGTTTACTCAATAGGGGAATGGATATCTTGGATACATCCACACAATGGAATATTATTCAGTGATGAAGAGAAATGAGCTACCAAGCCAAGAATAGACAAGAAGACACCCTAACTGCACATTAGTATTTGAAAGAAACAGGGCTGGAAAGACAGTCTGATTATAATCATATGATATTTAGCAAAAGGCAACAATATAGATGCTAGATATTTAAAATGTCTCTGGTTAAGAGGGATTTCAGGCAGGAGATATGAAGGATGAGTAGGCAGAAAACAGAGAATTTTAGTATAGTAAAACTATTCTTATGTTACTTTAATGTTAAACATTTCATTAATTATAACATGTACCACATTAATGCAAGATAGTAATAATAAGGAAAACTGGGAGGAGGCACAGAGTGGGTAGGTGGGAACTCTCTGTACTTTCTCTGTATCTTTGCTTTTTATTATGGTAAAAATCACATAACATAAATTTACACGATTATCTGCTCATTTTCATAAACCCATAAAACTACTATAAAAATTATGCCTAACAAATAAAAGATAATTCATTTATCTTTGTGTCTTAAAAATGTTATACTAGAGTTACTCTTAGGGTATGATTGAACCTTAATTTTGTATAATCAGCAACTAGCACAGGGCTGGTGGCATCATTGGAACTCAATAAAGGTATAGTGAATAAGTGAATGTGATTTTTTTAAAAAATGTAATGTGTCATAAAAATAAATGAAGCCATAAATACACATTACTAAGTAAAAGAAGCTAAGATGAAAAGGCTACCTTCTATATCACTCCAACTATATGACCTTCTGGAAAAGACAAAAGCTTGAATACAGGAAAAAGATCAGAAGTTGCCAGCAGTTTTAATAGAGGGAGAAATGAACAGGTGGGACAAAGAAGATATACAGGTCAGTGAAATTATTCTATATGATACTATAATGATAGGTAACATGTCCTTTTACATATGTCAAAACCATAGAATGAACAACACCAAGAAATGAGCTCTAATATAAACTATGGACTTTAGGTGATAAAGATGTGTCAATGAAGGTTCATTGATTATAACAAATAAAATAATATGATACTGGATATTGATAGCAGGGGAGGCTGCCTTGGGGGTTAAGAGTATATGATAACTTTACCTGTCCCTCACATTTATCATGGACTTAAATTTCCTCTAAAATTTAAAGTATATGTGTGTAACCCTAACAAGACTACATTTGTACAATTTAATACAAGGTCATGCCATGAAACAGATATTTTGAAAGTTCTATGTGTCTAGCCTTGTGGTGAACTGAGTTTCATTAATAAAGCAAATACTGTCTCAAACTATTATACTTTACCTTTCATTATTGACTTCCTCTAATAAGATTTAGCTATGGTGTTAAAAAGAGATAAATAAAAAGTAGTATAAATTAGCTCTCTGTATCAGTGGGTTCCATATCCATGGATTTGACCAACTGAGTATTAAATATATTCAGAAAAGATGTATGTACTAAATATGTACACATTCTTATCTTGTCATTATTCCCTAAAGAATGCAGTATTTCAACTATTTATACACCATTTGTATTGAATTAGTCATCAAAAGTAATATAGAGATGATTTAAATTATATGGGAAAGACAAGTATCACTTGATCTCAGTCAAGTGTGGAATCAAGATTATCTCATAACAGTTGAGAGTAGAATGGTGGTTACCATAGTCTGGGGAGACTAGGTGGCAGGGAGGAATTGGGAGTGGTCAATCAATGTGTATAATAAGTTACAGTTAGATGGGAGTGAGAAGTTCAGGTATCTTATTACACAGTAAGGTGACTCAAATAACAATATCATTCTGTACATTTTTTAAAAAAAATTTAGTTGTGGTTGGACACAATACCTTTATTTTATTTATTTTTATGTGGTACTGAGGATCAAACCCAGTGCCTTGCACATGCTAGGTGAGTGCTCTACCGCTGAGCCACAACCCCAGCCCATCATTCTGTACATTTTAAAAAAGCTACAAGAAAGGATTTTGATAAGTTTCCACCATAAAGAAATGATGTTTGAGGCGATATGTTTAGTGGAGTTAAACATTGTACAATGTAATATGTATTGAAATATCATGTTACTCCATTAATATGTATACTTTTTATATTTTATATATGAATTGAAACAAATTAAATGCAAAATAAAGTATATGGTAAATTTGTTTAGGTTATGTGCAAATAACTATACCATTACTATTTTCTAAAAAGGACTGAGTATCTGTGGATTTTTGTATCTGCAGGATGTCTTGGGGGATATCCCTACTGGGTACTTGAGGACAACTGTACTACTTTATCAGAGAAGTTACAAACTACTTTCTAGTTTCTTCTACTAGCAGCAGTACTTTTAATTATTTACAAAGATGTTGACCACCACAGTCCACACTCTTCAGTATCTACCCATTATCACCATTGCTGTTATCATTATCAGAAACTGTGGATATACCTTTACTTACAATGGGACTATGTTCCAATAAACCCATCATAAGTTGAGACTTTTGTAAGTGGAAAACTCATTGAATATACCACCCCTATGGAACATGCTAGCATAGTGACACAGAATACTACAGAGTTATCACTTGTTTCCCCTTAGATGGTTTAGCTACTGGGAGCTGTAGCTCTATACTGCTGCCCTGCACAGCAAGAGAATGCCATACCATTCTGGGGAAAGATCAATATTAAAAATTCAAAGTAGTTTCTATTGAATGTGCATCACTTTTGCACCATTATAAAATAAAAATCATAAGTTGAATCATTGTAAGTTGGGGACTATTTGTATGTATTAGTAAGAAACAATCTGCTCTGCTATACTCTGCTAGTCTATGTTTATTGCTGCTCCCTGCACTCCTAAAGATAAAAATCTAAAAGAACCATGGAAGGGAATGATAAAATAGTATTCAGATAAGGAACACAGATGCAATGAAATATTAGTGAAATCTTGGTTAATGGGATTGTTCAGAACTGGGGATTGTAGCTAATTGAATTTTATATTCACCTGAAATTTAAATAGAAAATCCTATTGGTTTCTTAATTGAGGTAAATAATTCTAAAATGTCTAAGTCCAATTTGAATTTATTGTCCTTAAACTAAATTAAGTCCTCCTTTGATGTCTAAGTATCAAGCAGCATCTCTGGGTCATTATTCTGAATTATACATAATCATCATCCAGGAGTGATGACTGAGAAGATGAAGTATAGCAGGTATGTTTTAAAGAAACCTTTTAATTAAACAAAATCTCACTTTTATATCTCTTATGTGCTTTTTATTTCACTATTAAATACTTATTAGTCAAGGACCACCATCAAGTCCATATTCTGACAAAATCATATTTATTGACTCATTACGTTAAGGGAGGACACTCCAGGAACTATGGATAGAGCAATACTTGATTGAAAAAAGGAAAAAATAATCTTTTGTAACAATTATGTTTTAACTGAAAGATCCTGATGAGGACCTAGGGAAGTAGTGGCAAATTCTGGATTGGTTGGACATTCTGAAGTAGAATTTGAGGAAAGTGGAATTAACTAGGGAATGGATTCTGTCGTGAGGTAGGAAGTCTTAGCCAATGGGTATTCCCAGTAATAAATGTAAATAGCAAAGCTGGACTGGGCCTCAGTGGAAGGAAAGCAGTAATCACTTAAGGAACCAGGGGTTCCTTATGGCATTTTACAACTGCTACATGACCCTGGGAGAAACTGTTTTCTGTTAACTTTGCAGCTGGCTTTATCTGTCTGTCCTCCCAGCCTGATTAATGGTGGAGCTGCTTATTCTCACTCTATATTGGTTTTTACTCTTTCAGTCGTAGGCAGGGACATTCTGGACAATTGAAGATTCTTGCTAGCTGTGTTTTGATGAATTCAATCTAGCCTCACAGGAATTGTAAACTGTTCAAGGGTGGCGTTTTCTTAGTATCTAAACCTCAGTTTATTTATTTTCCAAATAAAGATAATGCTATTTATTTCTGATTGTTACTTTGAAAATCCAAAATGATTTGGGATGCAAAAATGCCTTTATAATCTGTTGTGTATTTTAAAATAAGAAATAAAATTATTATTATTATTATTATTATTATTATTATTGTTGTTGTTGTCGTTATTATTTACTATCTATAGGTTCTTGTCTAGAGAAACTTATAATCCAAGACAATATAGTTGAAGCTGGGCATCTAGAGTCCGATTATTAAATTGACAAATTTAAGTATCTACACCTTTTAAGACAAATAGTCTTAGGTATGTTTTAAGTATTTTACGCATATTCTATGCATAGGTCAAGCCTAAAACCCACTGTGGAACCATGGATATAGAACCTACTCCTCCAAAAAATGTTTTTTCAAATAACCAGCAATTAAGTCTGACCCTAGGTAAAATCATGCTGCTTATGAAGTTTATCTTTTCTATGGAAGTCTCCTCAAGAGTTACAAAATCTGCATTAACAAATAGATGTGATTGATAAGCTTTGAGATTTATTTAAATCCAAGTCAAAATTATTACCTCAGGTTTCCTTCTTCCAGTGAATAACCTGAGGATGGGAAAAACGAAGACTATTTTTTGGAGCTCAACTCTGGAAGACCAAGGGTATGTGGAATGCTTCAAGGCACTGAAAAAGCATGTGCAGTTGCCAAAAAAGGGCCTATCATTTTACCTTAGGCTGCCTTGGACTCCATTTATTTCTTTTACACAGCCATGAGTGGTAGAAGGGTTAGGTCAATTATAGACCATATATACAACTGTTGTCCCATAAGATTACTTACCTAGTGACATCATGGCCATCTTTGATGGTGGAAGTACACTTTAGGATATGTCTGCACAACAATAAAATAGCCTACCAGCACATTTCTTAGAACTTGTTCCCTTCATTAAGTTACACATGACTGTACTTTGGGGACAAACTACTTATTCACAGCTCCATATTTTTTTTAAAAAAAGGGAATATTAATAGGTAATTTTTGGTCTTTTCAATATACCCATCTAATTTCAAGAATAAAATCTTTTCAATCCTATATCATATATCCTCTTTTTAGAGTATTTTACTCATTGAAGGAGAATATGTTAAGGTAAATGATAGAATAGAAGACTACAAAGTAGTAAAAACAAGAGTAAAGAAACCAAAACTAAAAACAAAGCCTATATTCAATCTGTAGCCTTTCAGGAATTGAATATAAATGAAATTATTTGCATTTTGAGAAGCTTTTCTGAAAAAAACCTTAAGATAAATTGAATTTTTTCAGGTCACGAATTATAAAATATTTTATAAAATGATATATAGTATTGCTTGAGGAAGAAAACATTAGGTATTGACAGGGCAGTTTGTAAAGATAGATTTATAATTGAAAATTACTCTCCATTGGGATAAAACAATTGTCTTAAAATTCATGCAGGTTCTTTCAACAATCAGATGCAATTCACAACCCTGCAGGCAATCTTGAAGACTATTATGTCTTGTTTAATAGGATTGGTTCAATTTTTCTGGCATTTTTTATTGGCACTGTGGAATACATACCACACTAGCAAATTCTTATTTTTTAATCCTTAAGCTTTAAGATTTAATTAAAAGGAAGTTGGGTAGAGGTGTGGAACTGGGGTGGCCTCTCTAGATTGTTCACCTCCAAAGAGTTCCATGAACTCTCTATTGCCACTCTGCAAGCAGTTCCTATTCATTAAACAGAGGTATAGAAATCAGAAAACCCTCTGATGATGGCTGTCACTGGATCTCCTCTGCACAATTATTTGACTTCTCTGAATAGACATGGTGAAGTTTGCAGAGGGAAGTTTGTTGGAATGCCTTTAAAACTATAGAAAAAAAACTTGCAAAATTGCAGCTTCTGCAATGATGCACACACAAAAATAATTTCCTTACAATCTGTACAAATTATATCTTCTGGGTTCAGTGAAAGGGTTCTGATGCAGTTGCCTGGGACAGGCTGGCAGTTGTGAATAGATGCTACATTTGAGCTCAGATTTTCTTGGGGCTTAATCTCTTAGCAACATCAGAGACATGGGAGGCCTTTGCCAATCTTTGCTTAAAGGGAGATAAAGGGGAATGTGTATGCCCAGTGCAGGGTCTAAGTGCTTTGGCAATGAGCTGCAAATCAGGAGCTGTTAAGAGTCCTCAGTGGTCAAAATGACCCAGAGAGCAAACAAATGAGAACTCTAAAATGCTGGCCAGAATTTCATTTCATATTCTAGTCAAGCTTCAGGGAATCTGCTAAATACAGAGGTGACACTTTTTGAAATCTGAGTGACATTATATCATCAAGCCCTCGGTGTGTATCCAAATCTTTCCCTTGAGTGATTTTAAAAAAATCCTCCATTCCTTTGGGGCAATACTAAGAGATTAAAAGTTGCAACACATACTTGTAGGATCAAGCTGCTGCCTAGGAAATTGAGAACCTAGGCCGAGGGGCTAGTCTTCCTGCCAGATTCTACGCCTCTAGGACAGCTTCTCCATAAGTCAACTGCCTGAGAGCTATTTATTTATATCCCCACTTTTAATCTACTTGGCAATGTACTTTTAAAATTTTTATTAACATATACTAGTTTTACATAATAATGTAATTCAGTATATTTTATACATGTGTACATCGTGCACTGATCAAATCCAACCACCATCCCCCCACATGCACTTCTCAATGCCTAGTAATCACTACCCAGTTTTTAAAGCAATAGACTTTTGACATGTGTGCACAACATAAGAGCTATAATTCAATTAAAATAATATATCTAATAAAACATCCCTTCTAGAGTTTGAACGTTAATGCCTCCATTCATATGTTAGAACCTAATATTCAATATGATAGGATTAGGAGGTGAGGCCTCTGAAAATTGGTTAAGCCCTGAAGGGCCCAACTTCATGAATGTGATAGTGCTCTTATAATAAAATAGACTGAAGTGAACTCCTTTGTTCTTTCTGCTTATGAGGACACAAAGAAGTTACCATCTATGAGGAACAGGGTCCCACAAGACAACAAATCTTCTGTATCCTTGATCCTGGACTTTCCAATCTCCAGAAATATGAGCAACAAATTTTACTACTTATAAATTATCCAGTCTACAGTATTTTTTATAATAACCTGGAGTGACAGAGAAAATTTTGAAGGAGAGCCATGCTTTCAAAATTAAATTTTGTTTACAGAAATGTCTTTGAGAGGAATCCCCTAATTAAAATCCACAGTGTTTTACCTTCAGAGTTATTTCCTTTGGAGACAATGTGTAAGAATTGTCTGTGAAAGAATATATGTCTTCTCTTGGTTCTAGTAATAGGATGATTAGCAATTTTTTTATTATAAACTGCCTGATTTGTTCCAATCTGTCAGGCTGTATAAAAATCTTGTATGCTTTGTTTCAAGGACATTAGCTTTGAAGGCTAGAAGACAGGGTCTAGTAGTTAACTTCTAGGTTAGCATAAATGGCCATAGCCTGAAGGAATGCTGGAACCCACTCAAGCTCCCAAATAAATCACAGATCTCACAATTAATATT
Source organism: Callospermophilus lateralis (assembly GCF_048772815.1). Taxonomy (NCBI): domain Eukaryota; kingdom Metazoa; phylum Chordata; class Mammalia; order Rodentia; family Sciuridae; genus Callospermophilus; species Callospermophilus lateralis. The sequence goes on along the minus strand of NC_135325.1, from coordinate 84,576,338 downwards.
ACAAAATGGCCAACTATATGTTTTTGTTGGCCAGAAATTTCTGCCTCTTTATTACTCCTAAAGTGTCTGTAGTTAGTAATTTGGTTGTGTGAAATTTTCAAAATAAATTTTCTATAACTCTCCTCCACTGTAAATATAATATGGTCCTTTTTTAAACCACAGGTGGGTGTTGGGAAAGGTGGAAGAAGGGATGTAACAGAAATCAAATAAACAATAGCATTTTGCAAGTCTGGAAAGGTTGACTTCTATAGCACTTACTAGCCTGTTGATTCATTTGGCACCTGGTATATTGGCTTCTTCTCGACTTAATTATTTCATGTTTATATGTTTTGACACCAACCAATTCTTTCTAAAAATTTTTTTTAGTTGTAGATGGACATAATACCCTTATTTTATTTGTTTATTTTTATGTGGTGTCAGGGATTGAACACAGTGCCTCATGCATGCTAGGCAAGTGCTGTACCACCAAGCCACAACCCCAGCCCTGTCTCCAACCAATTCTAATCATTTGCTGCTAGAGAGCAACACAAGCAGTATCTCACTTCATCTTTTATAAAATTGTATGACCACTTTAGAATATAGTTAGGCATGTTCTTAAAAAATAATACTGGAGGAGAAAAATGAAGGAGCCAAACTAAGGAAATTGGAATAGTAAAAAAAGATTTTAATTAACAATAATGTATCAATTTTAGTTAATTAGTTATAACAAATGTAGCATAGCAATTTAGGATGTTAACAATTGGAGAAATTAAGTATTAGGTATATATGAATGCTCCATAATATCTTCACAAGTTTTTTTGTAAGTTAGAAATTACTATAAAAATCAAGGTTTCTTCTCGAAGACTTTGAAGATTCCCAACACATGAAAATGATAAATGTTTGAGGAAATGGAAATGTTAATTACCTCATTTGATCACTGCACAATGTGTAGATGCATTAAATTATCATACTGTATTTCATAAATATGTACAAGTATTACTTGTGGACTAATAAAAAGAATAACTCACTAAAAGCCAAAACAATGAATGTTGTGGATCAAAATAATTGAAAAACACATTTGTTATAGTTTGCACTAAAAAATAAAGTTTATTTTTGGAAGATAGCTAAAATGAATTAAAAAGTTAAACACTATGTAATTTACCCCTTCTATGTCTGTATATTTGGACAAGAAAAATGGAAATAGATATGCATAGAAAAATATGTATATGAATGTTCATAACAACTTTATTTGAAATAGAAACAAACTGGACATAACGCAAATGTCTATCAACAGGTGAATGGATTACTAAACTGTTACATATCCACATAACAATACTCATCAATAAAAAAAGGAATGAACTATTGATACATATAGTAGGGTGAATAAATCTTGAACTAATTGGGTTAAATTATCTGTACAAAAACAAGATATCTTCTATATGATTCTGTTTAAAAAAGATAGAACACTAGAAAATTCAGACCATTTATCATGACAGGAAGCCTTGTGGGAAGAATTTCAAAGTGGCACCAGGAAATGTGGGTGTGATATCTTCACAATGATAATGAATTCACAAGTGTACACATGTATCAATTACTCTGTATAGACTGTACACTTTAAATTTGTGTTGTTTATTGTATGTCAATTAAGCCCAATAAAACTGTTTTTCTTTTTTAAAAGCCCACTTAGTCATATGCAAGAAAAGAGAAATAATTACTTTAGGTTCATATAATTACTACCCTTGATGGCAAAATATAGCTCTGAGTTTTGGTAGTAGAAATTCTGCTACTAACTAACCATGTACCCTTTGGGGGACCAGTTTCTTTCTCAGAAAAAAGTGATGCATGTCCCTTAAGGTCATTTATAGTAGATATATTTATAATAATCCTAAGCATGTACCTTCTAAAATTATTTAATAGAAATTCAGTAGCATTAATTTCAAATACATTTTAACTTGAAATTGCCTAATAAAGTCATACTAATTAGGAAACAAAGTTCATATTGGAATTATCCTAAAGAAATATTTGTAATATATCATTTTTTTAAAAATCTATTCTATCCTAGAGAATTAGAATATTTTAAAAAGCAGATTTATTAAGATAAAGTTCATATAATATACAATTTACCTATTGAAAGTATACAACCCAATTAATTTTGAGAATAATCACAGATATGTGCAAGCATAACATGATAAATTTTATAATATTTTCATAACCTCAAGAAAGAAAGAAAGGAAGGAAGGAAGGAAGGAAGGAAGGAAGGAAGGAAGGAAGGACATAAGTTATTCAGTCCCTTACTGCAAAGCAGGTTTTTTTTTTTTGCGAGGGGTGTGGGGGTGGTTAAAAATGTTCTAGAACTATATAGTGGTAGTGGTTGCACAATATTATGAATGCACTGAATTCCAATGAATTGTATACTTTATAATGATATATTTTACATTAAGTTGTATTTTATGACACATACATATAAATGTACTCATACAATTTAGCTATTATTCTCCTATCACTCCATCCCTCCTCACCAGCCCTAAATAACCAGTGATCTACTTTCTGTCATGGATTTGCCTATTCTGAACATTTTACATGAATCATGTTAATATGTTTATTTTTCACTGGCTTATTTTACTGAGAAAAATATTTTCAATGTTATCCATATTCTAGTGAATATTTGTCCCTCAATTTTTTCATGGCAAATAATAATTCTTTGTATGAATACACCACATTTTATTTATCCATTAATTAGGTGATAGACATTTACATTATTTCCACCTTTTGTGTATTATGAATCAAGCAACTATTAACATTCATGGATACGTTTTTTGTGAGGATGTATGTTTTGATTACTCTTGGTTATACATCTAGGAGATGCATTGTTGCATCAAATGGCAATTATATGCTTATCTATTTGAGGACTTATGAGACTGTTTTCCAAAGTGGCTGCACTGTTTTGCATTTTAACTGATTTCCAATTTCTTTGCATCCTCACCAATGTTTGCTCTAAAGTGATTTTTTTAAATTAAAGCCATACTAGTAAATATGAAGTGATACCATAAGGTATTGATTTGCATTTCCATGTTGACTAATGACATTGAACATTTTTTCATGTATTTTTTTTCTAGAAATATCTCCTATAGTCAATATTTGGTATAGGCTCTTAGAATTCATGGACCATCAAATTGTGTGGTAAATGATTATCATGGGAGTAATTATAAATTATATTTAATTATAGTAAATATTATAAAGTATACTTGTTTCATTTACACTGCTATATATTCAGTTAGAAATCTGAAGAAGTCCTTATTAACATGTACTGAAATACTTAATTAATTTCCAGCACATGATTATTGATAGGGATTGAGAGGAGGTAGCTCAATCCTTATCAGAAAGGGGAACCTACTCTACAAATTGTTATTAGTGAAATCAATAGGAAACATCACAGATTGAATGAGTTAAGAAAAGTGTCCTATCTCTGTTTTGAAAAAAATAAGAAAGTACTAATTAGAATAAAAAAAAACAATTGCATTGAATCCATACCTATACACAAGGAAGGTAACTGGGTAACAGGAGAGTGAGCAAGGTCTAGAGAGGTGCTAACCTGAAGGATCAGTAACTTTCAGGATGAGCAGTGGATGCTGGGAAAAATAAACTCTATTCAAAAAGAGTCAACACCGATTTTGGCAGATTATCAGTGTGCTACTGCCATCACAGCTTTACACTTGTGACATATGAAGATTGTCTGTTCCCAAGGGAGTAAATGAACATTTGCCCAGTGGACTGAGAAGTCACCTGCACAGTTTGGACCTTTGCTATGACTGGATGGAGTAACACTAGCCTTAGCTTCGGAAACTCAAAGGAATTTGCTTAGGTACTTTGAGAGGGTCATTATATTCTGATGACATATTCTTAGAACCTGAAAAAAAACATGTTTATTAGCAGCTTACAAATTTTCATTTCTTTAGGTAGTTACCCTTGGTTTGTCTACCAGATCCACTTTAGAGAATGGAGTGATTTGAAGTTGCAACTAAAATCCTAGGCAGAATCCTTTTTAGGATATTTTATTTTTTAACTGCAAAGACAGCAAAGAAAAACAAACAATTAAGGTTCTGTACCTTATTTCTCCTTCTCTAATGTGGCCTGCCAGTTCTTCAATAAACTTCTCCCCTTTCATCCAGTAGATCATTGGCCCAGATTCTCCACTGAATCCAAAGAATGCTTTGCAAGGGATATTCAGAGGCTTACCTGAGAATGAGGAAAAAAAAATGAGAAAATTGACTACTGGTTATCATTAGAGGTCAAGGATGAGCCCTTTAATATCTAAAGGAAAACTCAGAGATGACATATTTTTCAACTGTTCTTCTAATCATCTTACCATTGTACAGGCAAAAAATATTAAAATATTATGAGGACTTCTGGGAAATTTAAATGTTCAAGCTATTATATAAACAAAAATAAAGAATAGTACTCATTTTTAACTTTATTTTTATGATTTCCTTCCCAGGAACTAACATGAAAGAATCAAATGGAAATAATCCCTTATTTTTTTTGAGAGAGAATTAAGTACTGCTTAGTTGGACTTGCCTTTGAAGGTAACATTAATCAAAAGTATGAGTTAATCCTTGACTAATAAGAAGACATATATCAGAAGAGACTATCCCCACTATTATTAAGATTGCACTGAGAAAATTTTTTTACTCTGATCATTATCTTTTTAAAGAAACAACAATATAAAAACAGTGATTGTTAAGTTTTCATATCAACTTGAATGGACTAAGGAATACATAGATTGCTGGTAAAACATCATTTCTGGATATGTCTATGAGACATATCCAGAAAAGATTAGCATTGGAGGTGGTGAACTGAGTGAGCACCATCTATTCTGTTGGGGTCCTGGGTAGAATTAAAAGTCAGAGGAAAGGAAAATTCCCTCTCTCTCTCTCTCTCTCTATTGGAATTGGAGCAACTGTCTTCTCCTGTCGTTCAGCATCAGAAGTCCAAGTTCTCTGGATTTGAACTTAAGTACTAGCAATATCAGCTTCCTATAGTTCCTGGGCCTTCAGCTTTGGAAACTGAAGTTGTATCCTACCCTTATTATGAGGCTGAATGAAGCATGGTACTTCCTGGCTCTCCAGCCTGCAATAGCCTATTATAGGACTCTTTAGCTTCCATAGTCACATGATGTAATTTATCTAATAAATCCTCTATCATTTATCTATCTGTTCTATCTACTTATCTATCGATCTAATGATGATATTATAATTCCTTCCTCTCTGGAGAACCCCAAGTAGTACACAAACCAAAGGAAAATTTTGGAATTACAAATGTATCTATAAAAGTACATATGCATATACCTTATCATAATTATTCTTTTCATCACCCACTTTGTTGAAAAAAATTATAGGCAGTATTTCAGTACTTTTTATTATGAATCATGATTGTAGAAAAATACTTCATTTTAATTTTAAGTTTCTCATCAAATAAGCAATTGTAATACAATATTAAGACAGTGGGAAAAGTAGTAGAAGAGCACAATCTTGATATTTTTGACTAAGGAATTCCCAAATCCATAAATCATATTACAGTATATCACTCCATAAAATGTACTCTTTTTCCTTAGTTAAAATACTAGATGAAGCAATGTAAAATATTTTTTCCTCATGGAGCTAATAGTAATTTGTTAGCACCATTATTCTAAACTATGGACAAATTCTCCATTTAAATAAATTCAAAGCTTCCATGTTCTAAAAGTGAGTGCTTTCTGAAACCAAATCTCTTTAATCATCAAACTAGCAGATGACTCTTTTAGAGAACCATTTTCACAAGGAAATAGTTTAATTCGAGTTAAGGTCTACATTAAGATAAATTGGAAATTAACAAAACTTTATTGTCACATGGTTACTGTGTGATAGATAGAGCTTACTCATAATAAGGGATTTGTTGCCAAATGATAGTTTTATTATACTGAAAATTTATCACTCAGCAAAATGATGTGTCCTGGACCTTTTGATCTTGTCATAGTTTTCAGATCTTTCCCTGTCAAGAGTCTGTCCTATATGTTTGACACAAATTTGAAATAAGGTTATGTGAAATATGCTTTCATATAAGGTTGTGTAAAAACAAGATTATCTTATATACTGGAAAGTGCACTGGACTAAGAGTCAGGAAACTTAAATCTTAGTTTTTGATCTAATGTGAACAAACAAACTGGCTCTAGGCAGATTACCTAACTTTATGTAAACTGATTTCTCATATATGTAATGGGGATGGTAATAAAACTTGAGAGGTTCAAACAGGACAATGTATGCAAAAGTGCTTGCTGAACTCAAAAGTCTCAGTGAAACGTTGCATAGGTTGTTTTTCTTCTGAGGCTTAGTTATTTAAGTAGAAGTCAAATATGAACCTTAATCCAATATGGATACTGAGATAAATACACATTAATTTTACCCTGTCAATCTTATGTGCTTCTTTCACGGATGTCTATGGAGCAATATCCTTCTCTTAACAACATTCTGTAAAGTTTCCTTGGATTCTAGAGTATGTATGATTCACCCTATCAGGCACCTAGTTCTCTAAACCTGAAGACAGGGTTTTCCCCCTATGCCTTGCTACCTTTTATTCTTTTGAAATTGAAGGCATTAAGAAATATCAAACCAGATGGCAGACAATCCAGAGACTTTTTTTGGTACCACAGATTGAATCCAGGGTCACTCAACCACTGAGTCTCATCCCCAGCCATTTTTATGTTTTATTTTGAGACAGGGTCTCACTAAGATGCTGAGGTTTTTGCTAAATTGCTGAAGCTGGCTTTGAACTTGTGATCCCATTGCCTCATCCTTCCCAGCCACTGTGATTACAGGTGTGTATAACCATGTCCAGCTCAATCCAGATATTTTGATAAGCATTATTGTAAGGGATCCCAGTTGCTGAAACTACCAGTGTGTGTGTGTGTGTGTATACACACACACACACACACATACATACTTTTTGGTTGTCATTCCTCTGGGCTATGTTGAAAGTAAATATCAAATAAAATATTTTAATGATTCTTAATGTGTCAGTGGTTGGGTCTGGTTTAATTTTAATGGAGAAAGACAATTATAAAGCAATGTGCAAAAAGGGTTCTCCTTGAGGGGGTCCATCAATAATGACAGTGTTTCTTCTTTCTTTGGCAGTACACACAAGATACTGACTATTGTAGAAATTTCTCCTGAGAGGAATGTTTTTATTCTCCCATCATCTGTGTTCTTCTTAAATAAACACAATAGACAGATATTTCAGCAGTCTAGTTTCTACAAATGCTGAATAAATATCCTGAAGCCTTTTGTCAATGGCTAAAACCAGGAAAACCATCCAACCATCATATGCAACACTCTGAGAAGAATACCAAACTAATAAGCTCTTGTGTCAGGTAGTGATATTCAATGTTTGCCAAAGGGTGGGCATCTCCTCTTCCAAAAGGTATGAGAAGGATCTCTGTATTGATTGGGCAAATAACCTGAAACAGAATCTCTCCAAGCATTTTTAAATCTGGCCTATGTGCCAACTCCTATCTACCATTGGCATCTGTTAGCTACTGTATTGTTTTGCCTGAAGAGATTTTCAAATTCATTCTGTTACTGTATGCCCTATTATTAGAGAAGGGCAACTTACATTTGTATATAAGTAGTTTGAAGATTATCACAGTAAAAAGAATTTTGTGAGTTGTTACCTCAGTAATGAGGAAAGTTAGATGTGATGGAAAGTGGATTGAATTGGCTCTCCACTGCCTCAACATTTCCCCAATTTCCTTTCTCAGAGAGCTCTCTGAGTATCTATATCATGAGACGTTTGCCTAGAATATCCATAATTTCATCAGGCTTAAATTTTTTAGCTGCCATGACTTTGCTGTTCATTTATCTTATAAACAGATAAACTCTAGTATTGATGTGTTCAAGAGGAGAGATTTCTGGAGAGAATTTAAGCATTAAAGTCTTATTAAATTTTTCTTGGTGTTATTAGTCTATACTTTTACAAAACAGATCATGAGGTAAGAAAATAGTGTTGTGAATGTTCTGATAGTGGATAGTAGCAGAGTTTGTATGCCTCTTCATGTGGATATAAGTGTAAATGTGGGTGGGGTTAAAAAGGGAGTAGGAGTTGCAGAGGAACAAGATCTACATCATATAATTTCTGCCATTTCTAAATAATGAACATATATATAGTGTGCTGGAAAATGTTTAAAGGGTGGTTTTCTGGAAATAAATATACACATAACATATATAAGTTAATTATACATTAGATTGATACAGAGGATACACATAATACATTTTATAAATAACAATAAAACTATAATATTTTTCGTGTAACTTGATTCTTACAGAATGCTTTCATTTATTTTTGTAGAACCTATGTTTGCAGATGAAAAATCAGTGTAGTTCCAATATGAGTATTTGTCAATATTAACATTGGCATTAATGAGAAAGGTCAAAGTACAATAGATGCCTTTCATGACTTCACTCATTCTTCAGTTATATGAATGATTTATTTTGATGGATTGGACAATAGATTTTAATTTGCTTTTCAAATCTACAGAATTGCTCTTAATATATATTTTTTTCAAAAGCTGAGATTGAATTATCTGAGAGAATTGCAGGTAAGTGTGAAAAGATAAAAATCTATTTTATTATTTTTTTTAATTAATTTTTATTGTAGGTTGTTCAAAACATTACATAGTTCTTGATATATCATATTTCACACTTTGATTCAAGTGGGATATGAGCTCCCATTTTTACCCCATATACAGATTGCAGAATCACTTCAGTTGCACAACCATTGATTTACATATTGCCATTCTGGAGTCTGTTGTGTTCTGCTGCCTTTCCTATCCTCTACTATCCCCCCTCCCCCCTCCCCTATCTATTTTATTTTGAACACATCTTAATCTTTCCCTCTGCTATGACTTCCTAAAAAATTTCTGAAGGGCAACGATTTTGTTTTCAATTTATCTCTGCCCCTCATGGACTACACATTTTGTAAAGGCCCACAGATAACCACCAATACCCTTTTCTTGCCACTGTTTTTATCCCTTCTTGGTTTTTCTCTTAAATAATTTTCCATCTCTTTTAACATCTCTTTAAAATTGTCCTATTATCTCTACTTCTCAGGATGCACTTTTCTTCCATTGTGTCAGGCAAGCACTCCCATGATGGTTAACTTTTTTGTGAGTTATATAATTTCATTACTATTTTTTCACATATAGTTGGGATAGTCTTCTGTTGGAGTTCTGGGTGCTCAGGAGAGTAAGGAATTCCCTCAAGAATAGTTCCAAGTTTGCCTCTGCCAAGGGCCCTACAAGTTTCACTGGTTTGTAACTAGTTTTTCTGTTAATTTCTCAGTTTAGGATTTCTGCTGCCTGTGGAATGTGTGAATTTAAGTTCACACCCACAGTTGGTGCAACTTTAGAGCCCAGTTTCTCTTAAATGTTTCTTCCCATTCATGACAATGGCTCTGGTCTGAATGTGAATGCCCTGGATGCTTTCCTGGACCAATGAGCAATGTCTAGTCAGTAGTTCATCAGGTTTCACATAGTATAGAACATTCCAACTTCTAGATTTTTGCGGGGGTCTTAGTTCTAGCTCCATACTTTACACATATCTTGAGCTCAAACTGTTACACCTCTAAGGTCCATATCTGGTTTTGACATTCTCAGGAGCTCTTCAGCTTCAGTTTATACTCCTTTCTCTGGCTTAGAGTCCTCTTTTCATTCCCAAAGCCTAAAAATTTTGCTTCCCTGATTTCAAGTTAGGCTAAGTATGTAAACTTTTTGTTCTGTTTTGACCAGCACTTCTCTGTGGTTATAACAAGAGATGAACATTTACCATATCAATTTGTTATGCCACATAGGCTAGGTGTCTGAAGTTCTACTACAGAAATCTATAAATTGTGTATCTTCAGCCCATACAATAAGGTCATTTTATTTCTCCATCTCACCAAGGAGTTAAACAGTTTCTGTTCCTGTTGAAGCTAACATAAACAGAGATTCTCCTTTCTTCTCTGGGCACAAACACAGATTTGGTCTTTACAAGATGAGAGGAAAAGAAGAGTGTAGTTCCAATGCCAATGTAAAAGCTACTGGCCTTCCTGTTGCGTTTTAGGTACTCAAGTTTGTAGCTTCACCTTTCAAGAGGTTTACTTCCTTCTTAATAAAAGACTCCACAATTAGGTAAAACATCTTTAATTTGTGCATGTAAGAGTACCCTAAGTTACGTGCTCCAGTCCAGTAGGTCAGTGTCAGGACACACAAAAACAAAGGAGCATATGACTTTCAGTTGTGAGACATATTTAAAGAGGTTTGTTGCTAATAACTCATTCAAATTTGTGAATTAGTTCCTCAAACATTTATAGAAGAGGTAAAGTCATTATTATATTAATATCATTCTTAAACATATGCAATCTCGTATGCTTTCTTTACTGTGAGACAAAGGATGGAGTAATAATTTGAGTATGGGAGTGGGTGGAGGGTAGAGCCAGGGACTGAATTAGAACAAATTATATTTAATGTTTTTATAATTATGTCAAAATGTATCTTAATGTTATATGCAACTACAAAGAATCCATAAAAATCTCATTGTAATTAAAAATAAGAGTGTATATTAGAATTCATGTCAGCTGTCCAGTGGGCTTAGTGGGGAAAGCTGACTTAGGATATAGCCTAGTGGTTGAGTTCTTTTCTAGGATACACAAAGTCCTGGGGTTGATTCCCAGCACAGAAAAAAAAAAAAAAAAGGAATGACAGCTGAAAATTAAGGCTACATTGGTAGAGAAATATAAATCCTCTCATTCTGAAACACACACACACACACACATCTCTCTTCACACTAGTGTCTTATTCCTTTCATTCACACTGATTCTTCATTCCTCACACTAAACTTTCCTATCAGTCTTCTAATATGTTAAGGATCTACTTGCAGCCAAAACTACACTGGTAAAAACACCAGGGTCCTTGCTTTCCCTGAGAATAAGTCTCAAATTGAGTGAATGGATTACTGAAGTTTAGAAACAAGCTTAGACAGAAATTAAACGATTTTACTGAGGTCAAAATTTGAGCAAGCTTCAATGCTGAAAAAGAATTCATATTTTCTGAGCGGGCGTAGTGACTTAGTGGCAGAGAGCTTGCCTAGCCTACATGAGGCAATGGGTTCAATCCTCAGCACCACATAAAAATAAAACAAATAAAATAAAGGCATTCTGTCCATTTACAACAACAAAAAATGTTAAAAATTCATACTTTCATATTTTCTAATATATAGTATTGTTCAATCTACTACAGCCAAATTGCCATCCCATTTTCATGCACTCAGAAAACAAAGCAGTTTCCACATTCCAGAGTGATCTTTTGCAGTCATTTCATCCTTTCTTTTAAAGAAGAATCCTCTTCTCATCATTTTCTAAATTAAATGATACAGACACTGAGGTAAATTCTGAATTATACTTGAAAGCAAGCTGTTAGGAAACTAAAGGCAGGAAGAAAGACTGTATTTCTTCCAGTAAGATGGAAAGGGAGACAGAAATTTGATGAAGCAAAGAGACATGAGTTAGTTGTTCCAGATGGTAGAAAGTACAGACAAGTAGAGTTTTTAACCCAGAAAACAGTAAGACTTTGTGAGAGAAGAAAGCAACACGAAAGTTAATTAATCTGGGAAAGAAGAAGACTGGAAGAAAATATTTTATTACCCTTGGACTAAATAACCATTTTGGGAAGAGAAGGAGAGGGGGCAAGGGAAGGCACAGAGAAGAGGTGAGAGAAGGAGGGAAAAACAGAGAGGGATTAAGGGTACATTAGTGCCTTAAACTTTTTCTCCTTTCTTATTTCAAATTGTGTGTGAAGCCAGGGAATCTTTTTAAAAGTTATCTTTAAATTTTTATTGGTTCATATTAATTATACAGAATAGTGAATTTCATTGTGTCGTACTGGTAAATACATGTAACAAAATTTGATCGATTTTACTCCCCAATATTTCCTCTTACTCTCTCCTTCACCCTCCCCTGGTCACCTTCTTTTGTTGTTCTACCTTCTATTTTTTGGGATGTCCTTTTCTTTTGACGATTCTTTACCCACTAGCTTCCACATATGAGATAAAACATACAGTAATTTTCTTTCTGTGTCTGGTTTATTTCACTTTACTTGATGCTCTCCATTTTCATTCTTTTTCCTGAAGATGACATAATTTTTTCTTCTTTTTATCTGCATAAAATTTCATTGTGTATATACACCACAATTCTTTATCCATTCATCTGTTGGCAGACACAAAGTCTGATTCTGTAACTTGGCTGTTGCAAATTATGGGGGGATAAACATGGATATGCCCGAATCTCTAAACTTTACTGACATAAGTTCTTTGGGATGGTGCTGCATCATATGGTAATTCTATTTTTAGCTTTTTGAGGAACCTCCATACTGATATCTATGCTAATCCCTCTACTAATTGACATTCCCACCACCAGTGTATAAGATTTTCTTTTTCCCCCCATGACCTTGCCAGCATGTATTGTTACCTTTATTTTTGATAATTGCCATTCTAATTGGAGTAAAATTAACTCTCAGTGTGGATTTGATTCACATTTCCTTGATGGGTAAAGATGGTGAAGATTTTTTTTTCATATTTGTTGGATAACTGTATTCTTTGAGAAGTATCTATTCAGTTCTTCTCACCATTTATAAAATGGGTTACTTGTTCTTTGGCGTTGAAATTTCTTTATATACTTTAGATATAAATCTTGTGTTAGAAGCATATCTGACAAAGATTTTTCTCCCACTTTGGAGCATGTCTCTTCATGTCATTGTTTCCTCTTCTGTGCAAAATCTTTTAAATTTGATGTTATCCCATTTATTATTTCTTATTATTTCCTGAGCTATATGTGTCCTATTCAGAAAGTTGTTACCTATGCCTACATATTGAAGTGTTCCCCCGATATTTTCTTTTAACATTTGCAAACTTTCTGGTTTTGTGTGTAGGTCCTTGATCCATTTTGAGTTGATTTTTGTATAGGTTGAGAGATATGGATCTAGTTTCTTTCTTCTACATATGAATATCCAGTTTTCTCAGCACCATTTGTTAAAGAGGTTTTCCTTTATGTATATTTCTGATAAAAATATCAGATGATTGTTGCTATTAACATATGGCTCTGTGTCTTCTATTCAGCACTGTTGGTCTAAGTGTCTCTTTTTAGGCCAGTACCATGCTATTTTGTTTCTATTGCTCTGCAGTATAATTTGAAATCAGGTATTGCAATGCTTCTTGTATTGCTCTTTGCTTAGAATTGCTTTGGCTACTCTGGGTCTTCTGTTTTTCCATATGAATTTTAGGATTGCTTATTCTAGTTTAGTCAGGAATAACATTGACATTTTGATGGTGATTACATGGAATCTGCAGATTGATTTTGGTAATATAATTTTGGTTAAAATTACCAAAATTTTAACAATATTAATTTAACAATATTAATTATTCCTATCCAAGAGCATGGGAGGTCTTTCCATCTTCTAGGGTCTTCTCCAACTTGTTTTTTCAGCACTCTGTAATATAAATTGTAGAATTCTTTCACGTCTTTGATTTATTTATTCCTAGTTATTGTATTTTTAAGCTATTATGAATCTAACTTTTTTCCTGAATTCTTTATCAGTGAATTCATTATTAGTGTATAGAAAAGCTACTGATTATTTTTTGTCATGAGTTCTAATTATGTGGTTTACTTTGTCTATTGATATGCTTATATTGTACTATCTTTGCATCCATGTAATGGAACCAACTTGACCAAATGTATGATATTTTAAATATGTTGTCAAATTTAATTTGTTAACATTTCATTAAGGATTTTTAAATTAATGTCTGTGAAGTATATTTGTCTGTAGTTTCCTTTCTTAAGTGTGTCTTTATTTAATATTTGGTGTCAGGGGTTGATATAGGCTTCATAGAATGAGTTTGGCAGCATTCTCTCCCCCTCTGTTTCATGGAATATTTTGAGGAGCATTGGTATTAGTTTTTCTTTAAAGATCTGGTACAAGTCATCTGTGAATCTGTCTGTTCCATTGTTATTGATCTTTTACATTTTTTATATCCTGTTGTTTCACTGTTAGTAGATCATATGTGTCTAGAAATTAATCCATTTATTCTAGATTTTCCAATTTGTTGGAATACAAGTTTTTAAAATAGTCCCCAATAATCCTCTAGATTTCAAATGTGCCTGTTGTAATATTCCTATTTTTGTCTCTAATTTTATTAATTTTAGTCTTCTCTCTCTTTGGGTAGTTTGGCTAAGGGTTTACCAATCTTGCTTATTTTCTCAAAAACCTACTCCTTCTTTCATTGATTTTTGTATTTGTATTGCTCTTATTTTCTTTTTTTTTTAAAAAAACCAAATTTTAAAAATCTTTAACATTTCAAACAAGAAAAATGTAGATTATAAATTTTATTTACTTTTGGTATGATTTCAAAACTAATACCTACAATTCTTTTATCTAAAAATCAACCGTAACCTGTTTCATTCCATAACCTCAGCCCCCTGCAAAGTCTTTCTAACCAAATATTTCTGGAAATTCTTTGTTTTACAGATGCTCAAAAGATGTGTGATGAGGGGTCTTGTGCTGCTCACAGATTCCTCCCCCTCCCTCCTGGTCCCATAGTAACAACCAGTCCCTACCATGGTCATGCCTCCACTAACTGGGTACTCCCACACCCTCATGCTCTGGGCTGTTGAGTTCAGAGCAGTGAAGCAGAATAGAGAGCTCCCCTCTTCTTTTTATGTAACATTCTGTTAGCAGGATACCAAAGCACAGTGACCTTGTGCTTTACTGTTTTATAGAATTTCTATTTAAAGAAGGAGAAAAAAAATCTCTCAACTTTTACTTATAGCTCTCTTTCGCTAGGATCAAGAAGTAAAAATTATAAACTCAAAGTAGAAAAATCTTTATAGTTCCTATACTATACAAGAATTTTTTTTTATTGGTTGTTCAAAACCCTACAAAGCTCTTGACATATCATATTTCATACATTATGTATTGCTCTTATTTTCTACTTTATTAATTTAAGTTCTGATCTTTATTATTTCTTTCCTTCTATTAGTTTTGGGACTGGTCTGTTCTTGTTTTTCTAATACCTTGAGATTCATTATTAGGTTGTTTATCTGGAATCTCTCCTGTTTTATATAGGCACTCATCACTGTAAACTTTCTTGTTAGAACTGTCATTGCTGTATCACAGAGATTTTTGTATGCTGTGTTTCTATTTTTGTTTGAATCTAAGAACTTTTATCCCCCCAATTTCTTCAGTGAACCACTCATCATCCAAAAGTGTATTGTTCAATCTCTAGGTATTTTATTTTTCTGTAGTTTTTTCCTGCTCTTCTGTTTTTTTATTCCATTATGATCTGAAATCATGAAAGAGAACATTTTTATTTTTGGTACTTTTTAAGACTTGCTTTATGACCTAATATATGAACAATTTTGGACAAAGCTCCATGAATAGCTAATAAAAATGTATTCAGCTCTTATTGGATAAAATAATCTATACATATATGTTAAGTCCATTTCATCTATAGTATAGTTTATATCTAATATATTTTTGCTTAGTTTCTGTCTGCATGACTTGTCTGTTAGTGGGAATGATGTGCTAAAGTTCCTAATTATTACTTTTCCCTTTACATCAAGTAAACTTTATTCATGAAATTAAATTCAACAATGGACAGGGCATAAATACTTATAATCATTGTATTTTCTTGTTGGATTTATCCCTTTAGCAATATGTAGAGACCTTCTTTGTTTCTTCTAATTTTGGCTTGAAGTTAACTTTGTCTGATATGAGAGTAGTTATCCTGCTATGTGTTGGATTCCATTTGCATGGAATGTCATCTTCATTCTTTTGTATCATTCAGTGTGTGAATATATTCACCTGTGAGGTGTTTGTTGGAGACAACATTAAGTCGGGTCTTGTTTTTCAATCCAATCTTCCAGTCTATGTTTCTTAGAGAGTTAACATCATTTATATTCAGTTATATTATAAAGAAGGATGTGCTACTTCCTGCCCTTTTTTTATATTTCTAACATTTGAATTATACTTAATTCTCATTTCCTTATGTATTCTCTAAAAGATCTGTAATCCTTCCCATGCTCTCTTGGTTATTTTTAATTTTCTTTTCTGTATATAATATTCCATTGAGTGTCTTCTGCAATGCTGGCTGTGTGGTCATGAATTACTTTACTTTATGCTTATCTTTGGAGGATTTATTTCTTCTTCAGTTCTGAAGAGCAGCTTTGCTGGATATAGTAACCTATGTTGGCAGTTATTTTCTTTCAGGGCTTGAAATACATCATTCCATGTACTCAAAGTTGACTTGGATTAATTTTAGAACTTGTGGTGAGAAATTTGTTTTTATACTGATGGTTTTGCCTTTATAAGTGTCTTGGTGCCTCTCTCTTGTAGCTTTTAAAATTCTTTTATGTATTCTGAATTTTTGGCATTTTAACTATAATATATCCTGCAGAAATTCTTTTCTGGTCCTGTGTATTTGAAGTTCTAAATGTCCCTAGTACCTGCATATCCATTTCATTCCTACATTTAAGGAAAATTTCTGCTCTTATTTAACAGGGTAAATTTTCTGTGCAATTAGTCTGTATCTTCTCTTTCTTCAAGCCCTATAAGCCTTAAGTTTATCTTTAAAATGTTGTCCCAGAACTCTTGTATATTCTTTTCATAGTTTAATTCTTTTCTTTATACTATATGAAAGGTCTAATTCATCTGTTTTGTCTTTAAACGCTTGAACCCTGATATTATTTCTTGCATTTGGTATAGTTTATTGGTGAGATCTTCCACCATTTTTTATTGAGTTTTTCATTTTCAAGATTACTATCTGGTTCTTTTTCAGAATCCCTATGTCTATATAAATGCACTTTCATACCCTGCATTTTCTCTCTTACTGCATTCTTTGGACTACATTTAATTCATTGATCATTTTAATAATTAAAGTTTTTAATTCTTTGTCTTTCTCTACCTCAGTATCTATGAGTTCAGTTATTGCAGGGTAATGAACCTTTGGAACTTCCTTGTTTTCTCATGTTTCCAGTGTTTCAATGTTGAGATTTCTACATCAGTTGGAATGGATATTCTTCCATTTTTATGAAAGGGTATTTTTAATTGAATTTCTTTCTATGTGCCCTGGTTCAGTAGAATATCTCAACATCAAAGGACCCATTCAGCATGTTCATAGTACTATGATCAATTCCTAATATCACTCTGAGAGGAGATAATAATAACCAATAACCACACCCACTTCACAGCAAACAATATACAAATAAACCATAAAACCTTTTTAAAAATGTTCTTTGCAGCTCCTCTAGTTCAATGTGGAAAGGGAGAACAATACAGTGTTTTAGTCTGAAAATTGGGTATTAAAACCAAACTTGATATTAAATTACATATAGCACAAAATAAAAGGGAGAGAAGAAGCAAACAAGGAGGAAGATATTGAAGAGTCATTAAAAAGCAAAAAGAAAAAGAGAAAATGAGAGGGTATTAAAAGTGAAAGAAGAAAGAGAATAAATACCATTAACACATTACATCAAATAAGAAAAATATATGAAGTTGATGTAAGCAGTGTTAAAAACTTAAGGGGGTGCACAAACCTACCACATCAATATTGAAGATACTATCATTGAAGTTAAAAGCTAACATTAAAGAGTCTAAAATTACTCCTTGCTGAACTGCTTGAGATGAAGCGATTTCTTATTAGGCTTTCCAGATTTGGATACAACCAGGTGTTGGGAAGCATGGTAAATGCTCAAGCCTCAGTTATGTGTCATTTGAATGCATATATAGAGAAGCTGGTGTCTGCAGCCTGCTTCTATTCCACCATCTTGATCCTCCCTGCAGTTAATTTTTAGTTGGGAACACACCTATAACTATTGGCCATTATTAGAGAGAAACAGAACAGCGTCAGACTTCAAAGTAAGTTTAGAAAGTTCGCATTTTACACAGTGAAAACAGTAAGTTATGGATTTGCTTTGGTCCACAATGGGCTCAAAGGGACAAGTGGTAGAAAATCTACTGGAGGATGAACTGTTTAGAATTAACAGAATTTACCTAGCTGTCTTTCTAACTAGCTTGAAACTGAATAGAAGTTTCTGTTACTCAATATGAACTAGAGTGAATGCAGAGGACCCACATTATGACTAGACATCGTCCCGATAAACTTTGCTTACTTTTTCCTTTTTCATCTTTTTTAGGATAAGGATTGGTTGGCTCAGTGTCTAAAGGTTCTAGTTTTCTCAGTCTTATCTTCAAGGGTTCTAGGTGTAGGTGAGGCAGAAGTATGTCATGGAAAGAGTACTCAGGAAAGTACATAAAAGTTACAGTCCCAGTTATCCCACTAAATTGCTGTAATTTTTTGACAAATCTACTTCCCTATTGAGCCTTGATTTCTTATTGTAAAAAGTGATAGGATCAACTGAGAAAATCTCCAAGCACTCTTCCAGGTCTGACATTGTCATATTTTAAGTAGCTGTAGTAGTATGGTGAGTGATAGGACTTTCCAGGTGGCATGAACTGCTTCACTTTCATTCCCACCCCATGAGTACTGGTTTTTATGTATTCAAGTGAAAGAAAAAGGATGTGAGTCTCTGTGCCAAATGTAGGCTTTAGCTTTAGCTCGCAAGGCCCCTTAGTCATAGTGTTTTGTGTCTGAGTCAGCCTGCCTGCTGTGACTGGAGTCTCAGTTCCTGCATATGCTCCAATTTCTGACTTCTGATTTCAGAGAGGACTTCCTGCCTATGAACCCTACCTTGCCTTGAACCCTAGTTTCTTTCTATCCCACTGGCCCCTGGCTGCTTACGTTGGCTCTTCTGATCTTGGCTTATGGCCCGTGTTTCCTTGACCCAGTGCTCTGCATATCTCAGCTTGACAAAGGGATTTTAAAAAGCTCCCTAGGGGAAAAGACAAAGTCCTTGGATATTAACTCACTGCACTGGCTAGTCCAATTCATACTCAGCAAAATGAGATGTCAGGAGAGTTGAATTCAGCAAATACACTATCTTTGGGTGTGTATGTGTGTGTATGTGTGTGTGTGTGTGATCAAATGTGTGTATAGTTGCAAAAGAATTCATTTGGATTGAATTAATTCTTCAAAATTAAATGCACATGATTCTCTATGTCATGTTAATTGAAGGCAAAACAGACCACTTCCATAAACGCTTTGAGATTTAATTACTTCATTTTTTACAAATTCTCTTATTGATATAGAAATACAGGTTTGCAGGGTAGCCAACCTGTGTAATCATATTGAGAAAAGATATAAATCCACATTAGATTCATATTTAAATATATTTTATCTGTTTCAAAAGTTATTTGTTTTCATACTATATGGAATTAAGTGTTAAGGCTTATACAGTTTGTCTATTTAGAAGTCAGAAAAAACAGAATAAAAAAAGATGGCATAACCATTAATTTCTCAAGAGATTACTTTTATCATTTGAAAATACCTAATTGAAAACAAATCACTTTCCTTTTTGCATCTTCTGCATTATCAGAAGTACCAGTGAATCCTTTACTGATAAGATCACAACTTCTGGTACTAGAAATGACTGGCTAGTTAAATCGTGCTGTACACATTTGGAAGAGAAATGCATCAGTACAACCGTGGCAATTCTTACTGTATATCTGAAGATCAATTCAGGTATTATATGGTGGCTGAAGAAAATACCAATGTGTTTTCTGAACATAATAGTGTGGTTTAAAATGTGGCCGTGGAAAGCTTTGAAAAAAAATCTCCAAAAAATAAAAACAAAAATAAAATGTGGCTATGGTTTTAACACAGGTACCATTCAGTTTAATAAGCCTTATTGACTATCTGCACACTAAATAATCCCACAAGGATCCTTTAATCCTTCAGAAAATGGAAATATCAAGGTTTAATACCTACTTGAGAAAATGAAACCCAAAGCGATCCACAGATTACTGATCAGATTCATGTCTCTCTATTGATTTTCTGAAGTCCTTTTGGATTATTATTTCCTTCACCACAAATAAATTGTGGTCTCCCAATTCATTGTACTATAGTTGCAGCCTACCTGATTGGCATGCCTTATCTTTCTTTCACCTTTGCCCAAAGTCTTACCCACTGATTTACCTCACCTGTCACCTATACCACAAAATCAGCCCTGACTACTGTAGTATACACTGACTTTTCTCTTTTCTCTCTATCCCATTTGCATTTGGTCATAAAGAGTTAAAAGTTTTGTTGAGCTCTGCTTCATATGATTATTACAACAAAAATAAGGGAAGTGCTTAATATGTTCTGTACAAGTTAATCCTCACAGAAATATAGTGATAAAGGTGTTGTTATTCTCAGTTTACAAATGAGCAAACAGAAACAAGAGATGTTGAGCAACTTGTCCAAAGCCACAAATGTTGTATGCAGCAGTGATTTAAAACCAGACTCAGAGTCAAAGATCTTAACCACTCTTCCATATTGCTTTTCACAGATGTTTGCCACCTCCTCCCATATAAATGTTACTGTCTTTAAGAATAGAAACAATATTTCATTTCATTTTCATTTCCTAGCATGGGGCAAGACACATAGCGGTGCTCAATAGCATTTGCTTGATTGTTAAAAGCTTAGCTCAATTTCCTTAATTGTTCTTATTTTAAATGGTATTCTCTTGCAGCATTATATTTATCTTTGTAAGTCATCACTCTATTTGGAATAAACCAGGACTCAAACACTAAATGAACATCCTGTAGTTCAAAGTTCAAGCTTTTCCCTTTGTCCATTTACTTTTGTTGTTGTTACCAGGGATTGAACCTACAAGCGCTTAACCACTGAGCAATGTCCCCAGCCCTTTTTAAAATTTTATATTTTATTTTTATACAGGGTCTTGATGAATTGCTTAAGGCCTTGCTGAGTTGCTGAGGCTAGTTTGAACTTGTGTTCCTCATATCTCAACCTTCTGAGCCACTGGGATTATAGGTGCACACCACCACACTGGCTGATTTGCCCTTTTAAAGAAGGAGAAGGGAGGAAAAGAAAAGGGAACAATAATGTATGGGTTGCCTTTTCAAAAGTTCTCTCAAGGCATGAGCCAACAAAGAAATGGGAAAAAAAGATCTTCAATATTATATGCCTGTACAAATCAGCCAGAATGCTATGTTCAGATAATAACAGATACTGTCGCCACCTCTTTTTTAATTTTAGAGTTTTGTCTTGAATAATCTTGTGTACAGAATCATTCTTTCCCCATGTCCATAAATTCTAGAGGAGAGAAGGGAGTTAGTCCAATGAATCCAGAAAGGGAGAGTAGAGTAGGCACATTCTACTCACTTAATAAGTTCAAACAATTTTCTATTCTTTTAAAATAAAAGGATATGTAAATGAAAAAAGAGAATTTTTGAGGTTAATTATTACATTTAGCAATATCAAAATGCTCAAAAAGTTAATTCCCTTTTGTGCCTCTGCTGAAAGTATGGTGAATGAAAGAAATAAAGACCCATCATTGTTCACAAGTCAGTAGCCAAGTTCTGAGTCTTATACCAGGAATAGGCTGAAACCAAATTCATAAAATTAGTAGTGTACTTTGAGATTTTCTTGTATCCTATAGTGCTTCATCCCCATTGCTTGGGCCATGAAATCCCCAGTTCTAAGTCCTCACATTGATCTTCCTGCCACACTGAGTCAACTCCCCTGCTGGCAGTGAATTTTCACCCCATCATTGTTCTTGCCTCCCTTGTTGATATCCATTGCCTCTAGCCACTTATCCTTACTAGCTTATATACCTTCCCCACATAGTATAATGTTTCATTACTAACTCTTTGTACCTTCCATGATGAAATAATTAGCAATATTTTAAAATAATGCCAATTATTTAGTAACAGGGGATGAAGTTTAAAAAGGGGAATTTCCATACTCTTCCATGTACTGTGCATTTTTCTTTGAAAACTAATGCATATCTTTTGCAGTTTCTCAAAAAGCAGGACGATTGTTAAGCAATAAGGATTGCTTAACACAGCTGAGTTTCTAAAATTCTTCATACTAATCTATTGACTCAAAGTCCTCAAAACAGCTGCTCAATAATCTTTCCTCTTTCTCATGCAAAATAATCTCCCAAATCCACAGGGAACATTTCTGTATCCTCAGTCATCCTCACTTATCCTATCTTCTGGATCTTGTCCTATCTTCTATGAGTTGCACTCTGCTCTTTAGTTCATAAAGTATCTATAAAACTGTGAGTTGTTTTGGTATGAAAACTAAAATGAACAGAAAATGCAAAACAAACAAATAATGCTTGTGAAATCCAATTACATACTGTAACTTTTCAATTACACTGTTAACTATTTTATAAGCATCTTATAAGCAGGCTTGCAAACAGTGTTCTTCCTCTATTTTGAATTTCCATAAGCTATTTTATTCCATAAATATGTCACTTCATTTCAACAAACATATAACCAGTATCTATGATGGCCATCTTTCTTAGGTATTGAGTGGATATAATATCAAATAATACATGGTCAACTCTGCCTTCCATGCTTTCAGTGTCCCTAGGAACTCTTAATGAAAGTTAGTTTCATGGCATTTCTTAGATTGGTAGTTTTCTTTCTACCTATTTAGGTTCAATCTTCAGAACTTTTCACAAACTGGGGCCAGGATGATGCCTTATACCATTTTGTTTTTCCCACAGTGTGAATGTTGTACAAATAGCAGGTTATGAGTGACCTAGTTTGGGGAAAAAAGTCTCAAAGCTGATTGTTTCTGTCACACCTTCTTCTGAATTTGGTTGGAGCAAAGAGGAATCTCAACATTCCTCCATTTGAGCCATTCACCTCACTGTCCTTTAGTTACTCTCCATAGTCAGAAGCCTGATGTAAAGAAAAGAAAAAAGAAAGAAAAGAAAACCTCATTCCCCACAGCTCTCAAGTTAAACAGACACTCAAAGGTGAGTTTACTTAACCACTCAACTCAGCAAATGAAGGAAGTCTTCTTTCCTGATGCATTTGGGCTGGAAACTGGCCAACATGAATTACACTTTATGGGCATGGACTGGCCCTCTGCCATATATTCATGGCCAACTGATGAAAAGGTATTCAATCTGCCATCTAGATTTGGGCTTGGACAAAAAAAGCTTTACATAGAGGAATCAAGGACACATCTTTTGGAAGAAATATTTAAGTTGACAATGCTGAATAACCTCTGTAACTAGGAGTGCAGGTGGTGTTGCAAAAGCCCCAGTACTCACATTATATCTCCATTTCTTGTTTGAATACCAGCACCACATAATTAATACCTTTGTTTTCTGCATGTGATTTTTTTAAAGAAAAGCAGACAATGAGCTCCCTGAGGATAAAATTCTAGGTCTTCTATCTTTACTAACTAGCATAGTGCTAGGCACACAGAACCCTTGATTTGCTGGCTAGACTACTCCAAGTTTAACCGTGGATTTTATTGCATGCAGAAAATGAAGGTATGTTTGTTTTTATTAAATTCTGATTCATTTATGCTTTTTGTCTTGGAAGAGATGGTGCAGTGAGCGATAGTTTTATTTTTACTATTGTCACATTTTTAGAATCTGAAGCAAACCATATCTCCTAAGCCTCCCTTTAGTAATCTATTTTCAATTGCACTTCTTATTTCCTTATTCTTAATATTCACCCTGACCCTTTCCTTTCTTATCTGCAAATGATTAGTCTAACTCTCCCAAGTTCTGTGAATAATTTCCATCCTGTGTTTATATAGTTCCTTGAATGTACTTGTAGCCAGAAGTGAGGTCCAAACTAGAATAGCCTGCTGTACTTATCAGCTTCTTTCTCTTCATGAGTCTTTGCTTGGAATATTTTGGTTTCCTTTTTTCTACTTTATTTTTCCTTTTTTTTTCTGTTTATTCAGACTTTTCCTACATGTGTTACAAGGAATTTGTGCACCATTCAAGATTTTGCTCTTAAGTTTCAGAATTACCCAAGAGAAAGTACACATGATTATCTGCAAAGAGTGTAGAGAAAGAAAAATTTATTGAAATCCATAAATAATATGCAACTACATTTTCAGTACTAGTTTACATGTCTCTTCATAGTCCTTTCCTTAAAGATAGCTAAAGAAGCTAATGTGACCTAGTCATTTCTTACATTCTCTGCTTGCTTACTAAATAAGCTTACTAAATAAGTACAGTAACTTAACAGGTAAAAGAAAGTAAAGTAAAGCATCTCCAAATCATTCCTGAACAGTTGCCAATTATCTGTATTATATTTGGTCTAGATATGCAAACAGATACACATACACACCCATCTCATACACATATGTATGTTTATGTAGCTGTATTTACTTTTTATATATCTATATTTACCTACATATTTTCTACACATCTATATCCATCTATATATCTATAACAGCTGAGCAGGAAATATATTCTTATAGAATTTGTACTTAATGGCATATAGTAAAACATTAACATTAAAAAATATTGCAAATTTACAACAAAGATTAATAAAACAAGAAATAAAATATTACAGATACAATTTTAAGAATATTTAATGTTTTAAATACTTTAAAAAGGAGATGGATTTCAAGGTCTCCTTTTTAAAGTATTTACTTATAAGCAAATTGGTAGCTGCCAACCATTTTTGTCTACTTGGTAAGGCTCCATTGGCAAATGAGGTTAACCGTGTGTGGAACAATTACATTGAAGTTATGTATTAGATATTTTAATTGAGTCAGTGGGCAATTGTTCAAATTATATTCTTCTAACTCACGTATTTTTAGCACCTCAGTGAAAAAAGTTGTATGTGTTTTTAAGAATAAACTTGATTATATTTATGAACCAGAATTTAAGCTGTGTTCTACACAATTAAACAATTTGAAAATAAGCTTGTTGATGTGTATGAGACTTACACATATGGTTTGTTTGGAATTTACTACATTATGCTCTGGATTATAATTGTGTATATTTCTGACCTACACATTATGCTATAAAATCCTTGTTAGACCCCATAACTAATCCATCTTGGTAACCTTTGCAAAGTCTAACTGTCTTGTACTTAGTTTGCTTTCAGTAAATGCTAAATTAATGAGATTAAGTATTTGCCAAAATTCCTTGCCTAGACAATACTTCCACATCTACATTCTAAGTACTTCATGTACTTGAAAGTAATATAACTACATATTTCTAAAATGCTTTTCATAATTTGGATTTTTCACTATTTCTGACTTGCCTTTGCACTCAACATAATCTAAGACAGTGAGGTCATGCTATTTATCTTTACAGAGAGAAGTCAGACACACATTTGATACTAAGATTCTTTTAAAAGATATACAGAAAAAAATGGATGTAGACAAAGTCAGTAAGAACATTTTCCTATCTGTCTCTAATGGACCTAGAAGGGAACTTTGAAATCATCTTGTCTCACTCTAGATGAGAAATGGAAGACATGGATTTTAAATAATTCTTACAATAACACATACTATTTGCAGAGTTTGCAATGCAGTCCAAGTGCTCTCCCTCTAAATTTAATGCTCTTTCCAATATAGCAACTACGTCTGGCTCTTACCCTGAGGCCACTTCATATCCTCCTCACAGGCTTCTTTTTTTCCTATGCCTTCAGTTACTTCCTCCTTCCAATTTGTTCTGTATACTTTGCCATGTTTATCTTCTTTGGGCATGGACATATTCATGATATTTCTGTACTTCAAAATATTAGATGGTTTTCATAATCTACCAATTAAGGTGGTTCTCAGCAGGTGATAATTTGTCCAAGAGGGAGCATTTAGTAATAACTAGAGACATTTGGGGTTTTCAGAACTGAGTGAGAGGCTGTTATTTTTTATCTACTAGATAAAGCCCAGGGATATTGATAAATATCAATTGTGTACAGGTTATTAGCCATAACAAAGAATTATTAAGCCTAAAGTGTCAATAAGCTGAGGTTGAGAAATCCTTTTCTAGAATTAGAGGATTTTCATGTTCTGCTTTCAACTGTCTTTTACAACCTTGTTTCCTAACACTTTTCTACATAGTTAAAAAAATTAGGAATTGTTATATTTGCTTGACACTTTCCCATTGCCCTTAATTTGCTTAACTTGGTTTGGTTTTCCTCATCTGTTCATCTTCTTCCTAATTATAAAAGATGACCATATGTGATTACCTCCATAAAAATCTCCCTTGATCCTTATAAACAGATCATCATCTTTTCTCAAAGAAGTTTGTATGTAGGAAGTTTTTTTTTAAAAAAAATATATGGTATTTTGACAAAGTTTGACTGTTAGACTCTGAAGCAGCTATGTGAAAGTGTACACTAGGGTTGGAGTCCAAAGACTTGTAACTCTACCATTTCTTAAATGTGTTTAACCTTGAACATGCCATTGTTCCACACTTGGTCTTATATTTTTCATCACTGAAATAATACAAATAATACCTACTTCAAGGGTGTTCAGTGGTGGAAGTAAAATTATCTGAAGGAAAGTGTTCTGTAAGTTTTAAAACACTATGCTAATGTAAGGTATAATTATTTTTATTGCAAGGGGAGCTAGCCCTTGAAAGTCAGGTGAAATTTTCATTTAACCTCATGTAAGGAATAAGTAACACCATTGACCATACTGCAAATTTTCTAGCTGACTTTGTATGGGGGCATGGCATATGCTTAAGTCTAATTTTACCCATGAAGAATACAATGTGTTCTATATACCTTGCATATACAGCATGGTAGGAAGGAAAATACTTCCTTTCTCTAGAGAAGAAAGAGAACAGGTGAGTGCACTAGCCAATTATTCACAACAGGAATGCCAGGGGCAACATGAGACCTACAAAACAATTTTTTTTTCTGCAAATACATCCAGACCATAAAGAATGCCATAATTTACTTCCAGTTCTCAGCAAGGGCATTTATGGAAGAGTTGTCCTTGCCATCTCAAAATTCCCAGAATGCAACAGACCTTTGGTTTTGAAAGTTTGGGCATAAAGCATATAAGCACTAATAAGAATCCCAACTTTGTTGGTAGATGATAATTTGTCATGATTGTGGAAGTTTTACCAGTTATATGTTGCATAACTCGTATACCTATGGAAATTGAGGCCGGATAAAAGCTTGAGATTATAACTATGCAGATGTTTCACACTAGAGGTCACTCTTGCAATCCAAGAACAAAATTCTGAAAATAAGAAAACACAGCAAAACAAAACAAAAAGCAAACAACCATCAACAACAATACCACAACACATGTATAATATCAATGCAAAAATTAAGGAGATAGTTTTTCATTTGAAATCTATGAAGATGCTCTTAAAATGATCAAATGATTTGGTGATGTGATGGACAGCCCTGACTGAGTGTGTGAGACAGAAAGAGCAAATAAATAACACTGGCTTTACCTGGCAGGCAGGCAGGCAGGCAGGCAGGCAGGCAGGCAAGTAGTCAGTTCTTTCCTGACTTGGCACCTAAACCAAATCTGTAATGAAGTGATCAGCTTGCTAGGTAGACTGGGATGACATACATATTTTATACCAACTTAATAGTTGGTAAGAGGTATTGCAAAAATTCAATGCAGCAACATAGTGAAAAATAAATATCCTTTGTGCATGGTTGTTTCAAGAATGGTAGATTTTATTGTGAAAATACACTTTTTGAATTGACGTCAAATGTCAAATAAGTGAATTTGGAATCACCCAAAGAGTTGTCTCAAGGGCTAGATATACGTTTATTTACAACAGATGTCTATCTATATATTTTATGATATAAAAATTCATGCTCTATTCTCACTTCTCCATACCCCTCATTCATTCTTCTTGCAAATCTGATTGGCCTGTATAGTGCCTGACATTACTTTATTATTCCTTCCACAAGTTAATACATTTTACTTTCAGATGTCTCTTATTGAATTAAAAAAGAAAACTTCCAGGAGCACAACAGTAGTAAGAGATAAAGTAATTCCCATCATGGAAACCTTAACTCATTTTTAAGTTATATTATCATTGGGGCATTTGACAGAAAAGCCCTAAGGGAGATAGAACACGTGATATAAGAGGAAACAGTGATGGGATTCAGAGGAGGGTGAGAACAGGTATGGGTGGTAAACTTGAAGCACCACTGGGAAATGTTTGAGGAGGGAGTGAGGTGTTGAAAAGAACACAGGGGTAATTAAGTATTCAAATTTTGTCTAGCTCATAGTAGGAGGGAGGTTTAAAAACCTGGCCTTTCATCCGCAAACAAAAATCAACATTGTCACAAGGAGATTTAAATTTTTGTCTCTATCAATGAAAAGGATAAATGATAAATAACATTATTGTAGATACTAAGAAACAAGTTCTAGACTGGTAACAAATCAAATGAATTTTGAAGCAGCAAGTTTGATCTTTCTGACACATTCTCTTTCTTAATGACATGTTTAAAACAAGAATAAAGCCAGAGAAATGGGCTTGGGTTTCACAAGTTTGAATGTCTTGTTTACCAAAGCATATTAGTAAAATGTCACCATAAAGCCCCATGGGAATTCAAGCACTTTTTAAGAACTTTAACTGCTATTGCCTGGGAGAATGATAGGCAGCTATGCTGGAATGAGGCAAATAGAATTATAGGATTTGAGTTAGGAAGACTAGGTGAGTCTTTTAGGGAAATTCTTTTTACCATGTATACCTTTGAAGAAAATCAGATGATGTCTCAAAACCTGTCTAAACATGGGGAATGAAGTGGTTACATGACTCAATTATCTCCAATTATTCAAGCCCCAAAATAGCTCTCTCTTGCCTCAGTTGCAGATTTAGCTGCCTGCAAAATTGCTATAAGAAATTGACATTAACACTCATTTTTTTTATTTGAATGCAGTTATGGAGCCAAAAACAGTGCAAGAAAAGCAATTCTTGCTGAATAACTCAGCCTACTCCAATTTGTACTTCTACTATTATTGTGCTCTACAACCTTGGGAGAATTTACCAGTTCTTATTAACACCAACCACTTCCATAATAAACGAAAAGTGGAAGACAGAGATAAAAACTCTGTTGCCAAGCAATAAAAAACAAAGACAAAACCTAGGATGAATATATAGATATAGATATATTAACTGTAGCTATATAAAGATACTGCTGAGAGAAAGCTAGTGGCTTCTGGAAGACATTTAAAAGGAGTAACCTATTCCCTTTTACCTAGAAAGCAAAAATTGATGGCTAAGAATCTATTCTTTGCAACATGAGCTGAGTGCAATTTGAAAACTAAAATGGAAAAGAAAAGAAAAGGAAATCTAAGCAGTGACCTAGAGAAAAGGATAAAAATACCAGAAAGTTTATGCTTAGAGTGTGTTTCATCCAAAAGGGTTAAAATAAAGCTATGTTAAAAATAAGAAAGGCTATCTAGTCCAAGATTATTTACTCATTTGAAACTCTCTGACACAGGATAAAGAATAATTTATATAACTTTCTATAATGTTAAGAATATAAGATGGATGAGGGAAGGGATTTTTGTCTCTGATGTTCATTGCCACATCCTCAGATGACAGAAGAGCAAATGACACATAGTAGACCCTCATATTTCTTGCAGAAAGATCAAATGAATGAGGTGCATCACTCTAATCTGTAAAGCATAATATAGCTAAGAAATATCATGAGGGTTGGTTATAGAGTACACAGATAGGAACCAATTCAGGTTCCATGGCTCTAAGGTTACACACAAAAAAAGAACACAATATTAAGTATGAAAGTGAATAAGTGACAAGAAATCACTTCATATTATACATTTTTTGAAAGCTGATAAATACCATGAACATCACAGAATCCCCCCCCCAAAAAAGCACGTTTTCATAAATTAACTGCATGACACACTTTATACCTTTATTCCTTACATTTCTGTTGTATATATTTTGTTTTCCTCTTTATATAACAAAATATTATATTTTCTATAGACAGAATGGAAAGAAAATATGATATTTCCTCTAGCATGTTTGATTGAGATTCATTTTTTTATTATTGATAAATCTGGGAGTTTCCTTAAGCTGTATACTTTGTTACTATTCAAAATGTGAAAATTTTGACAATTACTGTCAAACAAGGAAAAATTTCCAACAATTTTTAAAATCAATTTTCCTTTAAATGTAGAGTAATTTTCCAAAGGCTGGTTATAGCTTTCTGTATTTCAAAGCTTATGTCTCTATCTTTGACTTCTGCTTCTGTTACCAAACACTTTAGGGCACATCTTGATGCTTACATGACTTCTGATTCTGCAGCCTCTGGTCTTTGGGTTAGAGAGTACAGGGTGTGGTAGAAGGATTTCTTTTAGGACAATGAAACTGGGGTCAATAACATAATTTATCTATATGCAGAAATGACTGTGAATCCCAAGAATATGTCCTACTAAAACAAATATTTTGTGAACTCAACTTCAGATCCCTGAAATGCTTGTTTACTCCAATGTTATCAGATAAGAGTGAAAGTGTCTAAACCAAATGCCGTTAAAATATCTTCTGCATATTTTATAAAATATATGATAAGACAAAACATTGCTAAAGCTGCTCTCAGGGATTGGAGGAGGCCTGGAAAAGTTTATATGCTTCATTAGCTTTACAGCAATCAACATCTGAAGATAAGTATACTTTGTAAAGTGCAAAGTGTCATACAAATGTTGATAAAAAATGATGACAATGAGATTATAATGATAATCTTACATAAAAATGTAATCTGGTGATATTTGTAAAAGATAACATGATATGGGAGAAGGCACACTCAACTAGCTATCTTGGAGTCAGCTTGATGCTGTGTGTACTCCCCTCCCTTGAATATCATTAGTAGGAACCAAATTCTGAAGGTCTGACCTGAATTTCAGGAAGTAAGAGAAAAACTTTTGCTTGTATACCTCTGTCACTCACTGAGTGATTCCATAGAAAAAGAGGCCTTTACAAACTAATCTCAACAATGACAAGGATTTTCTTGAGTGCCACTCTCATTTTTACCATGTGATTTTTAAGAAAAATACACAATGACAGGAAATAGCTACTAGTTCACTAATTCTTTGAAATAAACTGAGATTTTATTCCTCACAATATCATTTGCACACAGCTTAAAAATGTTAGTGATAATACTGATACAGTATCCAGGTGTATTTGTGTTCATATAGTTTCATAAGTCCTTGCAGTTTCTAAGCTAATTCTGACCCTGGTCAAGAGCACATTAGAATGGTCTATCCCATACATGGGTAAGAGCCAGAGCTCATCTTCCTCTTGTGATGTTTTTTAAGCTACTATACTAATGTAACTCCCAATCATTCAGCTGACATCAAATAAACATAAGACTTAATCATTCTTTCACTGCACATAACCACACCCCTAGAGGGCTTGCTCCTACATATTCTGAGCCCTGAATAGTTGGTTATTGATTCTTCTGCCACCTAACCTCATTATTCCTTCTCCCATTTGTGATTCTGCTTCAAAATTCTGATTTGTTATTTGACATTGCATTTTTATCTAGGACTTTTCCATCCTTCCTTGGCTGGAAATTTTGCTTCTCTTTCTGGGCTATATTGCCTTAGGTCACAAAAAGTAAATTTTCTTTTGATTATAGTTGGCTCCCACTATCCTGTGTTACTCTGGTTAGGTTTTTCCTGGTCCCATGAGTAGAAACTGGATAATAGGTGTATAGAATCCTTAATGTGAGCCCTAGTTATTCACATGTGTCCCAAGTCACAGTCTTCTCTCTGCTATGTTTACACAATTTTTACAACCTCCCTGATGATATGGACTTTACTCCAGTTCATTTCATCAAGAGCATCTTACTTTGTCTAATTTTTGACAGCTCCTCCACTTACCACCTGGGGATCAGATATGATATTCTATATCCACTCATCATCAATAACCATATTTTAAATATTTCCAATGTTTGATGTGTTACTTGTCATAAATACAAGATGGGGGCACCTTGGCTATTTACCATAGTCCAAACCAACCACATCCTTTTAGACAGTAACATAGTTCTTTAGCTATTAAACAGTTGGATGATAGCTAGCCACCTAGAATCATGTTAAACATGACAAATGCAGACATTTGCTTTTAGTCAAGCATCTATGAATCTCTAGTTTAATGTGTTAGCCTTATCTCTCAGACTATATTATGAAGGCCTTGAGGAAAGGAGCCATGCCTTATGCTTATATCTCTCCTTAGTCCTGGATACATAATAAATATTAATGGATGATTGTGCTTGAATTTTTGAAAACAAAATGTCAGGATACATGAGCTGATTGGGAAGAAAGTAGCAGTTTAATGGGAATCCAGATTTCAGACCTAATTATCTTCCTGAACTTAAGATGGCCCACCATTACAGAAGTTATATGTAGATATTTCTTGCAGTACAAGCAAAAGGGCAATTGATTAAGCATGTGACTGTGAGGTCAGGAAGAAAATAATTTAAATCCTGGATTCAATTCCTAGCTTTGTCACTTTCTATTTGTGGGTGTTTGATCAAGTCACTTATTCTCTCTAACATCTTCATATAAAAAATTAAGAAGGTAATAGTATCTACTGTACAATTGGTTTTTGTTATGACAATGAGGTGGTACACTAAAATGCTTAGCACAATGCCTGACACATAGTAATGCTCCATAAGAAGTAGGCTTTATATTGATACTACAGCTACTTTCTTTGTAACTTGAAGCCTGAACAGTTAGGAGGAAGAAGATGAAGAGATCTGTTATACAGGATAGGGACTTTATTTAAAGACCATAAATTGTATTCATGAAAAAAGTTAACAAGGTGGCTGGGGTTGTGGCTCAGCAGTAGAGCACTCGCCTAGCACATGCGAGGCGCTAGGGTCAAGCCTCAGCACCACATAAAAATAAATAAATAAATAAAGGTATTGTGTCCAACTACAGCTAAAAAATAAAATATTTTTTTAAAAAAGTTAATGGTACATGTTAAGAGCTCTCACTACAAAATTATGAGAGGTGCATATGCTATTTATATAGATTTAACCATTCTACAATGCATACATACTTAAAAAATCAGGTTGTACATGACAAATAAAATTTTATCTGTCAATTTAAAAATTATAATTATATTTATTTACAGTAATGGCAACTAGACTTTATCAAAAACTTATCTGCTCTGGGTTAGATTTCCTATCATAAGGAAGGCCCATACAATAATCCCATCTAACTGTAAGCCTCACCTAAGTAATAGGTGTACAGTGTAACAGATAACACTCTATATTTTGTAGAATAGGGATTTCCAATGCAAAAGTGTATTGTATGTCTGTTTTCCCTTGAAAACATGGTACATTTTTTGTTGCTCAACTATATCAATTATCTATTGATTCATAAAACAATGCTAGATAAATATCTACTGGAATGAGAACCAAAAGTTAGAATATGTCTTTTACATGGAAATTCAAAGAAGGAATACTTAAAAGCAATTTTTATAACTTTAAGATCAGTTACATCACATTCATTTTTACAATTTTCAAGTTAGTATATGAAGAGATATGTAAAAATTGCTATGGAAACTAGCTACATGATATAACAGCAGTTAAGAAATGAACCTAACTATCTTCAACTTTGGGTGTTTGCTACTTCCTCAACTTGCTAATAGTTCTCAAGGAGAAAAAGAAAGAAAAAATATGATTGCCAGAGAAAGAAGCCTTAATGACCATGTCTTCCTTTATAAAACCCCTAAATAAAATTTTAGTAAACCCAGCATCTTAGGTCTTATGACTAGTGTCCTTATGGTACGATTAGTAAAAGGTGGCTTCATTTGGATTTGCATTTTTAATAATAGCTTCTCCTTCAATTTTCTACATTATCTGGTATGTAGTATGCTGGTGTGGAAGTGAACATTGTTACCCATTTCAGATAACACAGTAAGCAGAGGCTTATTTTCCATTAATATGAGAACTCAAGAGGGGATGTGGCAAGGGCAAGGGTATGGCAATAAGTAAGAAACATAGTCTAATCAAGAAAAATAAACAGGGGTCAGTAGTCCTGTGTTCTAATTTAAGTTATAGGAAACCAGACAAATCATTTCATCCCTTTGGGATTCAGTTTCGACCTCTGATAAAGGTAGATGATAATATTTACTTAACTTCATAGGTTTGGTGTGAGGATCCACTATGTTTTACATTCTTTATGCTCCATATTCAGTTAATAATAAAAATTTGATGGGTTTTCTTATTAAAGGAACTTCTCTATTTCTTTACAGCCTTATCATAACAAACTTAGTTGAAGTTTTTTACCCTTGTTACCTGGATTACTCTGTCTCCAAAATTATGAATTTAAAAAGGCAACAAAGTTTCATATGTCTCTAATTAAAAGATGGATTTTATTTCCTCATCCTTGAATCAGAGCTGAATTTGTGATTTGCTCTGCCTAAAGGAATGTGGAAAAAGAAACAATGTGCAACTTTTGTGTTTTTTAAAATTTTTTTTATTATTAGTTGTTCAAAACATTACAAAGTTCTTGACATATCATATTTCATACATTTGATTCAAGCGGAATATGAACTCCCATTTTTACCCCGTATACACATTGCAGATTCACATCGGTTACACATCCACTTTTTTACATACTGCCATACTAGTGTCTGTTGTATTCTGCTTGCCCTTCCTATCCTCTACTATCTCCCCCCCTCCCCTCCCCTCCCATCTTCTCTCTCTACCCCATCTATTGTAATTCATTTCTCTCTCTTGTTTGTTCCCCTTTCCCCTCCCTTCCTCTTATATGTACTTTTGTATAACGATGAGGGTCTCCTTCCTTTACCATGCAATTTCCCTTCTCTCTCTCTTTCCCTCCCCCCTCTCGTCCCTGTTTAATGGTGATCTTCTTCTCATGCTCTTCCTCCCTATTCTGTTCTTAGTTGCTCTCCTTATATCAAAGAAGACATTTGGCATTTGTTTTTTAGGGATTGGCTAGCTTCACTTAGCATAATCTGCTCTAGTGCCATCCATTTCCCTGCAAATTCCATGATTTTGTCATTTTTTAATGCAGAATAATACTCCATTGTGTATAAATGCGACATTTTTTTATCCATTCATCTATTGAAGGGCATCTGGGTTGGTTCCACAGTCTAGCTATTGTGAATTGTGCTGCTATGAACATGGTTGTAGCAGTATCCCTATAATATGCTCTTTTAAGGTCTTTAGGGAATAGTCCGAGAAGGGCAATAGCTGGGTCAAATGGTGGTTCCATTCCCAGCTTTCCCAGGAATCTCCATACTGCTTTCCAAATTGGCCGTACCAATTTGCAATCCCACCAGCAATGTACAAGTGTACCCTTTTCCCCACATCCTCGCCAGCACTTGTTGTTGTTTGACTTCATAATGGCTGCCAATCTTACTGGAGTGAGATGGTATCTTAGGGTGGTTTTGATTTGCATTTCTCTGACTGCTAGAGATGGTGAGCATTTTTTCATGTACTTGTTGGTTGATTGTATGTCCTCCTCTGAGAAGTGTCTGTTCAGGTCCTTGGCCCATTAGTTGATTGGGTTATTTGTTATCTTATTGTTTAATTTTTTGAGTTCTTTGTATACTCTGGATATTAGGGCTCTATCTGAAGTGTGAGGAGTAAAAATTTGTTCCCATGATGTAGGCTCCCTATTTACCTCTCTTATTGTTTCTCTTGCTGAGAAAAAACTTTTCAGTTTAAATAAGTCCCATTTGTTGATTCTTGTTGTTCACTCTTGTGCTATGGGTGTCCTATTAAGGAATTTGGAGCCCGACCCCACAATATGTAGATCCTGACCTTGTGGATATTCTGAGATCAGTCCTAAAATACAGTTCCTGTGCCAGTTAATTTCAGAATATGAAAGTATAATGAAGGAAAAAGTTGGAAATGTATTTTTTGGCTTTGTTCATAATATCTGAGTTTGAAAAATTGTGGACTGTGTTAAAATCTTATCAGTTTGCTTGAATTTGATAGGCATGTTTCCTTGGTTCATTGCTTTCATCTATTATATAAAGGGTTGTTATTGTTTTTGTTGTTGTTGTTTTCTGTTCATCTAATTAGGTAACAAAGATGTGTATCATACCATAATAACCTTCTTTGGTTTATGTTAACTTTATCATGCCCTTGATTATTTAAGGAAACTTAGATTCCTCACTTAGGATAGTGCTAAGGTTTATTAGAATCAAGCATCTTCCATGTCTTTCATTTAATACTTTGTCACTTTGAAATGAGTAAACAGCTGTTGTGTCTCAGATACCTATAATCCAAATACTGTTTTCAATATTCAAATACCCTCACAATATTTTATTTTTTCCTCTGCAAGACTAATCTTATATATAAAATAGAATTTTTTTTAAAAAAATTTCAGGCTATCTTTGACATTGTAAAAAAATGGTGTTATGGTATTGATCTGGAATGTCCCTCAAAGTCTCATGTATACATACAGAGGTAGGACTTTAAGGCAATGAATTGTTGGATCATGAGAGCTCTGAACTCACCAGTCAGGATTAATCCATCAACTCATTGATAGTTGAATGAACTCCTGGGAGGTAGAACCTAGTCTGAGGAAGTAGGTCACTGGGGGAAAGCCCTGGAAGAGTTTCTTTCTGGCCTCTCTCACTGCTTCCCAGCTGACGTGAGGTGAGCAGATTTACTCTGCCATGCATGCCCACCATGATGTTCTGCCTCACCTAAGGCTCAGAGAAACGTAGCTGACTGACTGTGAACTGAATCCTCTGAAACTGTCAGTCAAAATAAATATTTCCTCCTCTAAGTTGTTCTTGTCATGTATTTTGGTCGCTGCAAAGCAAAGCAGACTAATACAAGAGGTGATAAAATTAATTAGGTTTGTTTGATGTATTATTAGTTATGAGTTTCATGAGAAGAATTTTCCAATCAGAAGAAATGCTCACCCTTCTCTAAGTTAAATGTATCTGGGTAAAATATTATTAACATAAAGCTTTCAGTTATTGTATATTTGTGGGATGTTCTGCATGAGTTGTCAAAATGCTTGCTGTCCCATGATATGGTTCTATTTATCAGAGTGTTGGTGGTGATTTGCCTGATATTAGATGGCAAGTATATAGTGTTCTTAGTCATAATTTCAGATATTTCAGAAATGTTAACTTGGTCAAATGTAGCTTCTTTAACTTGAATATGCCATCTTATCTGTCAGTGGATTTCAAATGGGAATTAACAGCACTTACTGAAGGAATGTGTGTGTGTGTGTGCTTGTGTGTATGTGTGTGTGTGTGTGTGTGTGTGTGTGTGTGTGTTTGGGGTTATATTCCAGACTTATCTAAATCTCTTTACTCAATATAGTATTGGTACATTGTTACTATATACTTGGCATACTTATTATGTGTTATGTTAGGCTTATTGTATTTTTTAATTTTAAGATATTTCTCTCGGTAAAAATTATATTCATTCCATTTTCACAAATTAGGTGTAATGTTTATGGTCTTCTGTGAAAATAAAGTTAATCATTCTTCTTATAATTATTTCATCTGAAACATTTTTTGGGACTGACTCTACTATCTTGGTTTACATGTCAAAGAAACAACCAAATTTCCTTGTCAGCTTCATTATTCTTGTAATGAATGCTCATTAGATCTTTCACTTTTGAAAATTATCAGTAATAAATTAACCACAGCCATTTAAAATCTTTTTGTCATTTATAAATGATTTTGTTTGTTTCACTCTGATGCTTACCTGAAAACGTCTGCCATAAGCTATAGGCCTGAGTGCTTCACCTTCAACAAAGAAAATCTGTCTTAGAGACTCTATGCAAAAGGATTGTGTCAGATACTAAAGATACTGGCTTATGCTACCAAGATCCTGTGCAACAAGAATATTTACACAAGATATGATTTGATGTGATTTTCTAAGGATATTTTTGCATTTTAATGTTCTATTTTCTAAATGTATAAGGAATTGTTTCTCTTTCCTCTTAAGCAAATATTGGGGTTCAGACATGGTACACTAAAGTATGGTATCTTGGCAGATTTAGTACTTTGAACTGAAAGAAAGTGTAAAGTTTCAGATGCAAGGTATTTCTGATCTCTCATCTGCCTGCCTCATACTTTTCTCTCTCCTCTGAAGTAAGCTACAAAAAACAATATTCCTATTGCTCAAGATGGGTCATAAAGACTAGATCTCCTTTCCCCCAAAGCCATCCATAAAACATAAAAAGGCCACTCTCTCCCTTATCCCTGAAGACTCTTGTTCTAGAAGGGTCCTGCCTCATACAAATACCAGAGGCAAAGTGTCCTAGAAAAATCTGAACCAACAGGCCTTGCTGGCTTTACCCCTCGGTGTACGGATCATTAGATCATACTCTTAGATTACCATACCATACCATTAGATCATACCCTTTTTGTCCAATCATATTTGCACACTTTTGTCAAAATTTTTTAAAAAATAAATAAATACAAAAGGCTGGGATATAATAGTATCCACCCTGGGTCTTTGGAGTTCTCATTTTTCAAGTCTCCTGTGTCATATAAAACTATAAACAATAAATTGTTATACTTTTCTCTTGTTAACCTGTCTTTTGTTATTGGAGTGTTGATATGACCCTTATGATAGGCAAGGAAAGGTATTACACATTTTTGCCTCTATACTATCTGTAACTCAATAAGTTAGTAGATTCTGCTTTTGTGAACTGAAATAAAACATTTGTAAATAATATTTTGTTCTTCTTGTCTGACCCCTTCAGATTCCAGATTCTAGCCCTGTTCATTGTCTGAATAATTTTGCAATTCCTTGTAAATTATAGGTAATTAATATGTAAATTCTATCCTGTCTGATAGAGATTTGACTTCCCCACTTCATTCTAGAAAAAAGTTTTGTGTTTGTGATGGTTACTTTTATGTGTTAGTTTGATTGGGTTATAGAATATTTATAGTGACCGTGTTTCCAGAAAAGATAAGAATGTAAATCTGAGAAAACATAGTGTGGAAGATCAAGCCTCAATTTTGGTGTTTACAATTCAAACCGCAGAGGTCTAGATAGAACAATCACAGAAGGCAAATTGGTCTTTCTCTCTCTGAGTTGGAATAAACTCTTCTACTTCCTTGAACACCCGAACTTCAAGTTCTCTGGTCTTTGGATACAGGCCCTGTACCAATAGTCACCTAGGTTCTCAGGCCTTTGGCTTCTAATTAAGTTACTCCATCATCTTAATTTTGAGGCTTTGAGACCTGAAGTGGACCATGCTACTGGCATCTCATGGTCTTCAACTTGCAGACTGCCTATCATGGAACTTCTCAGCTTAATTGTGTAAGCCAATTCTTGTAATAGATTCCTTCTCATAAATCTATATGCATATTCTATTGCTTCTTTCTCTTTGGAGAACCATAATACAGTCTCTATTTGCAATTCATTTAAATATTCCTTTACCACATAAAAACTTTTGACCTTTATTTTAAATCAGTTAAAACATCTGCCTTGTTCCCTCATATCATATAAATAAAATAAATTTTAATTCATTTTTAATGTGCATAAAAGCCATAATTCTACCTTGTTCTTGAAGGAGGCAGGCTATGCCATCAAAAAATATAATGCTTTAATGTGCTGATAACTTGAAACTGAAGGTACTTTGGGAATATGGGATGCAGGCAGAGAACTTTTTCTCAGTTTCTGTCATTTGCCTAAGGAGGGATCTCCAAAAGGAACTAATTTTCATGAATTCCATCTCTGGAAACCTTATCACCCAAGGAAGATTAACTTGGATCACAGGAGAGGAGACTGGAGGTTGACACCATGCCCAGATACACTATCATCATTTCTTCTAAGAGTTGCCCTTAGACAACTTTTATAATCTGAGACTTTTTGTCTGCATTACAAGACAAACAATTCCCCATACAGTTTCTCTCATAACTTGTGGCCACTTCTTCAAAAGTCCCAAAGCTCTATTCCTTTTTGTAGCTTAAGATACTATATAAGATTCAGTGTTTTGACCCTTATTTAAGTTTCGTGTTTTGTGGGACTCCCCAATGAACATATATAATTGAAGTGTTTCTTTCTTGTTAATCTATATTACTTCAACTTAATTTGTCACTCACCCAAAGAAACTAGACAGGTAGAGGTAAGCCATTTTCACTATCCTCCATTTGAAAGAAAAATTAACTTTTAACAGTATATTTAATTCCTAGTTATCTTTAAAAGTTTGGATCATAGAGATGACTGTTCTTTCTATCAAGAAACTGTATAATTTAACAAAAAATGTAAAGAAGTAGTTGACCTGCCATGGAAAATGACATGGATAATATCATTTTAGTATTATTTTCAGTTGTCCATTGGTCTTTCTTTATAATTCCAAATGCAAACAAGTCTAGGGAATAAAAATCTGTGGAGTATAATTAAGATGTTATTTTGTCTATCACTGCTAATAAAAAAAGATAAACTTTTCTGGAAGCCATCTCTTGACACAGTTGTAGGATATATTTCATCCCTTAACCAAACATCTTGAGTTTTTCATTTATGCTCCATTTAATCTTTTCTTTATCACATATGGATATTTAAAACCTATGTTACTGCTTGTTAGAGAAAATCATTCATTTTTTAGTTATATGTAATAGAAATTAGCCTGTTACTATCTAGTTAGCCAAAGGAAGATTGCTTACAAGAGTTGTTTGTTGGTCTCTGATAAGACATCTATATCTCCTTAGGGCCTTGCACAGGGATTGGGGGAAAATTCTGTTTCAAGTCTCAGAGACTCCTAATCTTAACTCTTGCCACTGTAAATATCATGCTGTTGACTCTGAGAATTAACTATCATGAATAAAGGAAAAGACAAGAAAACCAATGACATTCAATTTCATAACCCAAAGAACTGCTACCAACTCTAGGTCATTCTATAATATGGAATTACTATCTCTTCTGAGTTGCTGGTTGCTATTCTGTTAAATTTATTATGTTATATAATATGTATCTGATAATTCTATTTCCTAAGTATTGAGTAACCATAATAAATCTTACAGATTAAAATTTCTATCTAGTATTTGTATTTATCCTCTTTTCTTTCATTATTTATGTCTAGTTCTTATATATTTATTGATACTCTTGTTTTTTATCATTAATCATAAGATAATGGATCTATACTTTAGATATCACATGCAAAATTGAGCTTCTAGAGGTGACACAAACTCTATGTTTTCATTTTGCTAGAAAAGGACATGCAGTACAGCTATCCTCTCAGGATTTTTTTTTTCCTGAAATAGCTTCACTTCACAAATAGGCTCTGAAATTTAATAAGAGTTTGGCTACACTGCAATGTGCACAAGAACATTATTTTAAACTTCCATTTAAACTTTTCATAGAGTACATATAGGACCATGATGATAGGGGCAACTTTGTCCCCTAGGGGACATTTGACAGTGTGTGGAACCATTTGTGATTGCCATCACTGGTGAGGAGTACCACTGGCAATCAGCTTGTAAAGGTCAGGAGGTACTGTTGAACAGCACAAGACAGCTCCTTTCCCCAATAAAGAATCTTTCAAGTCCTAAATGTCAGTAGTGCTGAGAATAAGAAATCCTGTCTTAGTGTACTAACAATGGCATCTACCTGCTATTGAAGTGTTTCATTTTTAATAAGGACTATTTATAAAAACATTTTTCTGACTTTTATGGAATCAGATTATTAACGTTACTTGCCATTTAAAATAAGTATTTCTCTTTGTTCTCTAGAGCCTATTATAAAGAGTAGGGAAAATTGTAGAAATTTAAATAATATAGTAGGAAAATTATTGGCAGGTTTTGGAATGTGCAGTACATATACATACATACTGAATAAAATCATTCTACAAAGTTGCTATATTTTGGATCCAAAATGCCCCCAAAGGTCTGTGTTAGAAGCTTGGCATCCAACTGATTGCTATTGGGAAGTGGTGGAAACTTTTAGAGATAGGACTTAATAGGAGGTTTAATGTCACTGGACGCATTCCCTCAAAGGAGATTATGAGATCTCAGTCTATTCCTCTTTCTCTTTTTATGCCCTGGCTTTATTCTACAATGACATGCTGCCCATGCTCTACACATATGTGAGGGCCTGAGAAGCACTAGGTCCACCAGATCATGGACTGGAACTTTCAAAACTATGAGCCAGAATAAACTTTCTCTCTTTATAAGTTGATTATCCCAGGAACTTGTTAAAATGATGGAATTCTGATTAAGGGAAATGCTAAACAAGTTTTACTTAGCCTATTGGATTTGATATTTACATTTCATGAAAAGAGGAGCAATTTTTCAGGAGCTATTGGAACTTGTGGCAGTTTCTTTGATTTGAAAGTGTTCAGTGGCAATTTTGCCTTATAATCTAAATTGTCAACTTTGGAAATCTTCAACACAGAGATCTGAAAACTGGAAAAGGAAGCATATTAAATTATTTCCATTATTCAATTTCAGAGTAAAGTTCCTCTTTTGTGCAAGATAAGTGTGAAAAAGCACCTATAATAACCAAAACAACAATAATAACAATCCCAGGAGACATTTGAAATTTCTAAAAATGGGAGATTTGCTTTACATAGCACACAGAAGAAAATAATGAAATACTGTGTCTCTTATTAAATATTATTTAAGAAAAAAAATTTACATCCTACCTGGTTATTTAGTAAATAAATACGTAGTCACTAAAGCATTATGACTCAATATCTTGCTGTTTCTCTCATATAATTGCACTAAAGGAATGAAAAATACTATGTAATTATTATCCAGTTTTGACAAGGTACTATGTATTCATCTATTCAGTTGTTGCTATGTAATTATTAAGAAGACCATTCATCTAACATTTCCTGTGCTTTGGCAGAGATTACTCTGTAATGTGGTACTAAGCAGAATCTAACAGTGAAACAAACCTGCCAACATTTGTACCAATAATCTTTAGTGTATCCCTTAAGGGATATAGATATCCAAGTGGTAGAGATTCATTTTGGCCAAAGTGTTGGGGGTTGTCTTTTGGTACAAGGGAATACCTTTTATCCCACATTGCTTTAGTTAGTCCCATTTTTCTAACATTTGAGTTGTTCCTAACATGGGTTATAATGATTCTAATGACATTAAGAAGTAAAAAAAAAATTGTGATCTCTTCCTACTCAACTCTGACCACCTAAGGAGAGTCTGAAAAACTCTCCTGCCTTCCAATATAATAATAAAAGACAAACTGAGAGCAAATATTTACCACCCAAAACAGCCTATATCAAACTATCATGACATGGAAGCTAATAGGAATGAGCTCAAGTCTGCCCTGGGATGGCTCAATGATTTTGAAAGAACATATTACATTTTTACCAATGGGGGAGATACCAAATCAGAAGGATGAAGTGGATATACTTTTCCCTGTTCCTCTCAGCAAGTACAACTAAGCTCTCTGGATATTATGTTTAAAACAAACATAAGCAGACTGAACAGAGTGGAGAAGGA
The DNA here is from genome assembly GCF_048772815.1 of Callospermophilus lateralis. Classification (NCBI taxonomy): domain Eukaryota; kingdom Metazoa; phylum Chordata; class Mammalia; order Rodentia; family Sciuridae; genus Callospermophilus; species Callospermophilus lateralis. The sequence goes on along the minus strand of NC_135325.1, from coordinate 84,533,039 downwards.
AAACAGTTTAGGGATCTCAGGATCAAAGAAATAACATACTAATGAGCTACTCTGGGTTTTCCTTATGTGTCATACATCCCAGGCTTGTTGCTGAGAAAACCAGAAACCCAGAAATGCTAACAGGCATGCTTCTCCTGGGACTGAATTCAAGACATGAATGTTGAAATTTTGTTATAGTCCAACGGGGCTCTTAGAATTTCTATTAATTTTGTTTTCTAGTCTATTTTTTTCTATCTTGTTGAAAAGGGGTAATTTCTATTGTTTTATTTCCAATCCACTGGTTTCGTCTCATCAATCCCCTCTACTGTTGAGTCCATCCACTGAGTTTTGTATTTCAGTTTTATTGTTCTTCAGTTCTAAAATTTCCATTTGGTTCTTTCTTTTAATTAATTGCTGAGACTGTCTAAGACTTTCCATTACTTTATTGACTCTTCTTATTTTTCATTTGACTGAAATGCATTCATAATTGTAAGTTGAAACATTTTCAATGTGGTTGTTTACATAATTGTCAGACAATTCTAACATCTATCATCTTGTTATTGGTATGTCTTTTCTCATTTAGTTTGAAATATTCTTAGTTTAGCAATTTCCAATTTAAGACTGGACATTTTCATATCATGGTTCTATTTAAACCTTTTGTTTTAGGTGGTTTTCTGTGACACCACTCCATCAAGAGAAGGGGGCAGGGCTTCAGGTAAGGTAGAAGTCCAGGTTCCACACTCAGCTTCACTGACACTGTTTGGTAGGTAGAAGTTCTAGGTTCTTTCAGAGCCTAGACACCATGGTGATAGTGGCCTCATTATCACTTGACAATAGTGAAAGACCTTCTCTGACAGAATCTTAGTGGAGAGGTAGAGGAATACCTTAGTAAAGTCGGCTGGATGTAGAAGTCTAGACTCTTGATATGGTCTCCACTTACACTGCAAAGGGCTAGAGGAGTGAAGTTCTTGATAATAACTGAGAAGGATAAAAATCTTGGCAAATTGTCTCTAACTGAAATACAAAGGTCAGATTTAATGCATCCCTAATCAAAATTTCAGTGAGATTTTTTAAATAGATGTAGACAATATTATTCTAAATTTATATGGAAAGCCAGTGGACTTAGAATGGTTAAAACAATATTTTAAAAATAATGGCTTAGGAGGCTGAAACAGGTATATTGTGAGTTGAATATATCTGTGAGTTCAAAGTCAGCCTCAGCAACTTAGTGAGAGCCTAGCAACTTAGCTAGATCCTGTCTCAAAATAAAAATATAAAAAGGGCTAGGTATGTGGTTTATTGGTAAAGCACACCAGGGTTCAATCCCTGATACCAAAAAAAGTAGTATTCAATCAATGTGTTTTCAATATTTTTTATATAGTTATAGCCACCAAGATTGCATGGCACTGGTGGAGAGATAGCTGCATGTGAATGGAGATGAATAGAATAGAACAGGAAACACAGACACAGATTAACACAAATATATTCAACTGACTTTTTCAAAAATGTAAAAGCATTTCAGTGGAGGAAAAGATAGCCTTTTCATCAAATGCTGCTGTAGCAACTGGATATCCATGAGTGAAAATAGTGAACTTGTAATAAAGTATCACATTTTTATAAATTATTTTTTAGTTGTAGTTGGAAACAAGACCTTGGTTTTATTTAAATTTTTTTGTGTGTGCATGTGTGTGTGGTGCTGGAGATCGAACCCAGGGCCTTGTACATGCTAGGTGAGCACTCTACCACTGAGCCACACCCCAACCCCAAGTCTCACATTTTATATAACAAAATTAATTCATGAATCAAAGATTTAAACACACAATGTTTCTACAACTGTAGAAATTTTAGCAAAGTGGTGAAAATATTTGGGTCTAGTGCTTGGTAAAGAGTTATTAGGATTAAAACCAAAACCAAAATTCATAAGTGGTAAAAGGAATATAGTGGACTTCATTAAAGCTAAAAACTTTTTCTCTGTGAAATACTCTGTTAAAAAGGGTGAAAAGATAATCTCTAAAATGGAATAAAATATTTATAAATCACATAACTGACAAAAGAACCAAATCAAATCAAATAAAATAAAAAGAGTATTTATGTTATTCTCTAGTAGTTAAAATGGTATCTTGAAACACAATAGTAGGAAAATCATACAATAAATTGGAATTTAAGCACCATGAAGACATTTTATCAAAATGGTTGTAAGATGAAAAATAAACATGTGTAGACATGTTCAATATTGCTAGATGTTACAGAAATGCAAGCTAAAATCATAATGAGATATCACTATAGAACTATCAAAATTAGTAAAAAAAAAAACTTATGACAATACCAAATGCTGAAAAGGTTGCAAGGTAACTGGATCATTCATGTATCCCTTGTGGGAATCTAATATGGTATAGTCACTATGGAAAACAGTTCAGCAGTTTCTTTTAAAACTAAATATGAAACTACCATATGACTCAGCAGTTGTACTCTTGAGCATTTATCAAGAGAAATATATACATTCTCCACATAAAAATCTTGTAAATTAATGTTTATATCAACTTTATTCATAATAAATGTTCAAAATCTGGAGAAAACCCTAGATATCCTTCAACAAGTAATGGTTGAAAGGTTTTGGTATATACATAGTCTGGACTACTCATTCATAATTCAAAAAAATCTATTAACATAAAACCTGGGTAAATCTCCAGAGAAGTATGCTAAATGAAAATATCTGATGCCAAAAGGTTATAAGCTGTATGATCCATTTTTGTAACATTCTCAAAATGACAATTATAGAAATGGAGAGCTGTTAAGTGGTTGCCAAGAGTAAGAAGGGGATGGGGCAGTAAAATGAATCAGACAATATTACCCTATGTACATAGGCAGTTTATACCACCAGTGTGATTCTACATCTTGTACAACAAGAAGAATGAGAAATTATACTCCATTGTATATAATGTAGCAAAGTGCATTCCACTGTCATGTATAACTAATTAAAACATTAAAATATAGAAAGAAGTGGGGAAAAGAGAAATTTTGTATTTTTATAAAGGATCAAAATGTAAGATTTTTAGGAGACTAGAACTGTTCTGTTTCAGTATCCTTTTTGAGATATTGTGCTGCAGTTCTGGAAGACATTACCACTATGTGAACTGGATAAAGAGTACATAGTGTCTCTCCATATTATTTCTTATACATGAATGTGAATGTGCAATTTTCTCCAAAAAAAATTCATTGGAAAAGTTGTGTTGCATGGAAAAAATAAAAATGAAATCAGCATGTTAAGGACAATATAATGGTTGAATTTATCTTTCAAGAAATGAAATCTTCTCAGGCATTTGGCCATGGGGAAGCCATGGTAGGGATTTTGGTGGGACTAACCAGGCTTTTCTATACATAATTGATAAAAAATGTTCCTCCCTTTCTTTTGTTTTGAGGATACTGAGCTCAGGAAAATGAAAAAACTTGAACCAGTGGAATCCAAAATGGGAAATGAATTAAAAATTAGCAACATGAGAAATCTCTTTTGATTTATTTTCTTGTGTAATGTTAATAACCTCCCTTTCTTCTTTTATCCTAAGATATTTTTGTACCCATATCAATAACATAAATGAATAATTTCATTTTGTTTAGACATTAATTTAAAAATTAAAAACTACATATAAATCAACTAATTTTGAGCCATAGTATGCTATTAAAATAATGTTAGATAAATTTTAAAATGCTTGAAATGGATTACAAACCTACATAGCTTCATTTTTTTTTCAATTGTTAAGTTGGGACAAGTTAGTAACCATTTCTGTATTTTGTACTTCATGTTTACTCAAAGAAGTAAAAACTCATTTTGAGAAAACTATAGAGGAGATAAAAAATAATTGCAATTCAATAACATATGCCCAGTTACTGAATCAATATTTTATGTCACCAACTCAGTAAACAATTTACAATGAAAATTAATCACTTCTAATCTGCCAAAATGAAATAAAGCATCTTGTTATTTGTTCTTTTCAGGAAAACAAGTAATGTTAAATAGTATTATGGTAGAGACAGTTTTTTTAAAAGGTCAATTGTTTTAGAAGTCTGTCCATAAAAATATGAGTTTTTCTTAGTTGGGCTTCATTTACCCATATTATAGAAAGAAAACAATACAATGTGCTGCTCCGTTAAGGTGAATAAACTACAATCCCCTACATATATGCACAAATAAGGGCTCATGCAATTTTCTTCTACGTAAGATTGAGCTTCTTAGGTTGTAACTATTAAGGACAAAGGTCTAAGTATGAAAATCCTTTCTACTTTATGGCTTGAAGTATCATCTACCAACTATAGCTAAATATCATATAGAAAAATACCCTTAGCTGCTTTAGAAAGAGATGATATGCTAATAAACTTATTAGTGTCTTATTGGTTATACATTTTTATGTAACAAATTACATTTAAGCTTAGTGGTATAAAATAACATTTATTATTTCAGTTTCTATTGGTGAGGGATTTGTGAATGGGTTAGCTAGACAATTCTGACTCAGAATCTTTCAGAAAGTTTCAGTCAAGATGATGGCTGAGGCTGCAGTAATGAAATCCTGATTGTGGCTTCAGGATTATTTAGAGATGGCTCACTTACATGATTCTTAGTAGGAGACCACAGTTCCCCTCCATGGAAGACCTCTCCATAAGTTACTTGAATGTTCTCATGATATAGCAACTAGCTTCCCTGAGAGAAAGCAATATAAGAAAGAGTAATTGAAGAGGAGGAAACCATAGTACCTTTAATAATCTAGTCTCCAAGGTGACGAACTGCTGCCTCTCATTTATTTGTTAGAAGTGTTATTAAGGCCTGCACATACTCCAAGGAAGAGGTAGTGTCTACCACTCAAAGAGAGGAATTTCAAAGAATTCATGGACATTTTTTCTAAAGCACTACTATGGCCAACTCCAGTTTATTCTGAGTATTTTTTCTTGTACTCTGTTGATAAATTTTACCATAGTCACACATCAAATAAGATATCAGTTATAAAGACCCATAAATCGATTGCATTCCTACACACTGAAAAGGAAATCAGAAAAACCCCATTCACAAGAGCCACAAAAAAATAAAATACTTGGGAATCAATCTAACAAACATCTACAATGAAAGCTACAAAACACTAATGAAATTAAAGAAGACCTTAGAAAATGGAAAGATCTCCCATGTTCTTCGATAGGCAGAATAAACATTGTCAAAATGGCTACAAAACCCAAAGTGCTATACAGATTTAATGTAATGTAAAATTTCAATTATGTTCTTTATATAAATAGAAAACACAGCCTTGAAATTCATTTGGAAATATAAGAGGCCCAGAATAGCCAAAACAATCCTTAGTGAGAAAAGTGATACAGGAGGCATCATAATACCAGACCTTAAATAATACCACAGAGATATAGTAACAAAAATGACATGGCATTGGCACAAAAACAGGCATGAAGACCAATCAAACATTTGCAAAGACACAGAGACATACTGTTATGGTTTGGATGTGATGTGTCCCCCAAAAGCTCATTCTAGACAATGCAAGAAGGTTCAGAAGAAAAATGATTGGGTTGTGAGAGTCTTAACCCAATCAGGGAATTGATCCCCTGATAAGAATTAACTAAGTGATGCTGGAAGTTGTATGGTATGGCTGGAGGAGGTGGTAATTGGGAGGGGTCTTTGGGTTATGTATTTGTATCTGGCAAGTAGAGACTCTCTCTGCTTTCTGATCAACATATGGAGTGGCTTCCCTTTGCCACATTCTTCCTCACCTGGAGTTCTAAAAAATGGAGCTAGCCTCCTCTGGACTAAGACCTCTGAAACTGTGAGACCTCAAATAAACTTTCTCCTTTAAAATTGTTCTGGTTAGATCTTTTAGCCACAGCACTGAAAAAGCTGAATAAAACACATACCCACATAAATACAATTATCTCATATTAGACAAAGGCACCACAAATTTATACATTGGAGAAAAGGTAGCCTTTTCAGCAAATGGTGCTGGGAAAATTGGAAATTTATATGTAGTAGATTGAAATTGAACCTCTATGTTTACCCTGCAGAAAATGCAACTCAAAGTGGAACAAAGACCTAGGCATTATACCAGTGACCCTGTATCTACTAGAAGAAAATATAGACCCAACTCTCCATCATGTAAGCTCAGGAATGGACTTCCTTAATAAGATTCTTAAAGCATAAGAAGTAAAATCAAGAATCAATAAAATCAAGAATCAATAAATCAATAAACTAAGAAGCTTCTTCACAGCAAAGGAAACAATCAAGAACAAGAACAGAGAGCCTACAAATTGGGAGAAAAATCTTCATCACCTGCACCTCAGAAGAAGAAATGCAATTGATCAACAAATATATAAAAAATGTTCAACATCTATAGCAATTAGAGAAATGCAAATCACAACTACTCTAAGATTTCATCTCACTCCAGTCAGAATGGCAATTATCAAGAATACAAGTAACAGTAAATGTTGGTGATGATGTGGGAGGAAAGGTACACTCATACATTGCTGGTGGGACTGCAAAGTTACACTCTGGAAAGCAGTATGGAGATTCCTTAGCAAACTTGGAATGAAGCCACCATTTGACTCATTTATCCCACTCCTTAGTTTATACCAAAGGACTTAAAATCAGCATACTACTGTGATGCAGGCACATCAGTATTTATAGAAGCTCAATTCACAATAGCCAAGCTATGAAACCAATGTAGGTGCCCTTAAACAGATAAATGAATAAAGAAAATGTTTTGTATATACATAGTGGAATATTACTCAGTCATAAAGAGGAAAGACATTATGGTATTTGCAGGTAAATGGATCATGCTTAGTGAATTAAAAATTAAAATTAAAAAAATTAAAAAAACAAAGGCCAAATGTTCTTTCTGATATGTGGATGCTGACCCATAACAAGGGAGGGTGGGGAGTGGAAGAACTGAAGTTCATTGGATTAGACAAAGGGGAATGAAGGGAAGGGAGGGAGAAGTGAAGGGGAATAGGAAGGAGAGTAGAATTAATCAGAGGCAACTTTCCTATCCTTGCATTTGAATATATGACCACTGTAATTCCACATTAGGTACAACCACAAGAATCAGATCCAAATTGGAATGGTATGTATGTACTCCAAGTATGTATTATATGTCAAAATACACTCTACTGTCATATATATATATATATATATATATATATATATATATATATATATATATATATAAACAACAGATATCAGTTACATAGAACTCAAATAATACAACGCAAAGTTCATAATGAACCAAAGAATGTAAAACAGAATGACTTACAATTGATGTTTCTGAGAGTTCTGTCTAAGGTCTAGAGGTCTAGAATCACTTTGGAAAGCGTTGTCATGATACCAGTCCATATCTCTCTCATTAGCATGGGGGTTTCATAAGCATCATTGGAAGAGAGCTTTTTTTTGGGGGGGGGGTACTTGGGATTGAACCCAGGGAGCTTAACCACTGAGCCACATCCCCAGCCCTGTTTTTGTATTTTATTTTGAGATAGGATCTTGCTGAGTTGCTTAATGTCTCACTAAGTTGCTGAGGCTGGCTTTGAACTCATGATCCTCCTTCCTCAGTCTTCTGAGAGGGGAAGAGTGAGATTATAGGTGTGTACCACCACACCCAGCCAAAGATATTTTGTTGTACATGCGGAAAATGAGCATGGGAGCAATGAACTTTCTGTCATTAGCTTTTGTGGAAGATAAAGCGTAGTGCAGAAAACTCAGAGAACGAAAAGAATGAGAAACACTGATAAAAATATTGAAGAATTTGAAAAGATGGGAAAAGTTTCTCACAACAAAATAGGTATGCTTCAGATGTCACTATGTAATTAAACTAGCTAGTGATTTAATCATGTTTTCACTAGTGCATTTAAATCTAAGATTTATAATAGAAGTGGTCTAAGTCAGTATGGCCAAATGATACTTTTTAGTAAAGAAGGAAACATAATTTGTAAGTCCATATCCTCACAAAAGAAAAGAAATTTAAAAATAAAAGTGATATTTATAGATTACTTTTTAACTAGCTTCAGAGGGAATCCCCTGAAGCAATTCCAATTTCCCTGGGAAGTGTCTTCCTAGGTGTTCCTTTTTTGAAATTGGAAAGTTGTTTTATGAGTCATCTGATAGAAATTAGAGAACTGATAGGTGTTAGATAATTATGTTTTTATGGATTCTTAGAAGTGAACTGTATCTCTCAGTGAAAGTAAAGAACTTATAAGATACTTTCACCAACTAGCCCATCAAAATATGAATTTTTTTCTCAGGATCAGGAAAGGATGGGTGAATTTCTATATAAAAGTATAGTTTCAGAAATGTACTTTGAATAATATGGAGATTTGCATGAAAATAATATGTTCCATATGTGATAGAATTATTCTGTCAGTCCATTCTGTGTGTGAGTTATGAACACACCACAATCTCATTTTCCACAGGCTGCTATGGTCACCAACACTAGAAATTTGGAATAGCAACTTTTCGCTAGCTGATTAGTTTTAATTGTGAAACTGGGTTCAAGATAATGTATAAAACCAAAAACAAGAATGAATTTTTTATTTGTTTTAGTCTAAAAGGTTTCTGGGCAAAATTTGGTCTTATATGTTATTAATGAAGTTTAATAGTCCATATAGGGCAATTGTATTATACTTTAAGCTGTGCATGGCCAACTGCATTATAATAATCTTGTTAAAAAACTAAGATATATATTTAATATATTTAAGTACATTCTAGAGATTCCACTATCTTATTTAATGCCTCTAACTGTAATAGGTCCCTACCACACAAGACAATGAAGAAATAGGAGATGGAGGAGCAGGAAGAGTAGCAGCAGGAGGAGGAGGACAATAAGAAGAAGAGGGAAAAGAAGGTAAAAATTTAAATCTTTTAATGCACCACTACATGCTAAACTCTCTACTGGAATCTAGAAGCAAAGTAAGACATACATCTCATGTTTAAGACAGTATAGCTATAAAGTAAATGTTTAAATATAAAGATATGAATGAATGAAAAATTGGTCACCAAATTGAGAAAAATTCAAAAGAGAAGAACTTCTTTATAGATAATTTTAGGAAAATTAAACAGAACACTTAAATATTCCACTTTCTGGGTAGTAGACACATAGAGTTTGTTATGTCAAGAGCTGGAACTGGCTAAAAGTGTAATTAGGCTCAAGGAGAATTTAGGATAAATTCTTAGATGAAAGATTCATAATAAGTTAAGGACAGCTAATAATATAGAGGGATGTCCTTAAATTTTGAGGTTGACATCATGGATAACATGATTGTAACTATAATCACATATCTTCGTTTTCTTGTCCAGGAATAGTATAAGTGCACATGAGGTTTGTGTATACGTGTGTGTGTGTGTTTTGTCAGAATTACAGTTGTATTAGTAGGGGTGATGGTGTATATTTTAGGCACGTAATTATAACAGGAAGGGAATGGACTCTATCTGCAAAAGCAAGAAGAAATATAAAATTGTTTGTCTTGTTTAGGGATATTAATGGAAAGTTAGGTGCACCTTATGTGTAATCTGTGAGTCTGAGGTAATCAAAAGAAGAACAACATTTTAAAGTGAGTTGTTACTTTCTTTTTTATTGATTTTAAAAGAATAAATGACAGCAGAATGCATTACAATTCTTATTACACATATATAGCACAACTCTTCTTATCTCTGGTTGTATATAAAATATGTTGACACCAAATCATGTCTTCATTCATGTGCTTTGGATAATGATGTCCATCACATTCCACCATCCTTGCTAACCCCCTGCCCCCTCCCTTTCCCTCCCACCCCTCTATCCCATCTAGAATTCATTTATTCCTCCCATGCTCCTCCTCCCCACCCCATTATGAGTCAGCCTCCTTATAGCAGAGAAAATATTTGGCATTTGTTTTGGGGGGATTGGCTGACTTCACTTAGTATTATCTTTTCCAATGCCATCCATTTACCTGTAAATGCCATGATTTTATTCTCTTTTATTGCTGAGTAATATTCCATTGTGTATATATGCCACATTTATTTTTATCCATTCATCTACTGAAGGCCATCTAGGGTGGTTCCACAGTTTAGTTATTTGTGAATTGTGCTGCTATAAACATTGATATGACTGTGTAGTATGCTGTTTTTAAGTCCTTTGGGTATAGGCTGAGGAGAAGGATAGCTGTGTCAAATGGTGGTTCCATTCCCAGATTTCCAAGGAATCTCCATACTGCTTTCCATATTGGCTGCACCAATTTGCAGTCCCCCAGCAATGTATGAGTGTACCCTTTCCCCCACGTCCTCGTCAACACTTATTGTTGTTTGTCTTCAATATAGCTGCCATTCTGACTGGAGTGAGATTATATGTTAGAGTAGTTTTGATTTTTATTTCTCTAATTGCTAGAGACAATGAACATTTTGATATATTTGTTGATTGACTGTATGTCCTCTTCTGAGAAGTGGGATAACAAGAACATATCTCAACAGTGTAAAGGCTATCTACACTAAGCCTTAGGCCAACGTCATCCTACATGGAGAAAAATTGAAGGCATTCCCTCTAAAAATTGGAACAAGACAGGGATGCCCTCTTTCCCTACTTCTATTCAACATAGTTCTTGAAACACTGGCCAGAACAATTAGACAGACAAAAGAAATTAAAGGGATACACACAGGAAAATAAGAACTTAAATTAGTTATTTGCTGATGATATGATTCTATACCTAGAAGACCCCAAAAGTTGTTGCTTTCTCTAGAACTGAGAATGTGTGCTTCTTGAGCAGTTAAATTCAAGACTACTGGTTTGAGAGATGACTCTGTGATATTCTTTGAAAACTTGTCAACTATGCATCCAGGGAAAGGAGAGAGGAGAACCAAAAGTCTTCATGAGAAAAAATGCATTGCCACAAAGGCCTGTAGAATATATATATATATATATATATATATATATATATATATATATATATATATATATCCATCTCCATCCATTCATATACCAGTTATATTGAGTCTCCAAGAACACATAAGAGTGCTCTTTGCATGAAATAGGTGCTCAATAAATATGTTCAGTCTTTTCTGTTGAATAGTGTAAAAACAAATAGGCTTTCATATGAAGACTTCCTATTATGGTATAGTGATTTTTTTTCTCCCATCTGTCTACTCTCTATTCCATAACAAAAAATAATTGTGGCATATATATTTATAGATCACTTGCTTCTCTCTTTACCTTCCAATTGGTCCCCTCCAAAACCCTAAGAATTTTAAAAATAAAGAATTAAAATTAAAATGCACAGTCCAATCTCCCAATATCTCAACTCATAAAAGAACCTGATAATTACAATGCTAAAGAAAAGCTAAAAGTACAAGTTGATGACAACAATCTAATAAACAAAATATCACTGTTTGAAGAATTAAAAATAAGAAAATGGTGGTAGCATTGCAATAATTTCTACTGTCTGGTACATGCTTTTTCAAAGGCCCAGGTTTATGGCTCAAATGTTAAATTGATTCTCTCCATCCAAAATATGTTCTACTTTGTACTCTGACATTGAAGTAATACAGATAGTTGCAAAATAGGCTGAATCTGTTTATAACACTTTTGCAGCCAAACAAATTCATTGGAACAAAATAGCAACATATTGCCTGGACAATGACATTATAAAGCCCAACAAGCCAAAAGTCACAAAGTAATTGGCAATATTGAAAAGAATTTCAGAATTAGAAGGACAATGCTTATTTTGATTTTAAATTATGTAAGTTTGAAGAATAGGATCATTTTGAATGAGATGGGATGGGGTTTGGTGTGGTGAGAGATGAGGTACCCCATAATCTGTACTATCAAAACTTAGATTGATGTTTGATGCCTGAGTCCTGGCTTTCAGCCTAAGATACATGCTTGTCTTCAGTACAGAAAAGTGATACTTGGACACTTGTTAGGAACAGAAATGTTGGCTCAGTAGATCAGGAGTATGATCCAATGTTACTTTCCTTATGTTGGGCTTACAGCAGAATGAAACACAGAAATATAATTCTAAAGTATCAAATGAAAAAGCGTCAGCCTGTCTGATCATCTTAAAAAAATTTAGTCTCAGAACCACATGAAGATTTCCCACCATTTTGATCACTTTTAAAAGTTCTTAAAAGTTCCACATTTTCCTGGGGCTTCTCCCTATCTTTGCTCCATATTGTCAGTCAATGTGCTAAGTGGGTAGGACACAAAGGAAGAATTAAACTGAAGTGTGACCTGCACCTATATCTCAAGGACTGTCCAAATTCATTTTCTTTCAGCCCAAATGCTGATGGAAAAAAAATCAGTTGTACTTCTGAGAGCCACCAATGGTCTATTCAGAAAAATAAAAGGAAGAAACTATTCTAAAGTCAATTCATACTGGAAAAAAAAGACTTTGGATATAATATTAAAGTTGAGCTCACTTAACTGAAAAAGAACAATAAGTCTTTAGTATGCTTGGGAATAGATGTTGGTACATAAGCAATGAAAGAGGACAAAAAGGGAAGGTTGAGACATTTAAATTATTTAATAAGGAACTATTCCACCTCAAAATAGTGAAATAGGACCTTATTTGCTAAAGCTTCCAGGGCAAGTCTCCTATCAACTTCTTGAATTAACAGAGATATAATCCATATTAATATTGGATATTAAACATGACCTTTATTTGAAATATCAAAGAAAAAAACTTCATTCTAGTATTAAACTTTTACGTTTCTGAGGTTAAGGTAAGAGATTAAAGAATGTAAATGAACAGTGGAATATAAGCCTAAGGATTATTGATTTAGGAGATAAATGGCATAAAAGGAAAACTAGCTCTTGCTGTCTCATTCACATAAAGGAAAGAGAGTCTTAATTTACCTCTTTCAGTGGCCTCCAGAAATACTGACAAGCATTCATAATACTTCACAGAGTTCTGTAGTGAAAAATTCAAAAGATTTGAGCATATTGTTTTAGCCATCACCTCAAAGGTCAAAGTAGATCAAGTCACAGCCAAGCCAACAGAATCTCCAGGACATGCTTTTGAGTTTTCCAAAGTTTCTTGTTCAATCCTGGGTCAAGTTGGACATATTTGAAATATGTTAAAGTATTTTAATTTTCTAACAGAGGGTGCATTTGTGTGTGTGTGTGTGTGTGTGTGTGTGTGCGCGCGCGCGCATACATACTTGTTTGCATCATATTTGTAATCACAAAATAAAGTCTGAAAATCAGTTTATGAGAAAACTGATACTCAGCCCCCAGACTCATTCTCACCTGCCCTTGCCAGATACATGTGTAGGCAAAACTACATATACATGTAAAGTATTGGATGGCCCTGACACTCTTAAATCAAAACATTGTTTTCTCTTATATAATCAGTGTTTATCTTGAGAAATTATGAAGATATTTCTTCAAGATGAATTTTACATGAATGATACTTGTTTGAGGATGAGGAAGGGAACATGTTTATATTTTGACCTCTTTTAACCTAGGTTTTTAAATTAATTCTACTTCCAGGAAGAAATAATACTACTGTCTACCTCATTAAAAGAAGTTGTTATAAAAATGAAGGAAGAATGGGAGAGAGGGATGGAGGGAGGAAGGAAGGAAGAAAGGAAGGAAGGAAGGAATAAAGGAAAAGAGGAAGGAAGAAAGCAAATAACTACATACTTTGAGATGCATAACATATGGCTATATCAGATACAGTGTGGATTCTTTTGGATTCCTAAACTCATTAAGTTTCAAAAATGTTTCATTTTATCACCTGCAATATGCCATTACTGTTCCAAACAATGGATAAAAACTGATTTTCAGCATCACAAATCATTTCTTTTATTCTGTTATGTCACATTCTCATGCCAGGCATAAGAAAGAAGAAGAAAATCCAAGTTGCAGGAGAAAACTGAAATCCCAAAGGAGAGTATTTTCTAGGGACTCCAAAGTACTTTAAAAATATTTTTATTAGCTATTTAAGGGACTTTATTTATTTATTCATTTATTTATTTATTTATCTGTTTGTTTTTTATAAGTGAATTGAACCAAGTGCCTCACACATATTAGGCAAGCACTCTACTACTGAGCCACAACCCCAGCCCCAAGTTCTTTTTTTTTATTGTATAGTGATTGAAACCAGGGATGCTTTACCATTGAATCACATTCCCAGCCCTTTGTATTTTTTATTTTTTTATTTTGAGACAGGATCTTGCTAAGTTGCTGAGGCTGATCTCAGACTTGAGATCCTTCTGCCTTAGCCTCCCAAGCTACTGGGATTAGAGACATGTGGTACTGAGCAGGGCCAAAGCTATTGTTTTCTTATTTTAGTATGCCACAGCAACAGTTCACTACCATGATGATATTGTTTCTTTTTCTTTGTTTGATGTTTGCTTTGTTTAATGACCTTTTCTATATTTTTTCTATAAATGTACATTGAATTTTTCCGTCTATCTATACTATGAGCAGAGGAAGTATTTTCCCTTCTTTTATCCTCATAGACCACATCAAAGTATTGATATATAGTAAATATTCATAAATATGTGTTAATGAAGTAATAATATACACCTAGAACCACTGGATGCAAGTTTATCTAACTTTGATTATCGCTTCTGTTCATCTATTCATCCTTCCATAGAGTACTATATTTATTGTGAGCTTAGTATATATTTTTTTGTTTACATAAGTATAAAAATTAGTACAAGCCACAATTATTCCCTTCAAAAGCTTACAATTTAATAATGGGAACAATATTGCACTAGAGATGATGAAGTAAGATTCAGTGACTTAATAGATAGTAAAGAAAATAGGCATTATGAATTCAGAGAAGGGGGTATTACTGGAGTTCAATTGATTAAAGTGTTCTTTCACAAAGGAAGTTAATAGAAATTAGTTCTGAACAATAATATTTAATTCATAATATCTTTGTAAATGTTAAGTAAATTTGAAGGCTTAAAACAGTCTTAAGCATGGTAAATAATTAACAAATAGTATCTATGATGACAATGATGAGAGAAAATGAGGAGAAGGAGAATTGGATAAGTGTAAAGGCTGGTAATTTGGGAGTAATAGAAGGCCTCCAAGTAAAGAGTATATTTTACGATAATCAAGGCTGATGGGAATAGTTAAGCCAAAATAGAGAATCCATTCTAAGGAAGCAAAATAGCAAAAGAAGTTTGTGTGAGGGAAATCCCATCAAAATAGAAAGCATATCAGTGGAAGGGGATAGAGGGGGAGGGAGGAGGGATGGGAAAATGGAGGAGCTGCAGAATGAAATTAGCCCAAATAAGTTATATACATAAATGGATAAATGGATATACCACAGTTAATTTCACCTTTATGTGTATCTATAAAGCATCAATTAAAAACCAATAAATAAATAGAAAGAAGTCCTGTGGAGTATATGAAGGGAAACAGAGGGAAGAAGGAGTGGAGGAAAAGAGGAAGTACTAGGGACTTAAGTGGAACGAATTATATTTCATTCATGTATGAATATGTCAAAATGAACCCCACGATTAGGTATAATTTGTATGTACTAATATACATATTTTAAAAATGCAGAGAGAAAAGTTCATGTCAAGATTGAAGAAGATCTTGAGTGTTAAGCTAAGAATTAAGATTTACTTTTCTATATGCAGCTAGGAGTCATTTGTATTTGATATGTTCTTACTACAATTTAATGGATCTGTAGGTACTTTCATTACTACAGGCATTTCATGAACCTACATTTTACCAATACTCAGTACAAAGATCCAGGCTTTGTACTCTAAAATGACCATTTTAATCTAAAGTTGCCTAAAGTTGATAGTTTCTCTTTCTAGTTTCAGCCTTTCACTTCTGCCTCAAAATGATTGAACCAAATTATTATTTTGACTTAGACACAGAAAATATGCCTCTAAAATATATACTCAGTGAAAGCCAAGTGAAAATACTTTGCTGAATTATCATCACATATTCTCTCACACTGTATCATATCATGAAATTTAAGAAAACAATGGTTAGCTATTAAATTGCTCTAAAATAATGTGCTAAATGCTATGCAAAGCCTGCACATGCTCTCAGATCTTCACAGGAGAATAAACACAAAAGTGAAAAGTGAGGAAACTAACAAAATGGGAAAAGAAATTTGGAGAAGAGAGGAAGGGAAGTGAGGCAGAGTTAACAGTTTCCAATAATCAAGAGAGTGGAAAAGTCATATAATAAATTTCCATAAGTAGGAATAACTGAGAAAGTGAAATTACATTAAGTGGAAACATAATGCAAACTGTGCATTGAAAAATGAACACCTTAGGGAACATGGTGCAAATAATACACAAAGGTACAGACTTCACAGAATCACAGAACTAAGAAAAATTTTTAGATTTTGCCACTCCCATTATCTTCATGCAAAATCGCACCTCAGTCACCTCTGACAAGAGAAAATCCATTCTGTTTGAAACCAAATTGTAAAACAACCCAAAGGTAATTTCATGACCTCTAAAGTAATATATTCTGGTGTTTGACAGCCTTCACTGCCAGTAAATTCTTCCTTAAACTTTCTTCTACTATAGTGTCATTTCCTGTATCTCCACCCCCTCTGCAGATGGGGAGCATCTGGTCCTAATGATTGTCCTTCAGGTCCTCGAAGATCATTACTAAGTCACCCCTTAGCCAGCTCTTCTATGGGCTAAATAATCTCAATTCCCCTTGGTTTTCTCTTCTTCAGCTTATTTTCCTGCTGTTTATCATCTCTGTTCTGGAATAGTTTTAAAGAAGAAAAACAATCTTGCTGTATTTCATGCCAAATAGGCATACAATTAAAGTTCTAATTAAAAAAAAAAAGAGCATATATCCGCCTAGGCTCCTAAGGCCAAGAATATTTTTTAAAAAATAGTCTCTTTTCCTTTTCTCGGTGACAAATGCCAGTGGAAAATCTTACTTAACCTAAAAAACAGTATTTCTCTAAGGACTTGAGCTGTGCAGAAGAATTATTTCTGGTGTGGACAGAGATCAACCTTTTATCCCCCTGTCTTCATGGGTAAATTATGTAGTTACATAAAGGGAAAAGTTACTCAAAGTGCCACTGCTGTAGGAAGTTTTACCAACTTATAAAGCCTCAGGCAAAGGTCATGTTCCTGAACTCTGAACCCACCTTTCCTAGTTATCTTCAGTAATCCAAATAGAGTAAATGATAGAGAAAAATATTCTAGGCCTTAAAATGATAAAGTAACACTTTTCCAAAACCTAAGGGACAAAGAGTAATTGTCAGAGGATTAAAAAAGTCATAACCAATTTTAGAAATATTTGACCCATAAACTACAGTAAGTCAATTCTGAACTGCTACCTCAACCCTGAAATTCAGACAAAAACTTTATGTATTGCTTCAAAGGCAATAAATATAATTTATCAACATAATTGTATATTATGTTGTTTACAAATTCTTGTTGGCTTCTCTCTTTACTTGTAATCAGGGCCTTTGTGTTCCTGCTAGAATTTAGAAATAAGCCACATGTTAAAAGGTTAAGATTGTAGTTGGATTTTAGGTAAGATTTTGAGCTATACCCCATTCTTTGGGCACTGAGAATCTCTTGAATCCCTAACATATATCAGGCAGTACACAAATGTGCTGCTATTTATGAAAGAGGATGGCAAAGAATTAAATCCAGAGTAAAACACCATCTTTCTTAAACAAGGGCAGTATAGTATTATTATTTCTGAAGAAGAAGATTTGGGGGAAATGTCACATTTTTCAATAACTAACAGGTACCTCCCCAAGCCCCAGCAGCTTGATTTGGTATAAGTTTCAAATATATGAGTCTCAAAAATACTACTCACAAATAAATAAATAAAAACACACAAGGAACTTTGGCCTTACCCCATATTACAGTAATAGCTAGGATTGCACCCCATCAAAATGTCATTTCCCACCATCACCATGAGGGTGTGTCTTCATTTGTCCCCATAAACCAGTTACTCTCAGCTAGTGATAATTGCCTCTGGGGGACATTTGACAAATGTGTGGAGTCATATTGGTTAGACATGCAGGGATGGTAGTATAGCTGGCATCTCATGTATATAGGCCAGGGATGCTATTTGACCAATCACAATGTACGTAACAGCCTCCACAACAGAATATTATCCATCTCCAAAATGTCAAGAATGCTGAGGTTAAGAAATCCTGGCCTAACCTAAAGAGAGCACCTGACAGACATTGTCACCCAGGGGAAGAAGGCTCTTATTGGTCTCTATGTCATAGTTTGCTTTATTCAGAATTGTTACTCTTCTATCAATGTTCTAAATTTTTGCCCTTGCTACATCCCCCTCCTCCTTTCTTTCTAAAGGATGAGAAAACCTAAGAAGACCTACTCTTTTACTGTGGAAGAGAGTGCCAACTTGTGACTTTACCTCCTGCTTAATATTCTTTAGTCCCAAGTCTTGAGGGAAATTCTAGGGGAAGCATATGCCCTTTTAATTAAGAGATGGCAGTAATGTTCCACTCTAGTTTACAGAGGTCTATGTTGCTCAGTCCTACCTCTTGACCACTTCCATTTCTACCCATAGGCAGTTTTTCTAGACTCTGTAGCTCTGGCCTCTATCTTTCTAGAACTTCTAAATGCATTCAAATAAGTATTTGTTGAGGACTTATCTAATTTGTGATATAACCTTGGCAATATATGTTTGAGTTTTTATTAACTATTATTAGTATTGGAAGCACTCTGAGTCATTTTGGTTAGCCAAATTCTGGATAACTGATAGTCATTAGAGATATCATAACAGAATCACTGTTTTATCAAGGACTCAGAGAAAAACCAAAAATACCAAACAGTAAATCTGTAGTAGATACTGTTTAATATTTGTTGGACATTTTAAATGTTTCACTAGGACTTTTTATTTTCTTAGGATTATTATTAGAAGTCACTCTATCTCTAATTGCTTGACCAACGCTGGGTAGAGGAAAGAGATCAATTAAAGAATCCTGGATAACAGAATGACGCCTTGAATGAATATTATTGGCTGTATAAAGAAAGGAGATAGATGAGTCCCCGTTGTAGAAATCAGTTGCCTAAATCTTGACACTTAGAAATATCTATCCAGGTGCACAGCAGCATAGGCCTATAATTCCAGCAACTGTAGAACCTGAGGCAGAAGGATCACAAATTTGAGGCCATCCTCAGCAACTTAGTGAGATGTAATCTCAAAGTTTTTAAAAAGAACTGTAGATGAATCTCAGTGACAAAGCACTTCTGGGTTCAAAAAAATATTAGAAACACAGAAAGCATGCAGAAGCAGAGATCTCAAAGTAGTGTGGTACCCTCAGTTGCATATTGGATGTAACTTTCAGATATAATTTCCTAGAAGAATCTACTCATATTCAGCAAACTGTACTTTAGTAATCTAAATGGCTTTAACTCAAGATTTTAATAGCATGCTGACTTTTCATTATCCATTGCTGCCATTAAGTGTATTGTATTGTGCTTAGTCTTAAACCTACTGTTCTGAGATAACACTGACATTTGGGGGCTGACTACACTGGAACTTTTCTCTGTTACTCCTTCCTTGTCTCCTCCAGTGGCTTTACAGTAATTCTCCATACTCAGACAAGTACATGAACTCGGTGACCAGCTTGCCTGCATCTTTTGCCAAAGGAAAAATCAGTTTTGTTTTGTTGCCTTGGAAAATACAAAACACTACACTTGCTCTGTGCCAAGTATGCTAAACACCTAGCAGCTTCTTCCCCAGTACAGCACTCTACAATGTCATAGAGATGCAGCCTTGAGAATATCAGAATTCATCCTTTCCTTCCTTTATGTTTTTTTAATATATTTATTTTTTAGTTGTAGGTGGATACAATATCTTTATTTTATTTTTATGTGTTGCTGAGGATTGAACCCAGGGCCTCATGTGTGCTAGGCAAGCACTCTATCACTGAGCCCCAGCCCCAGCCAATCCTTCCTTTACGCTTTTGTACAGCACTTGACTCTGCAGATCCCTTGCAGTATCACAGACCTAATGAAATTGTTGAGGTTAGTTAAACATAGCCATATCTACAAATTTGATGATTGATTTGTATCTTAGAATTTGAACTTTTATATTCTTGCTCTCTATTTATTTATTGTTATTTAAAAAAAACAAAACAAAACAAAAAAAACTCTTGTCTCCTACCAGTCTGAGACAATCTACAGGCAGCAAGCCTAATATGTTCCCAACATGTTAAGCCATAGGCAATTTCCAGGAGCTCAGATCCTAAAGTATTGAAACTTTACTATTGTTTATCACTTCTACCAGAACAAAACAAGTATATTATGAGCACTAGAAAAAGTTCTGTTTCTCCTTTGTAGATTATCTATTTTTTCTTAATGAAAAATATGCCATCATTCATTTAAAAAGGTGCCTCATGAGATCTGCCATAATAGGAAAGTCATTTTTTCTCATTAATATGAATAAAAATATCAAGTGCTTACCATATTGTAGTTATTTATTCTGTATGATCAATATTATTCCCAACCACCTAGTAAGGTATTACTATAAACACCATTTTATAGATAGGACAAAAGATTCAGAGAACTTAAGTGATAAATGTACATTCCTTTTCTAACAATTACACTGTGCCTTTTCTTTTTAGTCTACTGAATTATAGGATTCCTTATTGGGTCTAATTTTTTGACCAAGCTCCATTGACAACTCAGCTGGATAGAGTTGTGAGATGTGTTGGTTCAAGTCCTTTAAGAAGCAGATGCCATAGCAAGATGAGACATCCAAGAGACTTCCTGGAGGTCAGGGAGAGTCAGTGATAGAAAATGGAATGGAGACAAGGGAAGCTGGGAAAGCCAATACACTGTGATGCAGTTGTGACTCTTGGTGAAGAGGAAAGGGAAGAGGATTAATTAATAAGTTTTAAATTGCAGACCAATTCTAATGAAGTTTGTCTTCTATTTTTTTTTTTTTTTGGCCTTGGAAAACTGGAAGATTTCCAAATTAGGCAGAGCTAATGAAGCTAAAGTCATCTGTCAGAATTTTCTGAATCTCTTAGGAATGGGATGCTCTAGAATCCTTGCTATGCTCAGTCATTGGTTAAGAGCTGCCTATGAGAAATATGGCCCCTAGTTCAGCGGTAGTTTTAGAGCATGGCAGCTGAGGCTGTCAGTCAATTACATTCCTCACCTTAGGAGAACTGAAAGGCAGATTTTCATTGCTGCCATGAGG
This sequence comes from Callospermophilus lateralis, assembly GCF_048772815.1. Taxonomy (NCBI): domain Eukaryota; kingdom Metazoa; phylum Chordata; class Mammalia; order Rodentia; family Sciuridae; genus Callospermophilus; species Callospermophilus lateralis. Next base: position 84,511,914 of record NC_135325.1, on the reverse strand, counting down.
TATAGGCTGGATTAGATTCAGGGTTTGATTGTAGACCTTTGGCCTAATTAGGAAAGTCTACTTGCCCACATTGAACTAACCAAATTCTTCTGAGGATAGGAGTTGCAGCTTACTTGTTTTTGTATCTTTCACAGTACCTGAACAGGTACAAAATAGGTGCTCAGTGATTGACATTAACTCAACATGACTTGGCCAGGAGCAATCTGCCCTCCTGCAAAGTAATGCAAACAATCTGATGACACTTTGCAAAAATAAGATGATAATTTCCTTAAATGGCTCTTAAAATGACTAGCCCTAAAAAAGTAAAGCTGAAAAATACAGCTAATTACCATTACAACCCTTAAGAATAAAAGCAGTACTTATAACCCTTTGTTCTTCCCAACCTGGCCCCTCTTCACCAAAGGAAAATCCCCAGGATTTGAACTACAGGACAAAACCTGAATCAATGGTGCATCAACATACACAAACTCAGACACTCATATGCAAAACACTTGCCATTCCACACATTGCTATCATATAATTTCACTTCATATAATACAGTCATGCCTTCACTCTGGAGGGCAAAGAAGCTCTGACATATGAGCTTCCTTCACTCCCAGGATCATCACTAAGACAGAGCTTAGAAAAGCTCCTAGGTACCAACTGTGGAATCATATCCATGTCATAGGTATGATAGCAAAAGAAAACTGGAGCAGGAGAGAAGGAAGACATTTGGGAGAGTTGAAGGAAAGAAGAGAAAGGGAAAGAACACAGGAGGAAAGATGAGTAATAATACTGAACCTATGAGAGCGTAGTAGTACATTTGAATTAATGATTTTGGGGTGATTGGGCTAGTTAATACCATAGATTACCCATGCCATTGACTGAAAATTAAAGAGCTCAATGATTTCAGCAATTAACTGGAATACACACTGATCATAATATTAGCTACCTTTTGTTGAATACTCATTATGTGCCAGGCACAGTGCAAAGCACTTTACCTAAGTTACTTAAAACTTATTTCAAGAAAATCCTGTTACTTAGCTACTAAAATAGCTCCTTTACAGATGAAGCAACTACCATGAGAAAGGCCAAGCAACAATAAATGGCAGAACTCAAATGGGAACCAATTCTGTAAGATACATTTACCACCTACACTGTTTTGTTCCTTCACCTGTCAAGACCATTTAAATTGCTTATTTATACATACTGTGCAAGTACATTGTATTTGAGAAATTGGGTCTGTAGCTGAGATCATAGTTCCTACTACCAAAGATCATAGATTTTAGCCTCCAATTAATAAAAAAGTGCACACAAATGCTCAAAACAAAAACAGGAATCAAAAGCAATTCAAAGGGCTGGGGTTGTGGTTTAGTGGTAGAGTGATTGCCTCTCACGTGTGAATCCCTGGCTTTGATCCTCAGCTCCACATATAAATAAACAAATAAAGTGAAGGTATTTAAAAAAAGCAATCCAGATGGCTGGGGCTGGGTATCAGTGGTAGAGTGTTCATTTGGCATACATGAGGCACTGTGTTTGATCCTCCGGACCACATAAAAATAAATAAATAAAATACAGGTATTGTGTCCATTTACAACTAAAAAGATACATATTAAAAAAAAGAAATCCAGAAATCCAAAAATAACAAAAGTACATTGAGAGAAGGGAATCATGATAGGATGGATAGTAGACTGGGTACATCAGACAAGCTTTCTAAGGATGTGGCAATCTTAAGATACACAATCAAAGAGAGAAGAAAACATGGTCTGATTTAATATTTACAGCAGAAATTTCCCATCATGTTATGAGAATGAATGATATAAGACTTGCTGAATGGCTGCCTGGAAAAGGAGTGCTGAAAATTCAGACATCAGACCTGAGAAGTTGTTTCCTAAACAAGAACTATGATGGAAAAGCTTGTTTGTACATATACTATTGTATTATGTAGCAACACTGTCAATTTGAGCCAGACACATCATCATCAGAAAGTGCTACCACTGTGTGGGATCAAATCACCAGCACAAATGGCACCCTCTTGAGCAGTGCCAGCCAAGATGCCAAAGGCTGACTGAGCATGAAAGGTGGCAGATGGACAGTGCCGACAAGGAGCTTGCCCAGCTGCTGACACTGTAAAACTTTGTCCAGCTGTGAAACTTTTTCTGGGCCAGAGTAGGTACAATTCTGGGACTGTCAGCTTGAGTCTAGTTTTCTTACAAAGAAGTAAAGAGGCAGAAATGTGACCTAAGGAGGACACACATTTAATCTGTTTTGTCTATCAGTCTGTGATAGTGTTTCTGTCCCTGTCCTTGGTCCTTTAAATGGATCTAGATCATTTCTGTAAAACGCTAAGGGGAGCAATGCAAAAGCCGGAGTATAGGCAACAACATTCTGTCTCAGGTCTTTGCTCACATGCTCTCCTGCTTGTCAATCTTAACCAGTTCTCACTTATCTTGACTCTCAGACAGTAATCACTCTAAACTCTGGTCACTAATGCTTGCCTTAGACACTATTTTCTTTGGCAATCTATTTAGACTTATTTCTCTGGTTTATTTACCTCAGTTCTCAGCTCTCTGTATACAGTTTTCCACTTTCAACTTTGTACACATCATCAGCATCACCAACACCTGCAGATGTAAGCAATAGACAGTCCTGCCACCCACCCCAGCCCTGTAGGGCCCATACTAGTTATGCCATCTTTCAGGAACCCTTGCCAAGATAAGAGATGGGACACCTGGCATAGAGGAATATTTCTACATTTAAAAGGCTGTTTGAAAAATCCAAAGTTGTATTCAGTTGCATGCTCAGGCTTCTAAGGGCCCAAAGGGGAATTATGGGGGACAGAACCTTGTCAGTCAAGATAATTAATTCTAAGGTGTGAAAGGAGACTGTGTTTAAAGCAGAGCAGGCACTGGCAGTGTGCCCACAGAGGCAGTTGTGATATAGAACAAAGAAAACTAGCCAAGGTGTCAGGAGATCTGAGTTCCAGGCATAAAAAGCTATGAATAGTTGTATGAACTTGGTTCAGCCCTGTCCCCTCTATGGACCTTGGATTTCTTATCTAAAAAGATGATACTGGGTTAAATGACCTTCTGAGGTCAATTAGAAATATCATCTTCTAGGACTAACTGATTGCTTAGCAGATAGTCACAAGTGAAGAGCGTAGAAATGACTCTTTTTGATGCACTGAAACCTGATTTCCAATGAGACAGATTTATTGTTGGGAAATAAAAGCAATATATTGCAAAGCTGAATAACAGAGACTAGGAATTGGATGGTGGTTTTGCATTGTAGGTTTGGGAGAGAGGTGTGCCATTAGTAATGGGTTATTAATTTGAAACAAAGATGTCTGGTGGACTAAAAATCTATAAGTAGGGTTAAAAGCTGGAATATATTTGTGTAATGACATTTACATGATGGCATTTAAGGAACCTTGAAGGGGCCCAACTGATGCCAAATGACTTTGCTTTTCTACCAATATACTTGTGATTCCCAAATTCTGTGTGTCTGTATATTACTAAGGACATATGACACAGATGACAAATCGATCACTTACATCTAAGCACAAACTAATTTCTTCAGTTTACTCAACCTTACCTAGCAGGGCTTTGAGGGAATTGGATATAGGATAAGCAAATATTGATAAAGGCAAGGATGGTGGGGATGTGAGGGCAGGAGTCGTGGTGTGAAGGGAAAATGATCCAGACTTAGTGGGGCTACTTAGGAGTAAAATTCTGGTAATATATTCTTTCTTCTTTTTTTTCTCCAAACAGGGATCTCCAGGAAATCAGTGAATTCTTGAAGGAACTTTGTAAGGTTAAAAACAGACAATACACAGAAAAGATTATAAGAGTATAAGAGAGGCATAGACATTGTAAACATCAGTGATAGGCACACAAACATAAAGGTTTATCCCTTTCTCTCATGCTCTATACCCTTGTATTCAATTATGGACTGAATGCCCATATAAAATTGTTTCCCCAGGCACCTCAAAAACAAAATATGCAAAAAATAGAAAGAGAAACACCACTATCTATCAATATATTCCCCATGTATTCTTCATCCTGATTGATGTGACCATCTTCTTGTTACCTTGCTGTCTAAGTTAGAAATAGAAGTACTAGAGTCTTTGTTTTTCCTTATTATTCCACCACTTTCATCAAGTTCTTAGATTCTAGGGGTTTTCTTAATAATTAAAATAATTGTCACCCAGGATACTTTTAATTAACTCAGTTCAAGTCCACCTTGTTTACCGTTTGGATTGCTGCAACAGCTTCCTAACGAATCCACGGGTGTATCTAGCCTACCCCTGAGACGATGCTGTCAGATCTTCCATAATGCTGTCAGGGAAATCTAAGACATAATTCTAATCATGTCACCATTGGCTTCCAGATGCCTATTAAAATTAAACAAAATTCAAACTATTACATGGTTTATAAGGCTTGTCTTCTACCATTTTCCTATATATTCTCTTTATTCTAACCTACATCAAATTTCTTATCTTTCCCCAAACTTGTAATACTGCTACATGTCCATGTGCCTTTGAGCTGATTGTGTGATCCATCACCCACTATGAGAAAGCTAGTTTCTTACCCTTAGACTCAGGAATCACTTCCTTAAGGAAGCCTACATCTCTGTCCCTGTGCCTACCCTCCCAATAGGTGAGGTATACTTCACTGTGTTCTCATAGCATCTTATGGTTAGTTCTTCTTAGTTTTTGTCTAGTTTAAAAATCATCAAGTTAAATTCTGCTCTTTACTGGATTATGAGTTCCTCTGACAAAGGCTGTTATTTGTCTGATTATCATCTCTGTATCCCCTACCTAGCAGAATTTCTGGCATTTACTCAGCAGGTGCTCAGTAAATATCTGCCAAATGAATAAACAAATAAACAAAGGAAGTGAGAGTTAATTTGCAAATGAATCATTGAGTTGCCATATTATAAGGGGCAAAAGAACTTTCAAGCCCAACTTAAGTATTTTTGTGTTGGACATACCAACTCAATAAAATCTATTTTCCTAATGATCTCACATCTCCATAGGCTAAGAAAGTACAGAATTTGAGATGCTAGCCTAGTGTCTTCCAATCTTAAGAGCCTATGTCTTCCTACTTTGTGTTTAATTTTCATTAGTTTACCTTCTATTTTCAATATTATTTTTACTCAGCTCCTTTTATAAAGAACTACCCAATTAGGCCTCACACAGTTCTTACATAGGCATTGTTGTCTCTGTCAATCAGTCTTAGCCATTAACAGATTAGTTGGAAATACAGGAGCCTGGGCTTAAGGAAGGGAAAAAAGATCCACAAATGGTCAAATCTGCTTGTCTATCTTCATTTTCTTTTTACTTGAAAAGACTTTGTGTACTCTAATGACCAAACCTTACATTATTTTTTAACTTTTGAAATGGTTTGAGGCTTTTAGGCAAATAGCTTGTTAGTCCATGCCAGTCTTTTTGGTTACTTTTGTGCACAATGAAAGCAAACATTATCAGCAGTTTAATCTCCAAACACAAAAATCTGGCCTATATGATCCTCTTTTAACTAGTCCTCAATAGATGTGGGTATTTTGAGCCTGTTGCAGGATTATTTGTAGTTAATACAAGAGAACACAGCAAAAGAATTCCTGTCATGGCTGATACAGGGCAGGAGGGAGGGTCCTAATGGAGATGTCTGGAAATAAATCTGAAACTGGTCCATGGTAATGGTAGGCATTCCTGAGCAACCAGGCCACTAAAAGTTTGTTTAAAATTCATTTTTTTCTAGTGAATTATTTGCCCTATTTTAAACACCTAACACAAACCTGAATGGGTTTAGATGTGAATTATAGTAATAGTAACAACTGCATATTTCATAGAACATATGAAATTCCTGTAGTTTTCAGCTAGACATGGAATATCATAGACAGGTAGATAGATAATAGAGTTATAACTATTCATAGAATTGAATCTTAATAGATATATATTATGATAAAGGACAGACTCCAAATTTAACATGTATTGGCTGGCTGTAACAAGAAAATTTTGTCATGTGGGGGCCCACTGGTTACTTGTTAAGCTTTAGATCCCGAGTATTTAAAAGTCATGACATTTTTGTGTGTGTGTCTTGTTCCCTTTTTAAAAAATCTTTTTATTTTATTTTTTTTTTTAAAGGGGAAAAGGAAGAAGTAAGAGGAGTTGCCAGATATGGGGATTTTAGTTAGAAAAACTGAACTGGAAACAGATGATTATTCCACAATAAAAATGAAGAGTGGTGGTTATTGGTCTGAAGGTAAATTGCAAAATGTAAAACCTCATGTGGAGAAAAATTAATTTCATTTTTCTACAGCTGGCTCATCATTTCTAAGCTCTCCATTTCTATAATGCATTATCTCTTATTCCAGGCACGTAGCCCCTTGGCTTTCAGATATGTTCTAGAATTTCTGTTACTTACCACATTAGAATTTCTATTTTCAGTATCTTCTTAACAGTGCTGTTGTGAATGCTGCACAAATATTCATATTTTACTTGCACCTGATGTCACATGAGCAAGAATTTAGCTTGGGTGTTCATGGAAAATGGCTAGGGAGAGTTACGGTTATGTCCCATGAAATGTAGTATGTTCCCAGTGATTCTTAGGTGAGGATTAAAAATATTATAAACGTGAATAAAGATCAATTTAATAAATAAATATTTCATACAAATAAATGTAAAATTGTTTACTATCCTTAGTAATCAGGGAAATGCAAATCAAAACTACCTTGAGATTTTATCTTACTTCATTTAGAATGAAAATTATCAAGACACAAATAATAATAAATTATGGCAAGGATTTGTAGAAAATGTGCAGTCATACGTTGTTAGTGGGACTGTAAATTTGTACAACTACTTTGGAAAGCAATGTGGAGATTTCTCAAAAATGTAGGAATGGACCCACCATAAGACTCAGCTATCCCATTCCTTGGTATTTATCTGAAAGAACTGAAATCAGCTTACTATAATGATACAGGCATATTATGTATATAGCAATTAAATTCACAGTAGCCAGCGCTGGGGTTGTAGCTCAGTGGTAGAATACTAGCCTAGCATGTCTGAGGTACTAGGTTCAATCCTAAGCACAACATAATTAATAAAAAATAGTTATTTAAAAAAGTTATGAAACCAATCTAGGTACCTGTCAACAGATGAGTGGATAAAGAGAATGTGATATATATATATATATATATATATATATATATATATATATATATATATATATATATATATATTCATACATACACACACAATGGAGTATTACTCAGCTACAAAGAAGAATAAAATTATGGCATTTATTGGTAAGTGGATAGAGCTGGAGAATATCATGCTAAGTGAAATAAGCCAGACTCAGAAAGTCAAAGATCAAATGTTTTTTCTCGTATGTGGAAGTGATGAAAATTAAAGAAATTAAAAATGGTAAATCTCATTAAAAATAGAAGGGAGATCAGTGGAGTAGAGAAAGGGGATTGAGGGAGAGAGAAGAGGGAAAAGATGAGGGGAAGAACTACAGAATAAAATTAGTCAAGTTGTCCTGTGTACATATATGAATATAGTACAGTGAATTCCCCTGTTGTTTATAATTTAAAAGCACCAATTAAAAAAAAAACACAATGAATAGACATAAAGAAGACCAGTGTGGTAGAGAAATGGGAGCAAGGGGAGGAGGGAGGAGGAGAGGAAAAGTGGAATTACTAGGGACTAAAATGGAGAAAATTATATTCTATTCATGTATGAATAAACTCCACTATTATATGTAACTATAATGTACTAATAAGAACATTAAAAATGAAATAAATATTTCCAAATCATAAATTGATAGCAAATAAAAGTATGCAGAGTGATTTAAAGCTTGGAATATTTACTGACATTTCTCTTTAGCAAAAACCTCATCAAATCCATACTGGAACCCAGTATTGAATACTAAACAGGATACAACTTAATACTACCTGGAAAAAAAAAATTGAGTGAAAAGGAAGTGTAAACCTCCTCAAATAGAACTTGCATTTCTAAGAGTTCTTCTATCTCTAAATCATTAAAAATTACATGTACTAATTCAGCTTTTAAAATAAAATTGATCATTAATTTCTTTTTTTCTCTGTTTTCTTTCTCTAGGTACCACTTCTGGATGATTCACAGCAAAGAATAAGAGAAAAACATAACCCAGGTCAACAAAAAAGCCAGAGCCAGAACAGGGGAGTCTCAGCATGTGAATAAAACAGCTCTTCTCTTTCAGAATAAAATCTACCTTGTGCCACATATGGTTCTCACAAGTGTACAAAATCCCTGGTACCAAACAAAACTCTTTCATTTTTACATAAGATTAACTCAATTGCAAAGTCAATTCATCTGACAGTTGTAATTATTTACATTTTTTCTTTTCCCCCTTTCCCTTGAAGAACTAGCTATATTTGAAATAGTGGTTTATGTCACACTGATTAAAATTATGTTTCTTCCACACCATTCAAGGGACCTCTAAAGGAAGACTCTTTCCCCAGTACAAAAGAAAAATTTCAGTTTTGCAAGGTTAATGTGGATATGAGTTTACATCAAGACCATCATATTGAATCACAGAATTTTCCAGGTGAATGATTGTGTTCTCCCATAGACTATTAACCACCAGGGTATAGGTTTCCTTTTTCCTTATCAAATTGTCTTTAGTAAGCATGTGTTCTTTTATAAATAACCTCTGTGCCCAAACAGCAGGAGTAACAATTTCAAACAAGAGAACAAAAACAATAACATTAGAACTTTTCCAAATCTTCCACAATGCCTTCTATTACTGCCAAATCTTGTATTTTATCTACTTGTTGCTCCTTCTAATGTGTAACCATAGTCTTCCCTGCTTCAATTCATAGTTAATTCCTTTTTTGTTAAGAAATGGAAAATGAGAGGTGAATTTGAAAAGAAAACTATTCAAACTGAGTCTTCTACAATATGTCTGAGTCTGCCAATGAATGAAGACGGGCCTGCCAAAATTTTTTTTTTTTTGAGTGAGTGACAGAGAGAGGGAGAGAGGAGAGAGAGAGAGAGAGAGAGAGAGAGAGAGAGAGAGAGAGAGAGAGAGAGAGAGAAATTTTTTTAATATTTATTTTTTAGTTTTCAGCAGACACAACATCTTTGTTTGTATGTGGTGCTGAGGATCGAACCCGGGCCGCACTCATGCCAGGGGAGCGCGCTACCTCTTGAGCCACATCCCCAGCCCCCTGCCAAATAATTTAATGCTAAGACAGACTACTGCCATCCATAGCTTCTTCAGAGGCTCAGCCTCATGCCAGGACAGAGGGATGAAATGGAGTGTGTCTGATCAGATTGAGGGAGTCATTTCAGAATTTCCTTTATATAAAATTTAAATATATTGTTCAATTTCCTAGAGTGACTATTCCAGATGGGCCAACTTGTTCAGATAAAATAGAAACTGACCTACAATCACTCTTCCAGTTTCAAGGAAGAAAGAAATACAGATTGGGTTAGGCTGTTTATCATTTTTAAATATCGTCTGCCCTGAGGTGAGTTATAGTCACTGCCCTTTTCATGTGGGAAAAGGTGTAACAACAGAGATTGAAACAAGACAAGATGAGTTGTATATATGTACAGAGAAGGGTTTCTGCCCAGCAGGCAGAAAGATCTAATAGCAAGGTTCCTTCCTTCTTGTAGTCCCTCACTATTTTCTCTACTTTCTCACCTTCTCAACCGTAGAAATGGAAAGCAATTCATTTATATTATAATTTGGAACCTATAACTCTTATTTTCTCCTATGACCCAATAACCCAGAGGTTAGATTTAGAGCCACTGTGTACCACCACCCCCCCTTAGACTTTCAGATCAGTGTCCTTGATGTCAGACACTGAGGATGAAGCCAGAGTAGTGAGTTGCAGCTGTTGCCTGTAATGTGACACTTTAGGAGAATTCCTGGCCTCTAATGCAGGTCCCTATTAAAGAAACAGTACAGGGTCAAAACTCATCTCAAATATCACCTCCTTTGGAAAAGCCTTCCCTGCACTCCACCCCTTGCCTCCTAACCCAGTGCACCAGTATTTCATGGTTTTTACCTCGATCACAGCATTCATCATGCCGCATTATTTTGTGTTGATTTTTATGCCTCTTTTATTAGGCTATGAAATCTTTGGGGATGTGAACTCTGTCTTTTATCTCTGTATCCCCAATGCATAACACAGATCCCAGAACATAGCCGACTTCCAATATATGTGGAATGATTGACAGTTTCACACTAACATCTGTCTGCATCTGAGGGTCACCTGAGGGAGTGTAAATTTCTTTTCTGTTTCCAACATTTTTATGAAAATTCAGCTAATAGAGAGAGATGACATGTTATGTCATTTTCTAATGCCCTGGCATCTTTAATTTTATCACTATTTATATGTCCTAATTATATTTGTGCTTCATAGTCATCTTACATTTTAATTATTTTATGAATAAACATTCATGTAATAAATTCCAATTATAATAGGTAATTATACTTAACCAAGTAAGATGCTCACTGAATCAGACACAAGGGATTGCGTTTGCTGGGATCAAGGATAGAAGAGGTTAAGAAAACGGGCTTTCTAATAAATGTCTTTCTTCTTTCAAAGTTGAAACTTCCCTTTGTCCTTTTAATCTTACTCCTTGTTTCTCTGCCACATTCCTATTCCATAAATTATACCTTCTCATTCCCTTTCCACTAACTAGTACTGAGCCAACAATGGGTTCAGTCCTCCTGTGTATCCTAAAAGAATATTCTCTCTATTCTTCTATCACCCCAGGCTACCCACCCCCAATGTTTACCTTTCTTTGCCAACCCTATGGAATTATAGACAGAATAAGTTGATTACCCATAACCTCCACTGTCTTACCACCCACTCATTTCACAATCATTCTTACATCTGTCCCTCCTTTCCAATCAGTCTTTGCTATCTGAACTCCTACACATTATTTGTGCTGAAACCTCTCTCTCAGAGGTGACCTGTTCTTCAATAAATTCAATGGAAATAGATCTTAGAGATTAAGAACACAAGTTTCAGAGTTAAGCCAATTTTGATTTAAGTCAAGGCTGTGCTTTTAAACTATGAGGACTCAGTCAAGTTTTATTTAATCTCCATACTCAGTTTACTTATCTTTAAAATGGGGGAAATCATAGTCTATCTCAAAAGGGGTTCTGAGGATTAAATGGAAGATTCCTGTAAAGTGCTTAGCATGGTACAAGGAGCACAGAAAGTGATCAATAAGTGATAGCAATTTAGCCTACTATAAACCATGATTCTTTTCAATTTTATAGCATTTGACACTAGAGACTAAATATCTTCTTCTGGTACCCTGACCTTCCATGGCACTCACCCTGCCGAGAAACTCTGCTTTTCTTCTTACCCTTCTAACTGCTTTGTTTCCAAGTACATAGGTGATGGGTCACTCTGCTCCAACCCCATCAGTATGATAATGTCCTAAGATTCAGTTCTTGGCTTATATTCTTTCTTTTTCAATGAGGTTGGATATATGAGTCTGGAATTCAGAAGTGAAGATATGGCATGTCTTCAGCCACACTCATTACCTTCCCTTGTAAATTGGCTTTCCTTCCAACTTGGCTCTTTCTATCACTAGTACCATAGATTTGGCTTAGCTCCACCAAACCATACTGTTGGAAACACTCTACATATCACATTTGCTTTACAGTCTTCATATTTTTGCGATTCTTTTTTTCCTGTTAAAGTTCAACCCATTCCTCAATGATTTTTTTTTCCTTCTTCTATATCTTTCTTGTCAATGTAGGCTCTAGAATAATTCTAGTTCTAACATTTGCTAGCTGTGTGAATATGGAGAAGTTACTACACAACTCAGCTTCAGTTTTCTCATTCATAACAGGAGAACAATAATAACCCCTAACTGATCAAGTTGGTATAAAGATTAAATTAAGTGCTGGATGCAGTTAAGCACACCTGTAATCCCAGAGGCTTGGGAGGCTGAGGAAGGAGGATTGTAAGTTCAAATCTATCTCGCTGATTTAGTGAGGCCCTAAGCAACTCAGCAAGACCCTGTCTCAGAATAAAAGATAAAAAGGGCTGGGGATGTGGCTCAGTGGTTAAGTGCTTCTGGGTTCAATCCCCAGTACCAAAAAAAAAAAAAAAAAAAGAAAAGAAAAAGAAAAAGAATTAAGTGAGAAAATTTTTATGAAAGTGCTTTTAATAGCATCTGACATATAATAAACTTCAATAGAGGATAGTAATTATTGTTACTGTTGTTAGTACTACTACTAAATACTAGTATTATCAGGTCTTGTTCACTTGGGACTCCAGAGCAATTAAATTTTTCTTCATTTATTGAATTTTCTCAGTGCTAAGTTTGGTTAGAATTATTTATCCACATGGGTTAACACCTGCCATTAACCCCTTCCAACTACTAGAATATGCAGACAAGAACAACTTCTTCCTTGTATTACTTTTTGGGCAGGGGCTCAATATGTTTTTGTTGAATTTAAGTAAATTGAATTATATTTCCTCCTGGTCCATTTTAGCATTTCCTTTGTTTTCTTCTCTTTTGTTTGGTTCCAAAGGTAGAAGTAATAATCAGCATAAGAATGTAAAACCACTTGTTTTAATATTTATTTTATATCTTTTAAAAAAATATTTGTTATTTTTTAAAAATATTTTTATACACATAAATAAAACAAAATACTTTTGTTTTATTTATGTATTTTTATGTGATGCTGACGATCGAACCCAGCACCTTACATGTGCTGGGTGAGCACTCCACCAGTGAGCCCCAGCCCCAGCCCCTTATTTTCTTTTTTAAAAATTTTTTAGTTGTTGATGGAACTTTATTTTATTTACATATATGTGGTGCTGAGAATTGAACCCAGTGTCTCACATCTGCTAGGCAAGTGCTCTACCACTGAGCTACAACCCCAGCCCCCCCCCCCCACGCTTATTTTCTATCTTTAAAATGATTCTGGTTTTCCCTTTGCTTAGTTTCCTATCAAATAGTTTAGTTAGGGACTGTGCTGACTGGAGCTAAGTGGCAGGAGCTTAGCTTTAGAGTTAATGGAAGAAATTGTGTGTTTGATTCATAGGAGGGGAATACTTACCTTTCCTTTTTGCACTCTTTTCAAATACATCACTTATGCTTCTCTTTTAAAACAAGGAATGCTAGACAATATTATCCATTGATTTATTTTTGTGTACCGATCTTTAGACTCTGGAGAGCATATAAGAAAAGAAGTCATGCTCTTAACCCTAAAAAGAGGTCAGGTGAAGACCAGAGTCTTTCTCCTAAGCTGTCAGAGAGAACATTAAAAAATGAAGGAAAGGAAAGTAAATTAAAGAATAATAACTATGCCCACTGGTGGCATTTAAAAGTAAAGTCTAGGTGAATCACAAAAGTATTTGTCATATATCCATACATTTGCCCCTTGATCCCTTTACATGATCCCTCTATGGACCTCTTCATGTGCTGAGCACCAAATGTTCTTCCTAGACTCAATTCCAAAACCTAGCATCTCTCACTTCTCATTCACAGTCAGAGATAAATTTGTTGAGAACAGCTTAGGGAGTTGCGTGTGTGTGTGTGTGTGTGTGTGTGTGTGTGTGTTACATTTCAAATAGGAATGAAATTGTCTAAAAGATGTCTCTGATGACTAGATTTTAAATGCTAACCTAAAGGTAGAAGCCATGGTAGGAATTCTGAAGAGATGGAGAAGCTTTCCTATGGATCTTGAATTCACATTACAAAGGTCATCTGCTTTGCCTACACACAATATGGTTTTGTCACCATAAAAAAATTTTGTCTAATTGTTATAAGGCCCAATACCAAAACTATTAGTTTTAAACTTTTATTTCAAATTTTCAAGACTCAAGAAATTGTTTTGTGTCCATATTCTCTGAAAATCAATAAACGAGGGGGGGAGAAATTAGAACAAAATTATAAAAGTTTGATTGAGATGATAGCTAAGTATAGCTTATCATATCAGATCCTTCTTATGAAAAATAAAGCAAAAAACAATACCCAAATACATCTTAAATAAGGATGTGAATTTATGAATGCATTCATTCTTTTATTGGCTCATAACAGGCTATATAAATAACCAGTTAACTTAGTTCTTGGTAATTCCTTTTATCTACAAGTTCTCTTTGTATAAATGCCTATATTACAGTAAAGAAATATTTAACAAGGAATTAAATAATAAAAATGACAGTGGAGAAACAGCATCTCAAGGCTCAATCCACCTGACCTACAAGCTATAATTACTTTTCTCTCAGAGAAGCAACAGAGGAAGTTTCCATGACTGGAAGGAGAATGGAATGAATGTATCGAAGGTGCACCTTCACACCTGAGCACAAAGAGAAAGTTCTGTGTCAAATTATTTTCCTCAAGACAGCAAAAAAGAGAAACTGTATTTTGTGTGAAACTTTCACAACTGGGTGTGGCTGAAACTTCCCTCAGTGAGAATTGGCATGGTGATTAAATCTGTCTGGGACTGTGGTTTTCCCAACTGAGAAAGTCAACCATTTTGATTTGTTGTACTTGGAATCTTTTCCTTAATAATGACAAGTTTTACACAAGTTAGATTATATGGTCTCAGTAAAGACATATTATAATATGAGGGTGGAAGAGCCCACATAGCCTATTAGGAATAAAGTATTAAAATTTCTGTTCTATTCAGCAGGAACAAATCTGAGCTAACATCTTAGTTAAGATTAGAAATAATTTCCTAAGAGTGAGATGTCAGTCTGGGGGCAAAACAGAACAGTGATTGCTGCCAAGAATTGTTATAAAGAAGTTCCTCCAATTCTTTGCTCCACTACCTTCAACAAAAAAGGACAACTTTGACTTTTCTTCTTGAAGCTGTTAACAAGTCTCATTCCATACTGATAGAATAGGAACATTCAAAATCTATGGTCTTTCAAGCAGGCCACACTTTTAGTCCTCCTGTCAATGTCAAATTCTGTCAGCTGTAGAAAGCCAAAATGTCTTATTACCAGAAACATATGGAAGTTAGAGGAGGGATTCACCCATTACATTGAACTTTTTAAAAAGGTCTATTGACCGTTTGCACAGCATTCAACACTAGATTTAGTGGAGAATGTAAAAGTGTATAGTTTGCCCTTTAATCTCAGGGACTTTATGAAGACCACACTTGAACACTCTGAAGGTCAGGGGCCAGTAACTGCTTTGGTTCTGTGTGACTGTCAGCAGAGTTAAGCCATAGAGTGTTCAGACAGGCTTAAGGCATAGGCAGAAAAGGAAAAGAAAGGGTGAAGAATGAGAATGAGTACTTTGGAAAGCAGGAAAAGACAAAGGAAAGACTGAGAATAACAAAAATAAAAGGTACAAAAAGGGTGAGGGAACTTTACTTAGGAAGATAGAAGACCACCAGGACAAAGTAAACTTTAGGCTGTCTGCCCTCTTTTGTGCATATCCACACCAACTTTAATGCTGGATTCCTTAAGCCAAAGCTGAGATTCAAAGGTGGATTAGCTCTGCTTTCAAACTGAAAGTGCTGAAAGAAGGAAAAATAACAGGGGTTTTGCCATGCTTGAATTCCTTTATCTGCTTATTACAACTTCAGGGGCTTAGAGGTTCAACCTTGCACTGAGATTGAATCATGCCATTTCATTTTATAAAGCATTGAGGCTTGAATTGTACTGAGCCATCTTGCCTCTTATAAGGAGCTCACACTTCCAGTCAAAAGCAGGCCTGGGTTGGTTTGTTGATTCATTTCTGAAACTGGATTCTGGATGCCAAATGAAGGAGGGGCTGTTTTTTCAGGAAATTAGAGACTGTGTCAGGATAGCATGCTCTCACCATCCTTCTCCATTTGTTGTGAAGAAGGACCAAGTGGAATGATGGATGATTGGAGTGTTTATAACTATTGAATATGCCTAATATGAACTCTAGGCAATTAGGGCTATTCAGCTTTAACCTTTTTGCTGGGCTATTCATTTCAACCAGATGTACCAGATGCACTGATTAAGTCTACACTTTTATGGCATCTCGTATTTGCCTGAACACTCAATCAGATACAAATATGTTCTATTTTAAAAGATGCTATGGACACATTTCAAATAAAGTATGGAATGAACCCCCCATATTACATTTATTTATTTATTTACTTAATTTTTGTTTTGTTTGGACAAAGAGGGCTATGCAGTTTGCAAGTTTTCTGACTGCTTTTCCAAAGATACACTTTCCCTTTAAAGAATTCTTACTGCAAAATTGGATCATATCCCCACATGTAAAATCCTTCTGTTCATTCTCCACTCTAAAGTTTATGATGATATAGGCAAGAATGCTGCAAATTGTTGTATAATCACAGAATCCAAGGGAAGGAAGGAGAAGTTATTTAGTTATTCTTATCACTTAAGAAATGAGAAAAGTAAGACCTACATAGGAAACAAAATTTGCTCAAATTCACACTGCAATTTATAGCAGAACTGAGACTTCTGATTTGGACAGAAGTATGATCATAAGATACTTCCTACTTAATATCTCTGTTCTCCTTTCATGGGTGATTTATTCTTTGAACATTTAATGTTCAATTCATTTCCATGTAATTCCTTTAAAGTTTACTTTCTAGACAGTTTTCATTTACCCCCAAAACTTAAATGAATAATCACTTCTCTACTTTAGTTAAAACCTTTAAGAGAAGTAGTTGAATCTTCAACAATACTTTATTCTCTATAATGCCTTTCAAAGTTTGCTCAAAACTCTGATAAATATTTTAAAAAGCAGCACAGTTTGGAACTGAACTCTGAATATGAAGCCAAAAAGATTTGGTTTGCAGCTCAGCAATGATACTTACTAGCTGTGTCCTTGAGTAAGTAATTTGCCATACTAGAGCCTCTTTTTTGTGTGTTTAAGTCCAGTATTATTTTTACATGCTAATTTTTTATTATTGTTCAAAACATTACAGCGCTCTTGACATACCATATTTCATACATTTTATTCAAGTGGGTTATGAACTCCAATTTTTACCACGTGTACAGATTGCAGAATCACATTGGTTACACATCCACGTTTATACATACTGCCATACTAGTGTCCGTTGTATTTTGCTGCCTTTCCTATCTCCTACTATCCCCCCTCCCCTCCCCTCCCCTCCCATTTTCTCTCTCTACCCCATCTACTGTAATTCATTTCTCTCCCTTGTTTTTTTTTTACCTTTTCCCCTCACTTCCTCTTATATGTAATTTTGTATAACAATGAGGGTCTCCTTCCATTTCCATGCAATTTCCCTTCTCTCTCCCTTTCCCTCCCACCTCTCATCCCTGTTTAATGTTAATATTTTTCTCGTGCTCTTCCTCCCTGCTCTGTTCTTAGTTGCTCTCCTTATATCAAAGAAGACATTCAGCATTTGTTTTTAAGGGATTGGCTAGCTTCACTTAGCATAATCTGCTCCAATGCCATCCATTTCCCTGCAAATGCCATGATTTTGTTATTTTTTAGTGCTGAGTAATATTCCATTGTGTATAAATGCCACATTTTTTTATCCATTCATCTATTGAAGGGCCTCTAGGTTGGTCCCATAGTCTAGCTATTGTGAATTATGCTGCTATGAACATGGATGTAGCTGTATCTCTGTAGTATGCTCTTTTTAGGTCTTTGGGGAATAGTCTGAGAAGGGGAATAGCTGGGTTGAATGGTGGTTCCATTCCCAGTTTTCCTAGGAATCTCCATACTGCTTTCCAGATTGGCTGCACCAATTTGCAGTCCCACCAGCAATGTATAAGTGTACCCTTTTCCCCACATCCTCGCCAGCACTGTTATTGTTTGACTTCATAATGGCTGCCAATCTTACTGGAGTGAGATGGTATCTTAGGGTGGTTTTGATTTGCATTTCTCTGACTGCTAGGGATGGTGAGCATTTTTTCATGTATTTGTTGATTGATTGTATATCCTCCTCTGAGAAGTGTCTGTTCAGGTCCTTGGCCCATTTGTTGATTGGGTTATTTGTTTTCTTGTCATTTAATTTTTTGAGTTCTGTGTATACTCTGGATATTAGGGCTCTATCTGAAGTGTGAGGAGTAAAAATTTGTTCCCATGATGTAGGCTCCCTATTTACCTCTCTTATTGTTTCTCTTGCTGAGAAAAAACTTTTTAGTTTAAATAAGTCCCATTTGTTGATTCTTGTTTTTAACTCTTGTGCTATGGGTGTCCTATTAAGGAATTTGGAGCCCTATCCCACGAGATGTAGATTTGAGCCTACTTTTTCTTCTATCTGACGCAGAGTTTCTGATTTGATATCAAGCCTGGAGCCTCTTTTCTGCATCTATAATATGGAGCTCATTATAATATCTACCTCTTGAGGTTGTCATAATAATTGAGAGAAGGCATATAGTGTGCCTAACAGGGTTCCTGCACTTGGAAGTGTTCAATAAGTGATGGCCATTCATATTACTGAATGAAGGGGTGAGTGAATACTTACAAGTGAGATGTGTCTACACTTAACAAGAAGGCCACAGAGAAGAGTTAAAGGGACAAATATAGGTAATTTAATAGCATCCCAGTGCCCCCTTGAGTTTGAATTTTGATTGGTTTTGTTTGTTGGTTGGTTGGTTTTACTGTTGGTTTAAAGCCAGTGCCAGGAATATTCTGAAATTTCAGAGCTGAAAGGGGCTTTTTAAAAATCCACTTATTATATAGAAAGAGTTGTAAACTGAAGTTGAAAGGTAAATGGAATTCACTTTGTTCTTAACCACAGCTGAGGTGGAACCATACTTTCAGTCTTTAAGGGTCCCTTTCCAGTACTTTTTACTTATAATTCAATGCATGCTTTCGCACAGCACATATATGAGTACAAAAACATACTCTAAAGCTACACTAAGTGATTTCACTATTATGTAGCATTTTGGATTAGTCATTCCTTTAAATCTTTAGTGTGAATGATGAGTAAAGGGTAACATAATTAGGGAAAACATAAAGGTTTAATTTAAAGAGATGTATGTATGATATGTATATGTAGGGTGTATGTGTGTGTCTGTATGTATCAGCTCCCTGAATTAAATATACAGAAAATTATAGTGAATTAAATATACAGAAAAGAAAAATAGAAACTCTGCCAAAAAGAAAACTGAAAGCAAGTTCATCAAGTCAAAAGCAAACTGCTGCAGCAGGTTGAGATTAATCGTGTAGGTGAAGAGTAGCACTTTGGATTATTCCCTTTCTTTGAGGAAAGGGAATCTGTAGTGGAAACTGAATGGGAAAACGTGACCTTTTAGCTTCTGACTTTTTCTGTGAAGTTGCTAATCTCTTCTTCTATTTCCTTGTCATGACATTGCAGTTGTCATATGATTAAACAGTACCATTTCAAAAGAACAGAGAGGAGAAAGAAAGAGTCCAACAGAAGGTTGAAGGCATCCTAAAACAAGGTTCAAGAAATATTTTCATATTTTGGGCAGTTCAAGTATTTCAGGGATTAGAAGACCTGGCAGCGAGAAGCCTATGGCTTCATCCACGGCTAGTAGGTGTTCAATCCCCCTTGTAACTTTGAAAAAGCCCACTTTACCTCCATTTGCACATCCATTCCAATATCCCTGATCTATAAATATGTTGTAATTTGTACCTTGGACTGGTAGTTACACCTCACAATTTTCCTCATTAACAAATTAAACAAAATCTTTAGCATTTATTCATTCTTATATCATATGACAGTCATATTTAATAATATTTTGTAAAATTGTCTTTTTAACAACCAAGATCTTTGTTTTTTTATGTATCCAGAAAACATATAGAAGATAGCACATTTAAAAAAATTAGTTGCAGTTGGACACAATACCTTTATTTTATTTATTTATTTATTTATTTGTGATGCTGAGGATCAAACCCAGAGCCTCACATGTGCTAGGTGAGCACTCTACCACTGAGTCACAACCCCAGCCCCCAGAAAGCAAATTTTAAAAGACAGGAAATCCAAAGTCTTCACCAGTAGTTATTGGCAAATTATGATTTCCTCCAGGTTCAGTGGACTAATTGTTCTGTTTAACGAGAATAAGCAAGCTAGGTCTTTTCATTTTTGAAATAGGTATAAGACTAATGTACCACACCATCAAAGCAGGTCACCAATGACACCCCACACTCCTATTTGCAAAAGTAGCAAAATGCAAAGTCAGCACCTAGAAAATGCTCTTCCCATCCCCACTTCACCCTACCCCTCCATCCCAAGATATGCATATTCCAGGGGAATAAAGGAATTCTGTTGACATAGTCTTGCCTGAACAGATAAAGCAAGCTTTCACAGATTTTTTACTGAATGATTTCAGCAATTTAGGTGCCATTCCTGAACCTACCATATGTAGAATGGCTGCGGAGAGCTGACATTGTGAAATCAACATGTTTCCTTAATTATTGAAAGGGGTTCTGGGATGTGTACTCAGCACACACCTTTGGGTCTATTCCCATCCAAGCACAAGCTGATATAATAAAACTGTTTGCATCAGGGCTCAGGGATACATCTGATTTCAAATGGGGATCAGCACAAATTCATGTAATTAGGAGAACAACTTTCTACCTTTCCAAGGGTTTCAAATAACAAAACCTTATTGTATGGAAAAGAAACTTCATGTATATAGTAGATGAGGTGTGGTAGGGTAAAGGGTAATGGGGTAAGAGCAGGGTGGAGCAGGGAAACATTATCTGTGTTTCAAATATCAATTCTGAAAGACTTCCATTCATATTTCTAAGCTGAAAGCAGTAATGCCTGACAACATACTGCACTGGCATTCAAAAACATAAATTCTCACCTTCTCTAGGCTAGTAGTTCATTGTGTGATGTTAGGCTATTCACTTAACTCCAGTGTCATTTTTACTTTTCACTTGTAAAATAATTATAAACGTAAAATGGATAATGCTTATTCTCAATCTTAAAACAAAGGAGAATGGGAATCAAAAGATAATCTTTAAATATAACTTATGATGAATAATATGACAATTAGTTGGCTTTTTAAAATAAACCAATAAATGAACAAATTGCAGCCCTAGGATTTTCTTTTTTTTTTTCTTCTTTTTTTGGTGGTGATGGGGATTGAACCCAAGGTTTTGTGCTTGTGAGGCAAGCATGCTACCAACTGAGCCATATCTCTGGCCCTCTGGTCCTAGGATTTTCTTTTCTTTTTTTTTTTAATTTATTGGTTGTTCAAAACATTATAAAGCTCTTGACATATCATATTTCATACATTAGATTCATTCTAAGAGGACATGTGAGCTCTTACTAAAGGAAGAAAGCCTTTTAATACGTAGGCAGCTTGCTCTTCAACTCAGTTCCTCTAGAAACAATATGAAATAAATATGTAATCCATTTCTAAGATGCATTAAAAAGTAGTTTCTCAATTATTACAGTTTTGTGTTTCCCTGTCATTGGTCTTTCAGATCTCTGGGGAAACCTCCAGGAGTAATGCAATCCATATAATTTCTCCAAGTTTTTGTGATGAACATTGGAATTTGAGAAGTGCCAGGGCAAGGAGACAAGACTGATTTTTAAGGACAGGCAGAGAATGATATCTCAATGTATTTAAACTACTATCTTGGAGAACTTTTCAATTATTTTGGGGGGTTATTTGAAACTAAATAAAAAAAATTGCCTCTTAAGCATAATTGTCATTGACTATGCTTATGTTTAAAATCTTCTCCTCAAAACCAAGGAATTTGAAACTTCTACTCATCACATTTTGAAGGAAAGGGTGGCCTGAAAACCACCATCAGATTTACTTTCCACTTTTTTCCTCATTGCTCAGGCTGTAAAGGGATTTCTGGTTATGTCAGCACAAGTTGCACCTGGGACCACTCTGAACTCATATAATAGATTTAATGAGCTCAGAATGGATTGTTGACCTTCTTCTAATTCATTAATGCCTTTCAGCAACTCTGCCCATTTCTGTCTCCCTGTTAGCTTCTTTCCAAACACACCTTGTTGTGGAATTTCAGTGACAAAAAGATGTGTACACCTCAAAAACTCAAAACAGCCTTTTCAAAGGCTCATCTGACAAAAGGCAAGAATTTTACTGCCTCCCTTTTTTTTCCTTAGGGCAGCTTACTCCTATTCTGAAATATATACAGCTTTTAGAGCCCTGAGCCTGTATATTATCTTCACTAAACATGCTTAACCTACCTGTCTTTGGGTCAACTAAGAATTATCCAGCCAAGGATTTTAGCAGAATTTAAATAAAGCACCCCTAGAGCAATGAGCTATAAATTCAAATTAACAAGGGTTGGGAGAGATTCTGATACACTGAATTTATATTTTTCTTTAGAGTTATTATTCAGTGAAGCATATTTGAACAACTCTCTAAACATCTGTAAGTAGTTTCTAGAAGTGGAACTTATGTCCAAATTTACTAGAACAATGATTTTGGCCTTTTTCTAACTATTGCAATTCACCCTGAGCTCTCTTCCCTGAACATACTCAGAGGTAGCTCCATAGTGAATAATACTTTATTATTTTCAAATTGGCATTTGAGGGTATTTTCACACTCTTCTATAGATTCTAAAATATCTTGAGGGAAAGAAAAAGCAATCTGATTCTTCACTAATCGCCACAATCTCTAGCATAGCTTGGATACTAAGGAAAGACTTGTTTATTGATTGTTCTAAGGAAAATATGCTTCAAAAATAATGGGTTTCAGCAGTTACAAGATGGAATGCAATCTTTAAGTTGCTGTGAAGCAAGTAGGTCTGGAGATATCAGTATTTTTTTGATATCAGATACACATAATAAAAGGACTAGTTCTTGTGGTCATATCAACAGGTACAATTCACTTTTCCTTCCTTTGCAATCTTACAGAATATATTTTACAGTGTTGATTCTGTCTTGTAATATAGTCAGTTTCACACACTATTTGTCATATATCACTTGATTCTGCCCTATAATATAGTTAATTCCACATTCTATATGTGTCATACACATTGATCTATGAAGTTCTTGAGGGTTTAGATTCTATTTAGCAATCATAACATCTCCATGTCCTGCACAGAGGTTGGCCCACAAGTGAACAATCAGCTAGTATTTAATATTACATATATTTGTATATGTATGTATGTGCTGTTTATGTTACAGGAATTGAAATCTAATCGTTTTTGCTAAAAGGTAAGGATGCAAATGGTTTCCTAAGACTTTTTTCAGATGCTAGTACTATGGTTGCATAAAAACACTATAGAAAGTGGGGTCTGCACTAGGAATATAGTTCACAGATAGATCACATGCCCTGCATGTGCTAGGTCCATGGTTCAAATCCTCAATGTCAAACTCACTCACACACACACACATACACACACACACACACACACACACACACACACGAAAAGCAATAACAACAAAACACTGTGGAAATTGAAGCTAGCAAAACCCAACAAGGCATCTATGTCTAAAGGTAATATTAGTATAAATAAATTATTATAATTTAGATGTGAAGGATCATCCCATGTTGACTTTTTAAAGGAGAAACATTTTATTTCATATCATAAAGAAGTAAATTCAACATTTATTATCTATTGCATATCATGCATTTTGTCAGGTTCTTTTTTTGTGGGGGTGTACAGGGGATTCAACTCAGGGCACTCAACTACTGAGCCACATCCCCAGCCCTATTTTGTATTTTATTTAGACACAGGGTCTCACTGAGTTACTTAGTGCCACAATGTTGCTGAGGCCGGCTTTGAACTTGTGATCCTCTTGATTCAATCTCCCACACTGTTGGGATTACAGTCGTGAGCTTGCCAGGTTCTTTCACACACATTAATTATTTTATTTAATTGTTACAATCACCCTACTAGATAGGTATTATTAGTTCCACATTCCACATTTCAAATGAGGGAACTGAGTTTTAGAATTAATTCATTGAAGATCACTCAGAAAATTAGTTGTAGAGTTAATCCACTTATATGAATTCATATCATGTCATTATGGCTCTAGAGCCTTTTTGGCTTTATGTTATTGCTATTGGCAGAATGAGCTGACAAATTGCTTGAATTATCAACCCTACCCTCAGTACATAGATTCCAGTACCATATCTAGGAGTGAACAGTATTTTCACAAACCACATTGAATAGCTTTTCCTTCAACAATTATAATATAGGTCATCTCTGATTTAAAAAGGAATATCTGGGTAAGATTGCAAGACCATAGCTAGGCAGAAAAGGGCAACTGAAGTGTGAGTTGTAGACGCAGGTGATGAGTTAGCTGTTATACTCATGTGAATGATTTTCTAGTATTGATAAGCTGAATCTATGGTTGTATATAAGCTTCAAGTGAGTCATGAGAATAACTAGTGAGGTTCCCTTGCTGCATACTTTTGAGATTCCTACTTTCAAGATTCCTTCCAAGAACACTGACTACAACTCTGCAACATAGCCCTTCATTGTAGTGGTAGCATTAGTTCAGGGAAGTCACCTGGCATAATGTAGCCCCAGCCTAAGTTTCCAACCTTATTTGGAGTCATTCTTTTTCTCCTTCACCCTTCTCTACCCACACTGGCCATATTTTAGGTCTTTAGTCTGTCAAACGCTTCTCTTCAGTGCTTTTGATTGGCTTTAAGTCCTTCCTGAAAACTCTTCCCGCACATTTTCCTTGGCTAGCTGCAACTAACTCTGAGCTTTAGCTTACATTTCCTTCCATAAAAAAAGACCTTTCTTTAGCTACCCATGCCTCCATTTAGAATCAATTTCCTTTTTTATTATTTATTTTACATATTCCTTTCCTTCATAATGTCTTGGAAGTTGAACATTTGTTTTATGGTCATTTATTTAATATCTTTCCAATGGAATCTAGGTTATATGAAGGCAAGCACTATTTCTCTTTGTTCATTGTGTTGTGTCCTCAACAGATGACATTATTCCTAATTTGTGGCAGGTGGTCAATAAACACTTGTAAAAATTAATGATTCACTTTAATTTACAGGAGGATCTCTAGTCTAACAATGAGAAAGAAGACTACTTATATTCATCTGGTCTACATCTGGTCTACAAAATTTCCAAATGAAACCTGGTTATTATAGTTTATATCTGAAAAGTCCCCCAAATTCTCATGTGTTGAAGACTTGATCCCCAATGGTGGTGCTTTTGTCAGGTGATGGAAACTGTAAGAATCAGGGCCTAATTGGAATAAGTTGGTCACTGGGGGTGTTTCCTTGAAGGGCATATCTTGTCGCAGGCCCCTTCTCTCTCCACTTCCTGTGTGCCATGAGGTGAGAAGTTTGTTACATCATGAACTCCCCACTATGGTGTTCTGCCTCACCAGAGGCCCAAGCAACAGGGTGAAGTGAATATGGACTGAAACTTCTGAAATCATGAGATAAAATAAATCTTTCCTCCTCTAAGTTAATTCTAAGGAATTTTGTCACAGCAATGGAAAGCTGACTAACACATTGGTCCCAGGGCATGAGAAATTTTAGTTCTAATTTACACCTGCTTTAGGTTATTATATTACATCTATAATATTAGTCCATATAGTAATGATGATTAGAGTTATAAGCAAATGGACTTGACCCAATAAGGAAATTGGCTTTTCTAAAAGTTGGCACTCTTAAACAATAGAATAGGCTATATAATTAGGATATGAGCTTTTGGTCATTGGACACAGAAAGACTAAATTATTATATGTCACAAGTATTATAAGAATAGCTTTATTGAGAGAGAAGTTGAAACAGATGAACTCAAAGAAGCCTAAGTATTCTCAAATTATACACCTGAAAGATTGTAAAAGAAATTTGACAACACATTGGGTTCACAATGTGTGAAAGACAGAAAAATTTCTGCTGAGAAACACACTCCTGCTCCTTTAGGGGGTATCTGACAACTGCTATGTATTTAGCTGTGTATTTGCCCACAGAATATGATGCTTGGTTGAACTAATATTTTGAATATCCTGGACAGTCTCTGATGCTTCTATTATCTTAATCATCATTGTCATTATTTTTTATTTATTAACTTTAAATTCAGATCAAGAAAATGGACATTTTTATGCTTCTATCAATATATATTTAAAGTATAATTAGCCTCCTAAGTGAATATTTTTAAATATTTGATTGTCAGTCTATTATCAAATTTGTTATTGTGGTGTGATTAAAAAGGAAGGGTACTTTAAATGAGTCAAGTGGAAACTTCCAATCTGGTTCATGCTTAAAGAATACTTAATTGGAACATTTAAACTTGCTTTTATTGACAGAGGAATGAATGAAACGCAAGTGAACCATTATTACTTCTCCCTCTGCCCACATACATGTACATTAAAGCCTAAGGGAATACTTTAATTCATATGTGGAATGCTAACCTGAGGAATGTGATAAGCTTAATGTCCCCATCATTAGTTCCTATGTTGTATGTTGGTAGCTTAGCAAATCCAGAACCTAAAGACTTTTCCTTTCTAGGGGCATAATTTTTGACCAATATTCACATTTCATTTAAAATATTTTAAGCCAAACACCTCAAAAAAGTGACTTATTGCCAACAGTTTAAAACAACCAAACCAAATAGAGATTTTATGTGTCCCTTCCCTGTTGATCAACAAAACTCTGTCTGGAAGAAAGCATTAGAATACTTTCATATATTCAATACTCTCTAAATTCTTTACTGAGCCCTTCAAACTTTGTTTTTGAAAAAATCACAGGCAATAAGGCATTTATTTTACTTTGGGCTTGAACCTTATTTCATAGGGCCTCCCTACGTATAGGAGACACACCTGGTTTAAAACCAGTGGGCTTGCCATGATGCCCTAAAATTCACACCATGGAATATTACTTTGCTTGAGATTTTGAAGGTTCATTTATTAAAGCAACAAATATTTGTGTCTAGTAATTTTCAGACTTTGTGCTGTTGGAAAAACTCAAACAGATCAATTAAATATTTAAGGGTTCTCCATATAGGAATTTGTCCATAATTAGGCCACCTTAACAGCCTCATTCAAAACAATAGGAAATAATTTGGTGTCTGCAGACAATTATTAATGTGCTGTGGATACTCTATGTGTTTACTGAATGCCTATTGAAATTATATATATTTGTGATATGTTTAGAAATCCTTTTTTTGGAGCCAAAAGACTGAGTGAAAACAGGAATTGTAGATATATATTTATGTTGATATTGTACTGAGGGATATTGAACCCAATGAAATAAATATTCTTGGATTTAGGACACCTTCTGGTCTTTCCAGCTAATAGAAGAAACTTCACGTTCACTAAGTGTTTGAGAACACTGTTCTCACAAGCCAAGGCCATGGGTTCAGTTTCGTGTTAGTTGGTGATGTTCAGCCTCTTTTATAGCCACAAGTGACTTAGATTCAAAAGCAAAAAAAAAAAAATCTTATTTACATTTTTACCATTTTTAAGATAACTTTAGAAAACATGAACAGATGCTTTTCTAACATCTTTCTGACTTTTGATAATCACCTTCAACTTCTTATTTGGAATAAAATTCTATTTTTTGAAATATTCATCAATTTTTAATACTTATTTTTTAGTGTTTTTTAGGTGGACACAATTTTATTTTATTTTTATGTGGTGCTGAGGATCTAACCAGTGCCTCACATGTGCTAGGTGAGCACTCTACCACTTGAGCCACAACCCCAGCCCAATATTCATCATTTTAATGTCATGCCTTCAGTATTCTTGGCATTTGGAGAGATTTATGTCCCCTTTAGGTTTTTTTTTCCTTTCTATTTACCTAAGATCACATGAGATGAAAGCTCCACAATCAGACAAATGGGTATTTAAAGCACCACTCTGCCATTACTAACTGTAAGATTTTAGCCAAGTCACTTTACATCTCTAACCCTTTGGTTTTTTCATATATAAAATAGGGATAAACAGGATTTTATGAGAATAAGAGGATATAAAACATCTAAAGAACTTTAACCCTAGACCTGGACATACCAGGATTTGTACTAGTCTGTTTTAAGTTGCTACAACAAAATAACTGAGGCTAGATACGTTACAAAGAAAAGACATTTATTCAGTTCAGATTTGAGGAGTTTGAAAGTTCCAGGTCATTGACTCTATTGAATTGGCCTCAAATGAGAGTCCCCTGGGTTGCATCACATCAAGGCATGTGGCATAACTGTGGGAATGCATGATGGAGGTAGAGATCTTATGACAAGACAGGAAACCAGAGATTGGGTAGGGGTTAGTCTTTCCTCTTTTATTCCTACTCTCATGGTAACTAACTGGGGTACTGCTGGGAGCCATTAGCCAAGTAGGTATGACAATTTCCTTGCCAGCGTACCCCCAAGTTGCTTAGTGGAAGGTGACCTTGATCAAGGACCAGGGTGGATCCGTGTTTAGGGTGTTCCCGGTTTAGGATAATCCGAGTTTAGGGCGTTGCCGGTTTAGGAAGATTATTCCTGCTGGGAATAGGGCGTATCCTGCTGCCTGAGTTCCCCTTGAGTTCTTAGGGATTCAGACAGTATATTTGGGAGACAGAAGCCCAGTGGAGGTGTGGATTTGGGCAGAGAACGTGGATTTCCCCAGAACGTGTTTGTAGAAGGCCGGTGTGAGATCGGGAATAAAGAATTGCTGTTTGAATCTACAAAGCTGTGAGTGGCTCGTGATTTGTGCCCAGCCAAACTGCAGCAGGGTACCATAAGAATTTCATTCATGTTCTCTGAGGGCAGCATCCCCAATGACTTTATTGGTTTCTTCCAAGTCCTATCAGTTAAAGGCTCCACCACATGCCAACACTGCCACACTGGGGACCTTGATCCCAACACACAAACTTTTGGGGAAAACACTCATATTGTACCCAAACCGTAACAGTTCTCCATTAATGGTCACTATGCTGCATGTGGAGGCTGAAGGGCCATGAAATCACCTCCATTTATTTACTACTCTGAATTGCTTCACTTCTGTAAACAGTGGCTTCTCTATCTATAACATCAGTATGATCATTCCTACCTAGATGTATTCAGATTTTAAGTGGTAAAACGCATAAAAATTACTTAGCATATAGAAGTTCTGTACTTATTACTTTGAAGAATACAACTATGAAACCAATATTCTTTATTAATGTGGCCTCTTTCTAAATAATCTGATTAGTGGATTTAACAGTTGGTGAAGTGTTGCATTTCTATAATATCATTAAGATGAAATCAACAAACACTGTTCTGCATACCTGAATTAATAGAGAGACCCAAGGACCTCTATTCTGGTTCCATGTCTTTATGCACCTGATTGTTGTATCTTTATATTCTGCCCTGACTTCTCTAAATTCCATCTGTTCTTGTTCCTCCTCTGAGTGTCAAACTCATATCCACTTATCTCGTTTACACATCCAACTACATTTCCACTAGGCATCTCAAAATTAATATTGTCCAAATAAAAAAACCTTCATCACATAAATCTCCAAAAATTATGGTATACACTTTATTCCATGTTTTCCTCTCATCCTTGAGTCTTATGGAATCTACATCCAAAGTGTAGCTTCAAATATACATATTTCTATCTCAATTGCCACTTCTCCAGGCCAAGTGTGTATCATCTCTATCCTGGACAATGAACACAGCATGTTAAATGATTTCCCCACTTCTATACTGGGTCTTTGTATCATTACCTTAATCACCTATATGTGAACAACTGATGGGGTCAGAAATGCTATGCCAAAGTATTCCTGCAGAAAATCAGAATATGCTACCCCAAATTGTGCTTCTTTGAGATAAAGATTGTTTTGGGCAGGCTAATTTCAGACACTGCAGACACAGAAGCTCTGAAAAGTCACATATTGTAAGCAAAATTTGCATCAATAAAGAAAATCTCCATTCCTAAGAGTGTTTACATTTCTGCACCAGGAAGAGAGGGATGACCAAATTATTAGAGAAAATATTGACTTAAATCTGTATAATACACCTTATCTGTATTTTATGATGCATTTCCTGGCTTCCATCTTAACCCTGCTTTCACCCATACCCTTTTATCTTTAGTTCAGAGAATGATGGTACTTAATCCTTAAATCTAAGTCAACCCTTGAGATTTGCTCATTTCTCTGGATTATATACACATGAGGTATGCATATTAATATACTTCAGTTTGCTTTTCTCATGTTGTTCTTCATTACAGAAGTCCCTCCCAACTAAGAATTAAGAAGATTAAAGAAAAAACTATTTTCCTTCCCTACAACTCCCATGGGAAGGGCATGAGGTAGCTTTGTGCAAGTGAGTTTGTTTCTGAAGGAGGTTAAAGCTGAAGACTCTCAGCTGGCTACACTTCCATTAGTTTGCACAATATGTCCTTCCTTGAAGGAAAAGGAGTTCAGGTATTGTCATTGAAAAATATGGTTTTTTGTATGATGATTATTTTACATTAAAGGAATTTAGAGAGCAGAAGACGCTGGAAGAGGATTTACTATGATATATCCTTTTTGTTCTAAAGTCCAAACACACCAAAAAAGGAGCAGTTATCTCTCATCCCTTCGCTGAGCTTTCATTAACTAAACTCATATGTAAGGAAAAGGGACCAAAGTTGTTAAAACATCTGGACAGATTTTTGTCACACATCATCATCCATTTTGGGTCCTATAGAGATAAAATTATTTATAATTCATTGTCTGTTTTGCATTCCCAAAGGTATTTTTCCCAGGCCATTGTATGCTCTCTGAGCCCATTGAGTTCCCCTAAAAGTCCTTTACTATTCTCTTAACATTCTCCATTGTCCTCCTTTATAGAAAAGGGCATACATATGTTTCTGTATCATGTTGGCCTAGTGGGTAATCACACTTTTGTGATTTTTCCCTCATGCAGTTATTTTTCCTCTTTTGCACAGAAATATTTCTGAGTGCCCTTTCTCTTATTTAATTGGTCTATTGTCAATTTATTCATGTGGACTTTTAGACAGCAAAGGGAAACCTTGCTTTTTGCCTCTACTTAGGGAAATATGGACAATGCAATTCCATTAGAATGGACATCCTAATCAAAAGCCTTTACCTATCTTGTTTTAGAATATAAATGGGCAATTCTCTGATATTCCCTTACCATTAGAGAACATTTAGAGTTCACAAAGATTTTATGCTTTTATTTGAATTTTTTCAATGAAACTGTAATGTAAGCATAAATAAATAAATGATTTCTCACATAAAGAAATTATGGATCAGAGAGGTTTTGACTGAAGGTCACAAACTTTGTAAGTAGTATAAAGGAGACTTACAATTTGACTCTAAATGAAACCATTCTTTCTACAATGCTTTAGCACCTTCCTAATTAGAGACATTAGTTGAATAGAAAACTTCATTTCTCACCTTGCTTCTTTAGTAAGATCTTGTTAATGTTTTTATTCTCTATTTGTT
This sequence comes from Callospermophilus lateralis, assembly GCF_048772815.1. Taxonomy (NCBI): domain Eukaryota; kingdom Metazoa; phylum Chordata; class Mammalia; order Rodentia; family Sciuridae; genus Callospermophilus; species Callospermophilus lateralis. The sequence continues at coordinate 84,480,690 of NC_135325.1, read as the reverse complement.
ATTTCTGCCCGGGGTGTATGTGTGTGATTAGTTTTTATTACCAGAACTATGGGGTAAAACTGACACATGCATCAGGAAAATGCAGTCTACAAAGTTATCAGGTTCAGACCTTCTTGTAAAGACTTATCTGGTTAATAGAATATTTTAAATGGTAGTTTTAGGAAATCATTTTTATGAAAATTATTTTGTAATGATGTTCTTAGTAGGTATTTATCCAGAGCAAAGGAGTTGAGATTGCAACCATTTCCTGTCAGACAATCCATTAAAGAGAGTTTCAAGATAGCTGTGTATGCTGAGCACATTCTAATTACAAACTTCCATATTCAGCAAATCTGAATTTATTATTAATATATAGTAGGTAAGATTGGTAAGTAAGCTTCAAAGAACTTTTTAGTGTCAAAGCCCAAAGCCTTGCCAGTTGATTTGAGAAGGTAGTCAAACCTTGTGAATTAGTCAGCCTGTCAGCCTGTCATAAGAATTATGTGGAATTTCAGGTAATAGCTCATTAGCAAGAGATCTCTATTGGTAATTATAACAAGGTCAGAAAAGTAGTATCTTTCAGAATTTGGGAGAATATTAAAAATTCTAATGAAAATGTTTTACATTAGTACAAGATTCAAAATGAGGTACAGAAAACTATGTCGGAAGAATATGAGCTTTATGGTCTCCTATATGTTATATGATGCTCTGGGCACAAACAAGCAAACTCTCTAAATTAGATACCTGCTGACTGAGGTAGTCAATGGTCACTCAGAGCTATGCTCATACACTGTTGGTAGAATTGTAAAATGGTATAATTATGTTGTAAAACAATTTGGTTGTTTCTTATAATGTCAAATATGCATTTATCATATAACCTAGCAATTCCACTCTCTAGTATTTGCCCAAGAGAAATAAAAATATATGTCCACAGAAAGAATTATATGTAAAGGTTCATAGCAACATAATTTATAATAGCCCCAAACTAGAGAGAACTGAAATGCCCATAAGCTGTTGGACTAATAAAATCTATGTCATATTCAATAATAAATTTTAAAAGAAAACATGGCTGAATTTCATAGACCTTATGCTGAGCAAAAACAGCCAAGCACAAAGGAATATATTCTACAAGATTTCATTCACTTGGTGTATTAGAATATGTAAAAAGGATCTACAGGGCTTTCTTGTTTTTTCTAAGAAAAAGTCAGTGGTTGCCTAGAGCAGGAATGGGGAAGTTACTGTAGATCAACTACAAAGGGTCATAAAAGAAATATTTCAACCTTAATTAGGGTGGTTATTATATTGGTTACATTTGTCAAACCTTATCAATGTGTAAACTTAAAAAGTGCATTTTCTTGTATGTAATTTACAGTTCACTAAGGAAATTTTAAAATAGCTTTATAAGGGGAAATGCATTTAAAAATTTCTTAATTGAAAGAAAATCTAACTGAATAAAATAAATCAACAAAATAAGTGACTGTTATTAGGATGGTATCCAAGAGTCTATCCTAGCAACCAAGTCCAACCCACAAACTAGGGAAGTACTTTTCACATAAGGATTGATATGCAATAGCTTCCAGTCTTCCCTGTTACTCTCATGGATGGTAGTTATGCTTTTCCCACTAGGATCTGTTACCAAATCAAATGGGAGCCACACACAGATAGAGACTCCTTTTTGTCCACATATATTCTCTGTTTAAAATAACTGTGAGTTTGAAAGCTAGATGATTTGAATCTATCAAAAGAAAAATCATAAGGCAGAACACCTGAAGTAAAAAAAAACTACTATGAAAAATTAGACTGTTATCAATCCTAATTAGTTTAATCATTTACTGGTACCCTTCTCCAATCTAATTAGAACTCACTTTGAACCATCCTAGCTTTGGAAATTTGCCTAGATCTTGCTCTGGACACAAGTGCAGTTTGCTGTCTGCGTAATCTGTTGGCTCTGATTGAAATATGGGGCATCAGAGGTTGGCATGAAGCTGGTCACTTTAGGTTATGAAAGCTCTTATTCACTCACTAACTATAATTACTCTCTATTAGGACCGTATCTACTCCTGACTCACATGATGTTCTCATTTCAGTTTAAATTTCTGGTATTCTTCCTAGACTGAGGTTGGAGAAGGAACAGCTTCCCTCTATTTAGGTTCCATGTACTATAAAATGGGAAAAGCTGAATTTGAACAAAGATAGTAATGCATAGAATGACTATTATCTTATCAGAAAAAAGAAACCTCCTTTTAGAGGACTCTATGATTATCCCTACCTTTATGTTTACTTAGCATTCAAGGTTTTAAAAAATTGTATTATATGCATAAAATTTACCAGTGTAACTATATAATTCAGTGCCATTAAGTATATTCAATATGTTGTTCAACTATCACTACTGTCCATTTCCAGAAACTTTTCATCATCTTAATCTACCACCCTGCTTTTACTGGTGCTGAGGATCAAACCCACTTATCTGTCTCACACACAAGAACCAAACACTATACCCCTGGGCTGTGTTCCCCAATCTCCAGACCATCACTTTTTTTTAATGGATAACAATATAAATATTGATTTCCTTGCTGAAAACCTTAATTTTAGCATAATTTATTTGCTGTCTACAAATAACTTATTTTATGAAATTTAACCATCTTTCCCCTTTCCTGTATTTTAATCTTTCTACAACCTTTAAAATATTTTGAATACACAGAACCAAACCATTTTAAGCAGTTGCTCAAAATAGCAGTTTACTCAGAGAGAGATTATGGCACGAGGGGTGTGACATTCTCCCATGATTCAGGGGATGAAGTTTCAGAACAGATCCTAGAGAGGAGTTGAGTTTCTCCCTACTGAACTCTGCCTTTATTTCAGGATGTGGCCACTGCATAATTTGTGGTGAATCATCATGTTAGAATAGAAGGCATGACAATTTGGATTTTCTTAGACATAGATAAACTAAAACAAACAAACAAACAAACAAACAAACTGGTACAGTCCACATTATCTGTTACCTAATGTTTCTCTTGAAATTATTTTGATTAATTTGAATATAACAAATAAGTTAAAATCAGTAAAATTAGGTTAGTCATGTAATTCCACATAAAGAAAATTAGAAAATTATAGACATCTTTGAAAGTTTTTAAACTTTTGCTTTATTTATCTGACTTTTATCAATGGGTTGTTCTAGTCATTTTTAAAAGATCTTTGGCCTTTATCCATCCTGGATTAATTGCATATTTAAAACAATTATATTTCAAGGCTTAAAATGTCCTATTAACGCTTTCTCTGTACCAGAAGTCAAAATATTTAAGTCAGAAACATTAATTATCTTGATTTTTTATTTTCTAGCTAAAATAATTTACTTTTGCATAGGTCTCCACTTGAGGTTCTCCTAGATTTTCCCACTTGTTCTTTCTTTCATTCTGAGATTCCAAGCTGCCTTTTAAACTACAGGCATGTCTCTCTTTATCTGTTTCAAAAATGCTCTGAGAACTACTATTTTTTGGTAAACAAAAAATCTTCATTTGACATTTTAAAGATTGATTACTTAAGGCAGCCATATTGCACAATTTTATAGCAAAGACAACCTTGGCTTTAATTAAATTACATGGTAAAATATATACACCTAATGTACCTTGGATTTATATATTTGATATCACCTTTATTTTTAAAATAACATAATATTAAAATAATATAAACATATATTAAATAATATAACAGTTTTCTCCTTCTAAACCTATGAATCACAGGGTTATTTTAAATTAATCATGTCCTATGATTCTATCACAGCTTAATAGTTTCCTTATAAAATTTTACTGATTAAGCCATCTTATACAGTTCTCTTCTTTAATTCCTATGGTATTCATACCACTTTTCCCTCTTTAAACTAACTTAATTCTTCTGCCAAAGACAGTTGATTTTATTGTTTTCCTGCTCAAAAGCTTATAATAGCTGTAACCTATCTGGAGGATCATTCTATAATCTTTAATAGAGCAAATAAAGCCCCTTATAATCTGTCCCCCATCTTATTCTCTGGCCTCAAAATCCTGCCTGGATTATGAGAACTGTCCTCTAGTGATACTACATAGCTGATAATCTTTAAATATGCCATATAATTTCATACCTCTGTGTATTGGCACATGCTTCTTAGAACTAAAATAACTTGCTTACTTTATATTTCCTGATGAATATCTATGCATCTTTTAGTACCTGGCTAAAAATCACTTTCTTTGTGAAAATTTCTCTGACCCTCACAGGTCAAAAAATATAAAATTATCATAACTAGAAGAGGATCATGCTGTTATAGAATTAGACAAATATATCAATGAAACAGAGCTTCAAAACAGAATCATGTACACTTGAGAATTTAGTGTATGGTAGTATATGAATTTAGTGTATGATGCTAGAACAAAGAAAAATAAATAAAAATTGGTAACACCTCTCACTAAAAAAACTGATTTTCAAAAATGAACCATAAAAGAACTTTACATAAAAATAGAAGTCAAATAGCTTTTGAATGAAATTTTAGTGGGGAAGAAATTGAAAAGTAAACATAATATTTCAATTAAATATGACTATATTTAACTTTATCACAAATAAAACCTTCTCAATGAGAAGATACTCTAAACAAATTTAAACAAAAAGCAATAAATTAGACATAAATATTTGAATTATTTATAATGTATCAGACAAGATATTAATATTCATATTACATAAAGAAGTCATGAAATTTAATTGGAAAATAACAAATTGCTGGTTTTAGTCAGATTTTTTAAATTCTGGGAACAAAAGCCCTGATAAGAACAATTTTAGAAGAGGAAAAGTTTATTTGGCTCTCATAGGTTCAGAGGTCTCAGTCCATAGATGGCTGATTCCATTACTGTGGGCCTCAGGTGAAGCAGAACACCAAGGCAGAAGGGTGTGGAGGAGTATAGCAGCTCAATACATGGCCTCCAGGAAGAAGAAAGAGAGAGAGCTCTTTTCATCAAAACCAATATAAACCCAATGGCATGCCCCCAGTGAACTACCTTGTCCAGCCAGACCCTACCTGCCTACAGTTACCAACCAGCTAATACCAATCAGTGGATTAATGCACTAATTAGATTAAGGTTCTTATAACCCAATGAGTTCACTTGCAAACTCTTTTGCTTTGTCTCACACATGAGCTTTGGGGGACCCCTCATATCTAAAGTATATCATTCTCCAACAGAAACATAGACAAATAATCTGGAAAGGCAGTTCATAGAAAAGGATATGTCTATGTCCAATAAATACATAAAAGATAGCCATTATCAAGTACATTGGGAAATGTAAATGAACAGCAATAAGATACTATTTTAAACCATCAAATTAACAAATAATGAATAAGTCTGAAGATACTGCATGTTAATAATGGTGTGGTAAAACAAATAGTCATACAATTCTAATGGGAGAGTCAATTAGAATGGCCACTTTGGAAGGCAATTAGTAACAATGATGATTAAATCAATTTTAATATTCCAGAAAATCCAGCAACTCTACTTCTCAATATCTAAACTAGAAAGACATTATGTGTGTATGTATAAGAATGTTCACTGCAGCACTGTCATAATAGTGATCAATTGTAAACATCTCTAAATGAATATCAATCGTGCAACTAAATGAACAAACTGCAGTATATACTTACTATGGAACACTATGAGGTAACTTACAAGACTGAGATATTGACTAGGCACAGTGTTAAATGAAACAAAAGCAAACATGCACATATATTTGTACAAATAATGTCAATTTCATTTAAAAAGCAAAAATAATATCATGTAGTATCTCAGATACTATGTATATAAATGCTTAGAAAAATTCTGTTTTAAGGAAATACTAATCTTACCTTGCATATGCTTATATGATACTAATATTATTAACAATTAAAACCAAAAAAGTAAGAAATAGGTTAGGTTTCTTTGCATTTGAACATTATTCATTATGAATTATTGTTTTAAAAAAGACCCAAAGGCCATTTCCTCAATTTTACAGTTTATAACTGACAATTGAAGAAAAGGACTATACCAAAGATACTACTCTAAGTTCATTATCTCCTTTAATTTCTATAACCAACAAGGCCAAGTTTAGGAAGATGTGATAGAGAGCAAGTCATCTGAGTACAGGATTGGAGATTGTGTTTAAAAATCTATGTATTTTTCTTTGTGACAGATTCTACATTAAATTTGATATTTTCAAATATTATAATACAATATTATTTGTCATGATTACTGAGTATTTTGATGTCCCCTAAATTATGAACCTAAGGTGAGTGTGCCCTGTGTAACAGCAGTCAGAGTCTGGTAATATTACATCTCTTGTATAAGATAGGAAGTTAAAGTTCCCAAACCTAGAAAATTAGTAAATACTCAAGCCAGAATTCAAATCCAGATCCATTGCACTCAAAGCCCATATTTACCATCTCTGAGTTTCTGTAAAATTTTATTTTGTTTTGTTTTATTAGTTCAATGAACTTATATTCACTTTGAATGATAATGTGCTTCATATATATTCCATATATCTGTGCTTCACACAATATTTGGTAATTTAGTCTCACCCTTGAAAAATTATTTGTGGAAGTACTCTGTACTTTGTATTGCTTGCCATCTCTTACAGAAATATTGAAAATATCTTATTAGAAATAGGATATGAATTACATAGAACATAAGTGGTTTGATCATACACTTCAAGAGAGGATCATAAACACGTGTAAACTGCAATGCAAATTTATTGACATCATCTGATTTTGACAAAGCAGTAATTGAAAGATAAATTAATGATTGTTCATTATGAATTCTCATGTCTATTTTTTGTTGTTGTTGTTTTTGGTACTAGGCATGGGACCAACGGCCTCACACATGCTGAGCATGTGCTCTACCACAGAGCTACATCCTAGTTCAATGAAAGTTTTTATTAAACACTCAGATTTCCTCTTGGTGGTTCTCAACTAGGGTCTGAAATCCCCTTATGGGGGATTTAGAAATGTGTATGGATGTTTTGTTTATCCAAAAATAAGTTTAAAGTGACTACTTAAAATAATTTCAAAGAGGGGGAAATTACATCTCTGATGATGGGAAGGGAAGGAATTTGAAAAGCAGGAAATATTTCATGTAGGATATTATATTACTGATAAGTCTTTTGCTTATTTGAGTATGGGGAGAAGAACTCAAAGAACTTGAGTAAATAATAAGCACAACACACATGCATGTACTCACTATGTGTCAGGTAATGTTATGAAAATTTTAAAGGTTTATTATTATTATCATTTTGTTGTTTAAACTTAAGGTATGTGTAACATGATATTTTGATATTATTTGCAGAGTGAAAAATTACTATAAGTAATTTAGCATGTTTATTTTCTAACACAGTTGCCTTTTTGTGTGGTAAGAACACCTAAAATTTTCTTATAAAATTTACAATGTACAATAGTATTAAATATAGTTCTCATGATATATTTTAGGTTTGGAGATTTACTCATGCTACTTTGAAAGCTTTGACTTCGCTCTCCAACCTCCTGCCTCTTTCTAAGAAGGTAACCACGATCCTACTCTCTGTTTCTATGTATTCAACATTTTTTTTTTTTTAGATTCCGTGTATAAACCAGATCATAAAACATCATATAGTATTTTTCTTCCTCTGTCTGGCTTATTTCACTTAACATAATGTCCTCCAGTTTCACCTATATTATTGAAAATGAAAAGATTTCCTTTTATTAAAAAAGGTAAATATTATACATATCACACATTCTTTAAGCATTCATCAATGGACATTTATTTTTGTTTTATATCTTGATTATTATGAATAATGCTGCAGTGACCATGGGAGAACATATATTTCTTGACTCAATGGTTTCAGTTTCATTCCTTTATACATAGTATTGGGATTACTGAATAACATGGTAGTTATATTTTCTTGTTTTTTTAAAAAGTCCATATTCTTTTACATAATGTCTATACCACTGTATATTCTTACCAACAGTATAGATGGGTTATCTTTTCTTTACATCCTCACCAAAAAAAATCTCTTGTCTTTTTTATGTTAGCCATCATACTAGGTATAAGGTACATCTCATTGTGGATTTGATTTTCATTTCTCTAATGAGTAGTGATATTGAGCATCTTTTCATATACTTGTTACTTATTTTTATATATTCTTTGGAGAATTGTCTGTTCAGGCCCTCTGTTCATTTTTTAATCAGGATATGCATTTTTTTTCTCTTGAGTTATATATGTATTCCAGACATTTTTATTATTAATCTCTTATCAGATATATGGTTCACAAATATTTTCTCTGATCTATAGGCTCCCTTTTCATTTGTTTCCTTTCCTGTGTCTTAACATGATGAAATTTCCCTTATTTTTGTTTTTCTTGTTTGTAATTTTAGTGTTCTATCCAAAAAAAAAAAATCACTACCAACATTAATGATGAAGAGCTTTTCCTCTAGTAATTTTATAGTTCCAGGTCTTATATTTGGATATTTAATCCATTTTAGTTGATTTTTGCATATTCTGTAATACAGACTTCTAGTTTAATTAGTACTACACTTTAAACAACAGATAAATAATCCTGACAGAAAATCATTTTTCTTGACTTGAACACTAGACTACAACTACATTTTAGGCCCAATAGACCCAACAAATATACACAAAATAATCTGTCCAATGGCAGCAAAATACACATTCTTCTCAAGTGCACATGGAATGTTCTCTGGCATAGATCATATGTTAGAACACAAAATAAAGTTTAATAGATTTAAAATACTAAAATCTTCTTAAATATCTTTTCTGCCCTGAATGTTATGAAACTAGAAATAGATAACAGGGAAGGAAACTGAAAAATACAAAAAATATGTGGAAATTAAACAAAATGTTCCTAAACAATCAGTGAGTCAAAGAGATCAAAAGATAAGCTTAAAAATATATTGAGGCATATTAAAATGAAAATACAACATACCAAAGCTTTTGGGATGCAGCTTAATCAAGTTTAAGAGGGAAATTTATAACAATAAACACCTATGTTAAAAATGAAAAAAAAAATACTTTGAATAAAAAAACTAACATTATACTTAAGGAATTAGAGAAAGACCAAATTAAACCCAAAGTTAGTAGAAGGAAAGAAAGAATGAAATAATAAAGATCAGAGTGGAAGTGAACCAATTAAAAATATAAAATCTGTAGAAAAAAGTTTAAAAAGCTGACTTGTATTTTTCAAAAAATTAAAAATGAAACAATATAAACAAGCCCTTAACTAGAATAAGAAGAAAGAGAATACACTCAAATCTAGAATTCAGAAATAAAATGGATATAATACAATGGATATCTCAGAAATAAAAAGGATCATTATACTCTCTACAACTATGAGCCAACAAAATGCATAACTCAGAGGAAACAGATAAATTCCTAGAAACATACAACTTACCAAGACTTAATGAAGAAGAAATGGAAGGTTTGAGCAAGATCAATAATATATAGAGAAATTGAAGTAATAATTGAATGGCTTTTAACAGCAAAACACCTAGGATCAGATAGTTTCACTAATGAATTTTAGCAAACATTGAAAAAATTAATACCAATTCTTGTCATACTCTTCCAGAAGATAGAAATAGAGAAAACATTTTCAAAGTCATTTTATTAGGCTATCAACACCTGTTACCAAAACCAGACAAAACCACCACAAGAAAAACAAATAACAACAACAACAACAAAAAACCTACATGCCAATGTACTTGCTGAATACAATTGCAAAAGTCCTCAATGAAATGTTTAAAAGTTTTAACTCACTCATCACAGCAAGTTTTGACAGAGAACTCTGAGTTTCAGGAAAATGCTACTTAATTGATTTCTATAATAGATGGCCTTAATTATATGCTCACCAATATATGGAATTTTAAGAGAAATTCCAGTGATAAAATGCCTATTTAATATAGTTTAAACTATACTCTTACAACCCTGTTTGGTGAAAGAAATATTTTTATTCATGAATCTCTAATGGTATCCGTGTTCTAACTGAATACATTTTGAGAAACTTTATAAATAACAGAGCATAGGATGGTTACAGAGAAAGTAAAGAAGATATAAATATGAGACAATTTTCTGTTTTTAGACATCAAAGAAAGTCTTTCTTTTTACAACATCATAAAATGATCCATGCTTCTGTTATGGTGATATAATGACAAAGTAGAGACATATTTTGAGAAGGTTCATTAATAATAATGACACCTAATTAATTTATATCTCTCAGTATGACTTTTTCAACTTGACAGTAATTCTATATTTCATGTATAGGAATAAACTAAAACAAATAGTTCCTACCACTCTATAAAAGTAATAATAAACAAGATTTTTTTTACTATATGGTTAATTGAGCTATTAAGGTAAAAAAACACAGAATACTGTGGCATTAGTATGAGAAGTTTAAATGGATCAGAACAAATAAGCCAGAGACATAGAAGCACATTTAAGCATTGGATCATGGGGCCTGAGGCTCTAGCTCAGTGGTCGAACACTTGCATAACATGTGTGAGGCATTGGGTTCCATCCTTAGCAATACATAAAAATAAAATGATTATGAAAAATACTTTTATTATGTAAAATGTGATATGATAAATCAGGAAATTATGGTCATACCAGTTATTCTATTAATGATTATAAGGTTATGCCATCTAAGTAGATAAAAATAAAAAGTTAGATTCTAGACCTTTTCTGTATAATGAAATATATTACAGATGTCTTGGAAATGCTAAATCAAAGTAGGAAAAAAGAAAACTAGAAAAATATAGGTAAATATATACTATTATAGAAAAAGTATAACTTGTTGAGGATAGATCAATGGAAAAAGAACAAAATAAAAAGGGTTGATATATTATATGCTCTCATTTAAAACTACCAACTATAAAATGCTCATTCTGCAATTGAGTAATATAAATTGTCCTCAAAAATAAAATTTATAATAAAAAGTTGAACTTATGCCAGAAATATAAGCAAGTTTTATTAAATTTTGAAGAATATGTATGTATCATATAGACAATATTCTCTATCCACACACAATTGAGATGTTATTAATAAAATAAAATACAATAAAATAATTAATATTACTAATATCTAATAAATAAGATAAAAATAATCATAATAAGTGTTCATACATGTGAAAACTTTAGCAAAACAATTTCAGGGTAAAAAGAAGAAATTATAATGGAATTTTTAAAATGCTTAGTATTAGGTGGTAATGAAAAAATAGCACAACAAAATTTATTGGGTGTAGTGAAAACCTGGTTTACTAGATAAATTCATACTCTTACATGCTTATTTTACAAAAATGTTACCAGCAGAAAATTAACAAGATCAAACCAAGAAGGTAGAAATAAAAGAACCAACAGAATAAACTCAGAGAAAGTAGAAAAAATTATAGTAAAAAGTATTAGGAAGTAATGATATTAGTAGAAAGATAGTAACAAGAACAGGAAAATCAAGTAAATAAAAAATAGTAGTAAAAAAATCAAGAAACTTATTTTAATGATAAATTTCCCAGAAGTGTATGGCCTATTTTGTGGGGAGAAATTAAACCTAGATAAAAGCTTCTCTGGAACTTACCTAAAATTTCAAGAGCAATACTCAAAAAGATGCAATTGATTCTAAGTAAAAACTATGTATCGTAACAAATTTCAACAACATTTAAAATAATATAACAACTTCTACAACCTAAAAACATAAAATTCATAATCAATAACATTAAAAGAAACAAAAAATATGAACATAACCATAAAAATGTCATTTGGTAGAAATATCAATAAACAATGAAAATTATAGAATTAACAAATAAGGATGGTAAAATTGACATTATTAATATACTCAATATGTTTAAATTTATAAAACATGAATGTGATAAATAAAAAAACAAGAGATACAGAAAGATACAAGTTGAATTTATACAAATTAAAAACAATATGTAAAAGGAAACTATTTCATTTATGGATGAGATCAACAGTAAATTAAAATAACTCCAAATTAAAAAAAAGAAAGATAGTGACCTAAAATAAACCATAAATGGGAGGAAAAAAAGGACTGACAAAAATGTATAGTTGCATGAGATGATGTAAAAAAAAATGCTATATGTCATCGGTTTTCCAGGTGAGGAAGGATAGGGGAAACAAGAAAAATGAAAGAAAAAAGGAATGAATATTTTCCATATGACAGTCAAAACAAGTCAGGTTAAAAATACATAATCTGAAGAAATTATGCAAGCCATAACATGGTAGAGCAAATTAAGACACAGATAAAAACCATTGTCAATATAGAATTTTATAGGCAACAAAAATGGTAAATACTTGGGTAAATAATATGATTCTCTTTTCTCCTATTTAATTGCTTTTGCAAGCAATTCACTTAGCAAAGCAGGAAAAAGCAGCAACATATCAAACTGGATAAATGCTCCAAAAAATAGTAGCAGCAGCAGCAAGTGTGTATAAAGCCATCACCAAAATGGGTCATATTTGGAAATTTAGTAACATATGTCTAAATCTATGGGATAAAGAGGAAAGCACAAACGAAATTAGAGAATATCTTGACCTCAATTAACGTGAAAATCAACATATCCAAATTTGTATGATGTAGCAAAGGCAGTACTTGGAGGTAAATTTATATATTAAATGTTTATATTGAAAAGGTAGGGTGTGAAAGGCCCTGGGTTTGGTCCCCAGAACAAAAACAAAGAAAAAAACAAAAAAGGTAGAAAGTTCTCAAATCAATGATTTAAGCTCCCAACATAAGAAGCTAGTGAAAGTAAACCAAAAGTAAACACAAAAAATGAAAGAATAAAGAGCAGAAATATATGAAATGGAAATGGAAAAAATAAAATATTCAAAAGGATCAGTATAATTTATAAAACTCTAGAAAGACTGAACAGAAGAAAGAATGCATCATTTATGTTAAATAAGCTAGAAGATATAGCACTACATATTCAAAGGCAATTATGAGGATAATTAGGGAATATTATAAACAACTTTATGTGAATAAATACAATTTAAAAGATACAAACTAACAAGGCTTACACTGAACAAAATAGATAACCTGAGTATCCTTACATCAATAAAGAATTGGTTTCTTAGTTACAGTCTTCCCACAAATTATGATTGAATTTATACAAAATTCTAGAAAATGCAAAGTAACCTATAGTAAAAGAAATCAGATCAATCATTTCTTGAGGATGGGAGGGGAAGGTAGTGTGAAATTGGATGATTGATGATATATTGTGATGGTTTTATAAATTATTTCATATATTAAAACTTATCAAGTTACACTTTAAATATGTCCAGTTCATTATATCTCAATTATTTCCTGATGAAACTGTTTCCACAAAAAGAATAACAAACTTTAAAGCAAGATGGCTCCACTGGTTAATTTTCCCTAGTACTAATTTTTATGGAAAAAACTAGTACCAATTATGTATAAATTTTTCAAAAATATAGATAAGAAAAAGAAGTCCACAACTCATTTTAAGACGTTCACATCACAGAATTCCAAAACCAGAAAAACTTGCAAAAATTAAAATGCATTAAAATTTTATGATAGACACATAGACTCACTTGACAAAATGAATAAAAGTGTATTAAAATTATTATGACCAAGTAGGATTTATCTGTGTAGTTTTATAGTAACACTGTGAAAATTAACAAATAATTCACCACGTGAACAGACCAAAATAGAAAAAGTAATATGGTACCATCAATAGATGGATAAAGCCATTTGATAAAATTTACTACCCTTGAGATGGAATAAAATCTCAACAAACTAGCTAACTTCCTTAACCTGATAGAGGGTATCTATATAACATCTATAGCTAACATTATACTTGAACATCAAAAATTGAAGGTTGAGAAATTATATTTTTAATAGCATAAAAATATGAAATAATTGTATATATACTTAAAATATTATGTTATTTTGTATATTGAAAACTGCAAAATACTATTGAAAGAAATGTTTAAAATATTGAAATAAATGAATAAATATCTCAAATTAATCTATGGATGTCATTAAAATTTAAATCGAATTTCTATTATATATATTTATTATAGAAATTAACAAGCTGATTTTTTAATTTGTCTGAGATAAAGGGACTTTGAAGAGACAACACAAATTTTCCAAAGAACAAATTTGGAAGACTTAAAATACATAATTTAAGACACACTATTAAGCTATTCAAGTGACTCTGATATTCACACAAAGACTATTGATTGTTGTGATGGTTACACAACTGAAAATTAATAAAAACTCATATAACTTTATACTTAAAATCTGAATTATTCCTCAAATAAGTTCTGAAAAAATTGCAACAAATGAAGGAAGAAGGAGTTATATTATTGACATATACAGAAATGGCAGGGGTTGGGGATATAGCTCAGTGGTAGAGCATCTTCTTAGCATGGGTAATTCCCTGTGTTCAATCCTCAGCAACAAAAATAAATAAATAAATAAATAAATAAATAAATAAATAAAAGATTAAATGGAAATAGGATGTATCAATGATGAAAAGATTAACATCTGAATTTTAAAAAATTAGTGCAGCGCTTAGATCATTCAAGGAAACCAAAAGCTAGAAACCTAAATAAATAAAAATAAAATTTTAAAAAAGAAATAACATTATAATAATGATAACTTATTTTCCCACCTAAATATGTTTATATATGTGTGTTTTAGACCTTGGATTGTGTGTTGGAGGTAGACATTTTATAAAGTTCTGGAATGGTTGTAGATTTATTTAACTTTTCAGAAAGCAATCTACATTTTCAAGAGACTCAAAAATACACATTCTCAGTGCTATGATATCAATATTTAGAACCCTAGCCCAAAGAAACAACCAGAGATATATTTAAAATTTATTCCCACTATTATTCATAATGTTAGTGAAATATAGCCTAAATGTTCAAAAACGTGTTATCAATAAATAAACTGTCATGTATCCAAGTGGTTAAAAAACTTAAACATGATTCAGTTTGCTGGTGAAGAAATTTTACACGGAAAGTGTTCAAAATAAATTTTAAATAATACAGGAAACAAGATTAAATATACAGTTAGATCTTAAATTCATGATCTAGCTACATTTATAATTATTTATAAAAACTGGCCTGAAATATTAATAACTATACTCTTTAAATGATAAGACAACAGATGTTTTTAATTTTCTTTATCATTTTTGTATTTTTCCAAATTTTCTATGATGAAGTTTAAATTTTTTATAATTGCCAACATCCTTTTAGAATGTAGAAATGAATAAAAAATTTTAATGTCAGGTTTTGGCTGAGGTAAGAGAAACTGCATGATTGTAGCAATATGTCATGACCAGAATAACTGTGTACAGTTAATCCCTTTTATAGTACATCTACACAAGATGGTACATCCCAGGTGCTGGGTTAAGCCCCTTTTTCTAGGTTCCCTGCACTATGCCAGTTGGTGAGAATCCAAGAATTTTCAACCACTTGAGATATTAGTCTGAACAAAATCTAAAGTGAGTCCAGTCAGACAAATATCCCAGAATGCATTTCCAAGTCAAATGCAAATTATTTACATTTCTCTCCTCTTCCACCTCCACCTTAAAGTTATTTGACTCTTCTTTCTCCTGCTTAGCAGCATGGAAAATTAAGAGATTCTAAATTAATTTTTTTAAATTTCCATAAAATATGTTAAGTTGGCCCAATGAAATCTAACAGAATTCATCTCAGAGCAATCAAACTGAAAGAGTTTCCAAGATTTACCTTTTAAAAGTTACCCTAGGGATCCTCTCTCTGCCTAACTTTCTGAGCAGCCTTTCTTGGAGGAGCCTCAAGGTCTTGGTTTGATAATTCTTTGGTTTGACAGATTTGTTTATTTGTCCTGTCCTACAGCCCTTAGGTACTTATGTTGTGAAATCCGTCTGCTGCTGGCTCTTCTTTTGCAGAACTATCCTGTTATTGTTGTCAAAGGTCGTGCATTAGAAGGAACCCCAGCTGTCCCCAGGGTTGTTGAGTTAAGGTGATTGCCTGGGCCTCTTGTTAGGGGAAAGAGGGGATACATATTGTTGACAGCTGTACAGTAATTCTGCTATGGACCCAAGGGAAGTGTCCTTTTCCAGAATATGGCAAAAAATACATGAGGCTCACTTAATACCAGTTCTTAACTTTCTTCCTCCTGCCAAACCAAGGCAAAAACATTGGCTAGGAATATCTTTCTCCAAGTTTATCTCTTTGTATATGACTGAGGCTACCCATTCAAAAGTTCTTTTCTATTTACTGTGGTCTGATTTCACTGGATACAAATGTGGGATTTAGGGCAGAAAAGAAGACAAGATGATTTGTCCATCAAATAACATAAACAATATCATAGATTCATTTTCCAACATATCTACTGAATATAGAGTGCAAAGAAGCCTTTACCAGAACAATTAACTTGCAGCAATAAGTTCATAAATCAATATGTGGCACACTATTTCAAAGAGAGAGAAACTCTGATTATGTTCTTCAGTATGCATGGTAAGGCAAAAGAGTTAAGTTTTTGGCTCCAAGGACTATCTAGGCCTCTTTGCTATCAATGTAATGGTCTGTGAGGATACCACAATCATTCCCAATTGTTTATCTTGGGCTTAGGAAAGTAGCTTAGTATTTTGTTTTGTGGCATTTTTACCATGTAGTTGATGTTCTGAAGCAATATGGACTAAGGGATAACATCAGATTGTGGTATTAGAGACAGCATAGAGTACTGGCTTCTCATCTTCATACTTAACGTGATCATGAGTAAGTTTATGTTCTTCTTTGATCCTCAGATATCTGCTATGTGGAGCAATGATGTGGTTTTGGATGTTCTGTACCTTTGAAAACTCATGTTCAGATTTAATTCCCATTATGAAATAGTAAGAGGAGGGACCAAGAAAAGTCTTTAAGAGATGATTAGGGCTCAGCTCTGGATTGATCCATTCATAGGATTAATGTATTAACAGATTAATAGGATATATCCAGAGTGGGCCTGTTATAAAAGCCAGTTTGTCTAGATCTCTCATATGCTTCCTGTATCTTTATCATACAACATCCTGTGCCTCCTTGGGACTCAGCCAGCAAGAATGTCATCACCAGAATGGAAACCCTCAGTGTTGGACCAGAACCATAAAACAAAATAAACCTCTTTTTAAATAACATACCTAGCCTGTGGTGTTGTTTTTTAGCATCAGAAAACAGACTAAGACAAATAGTGATACCTATTGTACAGATTTATTTTGAAGAATAAGTGTGATAATAAGAAAGCAATTAGCTTAGAATCTATCTCATAGTAATCTCAATGCTTGTTGGTAACAGTATGCATGTAAATTGTAAAAGTAGAGATTTTATTTTTTGTTATTATTCATAGCCTGATATTTCTGTGATTACATTATAGAGATTACCGGATACTATGGTAGAGGCCAGATTGCTAGTTTCCCCAGGTAGAAAAAAATAAAAGCAAATGTGTTTCATTACTTTTTTATTTCAAAGTTTAGGATATTTAAAAAAAAATAACCATGAGTGTTACTTAAATTTTTGTTGTCATCATGTGAATTTATTTTATGGTTTGAATATTTACTATGGGTTTGCATTTTTTTTTCCTGAAAGTGAAACAAAAATCATTGGAATGACAAGAAAGACATGAAAAGTTAGTTGAAAGGAGAGAAATTCCTCTATTTTAGCAGTGAAATTGCCAAATGCCAAAAGTAAATGTAACTAGCCAATAGATAATTTTCCCCAAATGGAAAACTTGCATGTCCACAAGACATGTAAGCCAAGCAAAAGTCAGGTAGCTGGCAAATATCAAGAGTTCACCTCTACCGTTATTTCTTTGAATAGAGGGCCGAAAATTCCAGTAATTAGATAGATTTTCTATCCAATGGAATTCAATTCTTGAAGAAGCAGAATGCCTTCATTATAAAAAGGATCTGGATTATAACATGTACTTGAGCAACAAAGACTCATTATTTACATATTAATATATACTTTTGATCACATGACTCAGAAAAGTCATTAAAGCAAGAGCCAAGTCTGTAGACTTTGAAAATCTTTGATACATTTTCAGTGTCTCCTATTTACCCCAGTGAGATAAACAGTTTAGAATTGTCCAATTACTTATTGAAACTACAGTTTAGCTACTGCTCCTTTTGTAATTATTAGGAGTGTACTTTCACGGGGCCAACAGATTTGAAAATCTCTCATTTGTTGCTCAGCTGCAATAGCACTTGCATCAGAAATTTCTTGGCTTCTCTTTCTCCTTACCTTTGGTGTTTGGAATTTTAGGAGTTAAAGCTAAAAAGGAAATATTCATATTTCACTGAAGCAGACTGTGTTACTTCAGAAAAAGTATTAGTCACTGTGATTTAAAATGATGTAAAGCATAATTAAATGTACTTGTAGGAAAAAAATGTCAAATGTAAATATTAAAACATCAAACCAAGCCTGGCAGACATGGTTTTTGTCTTATATAACCCCCATGTTTGACATATCACTTAACCTTGAACATAGTAAGTGACCCCTTCTTCAAAAAACTGAAGTTTGTTTCAGGAACTATTCCCATGTGAGACTATATATATATATATATATATATATATATATATATATATATCTCCATCCATGTGCATGAAGGCTGGTCAAGACAACAGTCTTTCTACTGTTACAAATGATTGCAAAGTATGCTTTGTACAAAGAAAGTGAAATTTTTCCTGCAACCGAGAACATCTTGAATTCTTCAAGGCTCACATAACTTCAGAGCAATGGAAACCACATTTTTCACTGTATCCTAGGTCCTACCACAGAATGGAAAAAGAGAAGGGGTTTGGTGTGGGGGAGTTGAGGAGTGTGGTTAGTAAGAGGGGAAACTATTATATACTGGCACTTTAAACCTCTTCAGTATAGGATTATGGGAGAAGGTGGTAGGAAGTAGGAACATGCTTTCTCATGGTTCAGTAAAGTCTGGAAAATGTGCCCTCAGTTTTGGCTGAGGAGAGAAATATTTAAAAACCCGAAGACTGTCAATCAAATCAACCACAATAGTATATATTGAGTGCCTATTATATGGGAGGTAAAGAAAGCCAAAGAAATACACTGTCTTTGATAGTACAACCTCATTGAGGTGACAGAACATACACAAATTGTGTCAAACCATGTGCCTAATTGTGTTAGTGCCATTAATGATTAGAATGAGGAAAAATATGTGGCTTTAGAGTCACTGGAAAAGTTAATTGTCTGGCTCAACCTTTTTATAAACTGCACCATCAAAAAATATTCCATGAAAATATCAAAGTAAGAATTAGGCATCAAATTTGGCAATTATTTCTATAAGCAACTTTCCACTATTATCACACAGGAGCATTGCAAAAAGATGGTGAGATTTTCCAGTCTTTAGCTACATTATTAGTGAAATATTCTGCTCATAGTTGGCACCTAAAAATGTTTGGCTTAATGAATGAATTTCTGAGAGTTAACTTTTTCAATTACACACAATAGTCTGTTCTTATTTGCAGGGGATAATTCCAAGACCCTGGGTCAATGGTGGAAATCACAGACTGTAGCAAAACCTTTACAAATACTGCTTTTTCACATACACACAGACACACACACACACACACACACACACACACACATAAAATTTAACTTATAAATTAGGTGCAATAAAAGTAATAACAATAATAATAAAATAGAACAATTAAACAATTATGACAATACACTGTTTTAAGTTATTTATATTTATGAATTGTTTATTTCTGGAACTTTTAATTTAATATTTTCAGACCACAGTTGACCTCAGGTAAGTGAAACTATTGAAATTGACACTGCAGAAATTCCAAACATCAGATAAGCAGGGGACTAGTGCAGGTATTTTTTTTATTATTCTCTGAAATATTCTCATGCCATATGGTACTTCTGGGTCACTTTTGCAGTTTTTTTCCATTAATTCTAACACTGACCAGGCAGTAAGATCATGTAGGTATTGCACATAAGTGTTCTTTCACACAACTATATCTTAGCTCCCTAATAGGATATAAGTTCCTTAAAGAAAGTGACATGGTCAAATCTTCTGAATCACATCAAGAAGACTACTATTGGAAAATTTGTGTAAGAGTTGAGCATAATGTACATTGCTGACCTACTGACCTGCAAATTTTTGGCAATTTTATTCATAAGGCTTAGTAATGCTAGACTGTTTCCTCCCCAATTTCCATATCATTCTTTCTAACATTGAACTAATGTGTGACTTGGTTAATATCTATTAGAGTCAGGGGATATTGTAATAAATTGTACCTACATTAGTATGTTCTTTAGAATGATTCTTTTTTCCCATCATACACCCAGCAATGCACACTACTTCAGTCTCACAAAATCATACAACTGGTTACAGGGAAGAAAACCTCAGGTTTCTCCAGACTATACTTAACACTACTATAGTATTTCTCTAAAGACAGCATTAGTATAGAGCTGATTGTGCATTCAAGTGCCATCAGAAACAGTATAGGGACCCTTCAACACTCCATGTGCCCACTTGTTGTCTAGCTTTCCTCTGGATTTTGCAAATATCCTGCCTGATGAAAAAGGAAATTAAGTCATGTTCCTCTTAGTCGATCCTACTAAAGAAAGACAGCTCTGGGAAAGCTAATGTCATGGAACTGTGAATCATAATCTTAGACATGTGATTACCATCCAAAATCTAAATGTCAGCTCTTTTTGAATTAGTCTCACTTACAGAGACCTGAGACATTGAGGAGGTTGGACTGTTGTATACAGAATTTTCTTGGCCTGGTAACCTGCAACTCCAGTGGGTCTTCCCTGTATCTTCTTCATCTTCCTTACAGGCTTCTTGACTTCAACATAATAAGTTCAAGAAACTCCTTCCTGTCCTCAAAAAACACTTTCTTGATTTAAGATTCCCTCTAGTTATTTTCTTCTTCAGTCTTTCATAGAAAAATTACTTAAAATATTAGCTTATATACACTGTTTTCTACTTTTCTTCCAAGTCATTGATTTTCCTAAGGTCATTAGTAAACTCTATCTTTACAAATCCAATGAATATTCTTTAATGATAACATTTTATTACTTGATCTCTCTTAGGCATTTCACATTTCCTTTAATTTATTTTTCTTTTGGCTTTCATGATACACTTGTTTTTTTTTGTTTGTTTGTTTGTTTTTTACTTCCCCATTGGTAGTTCCTTTTTACTATCCTAATATCCTTCATGGTCTTCCCATATGTTGTGGGCTCTCTCTGCAATTGTTTGAAATCCTGGTGTTTCCCCTGTGCTCATCCTTAATCTCATTCTCTTCTAACCCTACAGTGATCTGCTAAATGATTTATTCCAAACCACCACCAAGATTGCCAGTCATATAGGGTGATTTTAAATACAGAGTATATTTTTTAAATGAAGACTATATATTTATTTCAGAAGTCTTTGTTCAATCCCAGGCTTATGTATTCTACATGCCGAAATAATATTTCCACCTGGATTTCTGACAAGCACATCATATTCAACATGTACAAACTGAACCCACCTTGTTTCCCTAAAATTTCCCTCTCTTTCTTAGGTTACTCTTTTCTGAGAAGGGTACCCTACACATGCAGTTTTCTAAGTCAGAAATCTTTAGGTACCCCATACTCCATCTTTTCCCTTACTACTAATATCCATTTTGCCATCACAAAATCATGTTGTTTCTGCCTTCTTAATAACATTTGCATGAGTCTTATTCAACTTCATTTTACTACTTAAAATCAGAATTCATCATCTTTTTTCTGGATAACAATATTTACCTATTTGATCTCTATCCAATCCATCTGCCATAATGATATCAAAGCAAATCACATCAGTGAACTGAATTAAAAACTTTCCAGAGTTTCCTACCCTTGGGTTGAAGTTTAAAATCCTTAGTTAAGTATATAAAACTCTTCATGACATGGTCTCTTTCCTCTCCAATATCTTTATCTCTAAATCTTCTGCATGTTTTAACTTTTTGACCATATGAAAATATTTTAGTTTCTCCAAATAAATAAAATAAATTTGCTAACAGTTTAATGAACTAGAGTAGAGGTCAGAAAACTATTTCTATAAAGGGCCAAATTGTAAGTAACTGATACTGCAGGTCATACGGTCTTTGTTGCAATAGCTTTTCTATGACTACAAGCAATAACAAAATTATTTACAAAAACAGAAGCTTGTCAATTTAGCACTCAGCTCATTATTTTCTAACTCTAACACTAGAGGACCATGCTATGTAAAGAAATTCTGTCTTAAATCCTTTCATAGAGCTTAGAACTAATCTTGATTTTGTGTCAATTAAGATTTTTCACATATTGGGTTTACTTAAACAACTTATACTTGCATTTAAGACACTATGTAAAAGTCATCATTATCCTCAGAATGATCTAAACTCAAACAAGTAATTAATTTCTATCCAGGTTTTATATTCATGGCCACAACATAGACTTAACATTTCTTAAGGATTCCATAGATACATGTTTTCACTTGGAAAATAAATGATCTAGGAGTGTGTGTGTGTGTGTGTGTGTGTGTGTGTGTACTGGGGATTGGATTCAGGGGCACTTAACCACTGAGTTACATTCCCAGCCAGTTTTTTGTTTTAATTTTGAGACGGTCTCACTATGTTGCTCAGGGCCTCCTTAAGTTGCTGAGGCTGGCTTTGAACTCAGGATCCTCCTGACTCAGCCTCCAGAGGTGTGGGATTACAGCTATGCACCACAGAACCCAGCCTTCTAGGAGTTCTTTTCTTCAGTGGATTTGATTTTTCCCTCTACCCTTGTGGTGCTTCCCCACACCTATGCTAATGTTTCCTATAAATCATTACTTTTATGTTTCTAGGTATTTGTGTTTCCAAAGTAGGAGGAAATTCAGAGTCTGTAAAATATTAGGCATGTCAAGGAAAAACTGATGATACTAAATGTTTCTATGATGCATTAAGAAACAGACTGAGTATTCTTACGATGAAGAAGTGAAAATGAAAATACTTAGGTCATCTTCATTTCTACTTGTGCAGATAAAATTTTAAAAACCTGATGTTGAAGTCTGATCTATGGACTGAAATTAAGGAATGTTTTGATCATTTACTCCTTAGTGCAAGGGAGAAAATAAGGACACAACAAGAGTTTGATCCTATACATATACATAAGTGGAGTGGGTAGTTATCTGTAATCTAATTCTCCACTAAGCCTAACTTACTATACGGTCCAATTACCAAGCATTAGTAGACATTACTTATCAATCATGCTCTTATTCCTCAGTGATCTCCTTTAGAGAAATAGATCTGATAAGCACAGTGTGTCAATTATTCTTGGCAATATTCTATTTGAATTAATACACTGTTCTTGAAGAATAAATTAAATACAGGAAGTAGTAGAAGGAGAACTATTGGAAAAGGGGAAGAGGACTAGATGTAGTAACAGAAGGAAAGGATACTAGGCAAGGGGAGTGGATATAATCAAAGCATGTTCTGTGCATGTAGAGAAATGATAAAATTAAGCCCAGTAATTTGTAAAAATATGTGAAATAATTAAATTTTAAAAAGGAAAAAAGAATAAGTCAAGTAAATATATTGTCAAGAAGTGGTATTACATGAAGCTTCTCATACGATAATGACCATGGTATGAGATTATCATCTTGGGCCATGTGAATGAGTATAATATAGTAGAGTGGAGCTACAGGACAGAAGGAGCCTGAATCCATCAAAATGTGAATCACTGTATTAGCCCTTGAGTACTTACACATTGAGTAACATGTGGTGGTGGTGGTGGCAAGGAACCACACTTAAAACACTGGGTGTTTAGGCTTCTTCATTAAGGAAGCCCAACCTATGTCATAACAAATTGGAATGATTTATCATTTTCTCCTTATCCTCCTGGTCCCTCTCCTCCTCCTCTCTCCTTTTCCTTCTCCTTATTCTGCTTCTTTTATCAAAATACAGAGGTTCTAATTTATGTTCAATGCTAACAAGAAGACTTATAAGTTAGGAACTTGAATATAGATTCTTTTTATTTTATCTTATTAAATAAATGAGATACTTCTTATTTTATTAAATAGATCGGAGTCCCAAGGAACATATAAATATATCCAGGAAATATAGTTATGTATAAACCATGCCAGGCCTCTTCCTTTTGGATCTCAGTTTCCTCTTCTGTAAGACAGGAAGTTGAACCAAAGGTTCTTTCTATTTAAAAAGTTTATAATTCTGCAATTGTATAGGCTCTTCTGCATTTTTATTTTGAGTGATTTGGTAAGAAAAAAATGAAATAATGATAATGAGTTTTTGTATATGGCTGAGGGAAAGCCCCACTGAAGTTTGAATTATGGCTGCAAGAAGGTGATTATTATAATTTTCTAATTCTGTCATAACAATATCTGACATTTTCCCCATCTAGAGAGATAGATTATATTCAGAGAAACCAATTTCTATATTGACAGAGTGAACTTTTGGTTCTGAAGTAATTCAAAGATATCTTTCCCCTAATTCCTGCATATTCTCTTTCTTGTTCCTGTTCATAGATGATATTTAAATGCTCTTATGCTTGATATGGCAAGGCCATTTTCAAATGTATGCGATTGTGATCACTTGCATGTTCTTCTCTACTTCAATTCACAATCTTCCCCTTTAGTATCAAATATCTTTCTTTCTGATGAAAAGTATATATGAAGGATGAAGATAAATTGGTCACCTGCTTAAAAGTGGGAGTTGGAAATACCAGACTCATGACATTCTTTCAAGGCCTGAATCTGTCATTAGTCTATCACCACTACACTTAAAGAAAATAGGACACTGATGGTCCATTCAATACAACTACCCAATCCAAAATGCTTCAGTCTGAGGGTAGTCAGAAAATGTTACTGATGTACCAGCACAAAATAAGTACTGGCCACAGAAGAGCAAGGTTTGACAGATGTGAAACTATAATGAAACATACTTAAATGAGAATACATTGGTCATTCCTCTAGAAATAATGTATCTATAAGTCAGGATAGAATAAGTTATGCATTAACAACAAAAATCACTCAAAAACTCAGTGGCTTAAACCAATAAAGGTTTATTTCTTATTTACATTTTCTTTCCAGTAGGTTGGTGGGGTGAAAGCTCTGTCTATGGTAATCACTCAAGAACCAGTTCAAAGAAGAACCCATTTTGAAATGTGTTTCCACATGACTACAGTAGGATAAATGAAAGGCTAGATGTGAACGTTTGATCAAGAAATGGCATGAGCTATTTCTTCTCACATTTCTTTTTTCCCATTTTTATTGATGCATTATAATTATACATAATGGTGTGATCCACTGTTACATATTGTACATACATGCAATATAACAATCTAATTTAGTCACTATCATGGTAACCAAAGAAATTCATATGGTCACCACTTACTTCAAAGTGTTGGTAGAATACAAACCTACCAAATGGCTGAAAGGGGAACTGAAATATTTGGAACAGCATTATTGTCTACCAGAAGTTATAAGAATGCAAGCCATGGGCTGGGGATGTGGCTCAAGCGGTGGCGTGCTCGCCTGGCATGCGTGCGGCCTGGGTTCGATCCTCCGCACCACATACAAAGAAAGATGTTGTGTCTGCCGATAACTAAAAAGTAAATATTAAAATTCTCTCTCTCTCTCTCTCTCTCTCTCTCTCTCTCTCTCTCTCTCCTCTCTCACTCTCTCTTTAAAAAAAAAAAGAATGCAAGCCATGAGACCATGGTTCCAGTTTTAATTTTACCATTAGATTTATGACTCACAGCTTTTTAACTCAATGGGCTTCACAGTGTTCCACATAAGTATGTTGTGAGGGTCAAAGTGATAATAGAATAGGGAAAGTAGAAACCATTAATTATATATAAGGTAATGAGTTAATTATTCACATACTATGATGAATTGGTTAATCTAAAAGTAGAGGCACAGGTGCTTCTTATGTAGATAGAATTATAGAAATGCAATCTATAGGAATTTGGGATAGCAACTATATTATTAATATTATATATTAATATATAATATTAATAATTCAACAATAAATTAGTATTAATAAAAGGTATATATACTGTTACTTCTTTGTGTTGGTGTGATATTTGACACTTCAGAAAAAAAATTGTGTGAGTATAACCTTTCAGTGATTGGTGATACTCCAGAGATCAGAATCTGTGTTGCTATGAAAAGTCTAGATACAAAGCTAGTTATTTCATGCATTTAACAAAGGTTGCAATGACTCTCACATTCAACTAACTTCTCTTTTAAGGCTGGCATTCCATGCAATGCAGTAATACAAAGTACTGATTCAGTGAATTATTGCAAATAAAACTGGCCTTATTTGAAACTCACCTAGTTTATATTTCCTGGATTGATATGTGTAAGAAAAGAGAGAGTTGAACAAAGAGGTAAAAAACATATCTCTCTTTTTGCTTCTCTGAATGAGCCAAATCACCACTAGTCTTTGAAGAACGTTAAGCTTCAATGATTTATAAAATTCTGCTACAAATACACATCAGTCATATGCCCTGCCAAGATAGCCTAACATGGGCTTTATGACATACCCTATTGTTCATCACCCAAGTGTTTTGAGCTTCATCCAAAAGTACTAGAAGATTCTAATAAGAATATTAAATTAAAGGGATGTTGTTTTCTGATTTTCTTTTCTAAAATAACTGATATATTGAGATACATACAAACATATATTTCAAATACCTGACTTTTAAAACTAAATCTATGCTGTGTGGTACATACATGTTGGACAGGTAGACAATACCTGAAAAACAAAGATAATAGGATATGTTGCTTGAATATGGAAGAAAGGCATCAACACTCAATTTTCATCTCTTGAGTGAGACTGTTTGCTGAGAAGCAGCTCTAACATAAAATGATATAGTGGCTGATATGTTGTGGCTTTTGTTTATATTTCTTTGTTTCCCTGTTTCCCTCTCTCTTTGTTATACACACTCACACACATATACACACAGACACATACACACACTCACATACATATACACATATTTTGTCAGTTCAATTATCTTTGCCTATGTAAATTATATTAATGTATTCTGGGGACTTATGGCAGAGAGTACTCTGAAAAATCTAATAAATGAGTGAAAGCACTAAAAGAGAAAGGACTGCACAAAGGCAAGTCTGTGAGTTTTTTCTTCTTAGGGCTTTATATTCCTTTGAAGAACACTTTCCACAAATCCCTAGATAAATGTAATAAACCATGGATATTTCGGAAACTTTCCTGGGAAAAAAGAAATCTTATGAAATTTTTAATGCATCAATAATGTTATATTTAATAAAGTCTGTAAAATATTTCCAGGCCAAGAAAAATCCAAGATAAATTGACAAATGAGATTTTATGTATCAGTCCTTCAGATCCACCCACAAAATGGTATTATAGAAGATACCAAATAATTCAGGATGACATAATCCATTTCAATGGAATTAAAGATTCAAATGTAAATGAGTTCTTAAGAAGAAAGGGAAAAGGATGACCTATTAATCACAGATCTATATTTTTGGTAAAATATTGTTTTATGTAGCCGAAAGTTCTCTGGTCCTCTCATACTCTTCTAGAAAAATTCTGTACTGGGGGCCTGGCTCATCTTTAATATTGAAATAAATTATTCTGATTTTCTGCTAGAATTATAGAAATTCACCTGTGTATACTATTTGTGTATGAATGTGTATGATTGTCCTCTTGCTTATGTGTCAGAGTGTAGAGAATGCTCATGCCTTTCATACTCAATGTACGTCAAATCTAAGCTACTTTCCCCATAAATCTATAGCTTAAGCCTTGAGGGAGGACGCTGCTCTCGTTTTATGCTTTGTGAACTGTTTGATTCATTGTTTTGCATGAATCTTTCTCTATATCACCAATGCTATTCTCTCCTTTATCTTGGATAGCTAATATGTCCTAAATTCTGGCTCTTAAATTGAGATCAAAGGTTTAAAACCTCCTCTAGAAAAATCTTAGAAAATAATTTAAGAAAAAATTTAATCACATTTAAAGCCACAATTTCTCAGGCTGTGTAAGTTTTCAGATGCTCATTTAATTAATATATGTGTTAGGTTTCTCAACCCTTTTTAAAAACTTCTTATGGAAGAATTACTTCAGGTTAGAGACAAAGGGTAGCCTATGGTGAAGAACAGAAAGGTAAAGAAAGAGAGCGAATGTTTGGGGAGCACATATATTTTCAGCACTACCATTTACCCTTGCTCAAAATCATAAAGAAGATATCATCTCTTTACTCTCCTCCACTCTCTCCTTCATGATACACATTTAATTAGCTACCAAGCCCTGTCATTTGTATTCCTAAACGTCTTTGAGACTAAGCCTTTCTCTCCTTATCCCTCATAACTTGTTGCCCATCCACTCTGCCCCTGCTTGGTTGTTGCTTTTAAAAATATACATGTTCATCTCACTACATTGATACATGCATACCCACATTTATAGCAGCACAATTCATAATAGCCAAACTATAGAACAACCTAGGTGTCTATCAATAGATGAGTTAATATAGAAAATGTGTTATATAAACACAATGAAGTTTTATTTAGCCATAAAGAAAAATGAAATTATGTCATTTGCAGGAAAGTGAATAAATCATGAGAAAATTATATTATGTAAAATAAGCTAAATTCAGAAGGTCAAGAGTCATATGTTTTCTCCCACATGTGAAAGCTAGAGATGAAAAAAGAAAAAGAAAGGTGTGTGTAGGGGAAAGTTGAGAAAATCAAAGGGAGATCAGTAGAACAGAAGAAAGGGACCAGAAGGTAGGAATGGGGTAGGAATAGGGGAAGTATTGGGGAGTGATATTGACCAAATTATGTTATATTGTGGGCATGTACAAATATGTAACAACAAATCCTATCACATATTCAACTATAATGCACCAATAAAAATGTAGAAAAATATTTTTTAAAGAATATACATATTCCAATTGTAGAGTAAGCAATGGCTTTATTTCCCCATGGAGACTTCATAAACAAAGCACTTTGTTTTGCTTTCCTCTTATCTGGCCTGCATCCATACTGGCTCCCCATCCATTCTATCCCCACATGAATCCCTATAAGCTAAGTTAGCGTGGCAGCTTTCTGATTCTAAAGCTGACGTGACACTCTAAAGATCTTCACCAGCCAAATTACTTTCCATAGATTGCTTAATTTGTGGAACATGTTCCATAATCACATTTTTCTCCTGACTACCCTACAATCTTTCCTTCTCCTTATTTCTTTGCCCCATTTCCTTTTCCTTGCTGACAGCAGGTGGTCAGTGGTATCTTGGAAAGAGAACATGGCACCAATTCAAACCTGACAAAGCAACAGAAACTATGCTTTATTTAACTATTATTTTCTAAGTATAATTTTTGATAATAGACTAAGCTTGTCTATACTGACTGTGTAGGTGGGCAGGGCACAGGGCAGAGGTGTGGTATAGAAGAGTGGTACAGAGACAACAACTTCCAGGTGTGCAACCACAGTATGTTGGTCCATTAAAAGTCAATTAAATTCTTCTTTATTTTGTGTATAAGTTTGAATTGAAATTCCTGGATATTATAATTTAAATATGAGGTTTCCCCCCAAAAGCTCACATGTTAGTATAGGAATGTTCAATGATGAAATGATCCGACTATGAGAGCTACAATTTCATTTGTAGATTAATACACTTGATGAATTATTAATTTGAAAAAAAAAAACCACTGGATATTAAGTGTAGGCAGGTGGGGCATGGCTGGAGGATGTAGGTCACTGGTGTAGGGGGTGCCCTTGGGGATTATATATTGTCCCTTGCTCCTTTCAGGTTTCCTCCACCACACCATTCTGCCATGATGTTCTGCGTCATTTCAGGCCCAGAGAAATGGAGTCAGCTCACCATGGACTGAACCTCTAAAATCGTAAGCCAAGATAAATTCTCCCTCTTTTAAGTAGTTTCTGTCAAGTAGTTTGTACACTGTAAAGAAAAGCTGATCAATATACTGGAAGACATTGGCTCAGAATATTGTAATAAAGATGACACTCTATCCATTTGACAGATGGGACAATAGTCAAAGGTGATGTCATACATGTGGTCTACTTTAGTTCCTAGAGCAAAATTTAAAAATCCATAGCACAATAAGATTTCTTGAGCTATTGATCCTTAAAACATATACTTTCCAAAAGCTCTTTGAAAATTAACTTTTTTCATATTATTTTTATTCATATTCAATTTTCAGTTCTGATTCAGTTTTCAACAAATATTAGTTTATAAGCCCTGGCTCAGTGGAGCCAAAGGTGAATTCCAATGGTTCCTATGGTCCCCTGAGAGGATTCTAAGAAGTAATACATTTTCCTTTTAAAACAGACACCTAGTTCTCAAAGAAGTGTAAGGAATCCTTGAAAGTTTTGATGAAGCAATAACCAATGAAATAGTATTTTATAGCTGAGTAAAGAATTACCTGAAGAATACAAATGATGGAGTTGGTCAGTCTTCCACATTGAGGGAGTCTCAGCTTCTCCTGTGGGGAGCCACCTAAGGTTCTGTTAGAGATCCAACAGGTGTCTGTCTGTCTAATATTCAGTAAAAATCAAAGCCTTTGATTGTGTGGGAAAATAGAAGGTGGATGTAGAGAGGGGAAAGGCAAAGTAAGGCAGAGCAGGCATGGGGTGAGAGGCAGACTTGTTTCTTATCCAGAATAATGAGTGGGTGAGTTGGGCTCATACCACAAGTGATCTGACCACATCTTGGCTTCACCATATCAAACAGAGGCCATAGCACAAGACAGGCAGTACACCATTTGGCTTTCTTTGCTAACGCTTCCCCAGCCTATTATTCTGGCATCCTCATGGTGTTATTACTCTATTATTACAAAAGAAAATGTTGGCAGGTAAGGCACTTCTAAAGTCTTTTCATTAAGGCTGACAGCTTTAAACTGAGCTTCTGAGGGGGCAGGGAACCAACCCTTGTTATCAAAGCATTACTTGATAATCCTCAAATATCAAATGATTCTTAAATTTTCTTTCTTATCCTTACTAAGTCTACTTGCTTTGCTCTCTTGGAATACCTGATTCAAAGATAGTAGCAGTTATACATGTGGATGCACTGTTCAAGAGCTATTTGCATGTGACTACCAGGTCTCAGTGAAAACCTAGACATACCAGTTTTTAATATATCAAACTGTAAAAATTGTCAAGA
Organism: Callospermophilus lateralis; assembly: GCF_048772815.1. Classification (NCBI taxonomy): domain Eukaryota; kingdom Metazoa; phylum Chordata; class Mammalia; order Rodentia; family Sciuridae; genus Callospermophilus; species Callospermophilus lateralis. The sequence goes on along the minus strand of NC_135325.1, from coordinate 84,449,535 downwards.
ATCAAAGTAACTTTATGTCATTGTCTGAATGTTTGTGCATCTCCAAAAAATTCACATGTTAAACTTAATCACCAATATGAACGTATTAAGAGGAAGTGCCTGAGGGGTAGAGTACCCTTACAAAGAGGACTGGGGATGCTTGTTTGCTTCTTCCACCTTGTAAAGACACAGGGAGAAGATATCATCTATGAAATAGACAGAGCCCTCTTAGGCATTGAATCTATTGGTCCCTTGATCTTATACTTTTTAGACTCTAGAACTATGAAAAAATAAATTTCTGTTGTTTATAAGCCACACAGATTATGGTATTTTTGTTACAGATGCCTGAGTGGTCTAAGATATTAAATGTGGGAGAAGAAGTTGAGGAGGAAGTTGTCATTCAAAGTTCCCCTAAGCCACTGCTATTCCTCTGAAACTATCAAGTTTTTATGGTGCTGTCTCTTCCTCCTCTTCATATTGTCTTCAAGCATTTTTTTCTGGATTTCCTTTTCTCTTTCTTCTCTCTAAAGACAATATGATATATAAGAGCATGATTTTGCTGAAAAATCAACCCCAAAACTCATAATCATAATCCTTTTTTCCCTGAGACCTTGAAATTGCTTAGCCATTCCGAACTTCATCTATGACTACCTTAGAGTTCTGTTGGTAGGATTAAATGAGACTATCTATATAAAATAGCTATACATAGACCATATTTGAATATTAGTAATTTCATTTGCCCTTTGCTTTTTGAGGTCTTTCTGCCAGGTGCCGACCTTTCCCTACTTCAGTAACTGCTTCTTTTTGTATAGCTCTATCAGTCTCTCACAAGGCTAACTAGAAAGTGTAAAAGTCTCTCTGAGGTCAGTAGAGTCCAAAATGCAAGTTATCACAATGGTTACAAGGTTGGATTCTGTGCCAGAGTGCTTGATTTCAAACCCCACCTCTATCTATAACTATGGATTCTTGAAGGAAATTCTTGATTTCCTTGTTTGTAAAATAAGGATAATAATGGGTCTACCTCCTAGGGATTCAGTGAAGATAGCATGTGTTAATTCTTCTAGCTTGAATATAATAGGTATTCAATAAATGTGTAGTGTTAAAAATTAAATGTTATCTTGCAGGGAGAGTTCTCTAACTACCCTATTTTAAATAGTAGCCATTCTTCTTACTTTCTTTTACTTAACCCTGTTTAATTTTTTAACAATCACTACCCTCTGACCCAACATATATTTATCTGTTTTTGTTTCTATTGTGTCTTCCTCTAACACTAAAATATTACCTACAAGAAATCAAATATTTTATTTTCATTAGTCTCCAACACTTAGAATAGAGCAAGAAACACAGTAGACACTAAATATTTATTGACTGGGTGAATGAATTCTGTGTAAAACATTCCAATGAGAGCAGGATATCAGATCTTTGAGGATGAAGGAGGCCACAACTTAAGCCTGGGAGCTTTTCTATTGTATACTGAGCTATTATCTTTTCATATTCCTCAGCAGAGCATCCTGAAAGCCAAAAGAAACTCTCTGGGTGACTGGAACCCTAGAATATTGCTCATAAGTATGGGCATAAACTCTTGCTTCTCCGGCATCCTGGCTATGAGGCCTAATTTCCTTAGCTGTCTCATATGTGAGTTGTGTGTGTGTGTGTGTGTGTATATGTGTGTGTGTGTGTGCATGTGTGCATGTTTGTGTGTGTATGCACGTGTGCCTATGTATACTGAAGTTTTATTTTAATTGAAAAATAATTGTACATACTTCTTGGCTATAATGTGATTTTTAATATATGTATACATTTACACAATGATAAAATCAGGGTAACTAACATAATCAAAATCTCAAGTATTTATTTTTTGTGTTGAGAAATTTTCACATCCAGTTTTTAATTATTTTGAAATATACAATAAATGACTATGAACTATAGTAACCATACTAGTAAATAATATTTTTAAATAATTTCTGCTGATTTTAACTAGACATGCAAGATTGTTTAAGTAAGTGGCTTATCACCTTCATGGAGTAACCCTGGATCTCAAATCAAGCCTACTACTTTTCATTAGTAGTACACCAAAAACAGATAAAACAATCAATGAGAGAGAAACTCTGTATGATAGGAATTGGGAAAAAAATGTGTCCAAAACAACTGTACCCAGCTATTTCCATTGTTTATGTATATTTGTAAATCACTAGAACACTCTCCTCAGTAAGCTTGCTTACTACTGCAGACCTGAGATCTTCTGCTGACTTTTCATCTTGCTTGTTGTTGTCCATTATATTAATAAAATCTATTTTCCTTTTTTAGTGTTTGGTACTGGGACTTAAACCCAAGGGCACTTAACCACTGAGCAACTTCCCCAGGCCTTTTGATATTTTATTTAGAGACAGGATCTTGCTAAGTTGCTAAGATGGCTTTGAACCTGCAATCCTCCTGCCTCAGCCTCCTGAGCTGCTGGGATTACAGGCATGTTCCACCATGCTCAGCTATTTTCCTATTATGATATGAACCCCTGCATTGTCCGTCTCTGCCTAGTACCATCATTTTAAGGAATATTTTATAGCAAAGGTCAGGAGAGAAGGGATTAGACAGTAGATCAGGGTGAAGCCAGGCTATTATGCAGTGGCAAAATGAAGTAGAGGCACTTAATCTACCTAATTGTGAGAGGAAATAGCTCTTAGCTTTAGCATTACTCATATATGCTTGACCTTCAAGGGGCAGTAATGGATATTAGTTTTTCTGTTGATAAATATTGTTTCTCTGTTTTGGTGGAAATTGAAGTTCATTTGGAGTTTTAAACTATCAGCTGTGACTTATTAAGAAACCACATGCTCCTCAACATGCTTGGGTAACTGTTGTTCTTGCTCACCTACCAAGTCTAGGCCAGTTATTTCAAAGAAAACATGGATCAAAGAATATTTCTGTCAGTGCATTTCATTTTAGACTGGAGACAAACGTGAATCTTAATAGCTTTTGGAGATAAGCTGTGAGAATTGATATTACTTAGCCATATGTTTATTAACGGTTGGCATCCATATCTCAGGGAGTTTGTGGTATAAGAGTATCCTATCTATCTGATTACTATTACACCTCAGAACTGTTATAAGGTTCCATATCATGGTCCAGTTTATAGGGAGGATATTCCATTTCTTAAGTATTTTCCCCCAAAATAAAATCACTTCAAGTGGTCTAAAACTGACCTAGTTTAGGGATTATAAATTATCTGGCTCAATTGAATTATGGTAAGCTTACCTTTGCTAATGTCATAGATCAGCCATAAAAATAAAAATTGGTTCAGTTAAGTCAGGTCTATAATAAAATAAAACTGTAAGACCCTATGGAGTATTTAAGAATGAAAACTAGGCTGCTTACTCCTAATTCTGTGTCTCCGTCTTCTTCTCATATTTGGTGGGATTGGAGGATAAGTTTATGGTGAGATCTTTGCTTTAGTTTCTTTTATTGTTGTTGTGTTTTTTAATTGAAATAGAAGATAAAAAGAGAGGCATGAGGTTGGAAGCAATGAGAATTGGTGAAGTGCCCATATATAAGAGGGATAAAATGTTGTCTTTTTTTTTATAGGACATAATAATAATAATCGGAAAATAATTGTTGCCCATACAAATCAAGATGGATGGAGAATGCAAAGTTAGAGGTTTGGCTAATAGACAGTATCATTCATCAAATGACTGGTCATCAAGAAAGCACTGTGGTTTTATTTTCATGCTCACAGCTTGATTGGGCCTTTTTCCTCTCTCTGGAGTCCGTATACCATTTGCCCTAGATGGGCTTGGCTCTTTCCTGCTCATTTTTCTTCAAAATCTGCTCAATACCTTCATTTATACTCAGGTACAGATAGCAGGTAATTATGCAACCCATTCTCTCTTCTAAGTAAACTTCCATGTAAAGATCAAAGTACTTAGGTGAAAGGAAACATCTATGAGAGTAAAGTCCAGGCATCAAGCCAACAGTTAAGAGAAGGCAAGGTGTAATCCACAAGTGGGCATCAGTATCTTCATTGGTCCCTTGAAATCTGAGCATAGAATATTTCTTGTTCTAAGCTGGCCTGACTCAGAACAATAGAGTCTTCATGTAGATTCTTGAGGTTTCCTTCTTTAAATATGTGGAAGAGATCTCATCTTGAGCCTGGCTATTTTAGTTTGGGCAAGTCCAAATGGCTGTGGTGAACAGGAGGAGTTAGTCTCTATCAGGCTGAAAGAAGAGGGAGATTTTTGTCCAAATTTTGTACAGATTTCTGAGCCAATAATGGGAGATAAAGAGGTCAATGTGGTGCCTGGTGTTCCATTTAATCTCAAGAATGGGGATCTGAGCCATATGGAGAGCAAGGTCAAAGATAAAGGCCAAGGAAGCTATTTTTACAACACTCATAAGGAAATGCAGCGACACAAGCAATGCTGCTTCAGTGCCCAGGTGACAAAGTGCTATAAATAGGACACTGAGTGGTATTTTTCCCATTTTTACCCAGAGAAGCACTGACACAGTGAGACTTGGAAAGAACCTAATTGTTGGTTTGGCTTCTCACAAGATTTTCTACTTTGGAGAACACAAGAAGAGATTATTCAAAAAGAAAAGAAAAAACAACAAACAACAACAAAAACAATCATGGCACTACAAGGTGGCATGGCAGCAGTGACAACAGCAGGGATATTCCAGAGATGTTTTCAAATATATTCTTGGGGGCTGACATCAACAAAGAGCCTAAAAAGTATAAATATGAGTAAATCATGTGTGAACACATTTGAGACACCTCCAGAGATTCTCCTGCATGACTGGGTAACACTTTGGGGAAGAAAGTAAACAGATCTTGAAATATATAAGTAGAAAAATAAGGCAGTAATACTGGCATTATTATAGTTAATGTGACCTCATTTGTAAGAGCCTGGTGAGGTCTGGCATTCACACTGCATAAACAAAATGATCATTCTGATTCAAAATGTGTCAAATATACATATGTGTACTAGTCAGTTTTTATGTCATTGTGATCAAAATACCTAATGAACAACTTAGAGGAGGAAAAGTTTATTTTGGCTCATGGTCCCAGAGGTTTAGTCCATTGCTCTGGGCCCAAAATGAGGCAGAACATCATAGTGGAAGTGTATGGTAGATGAGTGCTGCTCCATTTATGGCATCCAGGAAGCAAGAGAGAGAAGGGAAAAGGGCCACAGGAAATATGTCCTTCAAGGGCATACCCCCAGTGACCTACCTCCTCCAGCCATGCCCCACCTGCTTACACTTAGCACCCAGTCACTCTATTCAAACTAGGATGGACTGATTAGGTTATAGCTCTCGCAATCCAATCATTTCACCTCTGAATATTCCACATTAATAGAAGCTTTTTGAGGATTCCTTATATTCAACCCATAACAGTACGAGAATTTATTGTTACTGTTATTGTTTGCTTGTATTTGTGTTTTTAGTAATGGAGATAGCTTTCACCTTAAGAATCTACAACCTCTCAATAAATCTCCCTTTTGGTCAAAAGTATGCATCTATGACAGAGCTGTACTGGTGGCAAAGAGGTAACTGACTCTAATAAAAATCAAACCTGCAGCCGTGATCTCATTAGTATGTTCCAACCATTTGAATTAACTGGCCATAATCCTGGGAAACATTTTCCTTCTGAACTCTAGAAACTCAAAAATCTCAGTAATGTGATAAAGATAAGTTGGTTTATGAGTAAAAATTAGAAGATGTTCTGAGTCAATGGCCCTAGGCTTAGAAGAGTCAATGTAAAATAAAGATAAATGTCTGCTCTGGGCAGGGATTATAAGAGTACCAAGATATAGAGTGAAACCTATGAGTAGGTAATTTTAAAAAATGTAATGAAAATTGAGGTAACCAGATTTAATTAAAACACAGACTTCCTAAATCCATTTTCTGTGATTATTTGTTATTATTCTTAGGAGGTGATTAAGCAGTCACAGATGTCACTAATACACAAATCTCATTACACATGTAAAATGTGTTTAGTACATAGAAGAAGACCATGATTAGAATATTTCTGAAAGGTACTACTAACAACTTCCTTTTTGATTTTAAAGAAAATTTTACTTTAGATTTTAGAAAATATGTAATGTTTGAGTAGAAACTTAGGTTACTTTCAGGGAAATCATGAAGCCAAATCAAGGTTGTCATTTTTATTTAAATATAAAAATATTCATTACATGTAACATGGGAAGAGAATTCAGAATAGGAAAATAATTATTTCATCAAGTTGGACTTTGCCTTAAAGAATAAAGAGGGCAAAAATGGGAGAATGGAATGGAGAAAATGTCATTCTGTTCTGGCCAATCAGGAAGTTGCTTCATGTAACAACATTCTGGAATGAAAGTAGCAGGGAAATAAGACTGTAAGATATGTGTGTTTTGTTGTGGGGTTCTTCCAGTTTATCGCTAACACCTGGGCAGTATCCTTGTTTACCTGGTATACTAAGTAATTTGCATATGTTTACTTGATAAAAAAAATAGGAATTAAGGTATGCAATACTATTATTATCTCCATTTTATAGTAAAAGAAACTGAGACACAAAGGACACGATTTTCCCAAGAAGCAAAGACCAATAAACAAGTGGTTGAACTGGGGACTTGAATCCAGGCAGTCTGACTTCAGAGTTATTGCCACACCATGCTGCCTCTCAGTGTAGATTATAGAAGTATTCTTGTGTTATGAATTCTTCAATATTCAGTCAGAATTAGTTTACCAGATTGAATGAGTAAATGCCTTTATTAAGTACAAGAATTTAAAAAAATGTATAAAATGCTCCCCAAACAGTGTTATGTATGATTCTTTTCTCTGAGGCAAATAAATATGTAAAAGCAGTGATGATTATTAGCAAGTCAACAGTTTTACAGAGTGCACAGCAATTTCCTATGAAAGCATACCACACATTTTTCTAGTGTCCCAAACTATTGAAAAATATATAAATTGCCAACAAGAAATGTTTTTGTTGCGGGATGTGGGGAGTACTAGTCTTCCTTTTATTCAGCATTGAAAGGTACTTTATATGATTCAATGTTGTGAAAATGGGGGGAGATAATTAACACTAATATTTGGAATTGTGCTCCAGAAACCCTTTATATTGGTCCCCTTCTATTGCAGGAAAAGGGTGCCACAGGAAGACTGGAAAGAAATATTATAATTTGGTTCCTGAATTAAATGGTACTTACAAGACATACTTTTTGAATTAACAAAGACATAAGTATCAGGACTTTGCTTCCATTCCTTGTAAAACCACTAACATTTGTATTTACTTGAAAATATGTAGATTACTGGTATTTCTTTTAGGATCTGGCAGAATAAAATATTTGTGTCACAAAATATTATTTCTTTCAGGATCTCAAAAAAAAAAAAACCGATTTACTGGCTAGGATTACACTGTATTATTCCAGTGTATCTCTTTATTTCATTTAACAGGCTTTGAGGCAATGGTCTCTCATCTCTCTGGAAATATGACAGCTCACTACTGAGGGCAATGTTGAGGAAGAGGAGGATTGTGAACAGAAGGATCCAAAGTTAGAACATCTGCAGAATGGCTGTCTAAATCTTCTCTAAGCCACAGCACACAGTATGATATGATTCGTTTTTCTAAAATGCAATGAAAAGACTTTCAACTTCAAACAACCAGACAATAAACAACCATATTTCCATGTGAAAGATCAAAAGGAAATTTTATAGCCCCATAGTTTACAGCAATAAGGCAGAAAGGCCATATGAAGCAGACCACTATCTTAGGCATTTCACTGATTCTCTGAAGTAAGAAGTGATTTATTAGTAAAAAGCAATGTTTGTTGTCTCATGCTTCCTTATTATTACTTAATTTATTTTCTATACTTGCTTCTATATTTAACTAGCAAATTAATTTTTTAAAATGCACTTCTATTTTATGCCTATAAAAGAGTGGTGTAAATTTTTCATTAAACATTAATAAAATATGGTGAGTAAAATATAAACACAGACTGAGCCTTTCCTAGGAAATGCTGATGACAAGGCTGGTCACATACATGTTCTCAATTTTAAACACCACTTGAGTTTATCACTGTTACTTAAAATTCTTTTTGTTTATCACAGTCTATACAATAACCAATATTATGCAAACCATGGAATAAAGGGCTACACGCAATGGCACACACCTGTAATCCTGTGGAGGCTGAGGCAAGAGGATTGAAAATTTGAGGCTAGCCTTGACAACTTAGTCAGACTTACTACAAAAGTGAAAATAAAACGGGTTGGGGATGTAGCTCAATGATAAAACACCCTGGTTTAATCCACACTTTCACCAGAAACAAAAAGGAATTAGGGATCTAAGACAATGTATTAATTCATTTCTTGATTGCCAGATGACCTTGAATAAGTGTTGTGTCTTGAATCTCAGCTTCCTTATACAAAAACAACATTAAGTGGCACTATCAAATATTATATATGATAATATATGATTAATTAAATTACTAAAATTAATATTAATTATTAATTAAATTATTAAAATTCAAAAAATTCACAAGTATTTAGCAAAAGTCTAAAATGTATTTCAAAAAGGCCAAATGAATAATCAAGTATACAACAGCTTCTGGTAATTTACCTTATGACATGACAAAATATGACAATGCTAGTGATTAAATTCATTAGTTGATTTATGTAAGGAACAATCCTAAATTATAGGTGTGGGATGTTAGAATAATGCCTCTGGTTATAAAGGAAGAAAAAATAAGTGACTAACATAATCTTGGCCTGTTTGATCACTTCTTTTCAAAGGCTTCTGAAGTCCAAATGATTTTACTGATCACTGACTACTAAAGATACATAATATAAATAAGAGATGAATAAAATAAGACCTGTAATTCAAGTCCACAAAGGGCTGATGTATATTCTTTATAAAAGGAGAGAAATGTCTTGTTCTCTGTCTGAAGTGCTCAATAATCTTTTACACTGAAGGACAATTCACAAATATGTACATACTTAATAAGAACAAGTGATATACATCTCATTTGAAGCTTTGATGTCAAAATGTTTTCTTCAAGAAAAGTTTTTTTAAGCTAAAATTTTAATGGAACCTCATAGCATGATATAGGCTGGAGTGGGCAAGGAAAGGAATGTGTAAAGATAAAATACTGAGAGGAACTTAGAACTTGTGTACATACCATTTGATCAAACAGGGGCTGCCAAGAGACCAGATTTTATACTAAACTATAATGGAAAGCCATCCTTGATGTATGGCTGAGAGCTTTCAAATGGGTTCCTTAAGTATGTTGCTTCTGACCGTGAAGGAATAACTGGCATTGGATTACTAAGTCAAAACAAGTAGGGAAATGGATTAAAGATATGAGATAATGGTTTTCAAATTAGATATCACACAACAAAAAACTTTGATCCTTCAATGAAGGGAAATAAACAAACAAACCCTGAGAAGCTACCCCAGCTTTCTGCCTGGGGGATTTTTTAATTTCAAGGTAGGGAAGATGGGAGAATGCAACTGGAACATGACAGTCTTATTAAATTGAAGAGACAAAGATAGAAATTTGGTGAGATTGAGATATCTGGGATTTGCAAGGTAGAATACTGGAAAAGATGGAGCTACAAAGAGAATTAGTTTCATCAATTTGTATAATGACCTCCTGAATCTTTGTCTTATATTAAGCTTTAAGCTGCATAAGATTCAAGTCTGGGCAAAGAATAACCACGAGGGAGCTGTAAATTCAACAATTCCCACAGTTCACCCAAGACTGGGGAAAGATTGAGTTTTGATCATCTAGAGTGGAGGCTTCCTTGAGTGCCTAGAACAATAAATATAGAATGCAGAAGATTCTACCCTTCATGATAAAAGGTCACTGTCAACTAGGAAAAGCATCAACCAATAGAAACAAACATGAAAATGATAGAGATGACAGATTTATCATATAAGGAATTTAAAAGAGCTGTCATAAGTATGATCAAGTATTTAAAGTTAGATGTGACAATAACGAGAACAGAAATACAAACTATAAAAATAACCAAATATATATGGAACTCATAATACTTAAAAAAATCACTGGATGGCCTTAATGTAAATTGAAATATTACAAAAGAAAAAAAAACAATGAACTTTAAGACTGATCACTAAAAATAATCACAAGGAAAAAGCTGAAACAAGTAAACATTATCAGAGACCTGTAGAACAATATTCTGCAGTTTAATATACATTTGAGTTCTAGAAAAGGGGAGGGGCAAAAAATATGTGAAGAAATATAGGCTGAAGATTTTTCAAATTTGATTGAAAACATCAATCACAAATTTTAGAAAGTTATTGTTTTCTATACAGAATAAACAAAGAATACTAGATAAACTGGGTGTGTTATGCACACCTATAATCCCAGCTACTTGCAGGCTGAGGCAGGAGGATCCTGCCTAATCTAGGGAGACTTCTCAAAATAGAAAGTAAAAAGGACTGGGTATGTAGCTCAGTGGAAGAGGGCTTGCATAGCATGTGCAAAGTCCTGGGTTTGATCTCCAATACCATACAGAAAAACGAAAAAGAAAATACCCAACTGCCAAGATATTTCATTGCTGCTGAAAACCAAAAAGAATGATAAAATACTTAAAAGAACTAGGAGGATAAAATAAGGTTCCTTGCCATCATAAGGCATTATCTTTCTAGAATCCTTGGTTAAAATGTAAGTACTCCTGAGACAGAACACATTATACAAATGAAACTTTCCTGTGGTGGAGTTTCAGTATTACTTTGAAATAGGACAGGTGATGGGAAGGTCTCTGAGGGAATGTGACACAGATGTAAATGTGAAAAGGCCCTAGAGGGCAAGGTAACCTCTGATGACATGTTACAAAGTGGGAAGGTAAAAAAGATACAGCAGACAAGTTAAATCAACTTTGAAGTTTGTACTCAGGATGATTATGGTGCCTCAGGCTGAGGGTAATGAATGGGGGGCTTATTGCTAAACATAAAACTTTTCAAAATTGGAAAAAGATCTGTAAACTCACAGAGTGCTTGTAAAGTCATTCCTATTGAGGAAAAATAAGCTTATTTTTCCTTAGGCACTAAGCTTAAAATTTCCACATCTGTCTCCCAAGTGACCAGTGATACCTTGAGTTATGAAATATAAACCATGTTATTTTGGTTACTACAAAGTGTAGAAGAGTGATAGAACATTAAAAGTGATTTCTTTCTATACTTGAAATGTTTGTTTAATAAAAATAAATTATTAAAATAACAGCATGACTATTAATTAAACTCTTCATTTAAGTAAACATATCATAGACAGTGATTTAAAATGAAATATAAATACCTGTGGTCCCTTATATTGATTGTGCATGCAAATATGTAATAAAAAAGTTCACCATTATGCACAACTATAAGGCATCAATAAAATTATGGAAAAAATAAATAAATTAAAAGGAAATATAAATACCTAGAGAAAAATATTATCAAGTTCACTATTAAAATATATAGTGATTATTAATCATCTCGAATATACTGAGCTTTCTTTTATATAGTAGTGAGAAAACATGTGGCATTTACAAAGCTCTAGGCATTAGCTCAGCCAATTCACATTTGTACCTGCAGAGTTAAAATTCCTTTTAGCTACTTTCTCCTTTTGCCAGTAACAGTTGTCCAAATGAGAGTTTCCTCTTGATTGTCACAGCAGATCCCAACATGCCCTCCATCAGGTAGTTTCTGTGGCCTGTTATAGATGGCTCTCTATTTCAAAGTCCCTGCCAACTAATCACAAAGAAGCTCCTAAAACACACAGTCACTCATAATCCTCTGGGCCATGTTTTTCTCTGATTATCTTCTTTCCTATCTTTCAACTATCCCACTACAGTTTATTCATTCTCCAAGAAGGCTCAGGTTGAGTGAGAGATCTTTTCAAAACAATAGCTAAAGATCACTTATTCACTAAACTCTGCTACAGACAGTCTAGGAAAGTCTACCAGGAAATTCTGCTGAAAACTTCTTCTTATTATTTTTTTTTTTACTGTGAACTTTTCAGAAAACAATTTGGCAATTATCAAAGCAGTGTAACATTGTGATATTAGAAAATAAAATCTATTTGAATACAAAGATATTTCACACTACAAATTTTAAATTCAATAGTGTTCCAATGAATGATGTAAATCCTAACTGAATTGTTTTTAGACATTGACCAAGTATAATAATAACATATTGACATTAAGTATTATAGACATGTTATTATAGAAAGTATTATAGACATGTTATTATAGACATCTATCTGTTAAAGTAATTCTGGATTCAACAGCAGTTAAACCAAGAAATCTCAGTGACTTAACACAACAGAAAAGAATTTCTTTCTTATTCAGAGACCCAGTTTCTGCCACTTTTAACACACAGGATCTTAGGTTATTTTAGGATTGAAAATCTAGCCAGCAGATGGGGGAAGAGATAGAGGACAGGATTCAGTGGGAGATTTTTATGTGCTATGCCTAGAAGTAGCTTACATCATTTTCTCTCACATTCTACTGGCCAGTAATTCAGTCCTAGAGCCACTTCTATATTTAAGGGAGACTCAGGAGTGCATTTTAGTTATGTGCCAAGGGAAAAAGGGAAGGGAATTCCATGAGCAATGAAACTATCTCTGCCACAAGGTGTAATATTAGTGTGAGAAACGAGTTTATGTTGGCTATCATGAAGTGCTTGTCATGGGTTTCATACTATCACTTAACATTATTAAGTGACTACTATGAGCAAGGCAGTGTGTTAAGCATTCAAATTAGAGTGAAACTTGAATCTACTGATGATCCTTCATTAGTTCACGGTTCAGTGAGAGGAAAACACACATGAACTGACTTTTGTCATTCCGAATAATAAATGCTATAGGAGAGACAAGTACAGGGATTCAAAGATTCTATCTCTAAAGAGAATTCCTCTCATTTACTACTTCCCTACACTTCAGCTCAAGAGAAATGACATCTTTCTTTGTATGTTAAAAGAAATGTGAGCTGAGTAATTAGGAGAAGAGAATTTATAACTTTTTATTGGCTCCTTATTGTATTATGGTCATTTTTATTTGCAGCCCAGCAGATTCATATATTTTATGGGGCTAAATTCTTGCTTATTTAACATTCACTATACATGCTGCTTTACATGTCTTACAGATATTTTTAAGGGAAAGGAAAGATAATTTTTCTTAGTTATTGAGTAGTTTTCTTTTTCTTTTAGGTCTACTGTTCTGAGGGGACTGCAGTGTTGTTCCACCAAAATATCCATAAGTTAAATAAAAATAAATTAATGAGTTTAATAAAACTACTTAAAAGAAGGGGAGATTCTTAAGATCAAAGGCTGATTTTCTCTTTATTATAAAAGAATGAAGCATCTGTGAAGACTAGTACCATTTTTTTAAAGAACATGGTTTCTCTTCTACTACATTAGCAAAAGTAATGCTTTCAGAAGCCTGTTGAGAGACATATTGGATCCTGAAATTATGAATAAAATACTATTTTTTAAATTGTTACTCATTCTCTTTGGTTATACATGACAATAGAATCAAGGCAAACAATAAGATATCCATTGCCTTTTTTTTATTGATTTAAAAAATGACAGTGAAATGCATTACAATTCTTATTACACATATATACCACAATTTTTCATACCTCTGCTTGTATATAAAGTATGTTGTCATTGATAAAGAGGGAGAAGTAGGGGAATAGGCAGTAGTCAGGATGATGAGCAGATAATTCATTAGGGTCTGCCTTCCCATGTGTCCTCCACCACAATTATGACAGTTGAATGCATTATGTGTCTTCATATATGTACTTTGGATAATGATGTCTATCACATTCCATCATCCTTGCTATTCTCCTGCCCGGTCCCTTTGTCCCTTTTTCTCCTGCCCTATCTAGAATTCATCTATTCCTCTCATGCTCCCCCTCCCTACCCCACTATGAGTCAGACTCCTTATATCAGAGAAAACATTCTGCATTTTTTTTTCGGGGGGGGGGGGGGTTGGCTAACTTCACTTAGAATTATCTTCTCCAATCCCATCCATTTATATCAGAAAAAGCATTCTGCATTTGTTTTTTTTGGGATGGGCTAACTTCACTTAGCATTATCTTCTCCAACCCCATCCATTTACCTGCAAATGCCATGATTTTATTCTCTTTAATTGCTGAGTAAAATTCCATTGTGTATATATGCCACATTTTTTAAATCTATTCATCCACTGAAGGGCATCTAGGTTGGCTCCACAGTTTAGCTATTGTGAATTGTGCTGCTATAAACATTGAGGTGGCTATGTCCCTGTGGTATGCTGTTTTAAAGTCCTTTGGGTATAGTCTGAGGAGAGGGATAGCTGGGTCAAATGGTGGTTCTATTCCCAGATTTCTAAGGAATCTCCATATTGCTTTCCATATTGGCTACACCAATTTGCAGTCTCACCAGCAATGTATGAGTGTACACTTCCCCCCACATCCTCGCCAACACTTATTGTTGTTCATCTTCATAACAGCTGCCATTCTGACTGGAGTGAGATGATATGTTATACTAGTTTTGATTTTTATTTCTCTAATTGCTACAGATGCTGAGCATTTTTTCATATATTTCTTGATTGATTGTATATCCTGAGAAGTGTCTGTTCTGTTCCTTGGCCCTTTTGTTGATTGGGTTATTTGTTTTTTTTTTTTGTTTGTTTGTTTTGGTGCTTAGATTTTTGAGTTCTTTATATACCCTAGATATTAGTGCTCTATCTGATGTGTGAGGAGTAAAAATTTGCTCCCAGGATGTATGCTCATCTTCAACAAATAGTGTTGGGAAAACTGGAAATCCATATGCAATAAAATGAAATTAAACCCCTCTCTCTCTCTCACCATGTACAAACTTAACTAAAAATGCATCAAGGACCTAGGAACTAAACCAGATACTCTGTGTTTAATAGAAGAAAAAGTAGGCCCTAATTTTTATCATGTTGGATTAGGCCCCAACTTCCTTAATGAGACTCCTATAACACAAGAATTAAAATCAAGAACCAATAAATGGGATGGAGTCAAACTAAAAAGTTTCTTCTCAGCAAAAGAAACAATCTGTGAGGTGAACAGAGAGTCCACTGCCCTTTAAAACTAGCACACAGTTATATAAAGAAAATTAGGCTTGGTGTCAGGAGAAGAAAATTGTAGTCCTGCCTTATCACTATTTACTATAAGAACCTGAAAAGCACCTCACTTATGTTTACCTGGCTTCACTCTGTTTTCTGTGTGTTCAAAGCATATGAAATAATGCCAATCATATATATATATGTATGTGTGTGTGTCTGTCTGAAGGTATAGCATGAGAGTTTCCTAGAATCCAGGTTATTTCTTTTAGCATAAAGTTATTACCAAAGTGATATAAATTTAATATAAAGTGAAACCAAAGAAAATATTTAATCCTACTATGCAGAGATAACCACTCTTTTTGGTATATCCTCCCAGAGTTTCACTACCTCTGTGAAATTTTGTCATATAGTAAGTCCTGGGCTCACACCCTGCATTTTAAAAATCTCTTTACTGCTTCTCTAAATACATTCCATTTTGGAAATTGATCTATAAGCAACCAGGGGAGCACTTTTTCCATTATCAGTGTTAGAGGCATCAGCCATTTTCAGTTTGAAAGACCCTGTGAGCTTGCAACAAAAAGGGAACATGCTGATGACTTCAGGGTAAAGAACAGGGATTATATGGATAGGGCTGTAAATAATATTAAAGCTAGTGAAATGACCTGGATGGGACAGAAAGATTGATTTCATAGTTTATCTGAAGACTCTTTGGAGATAGACGATGGAATATAGCCTTAGTGTTCAATTTCATCCATTTTTATTGAGTCAGGGGATGTTTAAAGACATTTATAGAGCTCTTTGAAAGTCAGCATTTTTAATAAGTGGCACTGAGAAAAGATTACACTGAGGGAGATCCAGTGACAATACAGAACATGAGACATGAGGGAATTTATAATGGCTGAGCTAATTGTGGTGGAGGACACACAGGAAGGCAGACCCTAGTGAATTATCTGCTCATTGTCCTGACTACTGCCTATTCCCCTACCTCTCCCTCTTTATCAATGACAGGTTCACAGTACTCAGGTCTTATTGTCTGGAAGTGTGCTGCAATGTGAAGAGTTGGTTTATATAGTAATGCCATTCTCAGACTCAGTAATCATTCCTAATATAGAAAGACATCTTAGTGCAAAGTCAGGCAAATTTCATAGACTTTGGAATCTACATTTTATATGAGCACCTCGAGAAGCAACAAGAGATACTGAAGAAATTGTAATTGATCCTATAAAAAAAGATTTAATGAAGAATTTTCTCAGAGTGATTGGAGCCCAAAATAGAAAATTCAGAGATGGGACTCAAGATTAAGTTCTGTGAGTAAATGTGGGCTTCAAGTTTTAAAAGATGGGATCAGGGTAGAGCTCAGTGATAGAGCATTTGCCTAGCATTCAAGAGGCCCTGGGTTCAATCCTCAGCACTGCAAAAAAATTATTAAGAGATGTTAAGAGGTTGGGTTTTCTGAAGTAGTTATTGAAAGGGAATTGGCCTGCCAATTGCTATGGGTACTTATTAGGGATCAATACCTGTGGAAGGGAGGAGAGGGAGCAGGAAGGATTAGATAAGTCAAGAAAACTGCCATCCAGGACAATCTCACATGAATTTCTGGAGTATAAATGACTCGTTGTAATATGTCATTTTGGTCTCAGATGGCTGGGTGTATATCACTACTACAATTAGTCATTGGATAGGAAAGTATGCCCATGTGAAAAACAGCTCTCTGTAGCTGAGACAAACCCTCTAGGAGTTGACAGTAAGAGGTGCTATGAGAAGACCCTCCTTCCTTTAAGAAGGCTCTGGGAAAACACATCCCTATATCTACTGTGAAGTGCAGTTAGGTGGAAAAAGATTAGACTGGATGAAGGTTAAGGTTTCTATTAGTCCTGAAATCTTATTGTTTTAAATATAATGATATATCATAACTAATTAGGTAATTTTAAAATGGCAATCCCTGTCATGAAAGAATATGATAGAGAAAAAGATTCCAACCATTACTATTAACTTAGAGACTATGACTCAATTAATTACAAACACATACATATACACATGCCTGCATATATCAGGAAATAAATAATGATATTTCATAATGCAGTTTGTAAGATAGTATGCATGCTAACTTCACTTTCTTCATACCCAGAAAGAACCAAATCCAATTGAGTTATTTTTATATCACAGCATGAAGGACTCAGGTTGGATATTTTGGGATAATATTTCCAAGAGTGAATACAAAACCTTGAGGATAGTCAAATGAAGAAGCTCAGTTAACACCCTTATGTTCAGAATATACTTGAAGAAGAATGCCCCAATATGGTAAAGAGGAATAAAAAGAG
Source organism: Callospermophilus lateralis (assembly GCF_048772815.1). Lineage (NCBI taxonomy): Eukaryota > Metazoa > Chordata > Mammalia > Rodentia > Sciuridae > Callospermophilus > Callospermophilus lateralis. Next base: position 84,432,185 of record NC_135325.1, on the reverse strand, counting down.
GTTGATAAGATTACTGCTACCATTTGGTCACTATTTACTATATGTCAGAGACTATGTTAAGCTCTTTACATAAATTAGTGTTTTAAATTAATTTAGCAACTTATGAAGTACTTATTAATAGCTCTCTCTTTACAAATGAAGAAACAGGATTGTGATCAGTTAGTAGTAGAGTACTGATTCCCATATTTTGATTCCAGAGTCTACCTAACACTCTTAAGAACCATCTTATAGTGACATCACAAGAAAGAGGAATTTGAATTACCCTTGCTGACTTCCAGAAATAAAATGATAAAACTCCACAAGGCTCCATGCAATGTTTGTTGCCTCTAATACTAGTTTAAAACAATTTTCACTTTGCTCTAATAATACTGAATTGAAACAAGTAAAGTTCTTTCCACCTCAGGGCCTTTTCCTACACTGTTTACCCTACCTGAAATTCTCTTTCCCTACTCTTCACCTAATATTTATGTTACTTTGTCAAGTAAGCTTTTCTATATCTTTTCCCCCAGATTCATTTGGATGCTCCCAGATAAATGCTCTCATGGTTTCTTTGACTTCTTCAAAGCATATATAATTTTTCAAGATATATTTGGTTTTTTAAAAAATTTATTCACTGTCTTCTTATAGTAGATTATGAGTTTTATGATAGCAAGGATTGCATCTGTTTCATTCACCATGTTTTCCTAAGATATTCTGTGTTTAATGCATCAGGTGCTTGCTTGCTAATTAGCTAGATAAAAAGATGTATTTATGGATTAAAAAAACTATCATCAATGAATGGAAGCTACCATGTTTCAGAGATGAACTGTAATGAAAGAAGCCATCTTAGAAGGTACTAAACTTATTAACATTGGAGATTTTCAAGCAAAATATGAACAGGTACAATGACAGAAGTTTTGAAATTACTTAATAAACATTTTTCTTATTCACATTGTGCTTTTTCCTCCCTTCCTATCAAGAAATATTTATTTCTCCATCTCTTGAAGCTAGGCTTGGTCATATAATTTTTCTTTTGCAATGAGATATAAACAAATATAACAGAAGCACACATGTAAAGTGTATACTAATTGAAACATGTCCTCTATTCAAAGATTGTTCCAACAATCTATGAGACCAGATTAGAACACTGCTGGATAGTAAAGCCACTAAATAATTGCAGTCTCATCAATGACCCAGTTGAAACCAGGAGAAGTGCCTAGCTAAGCCTGGCCCAAATTGGTGAACCATAGAATCATGAGCAATATATATTGATTATTTAATATCACTAGATTTGGAGAGGGTTGCTTATATAGTATTAGATAGCTGAATCAGGGGATGCTTGAGAAATGCTTCTAGTAACAGGCAGAAGGATTTAGTAGATGACCTTATATGGCCCTTTCGATCTTAAGAACTTACGATTAGAAATAAATGTATCTTTCAAATACTTAAATGTCATTTGAAATGGTTATCAAGTCCCCTTTTTATTAAAATGTAATATTAATCAATTTTATTTTCTATTTTTGTCATAATTAAAGAACCATTGAAGCATTTGATTTGTACTTAAAATTCACATAATTTTAAATAGTACTCTAAATCCTTCCTAGCAAGCAAAATAACATTTAGGCTAAAATCTGTCTCATGGCCTGTTCTGTGTCTCCACATACAGACTGCAGGAGGTATAATTCATCTATAAAAGACAGCTGAAATACGTGCTGCTTTGAATTGTGTTAATATTGTGCACAAGGGACTGGAGGAGAAAATTAACTGCCGTATGCTGCCTCATTCAAAGTATCAGATGGATAATAATAAAACAGAAAACATATAAAATCATTTAGAGCCATTTTAGGACCATATGCTCAACTTCACTGACAATAATCAACTATAATATATTTCAGAAAACAGAAGTAGAGAGAGTATAATTCTATTCATTATATTGGGTGTTAGATTCCAAATCATTTGAAAATTTCATGGATATATAGAAAAGGTAGTTTGTAAGTAGAGATAACTAGACCTTTGATAAAGATTAATTCAATTACTCATGGGGCATTGTTTCTCCTCTTTTTGCCATAACTCAAATTTCTCCTCCATCAAAGGGCAGGCTCCAAGCTCCTAGTTTTCAGAATGTACTCCCAGATGTATTACAATTCATGCAGATTCCTGCTTCTGATTGTATCCTCCCATGTATGTACTTGACCTATTGATGTATTGGTAGGCAGTGAATATTATTAGCTTTTCATAACTCACCATAAGCTTTCTTTAAACAATAATAATCACTAATGTTTTATTTCTTATTTCCCCTCCTTCCTCCTTTTTTTCTATTTCATTGATATCAATCCATTATTTTTTTTCTGTGGGTTGGTTTTCCTAACTAATTATGAAATTCCTTGAGGATGTGTGAATACTGTGACTTGGGAAATTGGATTGAAAGATGGCACATATTAGGTTCTCAAGAAAATTCTTGGATAAATTAATGAGTGAAGAAATAATTTTAAATGCTATATTCATTATAGCTTTCAATTTACAATCTACAAATACTCCTTTAAAAGGAAAGTGCTATATATTCATTTATGCATTGAGACACAGAGTTTTTAATTTTATTTCAAGTGTATAATATTGTAATTTTATGTGTATGAATTCTAGAATTCAATCATCTAAAAAGCAGAGAGGCAAAGTAGGAGATGGAAATTGTACTTATGGCAGAGTAAGGGGTTGTCAAAATCTCTTCCCAAAAAGCAACCGAAATTATGAGAAAACTGAAAAAGAAATGTTAAAACAATCTGGAAATGGACAAAAGCACACAACAATCTGAAAGTTGTTTATTTTTGGAAAACAGATGATGTTTTTATTTTATCTTATTTTTTATGGTGCTTGGGATTGAACCCAAGGCTTTGTGCATGTGAGGCAAGCACTCTACCAATTGAGTTATATCCCCATCCCAATGTTTTTATTTTTGAATAAAACAGTGGAAACCTGTGGTGGTATGGTAATTCTCAGATCCTTGCTATTTCTTACCTTCCATCAAAGCCAAGGCAAAAATCCTGTCAAATTATGGCATGGCACAAGAGCTGGTGGCCTCTTGGAAAAATGAGCATTAGTGACATCCACTCCCAGCAATTTTATCAGCAGTAGTGATAATTTTGGAATCAGATGAGTAAGAAGAATAAATATCTCTATTAATTCTAGACTATACTCATGGTATTTTTATACCCTTTAGATTCAAAGGCATTAAAAAATGGATATAAAAGGATGGGAAGAAGTATACCATGCAAACAGTTACCATAAGAGTTAGAGTGGCTGTGTTAATATCAAAGAGACAAAGAATAGGCCCGGCATGGTGGCGCATGCCTGGAATCCCAGTGGCTCAGAACCAGGAGGATCATGAGTTCAAAGTCAGCCTCAACAAAAGTGAGGCACTAGGCAACTCAGTGAGTTGCCTAAACAAAATAGGGCTGGGGATGTGGCTCAGTGGTCAAGTGCCCGAGTTCAATCCCTGGTGCCCCCCACCCTGAAAAAAAGAGACAAAGAACATTTTATAGTGATAATGCAAGACACATATTTATCTTGTATCTAGGATTATATACAGAAGATAGAACAACAATAAATGCATATGCACCTAACAGCAGAAACACAAACCAAATCCAGAAAGAATTGAAAAGAGAAAACAGCAATTCAATAATAATGTTTAGAGTTATTAATACTAGACTATCAATGTTATGTAAAACAACTGGATAGAAAATCAGAAGGAAACAAAAGATATAAACAACATTGTCAATTAACTAATATATAGAATTTTCCACTCAATGACCACATAATACATATTATTTTTAAGAATATAGGAAATATTCCCCAAGATAGACTATACAGTAGCCCTTAAAACAAGCCTTATTTTTTTTATCTCCACAAACATTAATCATTACTTTCTGATAAATGTTTCAATAGTTTCTTCTGTTATTTTAAAATGCACCACATATTATTGTTATTTGTAATCACACTATTGTGCAGTCACACACTAGAACTTCTTATTCCTGTGTAATGTAGTATCCATTAATCAACTTCCCCTTATCCCTCCATGTCTCCTACTCTCCCTAGCATCTGGTGACCACCATTCTCCTCTTAACTTCTATGAAATAAGCTTTTTTATTTCCCATGTAAGTGAGATCATGCAGTACTTGTCTTTTAGGGATGAGGTTTATTTCATTTACTATAGTGCCCTCCAGTTTCAACCATATCGTCACAAATGACAGTATTTCATTCTTTTTATGGGTTAATAATATTCTATTGTGTATATGTACTACATTTTCTATCCATTCATCATTTAGTGGACTCTTCAGGGATTTTTTTTAATTTCTTGGCTATTGTGAATAATGCTGCAGAGTACATGAGGATGCAGATCACTCTTCAATATACTAGTTTCATTTCATTTAGGTACATATCCAGCAGTGGGATTGCTACTATTTTCCATAATGGCTATACTAATTTGCATTTCCACCTACAGTGTGCAAGGATTTCCCTTTTTCCATGTCCTTATAGATACTTGTTACCTTTTGTCACTTTGATAATACCTAGTCTCACTAAGTGAGGTGATATCTTGCTAGAGCTTTGATTTATGTTTCCCTAATGATTCATGATGTTGAGCATTTTTCCATATACTTATTGGCCATTTGTGTATCTTCTCATGGGAAATGTCTATTTAGGTCAATGTTCATTATCTAATCTGATTATTTATTTTTTTACTATTAAGTTGTTTGAGATATTTATATATTCTGTATATTAATGCCATGTCATATGTATAATTTGTAAATATTCTCTCCCATTCTATAGGTTGCTTCCTTATTGTATAGATTGATTCCTTTGCTGTATAGAAGTTTTTAGAACTAATAAATAAATTCAAAAAAATAGCGTTACATGAAATCAACATATAAAATCAATATCAATGCTCATGTAAATAGAAATAATCTGAAGTAGCAATCCCATTTGCAAGAGCCACAACAAAATGAAATACCTAGGAATAAATTTAACTAAACAGGTGAACAATTTCTATGTTGAAAATTATAAAACATTGATGGAAGAATTTGAAGAGGCTATACAAAAATTGAAAGTCATCCGTTCACAGATTGGAAGAATTAAATGTTGATACTACCCCAAATGATCTACAGATAAATACAACCCTTATGAAAATACCAATGACAAGCCAGACGTGGTGGCTCAGACCTGTAATCCCAGAGATTCCAGGAGCTGAGGCAAGAGGATTGCCAGTTCAAATCCAGCCTCAGCAATTTAGCAAGGCCCTAAGGAATTTAGTGAGACCCTGTCTCTAAATAAAATATAAAAAGGGGCTGGGATGTGGTTCAGTGGTTAAGTGCCCCTGGTACCAAAAAAGTAGACATTTATCACAAAATTAGAAAAAAATCCTAAAATTCATATGGTACCACAGAAACTCTGCACAGTCAAACCCTTTTTTTTTTATGAAAAAGTAACAAACCAAGAGGCATAATACTGCCTGACTTCAAAATATACTACAAAACCATAGAAATAAAAATAGCATGCTACTGAAACATAGGCCAACAGAACAGAATAGAGATTCTAGAAACAAACTCTCATACTTATATATAACTTATCTTGACAAGATATTGAGAACACACATTGAAGAAAGGACAACCTCTTCAATAAATGGTGCTAAGAAAATTGGGTGTTCACAGACAGAAGAGTTAAACTATATCTCTCTCTCTCCAGTTAAACAAATCAATTCAAATAGAATTAAAGATTTTAGCTGGGCATGGTGGCACATGCTTGCAATACCAGTGGCTTGGGCAGCTGAGGCAGGAGGATCATGAGTTCGAAACAAGCCTTAGCAACTTATCAAGGTGCTAAGCAATTCAGTGAAACCTTGAATAAAATACAAATTAGGGCTGGGGATGTGGCCCAGTGACTGAGTACCCCTGAGTTTCATGGTACCCCCACCAAAAAGAAAAGAATTAAAAACTTCAATATAAAACCTGAAACTATGAAATAATTAGAAGAAAATCCATGAGAAATTCTTGAGGATATTGGGAGGGACAAGGAATTTCTTTATAAGACCCCCAAAATATAGTAAACAGAAGAATAAAATAAGACCAACTAAGTCTTCATTACAGTATTCCAACAGGCACAAAATTTACTCAATATGGATCATAGATGTGGGTTACTCTCCCATTCTGTGCTTAAATCAGAGTAGGTGTTCAGCCTCTGTGATCTTTTTTGTTTTCAAATATCTTAGGTTGATCATGGAGAAAACACTTCAGAGACTCAGTCAACCCTGGACATATGGGCATCTATGACATCTAGAAAACAGCATATTAATAAACTCAGCATATCTCACTTTCAGTTAATTTGCACAGCTTCAACATATTATCTGTGGAAGAGAAAGCCAGTGTATGAAGTATAGGAACACATCAGAATTGTTCATATTTGGATTTCCAATTCTGTAGCAATCATTCAAGTATTTTCAACCTATTTGATGTATTGCCCCTGAGTTGCTGAATATTTTATATGATTATGTTTTTTTTTTCTTTTGTGTCTTAGGAGATTGGGCCATGCAGTATATACTCAAGACTTAGTGGTTGATTGATTGAGCTTTGAAGGTGAGTCTATTGTTTTTACAGGATTTAAATGAGTGAAGATGCCAGGTCACTTCCCTGGAAGCATGTTTGTATAAGGAGTTATTGTCCCATGATTCCATTAAAGGGTAGTGTTTACTTAAAGAGAGATCAATGTTACAAATTCTTCTCAGAAATCTGAAGAAGTTTCCTTCCCCAAAGAGTAAATATTTTTACTTCTCTTAAACAGTGGTAGTCTAATGTGTGTACAGAGTTCATCAGCTTAAAATACCCTGCTATCAAGTTTAAACTTTATCCTGTGGGCAACACAGAATTACTGAAGTTTTTTGAAGAGGGAGGTAGCATAATCACAGTTGTGCTTTAGAAAACTTAAGGTGACAGAGAAAAAGGTTGGTTGAAGGAGTGGGGAAAGGAAGGATTAATTAAGAGGTTGTTCAGATTTTCTAGGCAAGAGGTAACTTGTGCTAGAACCAGGGAAGAGAAAATGAAGAATGTAGAGGAGGAAAGAGACTGAAAAGAAATTTCAGGAGGAAGCATAAATGAATATTTGACAATTTACCACACTTCTGCTCTGTTTAGGCTATGTCACAGCTCAAGTATACAATGAGCTGCACAATCTGTCCCAATTTCTTTTTTCCCTAAATTTACCTTTTCCTAAGCATCCACATCTCATTTTGCAAATTTTATTGGATCACATTCCCTTATTCAAACATAACCTGTAATTTTCCACTTACTCCCCTTATTTCAACACGTACAAATTTGACTTGCCTTTGAAAGTCTACCTCAAATACCATCTCTTCCACCAAACCTTTCTGACTCTCTTCTAGACACAATTAACTTGTCCCTATGCTATTCCTTCACAGAATTTAATTTTTTTTACCTCTGCTTTAGCACTCATCTCACTATATATGTATGTCCCACAATAGTCAATCACACACAAAATTAAATTTAAAAAGCTTAGTGTGGTATCTAAGACCATTATCATAGAATGTAAGTAGTTCTTTGCTCATTACTTTATTCACTAATTCATTTAACAAATGCTTGTATATCTATACGAGATACTTTGCTAAGCACTGAAGATCTAATAGGGAAGAAGATGAAGTGCTTAATTTCATTGAGTACACATTCAACTGGAAGAGGCAGGCAGAATCAAACAACAAATAAATTTATTAAGACTTATAGTCAGTAATATGAAGGATATACCCACCAAGAATAATGCAAAGCAATAAATGGATAATTCAGGGCTGTGGCTGTAGCTCAGTGGTAGAGTGCTTGCCTTGCAGGTATGAAGCACTGAGTTTGATCCTCAGCACCACATAAATATAAATAAAAAAACAAATAAAGATTTGTGTCCATCTACTACTAAAAAATATTTTTAAAAAATAAATAATTGGAAAACTCCATTTTAAGTAAGGTGATCACCAAGGGAATATTTAAAAATATGATATTTAACTGAAGATCAACTAGAAGCAGCTTCATGAAGAGTTTCAGGAAGGGAATTTGAAACAGAGGAAATCGTTACTGAGTTAGGGAAGGCAATGGTACATTCCAATAACTGAAATGAAACTAATAAGAGGTTGAGCACACAATGACGAGAATGGTTATGAGTTGAGGCTGGAGACATAAAGCTTAGGCTTGGTAGGACATAGTAAGACTTCGCCTTTTAATCAAGCTCAGTGGGAATTCATTTAAAAGTTTAACCAGAAGAGTAACGTGGTTTGATTTATATTTTAAAACAATCATTTTTATTGCTCTTTGGGTAATACAGAGATTAAAATCTGTGTGAAGTACAACTAGGAGGCTATTTCCCTAGTTCAAGCATGAAATTTATGGTGACCTGACTAAGAAAATGTCAGTGTATATGAAGAAAAGAAGGCTGGTCAATCTATATATGGTAAAATTGCTCCACTGGAACTGAAAAATTGAATGTGGGAGAAAATATTCAAAGGTGATAGTTGAGCATCTGATAGTCTGAATTTGTAAGTAGTGGCTTTTACGAAGATGGAGACTATTCTGGTAGATTTTAAGATGAAGGTCAGAGTTTAGTTTTACTTTTGAGATGCTTATTCAGATGCCAAATGAAGATGTCTGTAAGCAGTTAGACATAAATCAGAAATTCAACAGAGCTGTAGGAGCTACAGAAAAAATATTTTGGAATCAATGGAATATAATAATAATCAAATCATGGGACTGGAAGAGATTATTTAGGGAGAAAATTTAGAGAAAGAATCAAAGTAAATCATGTATTCAGTCCTGAAGAACTCCCAACATTTAAAAGGTATAAGAAGAGAAGCCTACAAAGAAAATTTACTTAAAGCAGCTAGTGATGTAAAAAAATAAACTGTGATATGTATACATAATGGACTATTACTCAGCATTAAAAGAGAATAAAATTGTAGCATTTGCAGGTAAATGGATGGAGTTGGAGAATATCATGCTAAGTGAAGTAAACCAATCCCCAAAAAAACAAATGCAGAATGTTTTCTCTGATAAGTGGATGCTGATCCATAGTGGGGGTGGCAGTAGCATGGGAGGAATAGAGGAACTTTAGATAGGGCAAAATGGAGGGAGAGGAAGGGAAAATGGGGTAGGAAAGATGGTAGAATGAGATGAACATAATTACCCTAGGTACATGTATGAAGACATGAATGGTGTGACTCTACTTTGTGTACAACCAGATAAATGAAAAATTGTGCTCTATTTGTGTACTATAGTAATACAAGCATAGTACACAATGCTTGCATTACTATGTTGTCGTGTATAACAAATTAGAACACATAAACAGTTTTTAAAAACTGGGAGAGAGGAATAATTGCTGAAGATAAAAGTACTGAATATTTTCTCTGATATAAGGAGGCTGACTCATAGTGGGGTAGGGAGGGGGAGCATGGAAGGAATAGATGAATTCTAGATAGGGAAGAGGGGTGGGAGGGAAAGGGAGGGGGCAGAAGATTAGCGAGGATGATGGAATGTGATGGACATCATTATCCAAAGTACATCTATGAAGAATTGAATTGGGTGTCAACATACTTTATATACAAACAGAGATATGAAAAAATGTGGTATATATGTGTAATAAGAATTGTAATGCAAAAAATAAACAGTGAACTGAATTGTATCACATGATACTTAGGTAAGATGATGACAGAGAAAGGTCTATCAACTTCTGCCAATGGAAAATTTCTTATCACATTTCAAGAATACATTAAATTATCTTCAGAGAAGAGAAGCCAGGTTTGAAGGGTAAATGAAAGCTCATAAAATGAAGAAGTGAATGTGAATAAATCTTAAAATGAACTTGCCTTTCTGAACAGAAGAGAAATGGAATGATAGTTGGAGTAGGTTTGGTTGTAGAAAGATTGTTTCTGTTTCTAAAATGAGAGACTGGGAAATACAAGCATTTAATGTTATTGGAAATAATCCAATAGAGAAGGATAAACTAGTGATGTGGGGTAGTTATAACTGAAGTAGAAAAATTCTTGAAAAGGTGAAAGAGGATGGGAGTAGAGTAGATGGAGGGATTTGCTCTTCATAGAATGATAGATGGATACCTTCTCCTTTATATGTTGTAGGAAAGGGGAAGAATGCATTGGCAGATTGGGGGACACGGAAGAGTTCCCACCTGACAATGAAGATAGAAAACATAGACACTTATATGCAGGCTTCTCTCTCTCTCTCTCTCTCTCTCTCTCTCTCTCTCACAGAAACACACACATACACACAATTTGCTCAAAACTATTTACAGTTGAAAACTCTGAAAGACAGAAAGGTTAAGAACTTTCTCAAGATAATATTGCAAATAGGTGGCTGAGCTGAAATTCATATTCAGACAGTATAAATATAATATTCATGATTTTAATAGTACACTATTTTTTCAATAAGGTATGAAATAAAGTAAAGTAATAAAATGTATGCAAATGTAGGGAAGCTTGAATGAGTTAGGAAAAACAGGAAATAATCATTTTGATAATTGGGAAGGCAAGCCCAAAAAGGAGTATAGTAGAATTACTGGTTAATATTACATGCCTATTTTAGGTTTGAAGTCTTAATTTAACCAGAAATCAGTCAGGTATGTCTATAAATAAGTTCATAAATGTCATATATAGGTCTATGTTCCCTATGAAATTATAAACTCCTGGAAATGAAGGATATATCTTTCTTATCTATGTATTCACCACAGTGTCCTGCAAATAATAGGCCCCTAATGTCTATTTAATTGAGTTTGTTTGATCTATTGCTCCCAATTAAAATCACATGAGAGAGGCTTGTTAAAAACATTCTCTCTAAGGGAAAAGACTTTCTAAATATGATTCAAGCTCCAGATGTTAAAAAGATTGATAAATTTGATTACACAAAAGTTTCGGCATGGAAAAAACACTATATTCAAAGCAAAAATTCAAATGGCAAAATGGAAAACAATAATTTGCCATGTGTATCCCCAAAGGATTAATATCCATAATATACAGATATGCACACTTCAAAGTAATGTAAATACTAGATTAAAATTTTTAGAAAAATAGGCAAAATATATAAACAGACAATTCACAAAATATAAAACTTAACCTTAAATATATTTAAAAAGATGATCAAATTTTCTTGAAATAACAGAAATGCAAATCAAAACTACAATGAGATACATTTTCTCATCCATCAGTTTAGAAACACTTTAAAGCTTCATAATACTCTGCTGCTGAGACTGGCAAAACAGGAACACTCATATATTGCTGGTAAGGGTGCAGAATGATGAATCCTTCTAGGGGAACTTTGAAATGCCCCACACTGTATTGGTAAATGTATTACAGCTTGTTCTTGGGGGGAAAAATCCAATCCACATCCAGGAAATCCTGAAGCTTAGAGTTTGTTAATTTACTTGGTGAAAATTGTCCCACCATGGTCAATTTCAAACTAGCAGGGTAAAGTCAATGAGAACAAATTGAGAAGAGATGCACTGATAGCACACTATTTTATAGTTTTCCTAACATACACATAAAATTAATGTGAATAACTACAACACCATAGGTAATAGTAAAATGTTGATTAAAAGAATTATGAAGTAATGATTTTAGAGTAAGTATTTATTCCCTTAATTTTAATATAATTTTTAAAAAATATTGAACATTCTTTAAAAATTATATTAAAATTTTAAATTTTAAAAAATTTAAAAATTTAAAAAATATATTATTTAATTTGCTAATGTTTTACAAAATCCTGAATATGCAATGATTGACTCTTGAAAGCCAGTATGTAACACCTGGAGCACGCTTCTGAAATAGCTGAAAGGCTAAATACCCATTTATATTTTACCTAAAATTCCCATTTTTGGAACTTACTCTAAAGATATATATATATATATATATATATATATATATATATATATATATATATATAAATTTTCAATGACACAAAATGCATTTGGCCAAAAGTATTCATTGAATAATTTTCATCACAAAAGTGTTAGAAATAATCAACATTCTCACCACATAGGAAATCCACACAATGAAGTTCTAGATGTCTATAAAAATACTCAATAGTCCTTCATTGAGTAAATGGTAAATAAACTGCTATATATCCACTCCAAGGAAAAATAATCAGCAATAACAAGGAAATTTTATTAATATACACAACAATTTGGATAAACCTCAAGGACCTCAAATTATACAAGGTTATGGTAAAAAAATAGCATGTTCTTGGCATCAAAAACACAAAGGCAAACCCACATATTTACTGATACTAGACAAAGGTACCCAAAACATTTCTATTTATTTATTTATTTATTTTTACATACATGACAATAGTGGAATGCATTACAAAAACATTTGTTGGAAACCGAGATAGCCTTTTTATAAGTGGTGCTGGGAAAACTAGAAATCTATATGTAGAAGAATGAAACTTGACCCTTACCCTGCACAAGTCAATACAAAGTGGATCAGAGACTTAGAAATTAGACCAAATATTCTGTAACTGCTAGAAGAAAATGTAGGCCCAACACTCCAACATGTCCATACAGGGACCAACTTTGTTAACAAGATTCTTAAAGTGCAAGAAATAAAACCAAAAACAATATTTGAATACAAAGATATTTCACACTACAAATTTTAAATTCAATAGTGTTCCAGTGAATGATGGAAACCCTAATTGAATTGTTTTTAGACATTGACCAAGTATAATAACATATTGACATTAAGTATTATAGACATGTTATTATAGAAAGCATTGTAGACATGTTATTATAGACATCTATCTGTTAAAGTAATTCTGGATTCAACAGCAGTTAAGCTAAGAAATCTCAGTGACTTAACACAACAGAAAAGAATTTCTTTCTTATTCAGAGACCCAGTTACTGCCACTTTCAACACACAGGATCTTAGGTTATTTCAAGTGAGTTATGAACTCCCATTTTTACCCCATATACAGATTGCAGAATCACATCGGTTACACATCCACGTTTTTACATAATGCCATACTAGTGTCTGTTGTATTCTGCTGCCTTTCCTATTCTCTACTATTCCCCCTCTCCTCCCTTCCCCTCCCATCTTCTCTCTCTACCCCATCTACTGTAATTCATTTATCTCTCTTGGTTTTTTTTCCCCTTTCCCCTCACTTCCTCTTATATGTAATTTTGTATAACAATGAGGGTCTCCTTCCATTTCCATGCAATTTCCCTTCTCTTGCCCTTTCCCTCCCACCTCTCATCCCTGTTTAATGGTCATCTTCTTCTCATGCTCTTCCTCCCTGCTCTGTTCTTAGTTGCCCTCCTTATACCAAAGAAGACATTTGGCATTTGTTTTTTAGGGATTGGCTAGCTTCACTTAGCATAATCTGCTCAAGTGCCATCCATTTCCCTGCAAATGCCATGATTTTGTCCTTTTTTAGTGCTGAGTAATACTCCATTATGTATAAATGCCACATTTTTTTATCCATTCATCTATTGAAGGGCATCTAGGTTGGTTCCACAGTCTAGCTATTGTGAATTGTGCTGCTATGAACATCGATGCAGCAGTATCCCTATAGGATTTTAAATCAGCATACAACAGTGATACAGCCATGATTATATTTATAGCAGCACAATTCACAGTAGCCAAGCTATGGAGCCAACCTGCTTGCCCTTCAACAGATCAATCAACAAAGAAAATATGACATATATACACAATGGAGTTTTACTCAGTCATAAAGAAGAATGACATTATGGCATTTACCAGTGAATGGATTGAACTGGAGACCATCATGCTAAGTGAAATAAGCCAGAGCAAAAAATCTAAAATATTCAAGGTTTTTTTCTGATATGGGGAAGCTAGTCCAAAACAAAGGGGGAGAGAGAAAAAGGAAAAAAGTGGGAGGATTCTATTAAAATATAAGAAAGATCAGTGGAATAGACAAAGGAGAGTAAGAGGCAAGGAGGAAGGAAGGTATAAGGGAAGAACAGTAGAATGAATCTGATCTAACTTTCCTATGTATGTATCCGAATATATCATAATGAATCACACCAACATGTATAGCCATATGGCACTAATTTAAAAAACATGAGGATGGAAGAACTTGAACATGAATGTTCAGAGTAGCCTTATTCATTAAAGTCCCAAATCAGAAACTACCCAATAGTTCTTCTGTAGGTGCATGGTTAAATAAATGACAGTACATTCATTCCATGGAAAACTGATCAGGAATAACAAGGAACAAATATTATTACACACAACAAGTTGGTAAAACCTCAAGGAAATTTTGCTAAGTAGAAAATATTCCAATCTTCAAAGAATACATACTGCATGATTCCATTTATGTAACATTTGTGAGATAATTATAGATATAAAGAACATATTAGAGGTCTTCAGGGATTTAGGAATTATGGAGCAGGATGTAGGTGTGGCTATAAAATAGTACCTTAAGGGATTTTGGTGTTGATGGTATGTTTGAATATCTTGCGTGTAGTAGTGGTTACATAAGGCTATATATGTGATAAAACTGCAAGAGCTGCACATACACAAAAACATAACTGAGTATAAATATAACTGGTCAATTCAGATCAACTCTCTATTGTACACATGCCAAATTTTGGGAGATCAACATTGTATTCTAGTTGTGTATGATAGTAACATTTGTGAAGCTGAGTAAGGTACACAGAATTTTCTGTACATTCTTTGCAACAACCTGTGACTTTATATGATTATAATTATTTCAAATAATTTTGAAAACTTTAAAAAATAAATTATTTATCTAGGCACTGATATGAACAAAATGTAGTGCTTTCCTAGAATATATTTTCAAATAAAAAAGGTGCAAAAGATAATGAATGTATTCATATATATATATATATATATATATATATATATATATATACACACACACACATACAGTTTGTAAATATTAATACATATAGAAAATACTGTATTAAAATTTCATTAAAATGAGGAAATGTGGAAAAAAGACAAAATATAATTATGTGTTATTTTAATATAACAAAGGAATAAAGCAGAAATAAATTAAATATACATAAAGGGAATATAAAGGTGTGTTGTGAAAGTGACAGGAAATCAGAAAAAAACTTTTTTGAATTATAAAAAGAATTTAATGAATTTAATTTTAATTATGTTAATGTTTTACATGTTCAAGTACATGCATTAAAAAAAGATGAGGAAAGCCTTAAGGATGAATTCAAACATAAACAAATACACCTATTTAGATATCAGATACATAAAAAAGAAATAAATTTTGAATAGTATATTATACATTGTGTAGATATGTTTTAAGTACAAAAGTAACTGCAGTACATTATAATTTTATTGTATAGGTCTTTCCCCTGCTAGCTTTAATTTACTCATAGTTATAAATCCATGCTGCTTTCCAAAGTGTTTGTACTAATAAGCAGTCATCAACAATCTGATTGTACTTTTCCTCTTACATAGTGGTCAGCATATATTATAATTTATCTTCTTGCCTATTGCCATTCTACCTGGAGTGAGATGAAATCTCAATGTAGTTTGATTTGCATTTCCCTAAAAATTAGGGATATTGTTTTAGTCAGATGTTCCCCACTGTAACCAAAGGACATGACAAGAACAATATAGAGGAGGCAAAGTTTATTTGGGTCCCATGGTTTCAGAGGTCTCAGTTCATAGAAAGCCAATTCCCTTGTTCTGGGCACCAAGGTGGAAGGGCATGAAAGAGGAAAGCAGCTCAGAACATGGAAAACAGGAAGCAGAGAAACAGACTCTGCTACCAGAAAAAAAATATATACCACAAAGCTATGCCCCAGTGATCCACCTACTCCAGCCATACCCAACCTACTTGCAGTTAACCACCCAGTTAATTTCTATCAGTGGATTAATGCACTGATTAGTTTAAGGCTTTCATAAACCAATCATTTCACCTCTAAGCTTTATTTTATTGTTTCACACATAAACTTTTAGAGTACAAATTATATATAAACTATAACAGACGTTAAACAGTTTTTTTCATCTATTTATTGGTTATTTGTATTTATTCCTTTGAGAAATGTCTGCTCAATTCATTTACCCATTTATTGATTGTATTGTGTGTTTGTGTGAGTGTGTGTGTGTGTGTGTGTGTGTGTGAGAGAGAGAGGGGGGGGAGAGATTGGTGTTAATTTTTTGAGTCCTCTATGTATTCTCAAAATGAATATCCTGTTGGAGGAGTAATTGGCAAATATTTTCTCCTATTCTGTAAGCTCTGTCTTCATGTTCTTAATTGTTTCCTTTGCTGTGCAGAAGCATTTAATTTGACATCCCACTTATTGATTCTTGGTTTTATTTCCTGGGCTTTAAGTACCTTATTGAGGAAGTCAGTGCCTGTGCCAATATGTTGGAGTGTTGACTCTATGGTTTCTTCTAACAGCTGTAAAGTTTCTAATCTAATTCCTAGGTCTTTGATTCTTTCTGAGTTGATTTTTGTAGAGGGGTGACAGATAGGGAATCAAGTCTCATTTTTCTGCATATGAACATCCAGGTTTCCCAGAACCATTTGTTTAAAAGGCTATCTTTTTCCCCAAGCATGCTTTTGGCATGTGGATCAGATGCCAAAAAGGATGACTGGATCAGATGACTTGAACAATGTGGGATTGTCTCGGTATCATCTAGTCTGTTTCATTGTTCTACAAACCTGTTTTTATTATTATCTATGGACTATACTTTGAAATTGGTACCACAATGCCTCTAGCATTACTATTTTTGTTCAGAATTGCTTAGGCTATTTTGAGTCTTTTATTTCTCCATGTGAATTATAGGACTATTATTTCTTGATTGCAAAGAATGTCATTTGTATTTTTGTGGGGATTACATTGAATTTATAGTATACTTTTTATAATAGGGCCTTTTTAACAATATAAATTTTTCCTATCCATGAACACAGGAGGTCTTTCCATCTTCTAGTGTCTTCTATTTCTTTTTTCTGTGTTCTGTAAATTTTTTTATTTTATTTGTTCATTTTTGTTATACATGACAGTGGAACTCATTTTGATATAATAATACAAACATGGAATATCTCTTATTCAAATTAGGACCCCAGTCTTATGGATGTACACATAGTGAGATTCACTCTGGTGTATTCATATATTTACATAGAAAAGTTATGTCAGGTTCATCCCACTGTCTTTCCTTTTCCTTTCCCCTCTTCTCTTCCTTTCTTTCCCCTTTCTCTAATACACTGAACTTCTACCCCCCCCCCATACATTGTGGGTTAGCTTCCACATATCAGAAAAAAAAATTGACCTTGGTTTTGGGGATTGGTTTATTTTACTTAGCATGATAGTCTCCAGATCCAACCATTTACTGGAAAATGCCAGAAAGTCATTGTTCTCTATGGCTAAATAATATTCCACTGTATATATACACCACATTTTCTTAAACCATTCATCTGTTGAAGGGCAGCTAGGTTGACTCCATAGTTTAGCTATTATGAATTGTGCTTCTATAAACTTTGATGTGACTGTATCACTGTAGTATGTTAATTTAAAATCCTTTGGATATATATCAAGGAATGAAATATCTGGATCAAATGGTGGTTTCAGTCCTAATTTTTTTTTTAATTTATTTATTTATTTTTTCATCTTCCATACATTTGATTCAAATGAGTTATGCATTTCCATTTTTACCCCAAATACAGATTGCAGAATCACATCAGTTACACATTCACAATGTTTACATAATACCATATTAGTGACTGTTGTATTCTGCTGACTTTCCTATCCCCTACTATCCCCCCTCCCCTCCCCTCTCATCTTCCCTCTCTATTTTAAGCACTCTCCATACTGTTTACCAGAGTGGTTCCACCAAATTGAAGTTCCATCAGCAATGTATGAGTGAACCTTTTCCCCACATCCTTGCCAATATTTATTGTTACTTGTATTCGTGATAATTGCCATTCTGACTAGTGTGAGATAGAATCTCAATGTAGTTTTTTTTTTTTTTAAGAAAGAGTGAGAGAGAGGAGAGAGAGGGAGAGAGAATTTTAATATTTATTTTTTAGTGTTTGGCGGACACAACATCTTTGTTGTATGTGGTGCTGAGGATCGAACCAGGGCCGCAGGCATGCCAGGCGAGCGCGCTACCGCTTGAGCCACATCCCCAGCCCCTCAATGTAGTTTTAATTTGCATTTCTATGATTTTTGTTGCAAGATTTTTCACCTTTATGTTAAGTTATTCTTAGGTATGTATTTTATATTCTTGATGATATTGTAACTATAATTGCACTGAATTCTTTTTCAACAGATTGATTAATAGGATATAGAAAAACTGTTCATTTTTGTATGTTGATTTTGTATCTTCCTAATCTGTTGAATTTGTTTATCAGCTCTAGAATAGTCTTCTGATGAAACCACTGGGCTCTTCTAAATATATGATCATATAATTGGCAAACAGTGATAATTTGATTTATTCATTTCCTATTTGTATACCTTCCCCATTTTTCCTACTCTTGCCTAATTGCTCCAGGTAAAATTGCAAGTGCTCATTTGAATAGGGGTGGTGAAAGGGGACATTACTGTCTTGTTCATGATTTTAGAGGAAATGCTTTCAATTTTTCCCCATTCAATATGATGTTGGTTTGGGGTAGTTATATATAACATTTATGATTAATATGTTCCTTATATCCCTACTTTTTTCATGGTTTAAACATGAATGAAAGCTAATTTTTGAAGAAATTTTCTGCATATTTTTAGATGATCATGAGACTTTTGTCCTTGATTCTATTCATGTAGTTAATTACATTTATTGAATTGCATATGTTAAACCATTACTGCATTTGTGGAAAGAAAGCAACATGAGCATGATGGACAATCTTCTATATGTGCTCTTGAATATGGTTGATTAATATTTTATTAAGAAATTTTTATCTATGTTCAATGATATTCTGATATGTCCTCATCTCTTTTTGGTATTTGGCTGATAATTTTTTCATAGATTGAGCTTGGAAGTGTGCCCTCTTTCAATTTCATGGAATAAATTGAGGAATATTGACATCAGCTCTTCTTTGAAGGCATGGGAGAAATCGGGTGAGAATTCATCTGGTCTTTGGCTTTTTTTATTTAAGGGTTTTTATTACTATTTCAATCTTATTGCCTGCTATTGATTTTAGGTTTTATGTTTCCTCTTGATTCAATTTTGGTAGGTTATATGTGTCTAGAAATTTGTTATTTCTTTTTGATTTTCCAATTTATTGGAATATAAATTCTCAAAATAGTCCCTAATGATCCTCTGCATTCCAAGGATGTCTGTGGTGATATCTCTTTTTTTCATGTCTATTTTCATTAACTTGGGTTTTCTCTTTTAATTTCGAAAATTTTGGTAAGAGTTTATCAATCTTATCTATTGTTTCAAAGAACCAAATCATTGTTAAATTGATCCTTTTATTTTTCTTTATTTTCTACTTCATTAATTTTGGTTCTTAATTATTTCCTTTCTCATTTGCTTTTGAAATTACCATGTTCTTGTTTGTGTAGAACCTTAAGATGCATCATTAAAATATTTATCTGGAATCTTTCTATTTTTTTCTTAATGTAGGCACTCAGAGTAATAAACATTCGTCTTAGAAATGTCTTCATAGTATCCCAGAGATTCCGGATTATTTAATCTCTATTCTCATTTGATTCTGAGATTTTAAAAATTTCTCCTCTGATATTTTATGACCCACTTGTTGCTAAAAATATATTGTTCAATCTCCATATTTTTACAGTTTCTATAGCTTTTCTTGCTAATTATTTCTAATTTCATTACATATTGATCTGATAATATGTAAAGACTTATTTGTATTTGCTAAGACTTGTTTTATAACCTAAAATATGGTCTATTATTGAATAAAATTCCATGAGCAACTGAACAGAAAGTAAATTCACCTGCGTTTTGATGAAATATTCTGTAGAAATCAGTTGAGTCAATTTAATTTATAATAATTTTGGAATCTGAAATGTTTTTGTTGATTTTATGCATGGATGGCCCATCTATTCATGAGAGAGGTGTATTAAAATCACTCAGTGTTAATTGTATTATAAACAATTTGGTCCTCTATGATGTGTATAGTTTGCATTTTTGTAATCAGGTGTATCAAATTTGTATAGATATGTTTGGTGTAGTTAAAACTTCTTACTGAATCATTTACTCTACCAGTATATAATGACCTACTTCATGATTTCTTATTAATTTTGGCTTGAATTCTTCTTTTTTGGATATAAAAGTAGCTACCCTTGTTTACTTTAAGATTCCATTTCATGGAATATAGTTTTATATCCTTTTACTATCAGCCTGTGAATATCTCTGTATATGAGGTGCATCTCTTGTAAGCAAAACATAGATCTTGTTTTTCTTTTAATCCAGTCTTCCAGTCTATGTTTTCTAAGAGTATTTTTAAAACCATTTATAATCAGTGTTGTTAAAGAGATGTGTTTTTATCACTTGCTATATCAATTCATTTCTAATATTTAATTCCATTCTCATTTGCTTAACTAATCTTCTAATAAGACTTATCTGATTCCAAAGTATGATGTTTGTTTTTATCTTCTTCTGTGTATAGAATTTCTATAAGTATCTTTTGCAATGCTGGCTTAGTAGTAATGAATTCTATTAGTTTATCCTCACCTTGAAATGTTTTTATTTCCTCTTCAATTTTCAAAGATTGCTTTACTTGATATAGCAATATTGGTTATTTTTTTCTTTCAGGATTTGAATTACATTGTTCCAAGCCGTCTTAGATTTTAAGGTTTCTTATCAGTTATTAGATATTGTATTGGAGGTTTACTTCCTTTTTAAAAAATATTTTTTAGTTATAGATGCATGCAATATCTTTATTCTGTTTATTCATTTTTATGTGGTGCTGAGGATCGAACCCAGTGCCTCACATGTGCAAGGCAAGCACTCTGCCACTGAGCCACAACCCCAGTCCCCTGGTAGGTTTACTTCTAAATGTGATCTGATATTTCTCTCTTGAGGGTTTTAGAATTCTAACCTTATCAAGTATAGTTTCCAGTTTAATTACAATGTGTCATGGAGAGGTTCCTTTTAAATGTTTATTTGGGGTTCTAAATGCCTGCAGTATCTAGATGTCCATGTCATTACCAAGATTTTGAAATTTTCCTGCTTTTATTTCACATGACAGATTATCATGACAGTAGTCTATAGCTGTAATTCTATATCTCTACTTCTTCTGCAAAACCAATGATTTTTAAGTTTGATATTTTAAGGTTGTCCCAGAATTCCTGTATATTTGTATCATTGTTTCTTGCTTTTTTGGATATTGCTAAGTGTTCAAATTAATATAACTTATATTCAAGGCCTGAAATTCTGTCTTCTATATTATATAATGTACTAGTTAGACTATGCTGTGATTTTTTTACTTAGTTAATTGATTTTTTTCATTTCCAGGATTTCTGTTTGGTTCTTTTTCAGAATCTCAATCTCTGTTGAAACATTTTTTTTTTTCATATCCTGCATTTTTTTTTTGAGTTTGTCTCTTAGATCTTTTCAAAGTTCATTTATCATTTCAACAGTAAATTTTTAAAATTCCTTTGTCTTGAATTTTTCCACTTTGATGTCTAGGGGATCAATTATTGTAATGTTTTGAACTTTTAAGAGTGTATTATTATTTTTTTTCTCATATTTCCTGTATTTATATGTTAATTGTTGCACATATATTGGGATAATTATTACTTCTACTGTTGCTTTCTCTTTACTGTGTGCTTCAGGCTGGTTGTATATCTACGTGTCAAAACTCACACTCACCATAATCATAATGTAATGTTCAGTTGCTTGCACTGCTTTTAGAGGACAGAATAATCACCAATAACTGTGTCTACTTCAGAAAAAAGCCATGTACTAATAAAACTTTAAAAAACATATTGAAACTCTTCTCTAAAGCTCTTCTAATCCAAAAGTGAAAAAGCAAGGTTAATACCCTAGAATAAGCTGAGAAGCTATGTATCAAATTAAATTACTATTCAACTATATAGAGACCTAAAATGAAAAAGAGAATAAAAGAAGGAAATAGTAAAAAAGAAAAATAAGGGAATGGGTATAGAGACAGGAGCAGATAATGCAAGAAGAAAATAGACACAAAGAATAGATTATAACAATCAAGGAGAAAAAAGAAAAAAAAGAAAAATCCAATTGATTTTTTAAAAATTAAAGATATAAAAAATATTAATCTGTAAGAATGAAAAATATATAAACCTAGATTAAGGAATTCATTGTGAAATGGTAGGGGGAAACCTATCAAGTCAATACAGAAGATGATATCTGTGAAATAAAAGAAAAACTGACATTAGAAAATATTAAGTCATTCCATGCCAAGGTATTTGAGATGGAAAGATTTCCTATTGGGCCTTCCAAATTTGGATCTCAACAGGTTTGGGTATACTTACCCATACCTTCTCACTTAAGCACTATGTTTCTCTGGGTATGGAAGTAGTAGCCTTACCACCCCACCTATGTTTCAAATCTAGGATGACCTATTCTTTGATGTGCCTGGATACATAATAGGTTCCTGGAACATCAGTAAAAACAAACAAACCAAAAAAAAAAAAACCCTCTAACTGTCTGTATTCATGGTCAGGTCTTTCTCTTATTGGGGATTCAGTCTTTTATGCCTTCCCATAAAAATTTTCATGCACCCAGAACTGTTAAAATATATTTGAGCTTGATTTTGTTGGATGCTGGATCTATGAAGCATGGTAGCCCATAGTAGAGGCATGGCAACCCAGCAGTTCTGGCACTGTGTGACCTGTGAGAGATATGGAGTAATGTCCTGTGCATTGATAGGCCCACATCTGTGCACAGCTGATGGTGGCTGGCATCTATGGGGTACATGTCTGTAGTCCACATCTATAGGGTGATGCTGGGCCCTGGGCAGATTCTGCCATCTACTACAACTCATGCATCTATGGCATATGCTGCCCTCTTTGAGAGTTACTTGTTCTCCATTCTATTCCACCTCACTCCCTTTGTCAGTGGAGGTGGCAGGGGTTTTGGTGACCTTTAAATGACAGAGATCCTTCTACAAAGATTACTCACACAGCCCATTTCAAAGGCATTCTCTATGATGGTAGTTGCTGCTAAATTAGGTGGGATGAAACTGTATGAATTTAATTCTTTCTAGGAAGTGGGCTTAGATGTGGGCTCTACAAAAGGCTGTCTGCCACAGTTTTCTGCCAGCAATTTGAGATAAGCTGTGCACTTCTCACTCTCTAACTGGCTTTGCAGTTCCTGCCCTGGCTTAACTGGATCTGACTTTCTTTTCTACCATTGTTAATAAAGTAAGTTTGTCATCTTTGTCCCTCTTTCTCCCTTTGTTACCACTAACAACCCATAAACACACACACACACACACACACACACACACACACACACACACACACATACACGCACGCATGCACACGCACACACACGGAGCAGCCCTAGTCAGGAATTATGGTTAATGAATCATTTCCTACATTCTGTTCCAGAAACCAGAACTTCCAAGTCCCTCCAAGTCTCTGACTTTCCAGTATTGTGTCTTAGAGCATTTCCTCTATCACCCACCTCTTTGATCTGTTGTTCTCCCACTGCTTCAATTCCAAACTGCAGAGGAGTTGAAATTTAATTCCATTCTACCATTTTCCTTCTTTCCTTCGTGGACTCTTCAGGGTTTTCTTGGTATAGAATTACAACTTCTACAAACAGGGAAAATTTTGCTTCCTCTTTTCCTTTTTGAACCCTTTTATTTTTTTTTCCTGACTGCTCTAGCTAAATTTTCCAGCACTATACTAAATAAGAGTGGTGAGAGTAGACATGCTTGCCTCATTACTGATTTTAGAGGAAATACTCTCAGGTTTTCCCTATTTAGTATGATGTTGCCAATGGGTTTTTCACACATTATCTTTATCATATTGATATATGATACTTCTACACCTAGTTTATTCAGAATTTTTATTATGAAGGGATGTTGAATTTTATCAAGGCTTTTTCTCACCTCTGTTGAGATGATCATGTGACTTTTATCCTTGATTTGACTTATATAGTGTATTGTATTTATGTATTTTTATATATTGAGAGCAAGGAATCCTATGTTCATGTGTTGGGAGAATTAATATTAAAATGAACATACTACAGAAAGTAATCTACAGATTCAATGCAATCCCCATCAAATACCATTGGCATTCTTCACAAAACTGAAAAAATTTAAAATTCATATGGAAGCACAAAAGATCTTCAAATTGTCAAAAATAATCCTTAGCAAAAATGAACAATGCTGGAGGCTTCACAATAGTTGATTTCAAAATAAACTATAGAGAAATTTTAATGAAAAAACCATGGTATTAGCATAAATATAGACTCATAGATTAGTGGAATAAAATAGAGGACCCAGGAATGAATCCATTCATCAACAGTCAACTTATTCTCAAGAAAAGAACCAAAAACATAAATTTGAGAAAAAGCAGTCTCTTCAGAAAATAGTCTTGGAAAAACTGAACTTCCATCTCTAGAAGATTGAAACTAGATTCTGTCTCTCAGCTTGTGTAAAAATCAATTAAAAATGAATAAAAGACCTTAATGTTAGACCTGAAACTTGTAAACTATGAGAGGGAAACACTCTGATATACAAGCAATAATTTCCTGAACAGCACTCTGATAGCTCAGGAAATAATAGAAGGAATACATAAATGAGATTACACCTAATTAAATAGCTTCTGTGCAGCAAAGGAAACAGTCAACAGAGTAAAGAGCCAACCTACAAAATGGGAGAAAATATCTGTCAGCTATTCATCTGACTAAGGGTTAATATCCAGAATATGTTTTAGAACTCAAAGACAACAAAAAACAAGTTATACAATAAAAAATGAACAAATCAGGTAAAAGTGCAAAATTTCAATAAATGTATGAAAAAATGTTCAACACCTTTATATCAGGGAAATGCAAATAAAAATGATACTGAAATTCTAATTCATCCTAGTCAGAATGGTTTTTATCAAGAAAACAAAAACTAAAAATTTTGGCAAAGATGTGGCTCAAAAGATACCCTTATACACTGTATGTAGAGTTGTAAATTAGTACAGCCGCTATGAAAAACAATATTAAGGATTCTCAAAAGATAGAAATAAAACTGCCATGTGACTAAGGTATAGCTCTCCTAGGTGTATAACCAAAAGAATAAAAATCAGCATACTATAGAGACACCTGCATACCTATGTTTATTACATGTTATTCAAAATAGGGACATTGTAGAATTAGGCTAGATGCCCATAAATACATGAATAGATGAAGAAAATGTAGAGTATTATTTAGTCATAAAGAAGAATGAAGTCATGTCATTGTAGGAAAATGAATGAAACTAAAGATCACTATTTTAAAAAAATAAGACAGATTCAGAAAGCCAAGTATATCATGCTTTTGTTCATGTGTGTAATAATCAAAATAAAAGATTTCATGAGGCTAGAAGGGGGAATATTTAGGAAAGTGAAAGAGATGGGAGCAATACAGTAGGGGATTAGAAATGATAATAGAAAGGGTCAATATGATCAAAGAATGTTACATGCATGCATGAAATTTTCACAAAGAAACACTATTTTGTATACCTTACATGTACTGATAATTATAATAAAAAGGAATTGAAATACATTTTGCTTTTTTTTAAAAAGTACATATATTTTAATTGTAGATGGTCACAATGCCTTAATTTATTTATTTATCTTTTTATGTGGTGCTGAGGATTAAACCCAGGGCCTCCCACATGCTAGGCAAGCACAAATTTTAATTTTTTATTTTATTTTATTTTATTTTTTTCATTTTTCATACATTTGATTCAAGTGAGTTATGCACTTCCATTTTTACCCCAAATACAGATTGCAGAATCACATCAGTTACACATTCACAATGTTTACATAATGCCATATTAGTGACTGTTGTATTCTGCTGCCTTTCCTATCCCCTACTATCCCCCCTCCTCTCCACCCCCATCTTCCCTCTCTACCTCATCTGTTGTTGTTCCATTCTCTCCCTCCCCCCGCCTTTCCCTCACACCTCATATATGTGATTTCGTATAACGATGAGGGTTTTCTTCCGTTTCCTTGCAATTTCCCTTCTCTCTCCCTTTCCCTCCCATCACTCATCTCAGTTTAATGTTAATCTTTTCCTCATGCTCTTTCCCTCTGTTCAGTTCTTAGTTGCTCTCCTTAAATCAAAGAAGACATTTGGCATTTGTTTCTTAAGGATTGGCTAGCTTCACTTAGCATAATCTGCTCTAATGCCATCCATTTCCCTGCAAATTCCATGATTTTGTCATTTTTAGTGCTGCATAATACTCCATTGTGTATAGATGCCACATTTTTTTTTATCCATTCATCTATTGAAGGGCATCTAGGTTGGTTCCACAGTCTAGCTATTGTGAATTGTGCTGCTATGAACATGGATGTGGCAGTATCCCTATAGTATGCTCTTTTAAGGTCCTCAGGGAATAGTCCAAGGAGGGCGATAGCTGGGTCAAATGGTGGTTCCATTCCCAGCTTTCCCAGGAATCTCCATACTGCTTTCCATATTGGCCGCACCAATTTGCAGTCCCACCAGCAATGTACAAGTGTACCCTTTTCCCCACATCCTCGCCAGCACTTGTTGTTGTTTGACTTCCTAATGGCTGCCAATCTTACTGGAGTGAGATGGTATCTTAGGGTGGTTTTGATTTGCATTTCTCTGACTGCTAGAGATGGTGAGCATTTTTTCATGTACTTATTGATTGATTATATGTCCTCTTCTGAGAAGTGTCTGTTCAGGTCCTTGGCCCATTTGTTGATTGGGTTATTTGTTATCTTATTGTCTAATTTTTTGAGTTCTTTGTATATTCTGGAAATTAGGGCTCTATCTGAAGTGTGAGGAGTGAAGATTTGTTCCCAGGATGTAGGCTCCCTATTTACTTCTCTTATTGTTTCTCTTGCTGAGAAAAAACTTTTTAGTTTAAGTAAGTTTCATTTGTTTATTCTTGTTATTAACTCTTGGGCTATGGGCGTCATATTAAGGAATTTGGAGCCTGACCCCACAATATGTAGATTGGAGCCAACTTTTTCTTCTATCAGGTGCAGGGTCTCTGATTTGATATCAAGTTATTTGATCCACTTTGAGTTAACTTTTGTGCATGGCGAGAGAAAGGGATTCAGTTTCATTTTGTTGCATATGGATTTCCAATTTTCCCAGCACCATTTGTTGAAGATGCTATCCTTCCTCCATTGCATGTTTTTAGCCCCTTTATCAAATATAAGAAAGTTGTAATTTTGTGGATTGGTTTCTGTGTCCTCTATTCTGAACCATTGATCCACCTGCCTGTTTTGGTACCAGTACCACGCTGTTTTTGTTACTATTGCTCTGTAGTACAGTTTGAACTCTGGTATCGCTATACCTCCAGATTCACACTTCCTGCTTAGAATCGCTTTTGCTATTCTGGGTCTTTTGTTATTCCATATGAATTTCATGATTGCTTTATCTATTTCTACAAGAAATGCCGTTGGGATTTTGATTGGCATTGCATTAAACCTATAGAGAACTTTGGGTAATATCGGCATTTTGATGATGTTAGTTCTGCCTATCCATGAACAGGGTACATTTTTCCATCTTCTAAGATCTTCTTCTATCTCTCTCTTTAGGGTTCTGTAGTTTTCATTGTATAAATCTTTCACCTCTTTTGTTAGGTTGATTCCCAAATATTTTTTTTGAGGATATTGTGAATTGAGTGGTTTTCCTCATTTCCATTTCAGAAGTTTTGTTGCTGATATACAGGAATGCCTTTGATTTTTGCGTGTTGATTTTATATCCTGCCACTTTGCTGAATTCATTTATTAACTCTAGCAGTTTCTTTGTAGACCCCTTTGGGTCTGTTAAGTATATTATCATGTCATCCGCAAATAGCGATAATTTAAGTTCTTCTTTTCCTATCTTTATGCCTTTAATTTCTTTTGTCTGTCTAATTGCTCTGGCTAGTATTTCAAGAACTAAATTGAATAGAAGTGGTGAGAGAGGGCATCCCTGTCTTGTTCCAGATTTTAGAGGGAATGCCTTCAGTTTTTCTCCATTTAGAATGATGCTAGCCTGAGGCTTAGCATATATAGCTTTTACAATGTTGAGGTAAGTTCCTGTTATCCCTAGTTTTTCTAGTGTTTTGAACATAAAGGGATGCTGTATTTTGTCAAATGCTTTTTCTGGATCTATCGAGATGATCATATGGTTCTTATCTTTAAGTCTATTGATGTGGTGAATAACATTTATTGATTTCCGTATATTGAACCAGCCTTGCATCCAAGGGATGAATCCTACTTGATCCTGGTGCACAATTTTTTTGATATGTTTTTGTATTCGATTCGCCAGGATTTTATTGAGAATTTTTACATCTAAGTTCATTAGAGATATTGGTCTGTAGTTTTCTTTCTTTGAAGTGTCTTTGTCTGGTTTTGGGATCAGGGTTATGTTGGCCTCATAGAATGAATTTGGAAGAGCTCCTTCTTTTTCTATTTCTTGAAATAGCTTGAAAAGTATTGGTATTAATTCTTCTTTGAAGGTTTTGTAAAACTCTGCTGTATACCTATCCGGTCCAGGGCTTTTCTTAGTTGGTAGTCTTTTGATGGCCTCTTCAATTTTTTCTTTTGTTATTGGTCTGTTTAAATTGTGTGTCTTCCTGACTCAATCTGGGCAGATCATATGACCTAAGAAATTTATCGATATCTTCACTATCTTCTATTTTATTGGAATATAGGGTTTCAAAATACTTTTTAATTATCTTCTGTATTTCTGTAGTGTCTGTTGTGATATTGCCTTTTTCATCCCGTATGTTAGTAATTTGAGTTCTCTCTCTTCTTCTCTTCGTTAGCATGGCTAAGGGTCTGTCGATCTTATTTATTTTTTCAAAGAACCAACTTTTAGTTTTATCAATTTTTTCAATGTTTTTTTTTTGTTTCAATTTCGTTGATTTCCGCTCTGATTTTAATTATTTCTTGTCTTCTGCTACATTTGCTGTTGTTTTGCTCTTCCTTTTCTAAGGTTTTAAGATGTAGTGTGAGTTCATTTATTTGTTGTTTTTTTTCTTTTTTTGAGGAATGAACTCCAGGAAATGAATTTCCCTCTTAAAACTGCTTTCATTGTGTCCCATAGATTCCGGTATGTTGTGTCTGTATTGTCGTTTATCTCTAGGAATTTTTTGATTTCCTCCTTTATATCTTCTGTAACCCATTGATCATTCAGTAACATATTGTTCATTTTCCAGGTGATGCAGGATTTTTCCTTCCTTCTTTTATCACTGATTTCCAGTTTCATTCCATTATGGTCAGATATGGTGCATGGTATTATCTCCACACCTTTATATTTACTGAGAGTCGCCCTATGGCATAATATATGGTCTATCTTTGAGTAGGATCCATGTGCTGCTGAGAAGAATGTGTATCCACTTGGTGATGGTTGATATATTCTATATATGTCGGTTAAGTCTAGGTTATTGATTGCGTTATTGAGTTTTATAGTTTCTTTGTTCAGCTTTTGTCTAGAGGATCTGTCCAATGGCGAGAACAGTGTGTTGAAGTCCCCCATAATTATTGTGTTGTAGTCTATTTGACTCTTGAACTTGAGGAGAGTTTGTTTTATGAACATTGCAGCACCATTGTTTGGTGCATACAAATTGATAATTGTTATGTCTTGATGGTGGATTGTTCCTTTTAACAGTTTATAGTGTCCTTCTTTATCCCTTTTGATTACCTTAGGTTTGAAGTTGACTTTATTCGATATGAGTATGGCCACTCCTGCTTGCTTCCGAGGGCCATGTGAGTGGTATGATTTTTCCCAACCTTTCACCTTCAGTCTGTGTATGTCTTTTCCTACCATGTGAGTCTCCTGAAGGCAGCATATTGTTGGATTTGTTTTTTTAATCCAGGTTACTAGCCTATGTCTCTTGATTGGTGAATTTAAGCCATTAACATTTAAGGTTACAATTGAAATATGGTTTGTACTTACAGTCATGTTTATTTATTTATTTATTTTAGATTGGCTAGTTTTCCCTCTTTGGTTATTTTTCTCCCCCTTTACTGAGATACCTCCCACTGTTAGTTTTGGGCGCTATTTTTCAATTCCTCTTCTTGTAATATTTGGTTTTCTGGCTGCGAATTCTTTTAGCTTTTGTTTATCGTGAAATATTTTAATTTCATTGTCAAATCTGAAGCTTAGTTTTGCTGGACACAGTATTATTGGTTGGAATCCATTATTTTTCAGTGTTTGAAATACGTTGTTCCAGGATCTTCTCGCTTTCAAAGTCAGTGATGAAAAATCAGTCGTTAACCTAATTGGTTTACCCCTAAATGTAATCTGCCTCCTTTCTCTCATAGCTTTTAGTATTCTCTCCTTGTCCTGTATGTTAGCTATCTTCATAATTATGTGTCTTAGAGTTGGTCTATTATGGTTTTGGATGTTTGGGGTCCTGTAGGCTTCCAGGATTTGGCAATCCATTCCATCTTTCATCTCTGGGAAGTTTTCTAGTATTATTTCCTTTAATAAGCTATCCATTCCTTTGGACTGAACCTCTGTGCCTTCTTCTATCCCAATGACTATCAAATTTGGTCTTTTGATGAGATCCCATATCTCTTGGATAGATTGCTCGTGAGATTTAAGCATCTTTTCTGTGTTGACTATATTCTTTTCAAGTTGATAAACTTTGTCTTCATTATCTGATGTTCTGACTTCTACTTGATCTAGTCTGTTTGTAATATTCTCATTAGCGCTTTTAATCTGCTTTATGGTTTCTTGCATTTCTAGGATTACAGCTTGATTTTTTTTTAACACCTCTATCTCCTGGTAAAGCTCATTCTTTGCGGATTGAATTTGTGTGGTTAGTTCCTTTTCAAAATATACTTTCAATGCTTGGATTTGCTGTCTCATGTCTTCTCTAATATTCCGTTCCATCTGAGTTAGGTATGCCTTGATTTCTTTCCCTGTCCATGTTTCTGATTCTTCTAGGTCCTCCTGTATATTTAGGTTGTCCTACATTGTTTGTAACCCTTTTTTCCCTTGTTTTTTCATATTGTTCACGTTGCTTTCCAGCTCTGTTTGACTGCCTTGTAACTGCTTTCTCCTATACATTTGTTTTGGCTTTGTATATCTCTATTGTCTCTCTTTTGTGGTGGGAGATTATGCCTAGAAATGTTGGGCTTTGTTGTACTTTAAAGCTGATTCATTCAATTCATATAAGGCTTCTAGGTTCTGTATGCATATAGTGATTTGTTGTTTGTTCTTAGGACTATATGTTTAGGTTAGGTGCTCTGGTGGTACGATGGTTAGCATGTCTTGGCTACTTTAGAAGATTGCTCCACTGACGGTGGATACTACCAGGCAATTGGATCAGGGTGTTGATAGTAGCTAGGTATTTAGGAGTCTTATAGACAGCCTCGAGACATTCACCTATTGGCATTTAGACAATTACACGAAATGGAAGATGTAATGCTTGGGATGAAAGTTGGGGGTTAGGGGAATTAAGGTGCTGTTAAAAAGAAAAAAGGATAGAGGGAGAGATAGATTAGAGGGGAATGAAAAGAACAATAAAACTTGAAATGGGATAGAAAGAGAGAAGGAAAAGGGGAGAAAGGAACAGAGAGAGAAGAAGGAGAGAAAAAAATATCGACAACAGCAACAACAACAACAACAAAAAATTAAAGTCTTAGAGATCCACCTTCTTCTCTTCCAGTAGGCGGAGCTGTGCCCTTCAAGCGGAGCGTCTGCTCTCTACCTGCCGAGAGCTATCTCTGTAGGGCGTCTCCTGGGGGTCTCTCAGACTTGTCAGTCCAGAGCCATTTCACTTCTCCAGCCCTTAACCCCCTTCCTCCTGTCAGCCTGCCAGCCAGGTCCTGTTCCCCAGAAGTGATTCCCCAGAGATCTAGTTACACTTGCAGCCCCACCGCGTGTCCCTTTTAAGCCCCAGTGCTGTGGTAAATTGGCGGTTAAGACCTTGGGAGTCACCGCTGGTGATATGGAGGGCTGGGGGTCGGGGATCCCCTCTGCTTCCCTACGGACATGACCCCTGAGAAGTCAATGAAGTTTCCTGGCTGCTTGTATCCGAATGGGGAGTCACACACCTGCTAAAGTGGATTCTGCTGGGAAGGAATTCCGCCGGCCGAACTCCGATGACGTCACCTCTCTGCTATGGCAGGCCCCAGGCTCCTTGCCGGAGTGTCCGAAGGGAGGGGTGGGACTTGTCCGGCCTGGTTGGCCTCAGCTCCTGGCTCGTGAAGGCTTGGCTAAAGACTTCTTCCTGCCAAGCTGCGTCTCGGAGTCTAGCAGGACCCAGTCACTTTGGCTGCGGGCGGGCGGATGGATCTGCAGCTGCGCCCATGGCGCGCGGACTGTGGCTAGTGGATCTGGAACTCCGCGTCTCGTGGCAGGGTCCCGCTCGTCCCGGTCACACAGGTGCTTCAAATAAATCCTAGTAGCTCCCGGCCGGTCTCTCTTCAGTGGAATTTTGCTAGAAGATTCTCCGTTGGTAGAATCCAAGCGTTATCCTTGCGACTTTATGACCCCATCACTGGGGGTGTATTGAAAGCGCAGCCTCTCTGCCCGCCGCCGTGTTGGATCTCCACAAAGTTTACTTTTAATTTAAGGTTTATTGTTGATATTTGTATGGATATAGAAATTCAAAAAATAAAAAAATCCTTCACATTTTATGGGTTAAGTTTCATAATTTGGGTAAAGGGTAATGCAAGGAAGAAATAGAAGATAAAGAGAAATAAACCTGTGATATTAGATTGGAAATAGAAGTGTCAATAAGAATTCATTTACCTTGAAGAATGACACATTAATAAAAATCAGCAAAACTGGCACTTAAATCCTGTGGTTTCAAAATGCCGTTCTCTATTAAAATGATCCAGACATCCTTCCAGGACTGGGAGAGAAAGTACCCAGTAAGTCTGGAACTTTAAGTGACATAAAGTAAGGAAGTACTCAAGTACTGATGGAGATATTTTAAAACAATGCAGGTGTAATGTTGAAGAAGAATCTTCTGGACTAATTTGGAAAATAATGAAGACTGAAAAAGATTAATGTGAATTTTTCAAAATTCAAAATGTCTGCTTATCAAAAACATGATTAGGAATGTGGAAAAGACAAGCCAGAGACTGGGAGAAAAGTTTTAAAATCAATTAATCAATCAACCAACCAAGTCTTCCACCTTCCTCCTTTCCTCTCTCCCTCTAACTCTCTCTTCTTGCCCCCATCCCCTGAAATATAAATATGAAGAACTCCCGAAACTCAGTGAGGAAAATAAATAATTTTTAAAAGTTGTCCAAATTCCTGTATAAGCACTTCACTAAAGAATGTATTTGAATGGATAAAGAAAGTATATATACACAATAGAATATTATTCAGCCATAAAGAAGAATGAAATTATAGGATTTGCTGGTAAATGGATGGAACTGGAGAAGATCATGTTAACTGAAATAAGGCAATCCAAAAAAAAAAAAAAAAGGCTGAATGTTTTCTCTTATTTGTCAATGCTAACCCAAAGGAAGGTGGAAAGAGGAATAATAGAAACCATTTGATAACACAAAGGGAAATGAAGGGAAGGGAGTGGTGGGGAGGGGAATAGAAAAGACAATAAAATGAATACGTTAAAACTTTCTTAACCTGGTATTTATATACACAATCAGGGTAACTTCACATCATGTACAACCACAAGAGTGGAATCCTAAACAGAATAAGTTATATTCTATATATGTATGATCTACCAAAATACATTCTCCTATCATGCATAACTAAAAAGAACAAATAAGAAGATATTTGAATGACTACTCTATATAAAAATGTTACTTGTGATTAGGAAATATAATTTGAATCCAACATGAAGTACTAATACACAGAAAGTACAAAATGACAAAGAAGTAATACCAAGAGTATATATCACTTTGAAAAACAGTTTATCAGTTCATTTCAAGGTTGACTTTATACTTACTGTATGACCTAGTTATTCCACTCCTAAGTTTGTATCCATGAGCAATGAGTCCATATATTTATCAAAGACCATAATAAGAATGTTGATATTAGCTTGATTTACACATGCCAAAATTTTGAAATAACCCAAATATCCATTAACAGAATACATAAACTTATTCATATACTGTTATCTCATTAGCAATTACAAAATGAACTGTTGGGCTGGGTTGCGGCTCAGTGGTAGAGTGCTTGCCTATCATGTGTGAGGCACTGGGCTCCATTCTTGGCACCACATATAAAATAAATGAATAAAACAAAGGTCCATAAACATGTAAAAATATTTTTTAAAAAATAAACTGTTGATCAAGGGATAATATAGATATATCTCAAAAATATTTTGAGATGTGCTTTTCTACCACTCACCTGCAAACCACCCAGTCATGCTTTAGTCAAGCTGACCCCCTCCCATAATTTTCTAAACAAAACTAGCATATCCATACATTTGCACATTCTGTTCTCTATACCTGACAAATCTTCCCATCCTTCTTATCTTACCTCCTGGAATAAATATTCTATTATTACTAGATCCTTGTATGATTGCCTCTAAATTGTCCATCCAGTTTAGTTTGCATCTATCTTGTTCCAAAATCTCTTTAAATAAAGTGAATGTCTTCAATCAATTTCTTTGTCTAAATATTAGTTTCTTGATGGCATGACTTAGTGTCTTATATTTCTGTGTAGCTACAGAATCCTTAGCATATTTACTTTATAAAATTTAGACCCATTAAGCCCTTGTTCATTACAAATAACATTTCACAGTAGAGTGTGTACTGTTTCATTCTATTATATAAAGTTCAAAAACAGGCCAATCAAATATATGATGATAGATTCCATATTACTTGGGGAGAACTGACTGGACAGGGACATGAAATAATTTTCTGGAATGATGGAAATGGTCTAGAAATTGATGTGTTGAATACATGGGCAATAAATATAGGCAAAATTTTCTGAAAAGGATTTAAAAAATCAATGCCAAATTATTATTTGGACTTTTGTACACTAATAATGAATAATCTAAGAATTAAATTAAGAAAAATCCATTTGTAATAGTATAAAAAGTATAAAAGAGTTACAAATAAAGATAAACAAATAGGTGAAAGACTTGCACATTGAAAACTGAAAAGTTGCTGAAAGAAATTAATAACAAATTAATGAAAGGCATTATGCATTCTTGGATTTGAAGATGAAATATTGTTAGGATGACACTAATACCTAAAGGAATCCACATTATCATTGAAGTTCCTATCAAAATACCAACATTAATAACCAAGGCAGTCTTAAAATACCACAAAGTTGGGGAATCTCATACTTCTTGATTTAAAAACTCACTTCATTACAAAATGAACTGTTTGGCTGGGGTTGTGGCTCAGTATTGCAAAAGCTACAGTATTGCAAAAGGTATGGTATTATCATAAATATAATTATTAATGTATTAATAATATCAATTAAAAGATAATATATTAATGTATAAAGTACTGTTTCAATGTTAAATATCTTAAATATTACAGTTGTATTCCAGTTATATAGGTGAAACTCTCAAGACAAATGTTAAGTTATTTGGGGGGTGAAGTTATCATCTACAGCTGATTCTCAAATTGCTCAGAAAACAGTGCAAGTTATACTAAGAAATATATGTAGATGTAATGCAAATACAGGGCCTCGTTAATGAGTGGTGAATCTAGGTATAAGATATATGGGTGCTCACTATAATTTTTCTCATGATAATTCTATAATTTTGAAATTTTTTCCAAAAAATGTTGGGAAAAGTAAAATAAAATAACTTTAAAAATATTCCGTCTCTATTTTAAGGCACCTAATTTGTTGAGGCCAAAACCTGATGTATTTGAAGGAAGAAAGGAATGGCTGGGTGGCTAAATAAATAGCTCAGAGTCAGATGCTCTAAATTTCAGTCCAGGTTCTGTCGTTAACTTGTCATTTCACATGGGTTTTCTCATGGGTCAAACAGGGAGTGATAATGCCTTCCTGCCATGTCTGCTTTATAGGGCTGTTGTGAGGATTAAATGAGATAACAGATGGGAAAATATACTGACAAGGGGAAAAGTGCTTTTCAAATTCAGAACATATATATTGTTGTTGTCATCTTACAATATTTTTGCAATGGTCACTACTGAATCCATTGCCATAAGTTGACAACTATTGCTTTGCAAATTTTCAATGGTGTCTATTTACTCCTTTGATTTTGAAATTCCTGAATCCCATGTCATGGGTATTCCCTGAAATGATTGATAGCCTTTGCAGGCTATCATTAGCACTGAATGAGACCACTGGCGTCCAAGAGGATTCTGCCACATGCCTGCTTTCTGGCCAGCAGTTCTGCATATTTTCCATTTGAGTCAGTGGTAGGAGTTCTGGTTAAATCAAGTGTAACCAGAGAAGATGGTGGGGGAAAGGGAGGTTGGTAGAAAGAAAGAGGAAGGCAAGGTGGCATGGTCACGAAGAGAATAAATGATAAATTTCAAGGTAGAGAATCAAAAGTTCTGAAACGTTCATCTCCTTGGATATTTTTATTTTTCTCTAGAACCCTTTCTCATCAATTTGTACCACATAGTGGTAAGAAAGCAGTTCAAAATTCAGTGTCTCATTCACACTATTTGGATATACACAGATAGGTCTGTTTCAATAATCATTATGTGAGGCAGTACTTATTTTTCACTTAACTATTGATCAATATCCTTGGCATACAAATTGTATCACAGTTAATCTAAGGGTAATCTTTGGTAAAAACAAAAACCAAAAATGTTAAGATCCCCAAACTATTTCAGGAAGCAAAATATATTGTATACACACTAAAATTTACTACATGACCTCTTTTATCCTGTACATTTTAGGACAAAGACACTTTTGTGACATAAAGCCATCAATCAGTCATCATTTATCTTTTAGACTTTGATCCACATGGGAACATAAATAGTAGAAACCAAGAAATATAGGTCTATTCAATTGTAACATCTTAGAAATAGAAAGCTATGGATCAATCTTATTCTAAATTATGTCTTCTGTCATTGGTTCATTTATCCATTCATTCATCCAATTCTTCCAACTTACATTAGAACCTAGCCTTCAGACTTGTGGTTAGATGTTCTTTTGTCAAATTTTCATTAATATGAGAACCAAACTTGACAGATTAGGAGGCAACATATTGTGTTTAATCAAAATTGAAGGGAGCTGGGTTCTCTCCCCGGTCTTTGTGATCACAAGAAATTAGTAAAAATATTTTTCTCTTCATCATCAGTAAATTTTATCTAGTAGTTGCCTAATCTTAGTGTTATTATAATGATTAAATCCAGAAATGCATTAAGATGATCAATATTATTAAATGTAAGCATTAATACTTTGCATCAAACTTTGACATGAGTGAAATAATTGTCTTCTGCCCAGAAAACAGTAAACCAGAAAAAGAATCAGACAACTTAGTGTATTTTTCAATTATGACTAAGTTAATGGCCGAGATGTCAAACAGCACTCCTAAAATCCCTGTGTAGCCAAGTTGCAAAGCTTAGAAGAAAGTTTAGAGCCTGGCAAAGAACAACTCTCAAAATGCCAGAGTCCTTTTTCCTGGCAGCATTGATGGGGCCCATAATAGCAAAGCGTGACAGCAATCCTGTCAATAACCACCAGCATGGGAACAAGAGCTGCACAGTTCTTGTCTAGGCATGATGGAACCCATGCTATTTCTAAATGTGATGCTTTGTCCAGGATTAAATATTTGACTCAAGATTTAATCTTTAATACATAGAAGGACACAAACAAGGCAGAATAAATTGGGGGAAATATTAATAAAAGCTGATATTAAATAGTTACACTTTCCACGTGGTGAATCATTTTGTGGAGTCTGATCTTTATTTATTTTTTTAATTTTTATTTATTTTTTTTAGTCATACATGACAGTAGAATGCATTTTGATATATAATACATACATGGAATGTACATACATCAATCATATTGTCTATTCTATTCTGCTGCCCTTCCTATACTCCCTACTCCTCCCCTCCTCTCCCATTCTTTCTCTCTATCCAATATAATGTGACACACTCTTTTTTTTTCTCCTCACAACATCATATATGTATTCTGTATAACAATGAGGTTCTCCTTTTGTGCAACTCCCCTTCTCCCTCTTTTTCCCTCACACCTCTCTTCCCTATTTAGTGGTAGTCTTTTTCTCATGCTCTTCCTCCCTATCCCATTTTGAGTCACCCCCCTTATATCAGAGAAGACATTTGGCATTTGTTTTTTAGGGATTGGCTAACTTCACTTAGCATAATCTGCTCTAATGCTATCCATTTGCCTGCAAATGCCATGATTTTATTATTTTTTAGTGCTGAGTAATATTCCATTGTGTATAAATGCCACATTTTTTAATCCATTCACCTATTGAAGGGCATCTAGGTTGGTTCCACATTCTAGCTGTTGTGAATTGTGCTGCTATAAACATTGATGTGGCTATGTCCCTGTAGTATGCTCTTCTTAGGTCTTTTGGAAATTACCTCAAAATGGTAAAAGCTATATACGCTAAGCCTCAGGCCAGCATCATTCTAAATGGAGAAAAATTGAAGGCATTCCCTTTAAAATCTGGAACAAGACAGGGATGCCCTCTCTCACCACTTCTATTCAACATAGTTCTTGAAACACTAGCCAGAGCAATTAGACAGACGAAAAAAATTAAAGGCATAAATATAGGAAAAGAAGAACTTAAATTAGCACTATTTGCCAATGACATGATCCTATACCTACCAGACCCAAAAAATTCAACCAAGAAACTTCTAGAACTAGTAAATGAATTCAGCAAAGTGGCAGGATATAAAATCAATACCAATAAATCAAAGGCATTCCTGTATATAAGTGACAAATTCTCTGAAATGGAAATGAAGACAACTATTCCATTCACAATATCCTCAAAAAAATTAAAATACCTGGGAATCAACTTAACAAAAGAGGTGAAAGAGCTATACAATGAAAACTACAGAACCCTGAAGAAAGACATAGAAGAAGACCTTAGAAGATAGAAGGATTTACCTTGCTTATGGATTGGTAGAATTAATATTATTAAGATGGCTATATTACCAAAAGCACTTTACAGATTCAATGCAATTCCCATCAAAATACCAATGACATTCCTTGCAGAAATAAAAAAAGCAATCATGAAATTCATCTGGAAAAACAATAGACCCAGAATAGCTAAAGTAATTCTAAGCAGGAAGAGTGAAATTGGTAGTATCACAATTCCAGATTTTAAACTATACTATAGAGCAATAGCAACAAAAACAGCATGGTACTGGCACCAAAACAGACTGGTAGACCAATGGTACAAAATAGAGGACACAAAACCAATCCACAAAATTACAACTACCTTATATTAGACAAAGGTGCTAAAACCATGCAATGGAGAAAGGATAGCATCTTCAACAAATGGTGCTTGGTGCTGGGAGAACTGGAAATCCATATGCAACAAAATGAAATTGAATCCCTTTCTCTCACCATGCACAAAACTCAACTCAAAATGGATCAAGGAGCTATGAATCAGACCAGAGACTCTGCTTCTAATAGAAGATAAAGTTGGTCCTAATCTTCATCAGGTGGGAGCAGGCCCCAAATTCCTTAATAAGACACCTATAGCACAAGAGTTAAAACCAAGAATCAACAAATGGGAGGAATTCAAACTAAAAAGTTTTTTCTCAGCAAGAGAAATAATATGTGAGGTGAATAGGGAGCCTACATCCTGGGAACAAATTTTTACCCCTCAAACATCAGATAGAGCTCTAATCTCTAGAGTATACAAAGAACTCAAAAAGTTAAACATCAAAAAAGCAAATAACCCAATCAACAAATGGGCCAAGGACTTGAACAGAAACTTCTCAGAAGAGGATATACAATCAATCAACAAATACATGAAAAAATGCTCACCATCTCTAGCAATCAGAGAAATGCAAATTAAAACTACTCTAAGATACCATCTCACTCCAATAAGAATGGCAGCCATTATGAAGTCAAACAACAATAAGTGCTGGCGAGGATGTGGGGAGGGGAAAAAGGTACACTCATACATTGCTGGTGGGGCTGCAAATTGGAATCTGATCTTTTTTAACAGCAATATTTTGGCTTGAGTTACCCCAGAGGAGAATGATACGTAAATCATATATATCTTCAAGGCATACACAAAGCCTTAAATGGACAATACACTGATCACATCTGATAAAATTCAAGAAACTTTCATAACTCTAGTATGCAGATAATTATTAAATATAATTATTTGTAATGTATTTAAAAATTAAATAAATTAATACATCATGAATAATTATATTTAATAATTAAATATATTCCAAAAAGGTAAAAGAATAATATAATTACAAATGAAACACATAAAGACATTCTACATAGGAAAAAGTGAAAATATTGTTTGTTGTAGATCCATAGCTGTTGATAGAGTTGATATATTTGCTTATTTTAATTATTACTAATGCGGGGTTGGGGCTGTAGCTCAGTGGCAGAGCCCTTGCCTAGTACATAATAATGAACTGATAAAATAAATGTGTTGTGTCCATCTACACCTTTTTTTAAAAATTATTACTAATACAATCCTTTTCAACAGTGTGATTAAGATAGCTCTGGATACATACTGCAACTTTCAAACATGAATGTTTGTGTCTAACAGATATTAACTTCATTTCATGAAAAGAAAGATTTCAGTGATTTTTGCCAGTGAGGAATGAGGGTTAAAACCATACCTGCAGATACAGAGGGTCATGGGACAGGGGCAACTTGTATGAGTTTATACAGGCAAATTTAATTTCCCTCTATTCTTTTTTTTTCTTTTGATGGTTTGGGAAGAGTCATGGGGGAGAGAACAAGAAAAGCAGAGGAAGGTTTTCTCTCTTCTGCACTCCAGAGGGAAGAACTAAGCAATTATAATAAAATTGCATGAGTAATTAACTGACAAGTCAACTTACAAGGATGCCCTGAACATATCTGTGCATATCTGCAGCAACAGTTATATGAGAATGGATGAAGCCACTATCATGGCCCTTTGATAAGCCCCAAAACTCATAAAATTCAATAGATCATATTATTAATGTTGTGAATGATTTAATAATGCTGTGATTATAAAAGAAAATGCCAATATTTTTAGACATGTCTGCTAAAGCACTTAGGGTGGAATATCATGATTATTTTTAATCATATCAAAATAATTTGGAAAAATAATGGATTTGCAATTATCATATCTAGCATTTGTTGCATATAAGTTCTTTTTAAAAATTTTTTATAACCCAATACTTTTATTTTATTTATTTATTTTTATGTGTGCTAAGGAACACTAGGGGAGCACTCTATTGCTGAGCCCCAGCCCCAGTCCTGCATATAAGTTCTTAAGTGCTTGAAAATATATGTTGTATGTAGTTCATCTGGACTTAATTTATACTTATGTGGCAAAATACTAACAGTTGTAATATCTAGGTACTAGATTATGGATATTCATCAACACTGTTATTTTTGCTTTTGTGCATGTTTGCAAGCTTTTGGGGGGAAATCTGATTTCAATCAGACAAAAAAATCTGAATAACATCTGTATCAAAGGGACTTTTTCCCTTTACTTTTTACTCTGCATAGTAGCTGAAGCTAAGCTAGGTTTTTTCCTCTTTTATCAACTATTTCATTGATTGCTATATGCCTTGTTCTAAAAAGGATTTATGAATGTACAATTTGACGATGTCAAATAAATTTAAAATGATGGTAGAAATGTGAAAAGGAATCACAACATGTAAGTGATAATGTCTACTATCCTTCTACAAGGTAGGTCACAACGTAAACCTAAGCTGCCTAGCAGCATAATGAACAAGAAAATATTTGTACAATATTTATTTGGTAAAAAATAAATATTTTGGGCTGGGGATGTGGCTCAACCGGTAGCGCGCTCGCCTGGCATGCGTGTGGCCCGGGTTTGATCCTCAGCACCACATACAAACAAAGATGTTGTGTCCGCCGAAAACTAAAAAAAAATAAATATTAAAAATATTCTCTCTCTCTCTCTTCCCCTCTCTCTCTCACTCTCTCTTTAAAAAGAATAATTATTTAGTTATTAAGAAAAAATAATGATGCTATTATAGATACTTCCTGAGCATTTACCATTTTTGTCAGGAATAATTCTAAGCATTTCTCATGTATAAATTCATTTAATCCTCACCACAGGGGCAGTTTTATCTTTATTCTACTGGTAAGAAAACTGAGGTTCATAGAAAGGAAGAAACTTGACAAAGATCACACAGCCAGGAAGTGACAGGGTTGGGATTTAACTACAGATAGTCTGATTAGGAAGCTTACATTTTAATGTCAAATTGTCTGTTTTCCTGGTAAGTATAACTTTACCTAATGTCAAGATCAGAAAGAAATGTATATTTCATTGTTTTTGGTACAAAAAATAATAAACACTCTCGGAAAACATCTTTACTTTACATAGTGGCAGATTTCATTGGGATTGTCATGATAATTTATAATGATCACTCTAGTATTTGTTGCAAATAAGTTCTTAGGTGCTTGAAAACTATGTGTTTTATGTAGTTTAAACATACTTCCCTCCATCTGTTAACACTGTTAATCTGCTGAGAACAATTGTACCCCCTGCCCCGCTCTTTTATCAAAGAATTCTGAGTCATCACAAATTCTGAATTACTGCAGCTTGAATCTCTGACATGTTAAAAGTGGCAAGGCTCATTTAGACATAAT
The DNA here is from genome assembly GCF_048772815.1 of Callospermophilus lateralis. Taxonomy (NCBI): domain Eukaryota; kingdom Metazoa; phylum Chordata; class Mammalia; order Rodentia; family Sciuridae; genus Callospermophilus; species Callospermophilus lateralis. The sequence continues at coordinate 84,389,404 of NC_135325.1, read as the reverse complement.
TTATACTTATTCTGGATAAAATTGTGTATGGCAGACTTTGAATGTTGTGATAGATTAAATAATGAAGTCAAATGGTAGGAAATGAATGATGAGCAGCTTGACTGAATGTTAAATCCAGTTATAATAACATACTAGGAATTTGGTCTTGAACAAATCAGCAAAGTGCATAACACCCTGCACACTTCTACCTCCTTTCCCCTACTTATTTCTTATTCATAGTCTAAGTGGGGCCTTTGAGGCCAGAACTTCTACAGAAAATATTACAATGATGACTGCAGTAAAATTATAAGCAGGATGCAAATCTGCTCTCAAAATATAGAATTATCTGATTAGGTAAGATTTAAAATGGAGATGAACTGTCATGAAATTACAACATTGTTGCACTTCATATTCTCGGTTTGCTCACTTCAGAAAGCACTACTCATTCATACAGTACTGAACTGTGTAGGAGACAGGGAAACAGGTGGCCTATTACTAGATCCATTAAACAAGAGATTTATGCATTACATATCCATCTTGAGGCAATTAGGCTGATCATTTTTTTCTTTTATGGTTTCATTGAAAACTCTTGGCAATAAAGCAATTATGAAGTATGTATCTTATCATTTATCTATGATATCAAATGCAGTGGGCTTTTCATGCATTAGAAATAAAGTGGACTCCTATTCACTTTTCCCTTGAGAAATTCAGTACATTTGAGGAAAATTTGCTGTTCTGAAAGATGTGCAAACACGAGGAGGTCTGGTGTACCAATGGCAAACAGGATTGGTGAAGCAATTTATTTTGATTGCCACATCATTGTTTGCTGATTTTAAACAAATGCCCAATTATGATCTGCCATTATTTATCATTTAAAAAAGGCATGCTTGCCAATGTGAATTTCAACAAGTGGATTTGTACTAGGATATGTGCAAAATCTGTTACAGACATTATTTTATTTAATGCACCTGGCCTTAAAATTATCATTATCTCCATTTTATTGATGTGAATACTAAGTCCAAAAGAAGTTACATAAGTTATTCAAGGTCACAAAATAAATAGTGGAACCACAATTTCAATTCAGACAGAATAACCCTGAAATCATAATGGTAACTACCATGCTATACTATTTTAGGAGCATAATGACAAAATATTTGTGGGATAAGGATAAAACCATCCACAATCATCTAGATACTGTTGTTGTAAATAAAATGTTAAGTAGGTTGAGATGAACTGAACAAGGTCAGTACTGACAGTCCGTCAGATTTTTAGATTTGGTCAAAAATCAGGTATCAGAAAATGGGAGAAATTTGTGGTATTTTAGAAAATAAGAAACTTAAAAACAAAGAACCAGATTCCAAAACTTACTTTTCTAACTAAGCAGGGTCAGATCAAGAGTGATTCAGTTTTAAGGTGCACCATATATAGCCAGAGGAATGAGAAGTTGTGCTCCATTTGTGTACAATGTGTCAAAATGCATCCTACTGTCATGTATAATTAATTAGAACAAATTAAACAATAAAAAAGAAATGGGTAGGGTTAAAAAAAAAGTGATCGAAATACAAGAAAAAAATGTTTCAGGAACCTACTAATTGGTAACCTCTAGGGAACTGATCTAACAAATAAGAACCTTAGTTAGTGAGGAAGTCCTGAGATACCATAGGCAGCAAAGGACCCATTTGGTGAATCAACTAGATAATAATTTTAATCTTACCTTATTCATATTAAAAATAGCTAATGAACTTTTGAAACACTTGGATGTCTTTTTATTTGATTCTAAATAATGACTAACCCTAGAGTCTCTGAATATCCGAATGCCTGAAACAGTTTAGGGAATTTTTCTTGATGACAAAATAAAATTTGATATTTTATGTGGATGTGTTGACACATGAAATTATTAACTAATATACCATGAAATTTATCACTATGTTGATTCACATATACTATATGTGAAATCGCCTTTTTCATTCCAAGCAATCCCAAATAGTAAAATCTGGATAATGTAACATAAAATGTGACATAGTAAGAGAATGAAGCTCCAACTCTTCAATCAAGGTTTTGGACTCAATTAAAATTCACTGATGGTTCATCATATAATAAATTATTGCTTTTTGTTTTAATATATATTAGGGAATTATGATATTAAGATTATATAATTGCTCAGTCACAGAGTTACTGAGAGGATCAATTTGAAATAATATATGTGAAATTTCTGGTTCATAGTAAATTCTAGAAGATATTAAAATCTAATTTGATTTAATGAAACTTCCCCAAAATGTGTGTATCATTTGGGGCCAGTGATAGTAGTTGTACAGACAGGGCCTCTTATGTTACCTGACATTGAGGATGATTTACACCACCAAGACATATGCAGCTTTATGAGATTCATCTAAATATCAGATGATTATATTATTTCCCCTTAAGTGCTTTGATATCCTAATTTCAGTTTGATAATCTAATTTCAGTTAGAGACTGCTAGAAAATTATATATTAATAGAAGTCTCAATTTATTTGTTATTCCTGATACTATTTTTGTTGTTGTATTGTTGGCTCCAAATCCCAATGTGAGCTTGTGACTCATTTAATGTAGATGGTAAAATTCAGATGCCTGAAATTTGTATACCTTGTTTTCAGAAATAGTCATAATATATCTAGTTTAAAACCATGAGAATGACTAAATCTAATCTAATAGAGGATTCTAAACAGTTGTAGTACTAGTAAGCCCAACGTGGTACCTACAACCCTGATTTGTGAATTTCCCTTTAATTTGTTCATACACATGCAATTACCTTTGGGGAGTCTTTCCCCAGCTAATGTTCTGAATGAATGTAAGTTTATATATAAACTTTATATATATATATATATATATATATATATATATATATATATATATATATATATATATATAAAATCTGGGAAAATGTGTGGGTCACTGACTGATGCTTCTAGATTAAAAAAACTATATGACATAATTTTAAGATAAAAAAGGAAAATCTGTAATTTTGATTTTGTTGTGGTTTATAATTGGATAAAGAACAATTTAAGGCTTTAGGGATACTTTTCTTATGCATCTTACAACTCAAAATGATCTGATTTTTTACAACAAATTTGACAGGTTATTACTCTATAGTAAGCATTAATTAAACTACCTTCAAAATAATTTCAAAAGCATATTAAAACTTTGCTGAAAAGCAATATCTGAAAATCACCTAAGCATGTACAACTCAAAATGCAAATGGTGACACCAACTAATTGACAAATGAAGTGTAAGCAATGTGAGTACAAGGAAAGATCACTGTGATTCAAAGCAATGAGAAGGTAAATGGAATGATCCATTCCAGACACTTAATTCTTGCAGCACTAATGGGTCCTCAATTAAAAGTTTCACAACTTCAGCACTTCTCATTATGTTCTTATTAGGGCACATGATCATTGTGTAGCACAAAATAGAAGGAGCCTAGTCAGACAGACTGGCTGAATGTTTGGTGCCTTCAATTTAATATTTTTAAACAATTCATAACAACAACTTCTGAACAGGATCCAAATAACTGTGTATTTCAGAACAAAGCAGAATTGGGAGTATTAAGGTTTGAATATGTCCCCTCCTCAGAATGCAGATGTTGGAAAATTAGTTCCCAATGTGGCAGTATTAGAGAGGTGGTGGGGCCTTTAGGAGGTAATTTGATCATAAGAACTCCACTTTCTTGAATGCATTAATATCTTTCTCAGGGTGTATCTAACCCTGTAACCTCAAGAGTGGGTATAACTGAAAAGAACAAATAAAAAATTAAAAAAGAATGATCAAAAATAAAAATAACAACAACAAAAAAAGTGTGGGTTGCTATAAAATGAGATTGCCCCTTGTTCCTTGTCTTTTCTTTATGTGCCTGCTTGCCCTTCTGCTTGTCTGTCATGGTATGATGCAACATGAAACATTCACCAGAAGCCAACCGGATGGTGGCACCATGTTTTGAACTTCCCTACCTTCAGAACTATGAACCAAAATAAGTATCTCTTCTATACGAATTACTCAGTCTAAGGTATTCTGTTATAGCTACATTGATTAGATGGACTAAGGTACAGTTTTCTAGAGAGTGTTTAAAGTGAAAACAGGATTCTATTGTCAGGTTTTGAAAAAGTCTGTGTTATTAAGGCAGGACTTCTCTGTGACTTTAATATACATTGTGATTTGAGACACAAAACTCTCTTCTCTCATACTAGCATAGACACTGAGAACTGAAACCATACATTACTGCCTATGTTAATATGACTGCTATTTTCTATCTTCACTAGCATGTATTTTTAGTCTTCCAGGAGTATCCTTTCCAGGGCAATTGTGATTGCTCATTATAGGAAATTTCTGAAAGATCTATCAACTCTTCAACAGAGCATTCACAGACAGTTTGAGTCTTAGGTTCTCATTATGGCACATGATCATTGTGTAGCACAAAATAGAAGGAGCCTAGTCTTCTTCCTTCAAAATCATCACTTTGCTACTTCCACCAATCCTGGACTGTTGTATCATGATTCGTATTCAGTCCTAGTCAAATCGCCATACTGTATTATCTATCTTAAATGAAATTTCAATTCTTAGTAAATTCTGTCCTTACCTACCCACTGAAAAATAACAATATTGGCTGGGCACGTTGGCACACACCAGCTCAGGAGGCTGAGGTGAGGCAGGAGGGTCACAAGTTCAAAGCCAGTCTCAGCAAAAGTGTGGCATTAAGCAACTCAGTAAGACTCTGTCTCTGAAGCAAATACAAACTAGGGCTGGGGATGTGGCTCAGTGGTCGAGTGCCCCTGAATTCAATACCTGGTACAAAAAAAAATGACAACATTGTCAAAGCTTTGTGGGGGTATGTGTTATGGTTTAGATATGAGGTGTCCCCCAAAAGCTCATGTGTGAAAGAATGCAAAACAGTTCAGAGGCAAAATGGTTGAGTTATAAGAACCTTAACCCAATCAGTGAATTAATCTCCCTGATAAGGATTAAATGAGCAGTAACTGAAAGCAGGATGTGGCTGCAGGGTGGGGGGGGGTCACTGGGAGTGTGCTCTTCAAGTATATATTTTGTACATGGTGAATGGAGTCCTCTCTGCTTCCTGGCGTGATGTCCTGAGATTCTTTCTTCCACCACTCTTCCACCATGATGTTCTTCCTAGCCTTGGGCCTTGAGGAATGGAACTGTCTATCTATAGAGTGAAACGTTTGAAACTGTGAACCCCCAACAAATCTTTTCCTCCTTAAAATTGTTCTTTATTTATGTAATTGTCACCTTGCATATTTACAACCTTTGAGAAAACCTAATGTAATAGAAACGTAAGATCTGTGTTCCAGATCTGACTCTGTTTCTAATTACTTGGGTGCTCTTGGGTAAATCTGCTCCTATTTCTGGACCTTACGTTCCTTACTTATAAATGAAAGGATAGGACTAGATGACTTCTGAAGATATGGAAGATTTTTTAATCTTTTTTTTTTTTTACCAGTGCACTAATGCTGAAAGATGAACAAATGTCTGTGTTGTAGCATAAGTAAGGCAAGTTGTAGATTATAGATAATTCCTAGTATACTAGTCTTCCTGTCTAATTTAAAAACATAAATAAAAATATAAGCCATTGCATGGTGTTATTATATGGTTATGTTAGGAACCAAGTATTTTAAATAAGTCACTAGGATATGATAACTTAGAGGCTAAAAACTACTGGTTCAAAATACTTTTGTTCCATGACAATAATTTCTCCAAGCAGTATTGGAGAAAACTACAACAATCCCAGATAAACTTATAGAAGAGAAATATCTTTTCTTCTTTTAATAAATATAGTAATTGATTTTCTAAAGTCAGATATACCACATAGTTCTCTAATAGGATCCTAGATGCAAAATAAAATCCAATACAAACCATATACTTGGTACTGAGGTCAATTGCAGAAGATGCGCAGAAAATCATCATGACTATAAACGGGAGCTCTTCATCACTATTACTAATATATATCTTGGCTCTTTATTGAATACTTTTTCAATTGTGAAGCACCTTAATATATAGACTGTTTTATTTTTTCTGGGTTCTCTCGATTATATTCTCATTGAATCTATATAATAATTCTTAATGTAGATGAAGGAGGTAGTTATTTCCCTCATTTTGGAGATTGGGAAAGACTTTCATAGAAGTTAAATAACTTGCATAAGGTTATACAATAGAAAACTCAGGAGTGCAGCCCAGAGTTTTAAATTATGATTTTCTTTTTTCTCCTGTCCTCAAAATTTCTGCTTTTGGACACTCTTTGCCCAACAAAGACCTCCTATCTGTTATATCCAATTGCATCTTGGATCATTTCACATTTGGTCATACTTTCTTCATTCTCTCATTTATTCAACAGATTTTCTTTGTTTGTGTATTCTTGTTCCTTGATATTTCTGCCTTATTCAACACTGTTATGCATCCCTTTCTCCCATTTACTCTCAGGTTTTGCTACTTATACATCTCCTTCTCTGGCTTCATTTTTTCTCAGACCCACTGCTTGTGCTTCCTAACTTCTGACCTTAGCATTCTTCTGTTATTTCTCTGTACCTTGCCTTTGGCAATTTGAGTTTCAATATTCAGTTATTATCTCTGGATTAACATTACCTAAATTTCTTTCTAATAGGACAAAAGCACAAATAAAATGCTATAAAATCTTGAATTAGGTAGGAATCACTTCCAGGTTTGTTTTTTAAAGGGATCATAGAGTGTGAATCAGAATTTTGGGGGGTTTTGGATAGGTTCTTAGAGGTTGAGGTTGGATTGAATATGAAGAAATAGTAGAACAGGTCTTCTAATAAAGAAATAAGGATGAATAGAAAACACATTGATGGGCAATGATAGCACATGGGGTGAAAAGAGCAAACCTTTTACTCTGCATTATAGAATTATAATGCAGTAGGAATGTTTGATAATATTTGGGGGAATCTGTAGTGCTTGCTAAGAGTATTTTTAGTCTTTTTTAAAAATCATTTTTATTTGTTTTAATTATTTATACTCTTTGAACTATAGATACTAGCAGTATCACCAAGGTGAAACATCCAGTAAGCAGATGCATACATAAATTTGGACCTAGGGAGATACTTTACCACCATGTTTATAGCATTATACCTCAATGTTACTTGCATGTTTGTCTTTGCTATTAACACTAGACGTGGGTTTCTTGAGAGAGTGATCTTTGTACATCTCATGTTGATTACTTCCCCAGCCTCAGAATTTTTTGTAGTAACTTGGAGTCAATAAATGAATAAATGATGCCTACTTAATTACTGGCAATATTATTTTTCAAAATGCCCCTGTCCTTTGATTCTTTTTAATTTTTATTTTTTAGTTGTAGTTGGACATAATATCTTTATTTTATTTATTTATTTTATGAGGTGCTGAATATCATATCCAGGGCCTCAAACGTGCTAGGCAAGCACTCTACAATCCCAGCCCTGTCCTTTGGTTTTTATAGCCTTTCACAATATGCTATGTTTCTAGTGGAAACACAAGAATGGCTTAAAAATCTGGGACCTGACTTCAAGTATTCTACTAAAAACATCTTAACTCGTCCTACTGTAGCTGATCTCTATGTTGGCTCTTATTCAACTTCTACTCTGGTTTAGCTGAATCTTCTGTGGAATCTTTTAGAAAATCTCCAAAATCTTAAAGGTGTACATATTTATCACATCACTACTCACTATGCACTCTATTAATTTATTTGTCTTCTCTTGAGCTGTGAACTCCTTGCAGAAAAGGGCTGTGTATTACATTTCTATGTCTCTACACAGGTACCAAGCACACAGTAGATACTAAAAGCATGTTATGGTTTTGATATTAGGTTTTTGATATTAAGCTATTTGATATTTGATTTTCCCCAAAAAAGCTCATTTGTGAGACAATGCAAAAAAGTTTAGAGGTAAAGTGATTGGGTTATGAAAGCCTTATTTTAATCAGTGAATTAATGCACTGATAGGAATTAACTGGGTGGTAACCATAGGCAAGATATGGCTGGAGGAGGGAGGTTATTGGGGATATGTCTTTGGGTTATATATTTTATTCCTGATGAGTGAAGCCTCTGATTCTGCCTTTCTGTTCCTCTCTCTGCTCATTCTCCTTGTTATCATGTTGTGAGCTGCTTTCCTCTACTACATGCTCCCATCATGATGTTCTTCTTCACCTGGGTCACAGAGCAATGGAGTTGGCATGGATGGACTGAGACTTTTGAAACTCTGAGCCCCAAATAAACTTTCCTCCTTTATATGGTTCTTATTGGGTCTTTGGGTCATAGTGATGAAAAAGCTGATTAAAACAAAGCAGCAGGGGCTGGGGTTTTAGCGCAGTGGTAGAGCACTCAATGGTAGACCATGTTTGAGACACTACATTCAATTTTCAGCACTGCATATAAGTAAACAAACAAACAAACAAATAAATAAATAAATAAAACAAAGGTCCATCAACAACTAAAGAAATATTTGTTTAAAAAATACCAAAGGAGCATGTAGTGACTATAGGAATGATTTTTCCAAAGTTTGTCTATTTAGTGTCTCCATTATGTATGACACTATTATTGTTTAGATATGAGGTGAACTGTCAAAAGCTAATGTGTTAGGCAATGCAAGAAAGTTTAGAGGTTAAATGATTGGGTTATGAGACCTAACAATTTTAGTCCAGCTGAATGGATTAACTGGGTGGTAGCCTTAGGTGGGTAGGGTGTGGCTGGAGGAAGTAGGTCATTGAGGGCATGGCTTTGGGGTTTAAATTTTATCTCTGATGAGTAAGTCTCCCTACTTCCTGGTGCCATGTCCTGAGCTGCTTTCCTCCACCACATTCTTCTGCAATGATGTTCTGCCTTAATCTAGGGGCTAGAACAATGGAGTCAGTAGTCTATGGACTGAGACCTCTGGAATGGTGCCCAAATAATTTTTCCTCCATTAAAATATTTCTGGTCAGGTCTTTGTTATAGTAATGAAAAAGCTGACTAAGACAGATAATTTAATTGGAATAGTGGGGTTATCAAATGGATTCTGTCCTCAAAGAGCTTTTCACATTCTAGGGAAATGATTTGCACAAATGTGTGTGTGTGTGTGTGTGTGTGTGTGTGTGTGTGTGTATGTATGCATGCATGCATACATACACACACACAAACTAAAAGGGTCAACCAATTTCTAAGCAGGTTTTTTCCACTGTCCTGTCTTTTACTTTATACTGGTGTTTGATATCCTGGATACCCCAAACCTGGATGATTCCTGACATCTCCTTTAGATGTAATGCCATCTTATAATTATGGACAAAATCTCACTTATGTTCTGGAGATGCTGTCAAATGCAACCCCAGAATAACTTGCTGTAACTCTGAAATCAGTACAGTAAGTTCAGAATGATGGATTAAATGAAAAATTCCTACCCAATGCAAGAAAAATAAAGTTTCTTTTTGCCAAATCACTGCTGTGCTGGGTTATTTGCTGTCTAAGTAAACAATATGCACTCAATGAGAACACAATCTGGCTGGGGAAAAGCACTGCAACCACCTGTCCCCAGAATCTGAATCACATATTTGAAAGAAAATGTTTGAGCTTGCATATTATTTATTCATATCCATTCCCCTCTCCTTCCCCTGACTTGTTGGCTTTGATCTTCTCTCAGAAACACATTCTTGTACCTTACAAACTTCTAAACTCTACCGACAACCACTCAACTTCCCTAGGAATAGATTTTCTGTGAATCTGTGAAAGATACAGAATCCTCACTTGTCACATATACTAAAGCATGTCACAAGGATAAAGGTGTACTTCTTATAGGTTTATATAGTATTTTCTCATTTACTTTCATCAAGTAAGCCACATCCATTTCCCTGATGCTAAACCACAAAACAGATGTCAAGCGATTTATGTCCTGCTGTTCCACTCCCTCTGCTCTTCCTAGTCACAAATTCCTGATTTTCTTCCTCACTACACCCCTAACAGGCATCTCTGCCTAATCAAGACTGTCTTATGCAATAACCAGAGCAAGTCTTTTCTTCTGTATTTCTTACCTCAAGTGATCCAAACATGGCTCAGATCCTTGGACTCACCAAAGCTTCCCTGACCATTCTAGCCTATCCTGAGCTCCTCAAACATTTGTTGTCTGTTGCATTCCAAATGATTTCATGTGGCCAAATCCTTATCTGAGAGTTGGTCAATTTTTTTTTAAAGAGAGAGAGAGAGATGAGAGAGAGAGAGAGAGAGAGAGAGAGAGAGAGAGAGAGAGAATTTTTCAATATTTATTTTTTTAGTTTTTGGCAGACACAACATCTTTGTTTGTATGTGGTGCTGAGGATCGAACCTGGGCCACACGCATGCCAGGCGAGCACACTACCACTTGAGCCACATCCCCAGCCCGAGTTGGTCAAATTTTTAAGGCCTGAGTGTCTAAGACAGAAAATACTCTAATATCATTGCTGATCTTTCTTCTCAATGGAAAGCTGTAAAATGAGCATACAACAACATATAAGAGTAATGATGGTAAATATAGGGTTTTACATAGGATCCAAGATACCATGAACCTCCCAAAAGAATGTGCACCATTTTCAGTATAATGAACATTACCCACCCCCCCCCCCAAGAGATTCTGTAGTTCTCATAGATTCTCACTGTGATATATGATAACCAAATGGTTAAGCACTATAGGATTTGTGTTTCATTGCCTTGTCAGGAAAATCTTGGTCCATGGCTCTATCTTCAGTGGAACCAAATGGATATTGTAATCAGCAACACATTTACTTGGGGTTTTTTGGACTGTTTAAGTGGAAATGGCTATGAACTCATGTACAAACCCAAAGAAAAGAGAATCTGTGAACAGAGACTTAAGAGTCACATTGTCATTATCTTGAATATTTATTTTGTTCCTGACATATTCAGAGTGCTAGACAATTTATAAAGCTCACCTTATGTACTACCTCCATTTCTCTAACTTGGTTCTCTTGGACTCCTCTCCTTCTCGTCAACCTGATTGGATTGATTTGCTCTAGGAGGATCTTCCTTGAAGGCTGACAAAGGTTAATGTTTTAAACAAATTAAAGACAGCAGAACCTTTGTTTACAGTTGCTTACTTGTGCAGCTGGTACTTAAGGAACTTGGTTAAGTAGAAATATAAAGCAAAACTTCCATCAACCCTTTGCTTTCCTTTGCTGCCACCTCATCCCACTGGGCCACAGTAGTTTCTCCTCATGAGCTACCTCTTATTGCCCAGTTTTGCTTCTTGGACTACCTTGCATATCTCTAGGGCAGTATTGCCCGTATGTCTTGGTTATACATAGTATCATGGGTTATGATGTAATGTTTATAAACTATAAATCTCCAATGTTTTTGGACTATTTTTTGAGGCAATTTCACATTATTTTACCACATATAATATTTTTTAACTGAACACTGGAATAAGTATCATTTCCCTCATCTGCTAAATGAATGAACTAAAGTGGAAAAGGGAGCAACTTACTGAAGATTCAGCCAGTTGGAAACAAGAGGTTTCTTGATGCCTTGGTTCTGGATTATACGGGATCATGCTGCTTCTTCTATACTTGAGAAATTCACTGATTTTCCAGTGGTTATTGGTTATAAATCCCAAACTGAGCTAGGCAGCTTTTCAGGATGTTATCAAGTGAGAGACTGTGGTTAGTTGGCTAAAGCCTTAATGTAGAAAATTAGACATACAGCCTACATTTTCTAGGAAATATCCACTGTTAGAATTTATTAAAACCAGGTTGGTTTTGAATTGTCACTTTTCCGTCAACCCACAGAATTATAGTTAGTGAACATTAGCTTTCCCTGTTCCATTGCCATCTCATATGATTTGATAAAAAAAACTTAATTAAATATGATGAAGTCAGTTTAAACTTTTAAAAATTGCTAATTTTAGTCTAGGTATACCTGGAAAATTAAAAGACAATTCATATGCCTACCAGCTGTTTTGTTGACCTCTGCTTAATTCTATAGTCATCTGTTACTGTCAACATCCAAATAAGACTGACTGAAAAGTTTTTTAAAACACGATTATCTGATTCTTTTGACTACATGTTAGTGTGTGTGTGTGTGTGTGTGTGTGTGTGTGTGTGTGTGAGAGAGAGAGAGAGAGAGAGAGAGAGAGAGAGAGAGAGAGAGAGAGAAGATCTGGCATTGCAGGTTATTTTTTCTCTGTTTCGTTTATGGATACTTTCTTACCTTCATTTGGAAGATGACTTCATATTATTTAATTTTTCCTAGAATTGTTCTCATTCCATGAGTTTTGTTTTTTCTGTAAAAGTTATGTGCTAAATATATAACCAGATTTTATTTAATTTTTAGAACTTTGTAGGACTTTACACACAAATAAATTAAAATCAAATAAAATGGAGGGATAGATAATACATTCTAATTTCTTATTTGGAAAATATAGTTATTATTACTTCTTTGGGCATGAGGAAGCTAATAAAAGAAAAGCCATAGGTGAAATACCTCTTTGGCTTCTGTGTTTCCAAAAGATACAGAGAAAGGCTTTCTACTGATAGGTAAACACTAGGACAATGCCAACTTATAGACTTAGGGATCCAGGTGTTTTAGAATAAAAGTCACTAAAAGTTTCTCAGCAAGTTCCTACCATTGACCCAAGCTCAGTAAGAAACAATAGAGAAGAGGTAAAAGCACATTTCCAATTACAACATTTATCTTGAAGGTTGTTCAATTGGAACAAATTAATAATCCATGAAAACAAAATCTGCTTGTAACAATTTTTACCAAGAAATACCATATGTTAGCACTGAAATTAAAGAGAAATGACCAAAAAGTTTGAAATTAGAGTCACTAAGTCCTTGCATCACAGATAGTATTTGAAACTTGGTATCACTCAAATGTTTGTTCCTTTGTTAGCTGTTTCTCCATGAGCCAACCACATGAAAAAGGACATGGATGTATTTGATACATAGTATATAACTATGTGGAAGTTCAATTAAAAATACAAGCTATTTTCTTTGTAAAACATTCAATTAAGCATGGAATATTAACAGTCTTATCCACCTGGATGTTTATTTTAAGATGTTTTATATGAGAGAAAGATAGCCTTTTACTCAACAGTGTGCTTGCTACCTAGAAGATACTAAGACATTCATTCTCAAAGCTGAAGTCCATTTTGTTTTTTCTATTAGTTCATCTGATTACTAATAAAGCCAAGTTAATGGATCTATTTTTATAAAGGCCAATCAGCTTCTCTCTACTTCAATTTCTCTTTTATTGGTTCTTTGTAGTTACATGGCAGTAGAATATACTTTTTATATAATTATACAATAATGACATATCTTATTTTATTAGGAGCCCATTCTTATAGATCTACATGATGATGGTAGTATTCACTATGGTGTATTCATATATGTACATAGGAAAATTATTTGTCTCTACTCCAAGTTCACAGCCACTGTCCAACTCAGTAATCATGATATTGACCAATAAAATTATGTTTATTTTGGAAAGGACACATGAGGGTGGGTGGTTGGGTGGTGTAGGGAAAATTTTTCTTTGTGGCTAGGAAAAAAAAAACCTCAAAATATATGCACTAAAGAGGATAGGTTAATAGAGCTCTTTTTGCATATGCAGGAGACCACAAAATAGCCTACTAGAGTTTTGCTAGAAAATTTCTCCCCCTTTTAAGAAGCAGCACTCAAAAATACTTGCTAGAGAAATAAAATGAAAAAAGGAGATATCATTCATATTTATAATGTTCTTGTAGACTTAGACCTACAAATAGGATACAGTGAGAAAGTTATTTCAACATAACTAATGATCTTTTCTGAAATCTTAAGGACTGGTTAAACAGAATTAGTAAAAATATGAAAATACTGATAAGTGAAATGATCTCCATGATTTACTTGCCTTTTAAATCTCAATTTGATATTGATTTACATTCACTCTCAAAGTAAGTAGTCAACTTCCATAGTGTATCTGTCAATGTGGCTGAAGGAATTATATTTTCTATGCCATATTTGCAGAGTAGTCTACTAAATTAGCTCTCTATGTTGGTTGGTTCCTTTCTAATATAATGGTTCTACCCACAAGATGAATATTGTTCATTATCTATTGCTGCTATAACAAATTATCATACATTTAGTGTTTGAACAATAGAAGTTTACTGTTTTACAGATCTGTAGGTCACAAATTGGATAGGGGGCTCAACAAGGCTAAAATCAAGATGTTGGCAGGGATGTATATTCTTGATATTCTAGGGGACAGTCCTTATTTTTATCAACTTCTAGCAGATGTCTTACAAAGCTCAATGAGATCTTTATTTGCATTTACCCTCAATGTAACTGTAAGTAGTCAACTTCTTACTATCCAGTTTTCTTGCCTTGTAGCTCCTTTTCCCATTTTCAATGCTAGCATCAGCATGTTGAATCCTTTTCACTTGACAGCATATCACTGCCTTCCTATTCTCATTTGCCTTTCAGTTTTAAGGATGCTTATAATCTGGGGCCATGCAGTTAATTCCAGCTGCCATCTTAATTCCTTTTTGCCATGTAAGGTATTATGCTCACAGGTACCAAGGGATTATTCTGCAAAAGCATGTTGAGTAGGTATTATTCTATCTGTCACATGAGATAAAATAAAACTCAATGCTACTGAACACAAAATCCATTTCGTTTTTATACAAGTTACCCAAACTCATGCCTAGCATTTCATATAGTGTGCTCAAATGTTGGTGGGCATAATGTACCAGATACACATATGTATGCATGCCACACACATGCATACAACACACATGTACATACACATAAATATATACATTTTAACACTAAGAATTCCAGAGTTAAATATGCTTAAGAAATGATGGATTAACTGGATGCAATGACACACACCTTTAATCCCAGCTACTTGGGAACTTGAGGCAGAAAGATCAAAAGTTTGAGGCCAGCCGTGGCAACTCACTGTCTCAAAATAAAAGAAAAAAAAACTGGGAATGTAAGTGAGAGATATAATATTCCTGGGTTTGATCTCTAGGACTGGCAAAACAGAAAAGAGAGAAAAAGAAAAGAAAAAAAATGATGGATTAAACAAAGTTCAATAGGTTTCTTTAATTACATGTTATTACAGAAACTTTGATGGACTAATAGTCACTATAAATGTCCAAGATGGGAGGCCTTTCCAGAGTTTAATTGATTATAAAACTCTTGATCCTAATTTATCTTGCTAGAATTAGAGGGAAGTGCTATCCTAAGTTTTATTTTGGCACCTAATTTCAGTTGCTTTAAGAGACCAGTGCTAATAAGATTAACTGGATGACAATCTAATTGGTCTATTCTGTGGCTATAAATTGCATCTAGTCATTAATTTTCCCCTTTGAAATCTTTTTCATTTGTTGCTCACTATGTACAAACTCAGTGGAAAGGCCCTAAAACAAACACACATACACACACACACACACACTTATATATTTTACATATGAAATTAAACCTGATTTATGTATTTTAAAATGTTAACCGATGAGAAAATTATGTTTATTTTCTGTCAAGGAGGCCAACTTCACAGGTTTTCTCCATTTAATGCCCACAGTTGTCCATAATCCAAAAGACCAGTGAAAGTCTACTTTATAAGTTCTTCAAGCTCTTCCCTCATTGGCTCTTTCCTACCCTAAATGCGATCTCTTCAGTCATGTCTTCTCTGATCATTCCACATTAGCCTCTCAGAGTTAGTTTCTATATAACATCTTGTTTTTTTCTTCACAGAACTTTATTAGAATCAGTGAACATCTTAGTTTCTTTGGTTGCTCATCTAATATTTGTTTCTTTTCTCAACGAAAATGTAAATTCAATGAGGGCAAATACTTTGTCAGTCTTTTTACTGCTACATTTCCAATGCTTAGAATTATGCCTAACATACAGCAAATAGTCAATAAATATCTGTTGAATGAATTAATGGATACGTATTCTATAGATTAGAAAGAAAAGTTGAGTTAAAGAGGTAAATTACTTGCTAGTATCACCAAGCGTCTTTGCAGCACAGCAGGGATCATATCTCTTGTCTCCTGATGCTTAGAGAAGTGTTCTTTGCTTTATAGAAGGTAATCACTAATTACTGGCCCATAAATCTTCTGTGGTTTAATTGGTAATTACTAGTAAATACTTCTCCCCACAGCTTTATGAATGAATCTGTAAGTACTGGTGCTTGATCAATGAATAAGGCTTCCAGTGTTAGACATAGGTAGAGAGGTATGAGAATGTTCACATTTCTTCCTTTTGAGAAGCTAGCAATAACATGCTTTCTTTTCTCTCTCTCTCTCTCTCTCTCTCTCTCTCTCTCTCTCTCTCTCTCTCTCTCTCCTGCCAGATCCTTTGGAGCCTTCTATGGGTAACCCCACAACTGTTCTTTCCAATTTATGAAGATTAAGAGCATCTACTGAGGAGAGTTTTTATTTTCAGAGCCAGTAAATATTAAATTACATGAGGTAAACATTAAAAATATGCAAGTAGAAGTATTGATAAAATGTGAAATTCAAACATTTTCATTCTGATAAAAGATACATGATTTGATAATTAAATCTAAATGATGTGAATACTCTAGTCATACAACTATAGCTTATGGCCACTATGACCTTTGGTGACTATTTCATAAATCAGGTACTTATGCTAATTTTGGCAATATGATCTCTGAAAAAGATTCCCATGTTGAAGGGTGAGGTTTTTATATATTCTCAAGTACTGAATGGAATCTGTGGGCTTAGCACTGTCAAATTTACTATATAGGGTCTAAAAGAAATAAAGCATAATACTGCTAATGCTGGGTTTGTACTTGGGGAGTTTCACGATCTCATCTTTCCTTGGGGCAAAGAACTGAAAGTTCACTTTACAAAGATCCATTTTCCCTTTCAGGCAGCTGTACATTGTAATAGAACACAGGTTTTCAAAAATGACTTTATTCTGCAGAGCCTTAGGGAAACTGATGGCTGTGGCTGAGGCCCAGTAGGATTGGGACCTCAACAGGAATCCTCTCGATCACTAACACTCCTTCTCTTAATTTTGTTTTCCTATTTGACTTCAGCATTAAATTGCTTTTATAGACATTGCTCTATTACTAAATGGGGGATGTCCCTAAAATAGATAATAATTTTTAAGTTTTGTTAAGTCCCATTATTTTGATTCCTAGACATAAAATATGTCTATCCTAAGTATCTGCCTATTTGTTTTTTAATAACATTTACATGAATTAAAATTTAAATTGTAATTAACATTTTGGACAATTGAAATAATTAGAGATCATTGAGAAATCTTCAGGACTAGGGTTGATGAATGTAGCCCTATCAAACCCATTTATAAGATGGATCTAAAGTCTGACCATACATAGTAAAATTCCCCTTTATAAAGACATTAAGAAGTAATCCCAACTTTAATCATCACAGTGTTCATTCTTGCCCTTCATACCAACATCATCATGTAAATAGTCTTCTAAATCAGATTTTCTTATCTGTGTATGATGGGAGGGGATAGAGAGTAATAAGACAGATTTATCTTTGATTTTAATCCTTGCCTTGAAAAACAGTCTCATGATACATTATTTTGACCTTCTGAGTATTGTATATTTTGATTTGATGGTCATTCCACCTCTTTTCCACAGTTCACTGAGGCTGTAAAGATGAGAAGATGTACAATGGCATACTCTGAAAATTATACATTGTTGAAAAGGTCAAAATAGTAGAGCCGAATGTTGCTATTTGTAATTTATAGAATATATGAGACATTCAAATTCAAATAACTCTTTCTCTTGACATACTGAGTAAGAAAACATAAAATGGTACAATATGAATCCATTTGGGAAACAGACACTAGAAATAAAACATAGACAGAGCCCAATTTCTTTCTTGGTTTCTTAAGATGTATTCAGTTTTCTTATTTTTCACAAGCACAAAAAAACTTAAGAGTTTCCTACAAAAAAAGTTACATTTCACTCAAATGTTAGGTTGTAAAATATTGAAAGAAAAAGTAAAAACTCAAAAATAGATTACACTTTGTTATGCAAAGAGGGAACAATAATGTAGTAAAAAACTCAGTGGCTGACTTGGAATAATGGCATTTAGGATATTATATACTACTTAGCTGTGTGACTATAAATATGGCATGTTTTTGTCTTTAGACTTGAGTTTTATCATGTGAAACAGTCTGTGATTGTAATTGTGATTGTGATTGGAGACTTGGAGAAAAAGCTCTCTTAAGAGCTCCCTCGCTTGAATATTCTGTGATTTATAATACAAATCTCCTTTCACACTTTTCCATGATAGGAGATTGTTTTCAAAGATTGCCACTAATGACTATATATAAGTAATTTCTCATTTTTAAAAGTGGAATCAATTTTGCTTCCCCTTATATTTGTGTTGAAGTTGTGACTTGCTTTAACCAATAGAATGTGGTGGAAAGAAATACCCTTTCCAATCCGAGTCTTTAAGTGACCTGGCATCTACTGACTGTTTTAGAAGAGAGCCTCTAAGTAAAAGAACCCAGAAAAGTAAATAACAATAAAATAAAATATCTAATGAAAATATTTAAGGAAAAATGAGGTGCTTCTATTAGAAGTGAGTCGCAAAGCCCAAGAAATGTGAGTTTATGATAGGTGTTCCAGATCCACTAATCTCTCAGCTGAATGGAACTGCTTTAGTTGAAATCATGTACAGCAAAAGAATTGCCCAGATAGTCACAGCAACACAAAAAATAATAAATCATTATCTTTTGAGCTATTACATTTGGGAAAAGGAATGTATATTATAGAGTGATAGGTAATTGAAACACCCCCTTTAGTAAATAACATCTTTATTTAAATAACTTGCCAATGACCAGAAAGCCTTTCATTACACCTACACTCTTTCTCACCTACCCATATCTAATCCATTAACAAATACCCTAGACTACAAGTTTAAGAATCGTGTCTTTTTGCTCCCTATTGCATTTCTAGCTCCTAAACCATTTCTGATACATAATATGGTTATTTTAGGGAATTGTTATCAAACTTACCACACTTCAAATAACCACTGGTCTCCATCTACATCAACACCTGCGGTCTGAGTCACCTTCATTTTTTTTGCCTAAAATACTGCATTATCAATATCCTTTTAACTAACGTTCTTTAAAGTTGAGTGAAAGGGTATTCAGGAAACTTCTATGATACTTTTCCAATATTAAGTCCAAAACTACTTCAAAATAAAAAGTTAAAAACAAATGAGCATAAATTATATCATAAGACATCTTTGACTCGTATGTTTCTGAGATTCTGCATGATGTGAGTTCTGTTTACCCCTCTGATGTCAATTTATGTCACCCTTATCTTCATCTCTGTTGATGTTCTAGCTACACTAGACTTAAATCAAAAATACTTCCAACCTTTCCCCTTCTGGAGGACATTAACATGTGCTACTCCCTCTACATGAAACACATTTCTCTCCTCATTTTCATATGGTACCTCCTTCTTATCCTTTAGGTTTCTGCTTTTGTACTTTCTGAAGACACACATCTGAACCCATCCAGAATCTCATAGATGTTTTCTCTTCTTTCAAGTTATAATACATACTTGCAATTTGTAATTTTACATTCATGTAAAATAGTAGGTTAACTTTCTTAACTTCTTTCTCCTCTGCTAAGATAGTAATCATCATGAGAGAAGTCATGTCATCCCCAGTGTTTAGAAGAATACTTTTCACATCATTCACACTCAGTAACTCCTTGTGGAATGATTCAACTCCAATGAATCTTTGCTTATCTATTTTTATGAATTATTATTTAAAATTTATACAAATTAGAGTACCTTGACAAATGTCTTGTTTTTGAACAGGAAGGAACATCCTCAAGCAAAGAAGGGAAGGTGAGAGTTCATTTTGTAGCTCTACACAGAATAAAGATTAAATCATTGCATACCACCATAGCAGCACTAAGAACCTAAGGTTCATAATGGAAGAAAATGCTACACCTTTATTTACTGTCCCATAGTAATATTATATTTGTTTCATTCAATAATCTTTATAATCTATTATATGTGCTGTCTTTTTTTTTTACATATACATGTTGTCTTCACTGCCATGTATTTGCTATTGGAAGAAGGATATATGTTGTATCATATATTTAGATTAAAAGAATTTCAAGTGACATCAATCTCACACAACAGTAATCAAGAAAGTCAGTTTATAATTATCAGTAATCTATTTATAGGAAAACAAGAGCTATTTTGCTTTATCTCCTAAACTACCCTTTTTCTCCACCATTTTGGGGCTTAAATAAGCAAGGAACTCTGAACTTGTATTTACTCACTATACCACTTCTATATATATTCTTAAAATTCTGTTGGCCAGATTTTTCTCTCCTCAGTATTGTGTTATAATGAATGCCTTTTTCACTTTTTTTTCTTCTCTATAAATACAAATTCTATAGACAAGTGAGGATCTCAGCGTTTTCCAGGTGATGAGGAAATATTTCTTTCAAGGGAGATAGTTAAAATTAGAAGGCCATTATGGTCTCAAGGAAAAAAAAGTAAACAAAAAAATACTTCAAATGAAGTCCAATTATGAAAGGGTCTTCATTTAAATGTAAACATTTTCCCTCCTGGACTGGTGAGCTAAACTTATAGATTTTGCTCAAGACCTCAGCCTATTTTTATATAAGACTTCCCATTTTAGACCTGTAGGAGACCTGCTTATGTGTTTGTCTAACAGTGAAGTTTTCTAGGAATCAACAATGCTATGAAAACTCAAACTGTCATGCTTCAAGACGTACAAATTTTAAGAAAACAAACTTCTCATTTTGGTACTGAAACTTTTACTTTGTATCTAGACTGTCACTGTCATATGGATCTCAATGTAAATATGCATAGCTTTATAGATTGAATTATGTCTCTCAAAAAGCTTTGTACCTAGCCTTAGAACCTAAAAATGTAACCTTTTTCGGAAATAAGATTTGTGCAGAGTTAAAATGAGGTTATACTAGCTTAAGGCGAGCCCTATAATCCAATGGCTCCTCACCTTATAAGAAGAGGGAAATTTGGAAACAGAAAAAGACACAGAGAGAAAACACCATGTGATGACAGAGCTAGAGATTAGAGTGAGGCATCTATGAGCCAAGGGACAACAAGTATTGCCAGCAACTGCCAGAAACTTGGAGAGAGACATGGAACAGATTCTCCCTTGGTGCCTCCGGAAGGAACCAACACTGCTGACACTGATTTGAGATTTCTATTATCTTGAACAGGGATGCAATAAATTTCTGTTGTTTGAAGCTACCCTCTAGGCAGTTTGTTAAATCAGCCCCAGGAAACTAGTACATATTGTATGGGAGGATACAGCATAGTAAAATGCAATATCCACCTAAATATAATGCATCTATATATGATAACCAACTGTCTCCTTGAGGTAACTATTCAGAGAAATACTCTATTTAGGCCTAGTCATAATTGCTGTGTACTTTTCACTTTCCAATAAGGAAACTGGAAATTCTGGTGTACCAAGAGCATAGAGAATTAATACACTTTAAACATTATATAAATAAGTAGCTGTTCACTGATTTAAGTAGTACAATTAATTAATTGGAAACTTTTTTCAAAAGCTCAATATTTGAAAATGCCATCATGATTCCCTATGGAGAAGTACAAATAGACTAAGGAATTAAAATGACTGCATTCAAAAATCCTGATCCTTTCATTATGGACTGCTAATCCTGGATTTAGGAGATGAACTCTGATTTATGGGCTTGAGAAGTAAATGATCCAGAAAGTTCCTGGAGAGGGAGAAGAATATGATGGAAAAGGTATGTTTTTCCATATATCTGTTTTAACTGTACTAATCATGTAATCTCATGTCTGCTATTATTTATGGTTTCTGTGCTTCGGCATAATTTAAATTGCTCATGATACATGCAGAATTCCCAGAAATATGTGCAGTTCTTAACCACAGCAGTTAATAAAAACAAAGCCATTAGATACTAAAAAGGAAATCAAACGTTTGAGGCCATTTCCACATCAATGATACAAATGGATCAAAAAGGCCTCAAATCAGATTTTGTTGTCACACGGACAAAAAAATATGTGCTTAGGTAACTGAATTTGAATTTGAACTTTGAAAATAAACACAGATTTTGGTCAAAGTGGTTTGTGTAGCTTGATAGAACTAAAACTTGTCAAGAGTTTTAAGCTGAAAGTCAGCTATGGAAATCTAGGCACTACTAAGCCTACTTTCTCAAAAGCATAAAATGAATAATGTATTTTTCACTGACCATGGAGAAAATGATTATGGGGATCATTTATGTACTGTGAAAAAGGTTTGGGAGTTTATCTGACCACAGGTTAAAAATATTAGCCAACAGTGTGATGTGGCTGCTGAATAAGCTCACACAATCTTAAGCTACATTTGTAATAGTAATGATATCTTCTATGAGTGTATTGCTTTACATTGTAAAGAATGCTTACACACAGATGATCTCATTTTACATAGTAACCAGAATACAGGAAGTCAGTATTGTTCTCTGAATGACCTAAACACATCTGTTATATGGTCTCATATTATAAGGAATATACTGACACCTTTCACTAGACTATATTCAGAAGAGGGTAGGCTTAATAGCATAAAGTTTCTATAAGAAATTATTGACATTTAATATAAAATCTACTTATTTGGGCGGGGGATATTAGCAATTGAACTCAGAGGCACTCAGCCACTGAGTCTCATCACCAACCCAATTTTGTATTTTATTTAGAGACAGGGTCTCACTGAGTTGCTTAGCACCTCTCTTATTGCTGAGGCTGGCTTTGAACTCATGATCCTCATGCCTCAGCCTCCAGAGCTGCTGGGATTACTGGTGTGTGCCAGTATGCCTGACTGAAATCTACTTACAACAAATGTGTTAATACATAGCACAGTATGGTTACCTATATACCTATTGTTGTTTGTCATAACTTTTTCATCTTGCGTGACTGAAACTCTACATTTATCTATATTCATTGTACTCCTCATATTTACTTCCCCCAATCCCTTAAACCACTATTTTACATTCTGCTTCTAAGAGTTTGACTACTTTAGATGACCTTATGCAGTATTTGTCATTTCATGACTGTCTTATTTCACTAAGTGTTCACTAAATATAATCTCCTCAAGGTTCATTCAGATCACAGGAGTTCCTTCATTTTCAAGGATAAAATATATTCTATTGTATGCATATAACACATTTTATTTATCCATTCTTCTGACAATGGATGTTTAGGTTATTTCTATCTCTTGGCTATTGTGAAGAGTGCTGAAGTGAACACGGGAATATAAATATCTCTTTAAGATTCTGACTTCAATTCTTTTTGGTCAAGACATAAAAATGGGATTGTTGGATGATTTGTTTCTATTTGTTTGTGTGCTTGTAATTAAACCCAGGCCCTTGTACATGCTAGGCAAGCACTCGACCATTGAGCTATACCACTGGCCCCTATTTTTAAATTTTCAAGACCTACTATACTGTTTCCTACAGAGATTGTGCCATTATACATTCTCACCAATGGTACACAAATTTTCCAATTTCTCCATATTCTCACTATCCCTTCTTTTTTTTCTCAGTCTGTTTTTTTCTATGAATAGCTATTCTAATGGGTGCAAGATGATATCTCACTGTGGTTTTGGCTTTTATTTCCCTGATCATTAGTGATTTTGATCATTTTTTTTGCTCTGCCTATCAACCACATAGAATATATTCTTTGGGAATATCTATTCATGTCCACTTCCAGTATTTAATCAGGTTATATTTTGCTATTTTTTATTAAGTTGTAGTAGTAATATCTATATTTTGGATATTAGCCCCTTATCAGATATAGAGTTAATATTTCCTCACATTTCATAGGTGTTTTTTCACTTGATTATTTCCTTCACTTTACAGTCACTTTCCAGTTTGCTGTTGTCCCACTTGCTTATTTGTGCTTCAGTTTCCTGTACTGCTGCTGTCATAGCAAAAAAAAAAAAAAAAATCATTGCCAATACTAATGTCATTAAGCATTTCTCTTATGTTTTCTTCTGGGAGTTTTATAGTTTCAGGTTTTATGTTTAAATCTTTAATCCATTTTGAGTTGATTTTGGGGTATGGTATGAGATAAGGGTCTAAATACATTTTTTTTTTCATGTGGATATACACTTTTCCCAAGGCTGTTTGTTTTAGGATACTATTCTTTTCCCGTTGTGTAGTCGTCACCCCATTTATTTATGATCATTTGACCAAATATTTGCAGCTTTATGTCTGGGCTCGTTTGTTCTGTTCATCTATATGGTTCTCCTTATTCCAGTACTGTACTGTTTAAATTATTACATATTTGTTATATGTTTTGAATACAGAAAGTGTGAGGCTTCCAGGTATGTTTTTCTTTCTCAAGGTGGTTTTGGTTACTTGGGAACCTCTGTGGTTTTGTTTCAATTTTAGGATCTTTTTTCTATTTGTGCAAAAAAATGCAAATGGAATTTGGATAGCTATTGTAGTGAATCAGTAGATTACTTTGAGTTGTATGAACATTTTAACAATATTTAATCTTCCACCTGAAGAATGGGGGCTATCTTTTCATTACTTGTACCTTCTATAATTTATTTCAGCAATGTTTTTAGTTTTCAGTGCACAAGTCTTCTACTTCCTATGTTAAATATATTCCTAAGTATTTTATCCTTTTAGTGCTATAAATGGGATTTTTAAAATTCCTTTTCATTTTATTCATTCTGAATCTATGGAAATGGAAATATTCTTTCTAAAAAAAAGTTTTAGAACTTTTATTTGTTTATTTTTATGTGGTGCTAATGATTAAACCCAGTGCCTCACATGTGCTAAGCAGCACTCTGCCATTGAGCCCCAGCCCCAATCCTGAAAATATTCTTTGTATGTTGATTTTGATTAATGCAACATTAGTTAAGTTTCTTATTTTAACAGCTCTTTTTAGTTTTCTTCCTACCTAGATGATCAAGTCATCTGTACATAGATACTTGCACTTCTTTCTTTCTGATTTGAAAAAAAATTATTTTTTTGCCTAATTGCTCTGGGCAGGACTTCATTTACTATGTTGAATAAAAGTAGCAAGATTGGGTATCTTTATATAGTTCTTAATATTGTAGGAGAAGCTTTCAATTTTGTATCATTGAGTATGATATTAACTGTAAGGTTTTATATATGGCTTTTGTTCTGTTAAGGTAATTTTTAATTTCCACTTTGTTGCATATTTTTTTATTATCAAATTGTGTTGAATTTTGTGGAAGTAAAGTTCTGTCAATGTTTGGCTCACATATTTGGTTGTTCTGAATTTGGGTGTATATGTACTTATAATTGTACATGACTGGTAAATTGACACTTTTTGTTATTATACTGTATCATTCTTGGTTTGTCTGATAATTTTGATATAAAATATATTTTATCTGATATCTATGATCACTTATTTTCTTCTTTGGTTATCATTTACATGGATATATTTCTATCCTTCACTTTTATCCTATATTTGTACTTGAATCCAAGGTGAATTTCTTGTGGAGAGCATATGGTGGTATCTCTCTCTTTTAATCCATTCAACCAATCTATGTCTTTTGATTGGGAGCTTAATTCAACTACATTTAAAGTAATTACTGATAGAAAAAGACTTAATATTATCATTTTATTGTTTTCTATCTTCTAGCCCCACCCCCCATTCCTTTTTTTATTTTGCTCCTCTGACTAGATGGTTGCCTTGAAGTTCTCTAATTCTTTATTCTGATTGGTCAAGTCTGCTCTTGAACTCCTCTAGTGAATTTTTCAATTCAATTATTGTGTTCTTCATCTCTAAAATTCCTTTAGGATAAAAAACAGAATTTATACCTCTGTTGATATTCTCATTTTGTTCATGTACACTTTTACTCTTCCTTATTTCCACTAAAAATAATTTTACTAAGCCTCTTCAGTATCATTATAATGATTATAATAAATTATTTTTCAGGTCATCCACATGTGTCCATTTCTCAAGGGTCAGCTTATGAAAATTTATCTTGTGCCCTTTATTGGGCTATATTTCCATGTTCTTCACATATCTTGTAACTTTGTGTTGGAATACACACATCTGAAAATAATAGCCACCTTTCCTGCTGTTCATAGACTATATTTGTGTAGGGAAAGACCTTAATCTGCCCACCTAGAAATTCTTAGGTCATATCAAACCTTTCAGACAGCAATAGGTGTGTCTTCTCTGGGATTATGTTTATAATTTTTCAGGTAAAGAACTTTGACAATTTATGTTTTTCAGCAGTTTGTACTTTTTTTTTTAACTTTTAACTCTGTCTGCCATACTGCAGCTTCTCTTGTACTACTTCAAGCCTCTAAGCTCTTTTTGTTCTCTATGTTTCCTAGGTATCCAAATATGCTGGTCACATTAGTATCCAAGTAAGGTAAGATAGAAATCAGTCTCTTTGGGAATTCCCCCAAAAGTCAGAATGTTAGATGAATATTCTCTCTCCCAAGGTGCAATATACTAGTTTTGCTTTTCTTCCCAATTGTAAGCTATCATTTGGAGGAGAGAAAAGCAACTAATTTTGAAAAGCAACTAATTTTCTTATGTAATTTAGCGTGGTTAAATTTCTTATGTAATTTAACGTAGTTGTCTGGGGTGCTATGAATTCCTATCTGATTTTTAGAGTTCTAATAAAAGCATTTTGGATGGTATATTGCTGTGAAGTTTTTATTTATGTGGGAAAACATTGTAGGGTCTTCCAATTACACATCTTTCTGGTATTACCTCCTGTCCTATATTGCTTGTTTATACCATTCTTCTCCCTCCTTATTTGCTTAGGGCCATGCTTGCCTCTAAGCCACCTTTGTTTCTCCACAGATCCTACACACAGTAGGTATTCAATAAATATTAACTGAATGAGCCCTATCAATAATTCTAATTAAGAATGAGGAGTACCTTCTTGAAGCTTTGGTTCATTAAGAGTAGGTGTTTCCTTTGTTATGAAATATACCAAAGTAGGAGCTTATATTTTTAGGTTGGTGATATACATTAGCCGAAAC
This sequence comes from Callospermophilus lateralis, assembly GCF_048772815.1. Classification (NCBI taxonomy): domain Eukaryota; kingdom Metazoa; phylum Chordata; class Mammalia; order Rodentia; family Sciuridae; genus Callospermophilus; species Callospermophilus lateralis. Next base: position 84,362,418 of record NC_135325.1, on the reverse strand, counting down.
TATATTATCATGATACAATTTTGTGAAGATTTTAAAATTATATTTATTATTGTAAACTTGTATAGTTATTGTGATAGATATAAGAAAGAGATATTGAGAAGAAAGAGGATACTTATTATTGAAAACTAAAAGAGAAAACAAGAGAGTTTGAGGAGGAGGTGTTCATAACACACTAAACATCTATTGTGTTCCAGGCAAGGTTCTAGCAGAGAAATCCTTCAGTGTTGCAAAAGAGTGTATAAAGATCCTGAGAGGTAAGAGGATACAGAGTCCTGGATGATGTGTGCCTGAGAAGCTTCTTGTAATGAAGAAATATTCATAAATAAAATGATTAAATTATGAGACCTATCACCTAATGAATGACATTCTTGTCTGAATGAACTCACTGGATGGTAACTATAGATAGGTAAGGTATGACTGGAGGAGGTGAGTCATTGGGGACATGCCACAGAAAGGTGTATTGTCCCTGTGCCCCTTCTCTCCACCTGATTCTCCTTCCTAGTTGCCATGAGGAGAGCAACTTCTCCCTACCACACCCTGACCCCATGTACCCAGAGTAATGGAGATGGCCATCTGTGAACTGAGGCCTCTGAAACTGTGAGCTTCACATAAACTTTTCCTCCTCTAAGTTGTTCTTGTCAAGTGTTTTGGTCACAGAAATGAAACAGCTAACTAAAACAGAGAAAATTACCCAATTATGTAATCATAAGGATACTGAGAGATGAGTTTCAATAAAGTGGTGGGGGTGAAGTTAAATTTTGGTGAGGTAAGAAATAAATGATATATAATAAAACAGATGCTCTGTATATACTTTTTCCCCAAACAATTGGATAGGGACAGGAAAAAGATGGAATAGTAAATCTTAAAAGATACAGGACATCAAGGGAATATGTACGTGCGTGTGTGTGTGTGTGTGTGTGTATACACACATATATACATACATTTATATGTGTATATATGTATATATATGTATATATACATATGGAGAGAGAATTTACTCTAATTATTATAATTATTATAGGGTCTAATTTCAAATTACAGTTGCAAGAAGAGATAATTGATGGTTGCTAAAACATATGGGAAGGGTACAAATAAGAGCAGAGGTAGATAATTTAAATTTGGAAAGATAGGGAGGGAGAGATAAAATAATATGATACTTTGAAATACAGGGGAAGAAAACTGAGTCATTTTACATTAAATTGTCTTGGTCTATTTTCCCAGTGGATGGATATTACATGGGTTTAAGACCTATAGATGAGATAAATTACACTAAGTTTCCTTCACTGAAAATAAAGACCATAGAATGGAGTTATAACACTGAGAAGAGTAGATTAAATATAATGAAACAATCCCCTATAAAGACAGGTGGAAGATGACTATTAGAATTATTTCTGGGAAATTATTAATGGAAATCAAATAGAAGAGACAAGAGCCTAATGAAACAATATAACCATGGACTTGCCTTTTATAAATGAGAAGTTAATTCTTATTCAACTATTTCTACACATTATTACATGAAGGCAGGGTTTCCCTCTGATCTTCAAATTTTAACCCACTCCCACTGCTATTGGCTCATTATTTATTGTTGTTTACCTCCTCTCTTACTTAAACTTCTTTGTATGTCCTAAGAATGTAAAAACTAAAATCTCAGGCTCAATGTTAGGAATAAATAATTAAATGTATGCATACAGAAGCAACCTGCAATATATAATAACTACTTGTTTGATATACAAAATATTCATTCATGAGAAGAGCTGTTATTAGGTTAATAAAGTCTTTGGTCTTTCAGTACCCAAAGCTGATGTGGCAATGCACAAATATTCAGATATTAATGATTAGATTATGAGAGCTATAACCTCAGCAGTGGAATAATTCATTTAATGGATTAATAGTTTGAATATATTTGTAGGTAGTGACTCTAGGCAGGTAGGGCATGGCTGGAAAAAGTAGGTAACTAAGGGTAGGCCCCTGGGGATTACATTATGCTGGCTTCTTGCACTCAAGCTCTCTGCTTCTTGGCTTCCATGAGCTGAAAAGCTTTTCTCCATCACACAATTTTACCAGGATTTTTCTGCCTCATTTGTGTCCAGTGTAATGACTTGGCCAGCCCATGGACTGAACCATGAGCCCCAAATAATCTTTTCCTCTTCTAAATTGCTTTTGTCAAGTATTTTGGTCACAGCAATAAAAAACTGACATATGTAAGCTAACTACCTGGCTGAGAATGAAAGTAGAAACACAGAAGTAGGTAAATTATTCCTGTAACACATTCATACGTATATAATATCAGTCATGATAATTTTTGAGCTGACTAATAATGGTTGTGCTAAGAATCATGTATTTAGTTGATTCCTCATGAATATGTTCAGTTAAACTGCCTGCTACAAGTGTCAATGGCTAAAGGAATCTATCATGCTAATTGACATAATTCTTTAAGAAATTAATTAAATAGTACCTAAAATGCTTTGAGTTCCTTTGATAATTATATTGCATAAATAAGAGGTGTTATTATTAAAGTTGACCCTTTCCTTTCCTCAATTCCTTTATATAGAGTTGGTATATATTTCTTTAATTACAAAGCACTCTCATATTCCCATCATTGAGCTAAGGGGGTTTTCAAACTGGGCCTTGACAAAAATTCCTTCTCTTCTATTACATCACACATTACATCACACATTCACATTCCTTTTATTCCTTTGCTAACTCATCATCACAATCAGCCTTGACACACACCATGGTTATCATCTCAATGAGTTAAAATCTTAAGCTTAGCTATGAATGGAACATTATCATTATAGCAATAGGTATATTCTCAACACATCTGCAACTAGAAAACTAAACAATCTGTTACAGGCCCTCAGTGGGTCAGAGTTCTCAGAAAAGAAATGTTTTAATTATATGCAAAATTTAAATATGCATATGACTTACTCCTGGACTGGTACTGTATTTGTAAACTAAACCTAAACATATTTGTGTTTTTGATGTATACACTACTAATTAAGTTTTGAAATTCAGATACTGGCAAAGTTAAACTGTTTCTATCAAAACTGTTGTCAAGACAAGTTTACCCTTCACTCTTTTTGATCATATTCCTGTTCTCACCCAATAGGTCTTCAACTGCTCTTAAGTGTCAGGTGTGTTCCCCTTTTGCATTACCCTAAGCTCTGCTTTTGTCAAACTTTTCTTTTCAGCAGTTATGCCCACAGTGATAATACCTTTATCTTGTGAGACTCAAGTGCCCATTGTTACAGGTTGAGCACCACCCTCTTTGGTCTTTCAGCACCCACTTGTTAGCTGGTTTCTAATGACTTTTCAGCATTTTATTTTTCTACATTGCTGGAAACTGAATATTGGTATTTTTGCTGAGCTGACCAATTTCCTTATGTTCTTATTCAGGCAACCTAGAGGCTTCCAGACTTCAGTTTGCTATATTAACTATAAACTACAGGCTTTAGCTTCATGATTAGAGTTTTTTTCCTCCAAATCACTTGACAGGCCTTTATTACGTGTTGACTTTGAACTATGACTATCTACTATAGCAATATGAAAGATACCACGGGTAAGTATTGGAAGTAAGGGGGAAGATTATGGTGTTTTCTAAATCACAGCAATTTGTACCTACAAATAGGACCAGATGTTTATATATCATTTCTGATATATTTAAGTAGTATATGGTAAGAACTACTTCTAAATGAGCAAAATATTTTCCAAAGGTTAAGCCATGTCTATACAAATAAAGGATAGAGGACAATTAAGGAAGTTATTTGAGTGATTCAAAGCTACTCTTCTACATCAGTTGTGAGGACGCTTAAACATGGTTCATATATGAATGAAGGTGATATTTCCTCCATTTCTAATAAGCTTAGCTAAAACATAAAATAATTTTATTTTTATAAAATTTTACAAATACTTGAGTTGGGAGGAGAATACCTGGATATTTCTGTTTTCCCATAGTTCATGTTGCATGCTTATACATATTCAAAATTTGTATCTTTTGTCCTTTCCAGATTTTAAAAGGCATCCACTAACTATTGAATTAGATGTTTTAAATGATAGAACTGTTGAAAAATACTACAAAGCAGTAAAGAGTCAAGATGCTTCTGAGGAATAGCACCTGCATTCAGTTGACACATACATTTAATGAATTTCAACAGCAGAAAGTTCTTATTGTTTAAGTTATTTTAATCTATAGTTCTATCCTTCCTATTATTGAATGATATACATGAATTTCTTGATCTCTGTTCAGATACTAGATTACATGTAGCTTTCTGACCATTTAAGTGTACATCTCTCTAGAATACTTTTCTATACTATCTTATAATGATAACCAGTTTTCAGGTATGGCTATAGCTATCAAATTATTTTACCATTTGAGAAGGAGTTGGGGCCTAACTTGCAAAGATTAAAATGTCAAAATAATACTATCTTAATAATTTTTATTTTCTTACTAAAGCAGTTCAAACTAGATAGCCTTTTAAATTGCCATATCTGATCATTCTTACCCTCTGTCCAAAAATCTATTTTAAAAAAGAAGTAGCAGGAGGGCTGGGGTTGTGGCTCAGCAGTAATGCACTTGCCTGGCATGTGTGAGGCACTGGGATTGATTCTCAGCACCACATATAAATAAATAAAATAAAGGTCTATCAACAACTAAAAAAAAACTTTAAAAAAAGTAGCATGGGTAAGCCATCAGTATAAGAGAAGTGAATAAACAATGCTACTAATATTAATGGGCATTATGGTCAAGTGTGACTATATACATATCTCCAAGGAAGAAACAAACCCATAATAATATATGCTGGGATGATCATTATTTTTTAAAAAGTGAATGATAAAAAGTGTTATTAGAAATGTGGGAAAAAAATTAACTTTTCTGTATTGGTTCTAATGTAAAATGGTATAATCACTTAGGAACATTGGCAGTTCCTATGAAGATTAAACATAGAGTGACTATATGACCAGAAATTCTACTCCCAGGTATATATCCAAGAGAAATTAAAACATTTGTCCACACACACAAAAAATTGTATGAGAACATTTATAGCAGCCTTCATCATAATAGCCAAAAAGTACAATAAACTGAAATGTCTATCAACTGATGAATAGATAAACAGAATATAGTATTTCCATATGATGGAGTAGTATTTGGAAATAAAAAGGAATTAAGGTTTTATACACACTACAACATGATTAAATATGAAGCTATTAAGAACAATACGATGGGAACAATATGTCAGAAGCCACTCACAAATAATAACATATTGTAGATTTTTTTATGTTAAATGTATAGAATAGGCAAATATATAGTGACATAAAGCTCACTGCGTTGCCTGGAGAAAAGGATGAGTGACCAAAGACTGACTGAGGATGGGGAAATGAGAGTGCTTCTTATCAGGGTGATAAAAATGTGTTGATTGTGATATTTGCACAACTCTCTAAATATATTAAATAATTTAAATGTATACTTTAAATGGGTTAATTGAATGATTTATAATCATGCCCCAGTAAATCTGTTAAAATATTGTGAATAGTTGTGCCTATCTCATAGAATTACTGGGAAAATTAATGTGATTATTCATATAAACTACTTAATATATAATACCTAGTACACAATCAATAGCTCTACTGTTAATAATAACTTTATTATTATTATATTATTATTGATAGTGCTACTACTATAAATACTGTTACTACTAATTCTTAATTGTATTAGTAGAACTATTATTAAATAAATATTATTATAGTGGCAATAACAACTATTCTTAGTAGATTTATTAAATTAATACTAAGTATTACTATTACTTATTAATGTTATTATTAATGGTAGAATTATAAAATTTTAATAATTATTATTGTTAATTATTTAACTGCCCATATTAGACTGAATTTTTTTCTAGGAAAGATTTTATTCTAGGAGCTTTTTGTATAGGTAATGTGATCTACATAGTATAATATAATAAAAATAACATAAACTTTGGAGTCAGACAGATATGATTGAAATCTCATCTCTGTCACTTACTAAAATATGTAGCCTCCATCCTGGGAGAAAATCTTCACCCCCCACACATCAAACACAGCACCAATCTCCAGAGTATATAAAGAACTCAAAAAGCCAAACACCAAAAAAACAAATATTCCAATCAACAAATGTAGGCTCTCTATTCACCTCACAGGTTGTTTCTTTTGCTGAGAAGAAACTTTTTTGTTTGAGTCCATCCCATTTATTGATTTTTGATTTTGATTCTTGCGCTATGGGAGTCTTCTTGGGGAAGTTGGAGCCTGGTCCAATATGATGAAGATTGTGACCTGCTTTCTCTTCTATTGGACACAGGGTCTCTGATTTAATTCCTGGGTTCTTGGTCCACTTTGAATTGAGTTTTGTGCATGATGAGAGGTGAAGGTTTAATTTCAATTTGTTGCATATGGAGTTGGAGAATATAATGCTAAATAAAGTTAGCCAATCCCCCCCAAAAACAAATGCCGAATGTTTTCTGTGATATAAAGGAGACTGTTTCATAGTGGGTTAGGGAGGGGGAGCATGGGAGGAACAGACAAACTCTAGATAGAGCAGAGGGGTAGGAGGGGTAGGGAGGGGGCAGGGGGTTAGCAATGATGGTGGAATGTGATGTACATCATTATCCAAAGTACATCATAAAGACACAAATAGGTGTGAATATACTTTATATACAACCAGAGATATGAAAAATTGTGCTCTATATGTGTAATATTAATTGTAATACATTCCATTTGTCATTTATTTTAAAAAAAGAAAAAGAAAAAAAATAACAAAAAATAAAATAGGTAGCCTCAAGTAATCTATTTCATGTTTTTGAGGCTAAGACTCCTTATCTGCAAATTTTCCAATAATATGTACTACTAATTTGGGATCTTATAAGGAAAAAATAAGATGGAACATGTGCAAATGTTCACTGAAGTATATAGTACATAGTACTTCCCTAGCATATATACATAGTACCTAGTACACACGTATAAAATTATGATCATAGCAATAAATATGATAAAGTACCAACTTTTATTAAGATCTCAACAGGATACAAGGCTAAGCAGTTCATTCAAAGATAAATAAATACAAAAAGATTAATAAATACATAGAAGATTGGTTAACAATTATTTTATTTAAGAGAAGATCATAAATCAACTTGTTACATTATAATAAAATATTTAGTAAACCTATTAATTTTCTTCATTCTTAAAAATCCAAGAAAAGTACCGCCAAGTTAGGAAATTTAGACAAAGTAAGAAAACCAGTTTCAGTCTCAGTCATTAATACTATAGCCAACTCTTAGGATAAATTCTTGGACCATATTTTCCAAAGTTCTAAAAAATACATGTGTGGTACACTCTGGGAAATAGAATGACTTTCAGTTTGAAGTAGTCCATGTTGAACTTATGTGTGTTACCCTGAATGAACAGTTCTTTGGGAAATAATTCACTAACCCTAGAATGTCTACAAGGGAGAAGAAATGCTGCCATAAACCAGCTCTAGTTCTATGTACCAAGAAATATGAATGAGCTCATGATGCCCTCTTTCTTCCTCTCCAAACTCTCTAAAATCTTATTATTCAAGAATACATGAGAGTATCCAAGGAATTTTTGAAAGTAAGAGGATATGAATAGTGTATAATTTAAAAAAAATCCCTTGTTAACAGCATAACACACAAAATGCATATATACCAAGTCATGACTCCTTATAATGAAGTGATCACACATTGCTTTTTATCAACAATAATTCTGGTTTGACATTTTAGCTCAATTAGTTTATGACCTACTTAGGAGTGTTTGTTCTATATCAACTTTAGAAGGATTTGACTAATTTTGCTGAACCAAAGTGACTCAAGGGTATTATAAGTTTCCATTTTAGGATTTGACATATTGAAGCAAATGATGAAGAAATTGTGATTTCAAAAATTCTGTCTTTGAAAATTCTTAATTACTTTCAAATAAATTTAGTATTTGGGTTGAGGTTACCTAGCTATGTCACTGTATTTAGTAAAAGCCTGAGAACATGGCACCTTTAATATATGAGGTTCTGCCACAAAAAAAAAAAAAAAAATCATTCTCCTTTTCCCATCTCTGTTTTGGCAGTTATATTAGTTATATTGCATTTCAATTGTGCTTACATACCTGTGTTTCTTATCAGACTGAAAATCCCTTAAGGTTAAGAATCTCAGTTAATTCCCCTCTACAGCTTCAGGATCTAACAAAGTACTTGGCACCCAATAAGAACTCAATGAAGGGCTGGGGTTGTGGCTCAGTGGTAAAACGCTTGCCTAGCATATGTGAGGCACTGGGTTCGATTCTCAGCACTACATATAAATAAAGATCCATTAACAACTAAAATATATTAAAAAAAGAACTCAATAGATGGTTTTAGATAAGTAAAGTTTAAAATAAGACATAGATTTTGTTGAAGAGCTAATTTCTTAATTTGAGGTTCAATTAGTTTTTTGCCTTCTAGCATTGACTATTAGATTAAATGTTATATTCTGCTTTATTCTCTTATAGAGTTTTTTCAGAAGTTTCTTAGGAGATATAATCTAATTTTTAGTAAAAACGTACAAGCTGGGGAAATTTATATCTGATGAAGATTAACAATCCTTACACAGGTAGAGACAGTTTAAGCCAGTACTACAAAACTCAGTTATGAAATATGTATTTGAATAGCCTGTGAAAATAAAATAAATTCTAAAATTAGAATAGAAATGAAAGAAAGAAAGAAAGAGAACCTTTTGTACTAGATCAAATTCACCCAAAGGTGAACTATTGGCTTTTTGAAACATTTAAGGCAATGAATGCAATTATCTTTGACAGTTCTACTGGTCTTACTTTTTCTGATATGACTTAACTCCCCCCAGACACACACACAAGACTTCCTTTTGACTTAGAAGGAGAAAGTAAGTAGGATTTGTAGGATTCATATTAATTTTCTACACAATAGTGTCTGGATTATTTTAAGTCTTAAGAAAACTTCCATGAAGAAAATGATCCTTGTTTGTGAGAACAGGGCACACTTTTAGATTCACCTTAATTAAAATTAGACAGTTGATCTCAATTCTTTAAATCCATGTTTGCTCATACCCTTTTCAAAACTTCTAGAAGTGTGTTAAAGTTTGTAAAAACTGCATTTTGGGCCATAACAAAAACTAATACATAAAGAGGAATCTGCCTAGCATCAATACATTCAAATAGGACACCTGTCCCTATGATGTTTTAAGAGTTTATTATTAAATGTGTAATATGAATTAATATATTGCAATAATGTTTTCTTAGAAAATATTAAAATATATTCTTTCTCAACTGCTGAGAACAGAATTAGCACTAGTATGTTAAAGTGGTTTTTTTTTCACAAATTTGAACTAACCTCCAGTGAGAGATAATAAATGGAAGATAACAGAACAAAATTGGATTTGTGTGTGTTGTACATTGATTTTTCTCTTTATATTTCATAAATTACCATAGGCAGCTTTAGCTACACAGGCTTGCTATGTGAAAACAATGGTTTTTAGACTATTTTGTTATGAATGTGTTTATCATCACAAAATATATGGTTATTTGGTTAACATTAATCTTGTTTCAGCAATACAATGTGAACACAATTTAGTAACAACCAAACTGTCATCACTAAGTCAGCAAAAATGTATGTAAATTTCTAAAACTTGCAGATGACTAATGGATTACACTATAGGAGAAAGAAAGTTGAGATATTTTCCTCTAGAGACACAACAAAAAATCTGAACTGATGCCAACTCCATGTACTAAAGAATATGAATTTATACTGAAAATTTTCGTTCACCACATTTTCTTTAGAAATATCCACAACTGAGAGCAGTATAACCCTCAAACATCTAAACCATTGTTGGAGACTCTATTTTATAAAACTACCTTGAACCTAGTATTCAAATATTTTCTGCAGCATTTCTCATTTTGTATGAATTGGCTGCATAGAATTCTTATCCATGGGAGAAAATGGAATCAAGAATGCTCTAGAGAATCTAATTTCTGTTTACTTTTGTTATATACTATTGCCTAACAAAGTATCTCTAATTTATTTGCCACTGGCATTCACTTTATTTTAACTCATAATTTTTGGGTCAAGTATTTGAGAACAGTTCACTTCAGTAGTTTGCCTCTAATCTATGTGACACAAGCCAGGTTAGCTAGGACTGGGGGGATCTACTTCTAAAAAAACTTCTTCATTCATATTTCTGGCACTTTGAAAGTGCTCCTTGGTCTTTCTCTTTCCACATAGTGTCTTATCTTCTAGGGTCTCTCCCTGCAGCTTGGGCTATAAGTAGCATTATGGTTTCAAAGCAAACCATGAAACTGGGATAGAAGAGTTTCTCTCAATGTGGTCTCCAGAATCTCAGAACATCAATTATGCCATACTTTACTGGTAAAGTGTATTTCCAAAGCCAACCCAGAATAAAATGTGAGGGGAAGATTAAATCCACATTTAGATGATGTGAGTAACAAAAAGATCTAGGGTCAACTTTAATATGACACATTGTTATTTCAATTATTAAGTGCTAGGATTTGGGAAACCAAAACTTGATGGTATGCTTAATGACAATTTGAATTGGACTACTGTACTTTTTGGGAAGTTCTAATTTTAGTTATAGTTTGAGGATATCTGAAACCAAATGTTGCTTGACAAACTTTAGATGCAGAAGGAAAACAACTTCTAGAAGTTTTTATTACCTTATGAAATTCTGAAAGTTCCCCAGATATAGAGATGTCCAATAGCCCCAGTTATCTTTCTCTATTTCTTTTTTATATCTATAGTTTTATAAACTCTCATCATTCTGTCTGCAGATCTCCCACTGAGGCTGAGGATCTCTCTGACATTTATAGCACTCTTAATGTCACCTTACAATTGAGGTATATGAGCACCTCACAAAATGATTCCCCACTGTGAATATATGGTGTTAATAAATTTGCAGAAAAGTTAAACTCACTTATAATTAACTAGTCATATGCTCATTGAAACCATGAAGATCTTGAATGAAAACATGAGAAGTTTTCTATCTTTCTGTCAATAAAGTTATCTCTAAATTATATTACCAACTAAAAACGGAAAAGTTTAGCCTTACATTTAATGTAATGTGGCAGTCAATTATCTTAGTGATTTTAAAGGATGGCACTGTCAATAGGGTATTTTGGCATATATGCCTATGTTGGAATACTTGTTCATATAAAGCTTTATAAAATATACACCATAATAGGTGCCCTGAATAGCATATACAGGTGTTGCACCAAGTGAATTGAATGAAACATATTCATTAGAAAGGTCCCTCTCACTACTGTGTAGCAATACTTGTCAAATTTTTCTGTTGAAATGTGAATAATGGTTGAACAGAATGGAAAGATATCTCCGCTGAGGCCACAAACATGAAATGTACTTATAATTTTTAGGTGAATTTTGTTTTCATTCCTTAATATATAAATTTTCAAATAAAAACAACTTTTCCACTAGAATCTCCATGTAAACTGATGATACAAGATCATTAAATAGCTTTATGTAATCCCTAACAAACTATAGAGTACCATAGAGATATTTTTATCCCAGTTTGAAATGTACAAGTGTAAGTAAAAATTATTGAAGGGTAAGGATATAAGCATATCTGAACCTGAATCTAACAAAAAATAATGCCTCCAAAATAAGACAGGGAATGTGGAAAGAGCCATAGTCAATACTTCAACATTATTTACAAAACAGTCACCACTTCCACAGGTTATATTTGACAACATGTTTACTATTTTCTCCTCTTTTAGTTTTAACCTATTTAACTTTGGTCCTCCTCAAATTGATAGTCTATATTTAGAAAGTACTGTGCTACATTTCATTTTAGAACAGTGAGCAAACACTTTGGAATGTAATTTTCTCTCTCTTGTTTCCAAGATAGATATAAAATTGTATTGAAAAGATCAAAAGTTGAGCCTAAAAATTCCAAAGTGAACGAAATATTATAGTCAATTCATCCTACTTGACTATACATATAATTGGTGGTTACCACTATGATCACAAATTTTTAAAAATCATGTACCCAATGTATGTCTAATATAATTTTCACCTGTACACTCATTTTTTTTGTGATTCTTTTGTTTAGAATTGAAGAAATTGAGGATTGTGGGGTGAAATCCACAATAGATGAAAGCTCACAAATGTTAAAGAACAGGGTTTAGATTAAAGGCCACAGCTTAAAAGAGATCCTAGCAGGCTTCTGAGTAACAAGCTTATATTACTCAAACTCACAAGGACTAGTGGCAGCACACTCAAAATTGGCTCAAATTCTCATGTCCTTATTCAAGTTTGTAAAAAGACAGTAGTGTTCATATATCAACTAGTTACTTTTTCCCCCAACATCATATGAATCATAAATATTCATGATCCCAATCTAATTTTTTTTAAATAGCATTGGATTGTGTCATTGGAAATAATATTATCAAATCATTTTAAAGGCAGTACTGAAGGGCTGTGTTTTATATTAAGACGTGCTTGGCCTCCAGGAGTTAATTCTCTCCAAATAAAAATTTTTGGCTGACATGTATGAAAACTTTTCTCCACCACTCACCACTGGAAGACAGCATGAATCCATCAATCACAGAGTTAAAAAGCTCTGTCGTATAGCACATTTAATACCCAGCGTAACAAATTAGTATTACCATTCCTTGATGCAATACAAACTCATTTCCTTAAACTGCTAACTCCAGGGTTATAAATGAGCAGAAAGCAAATTGATTTGCATGTAATAACAGTGGCAATAAACCTTTCCTGGTTCATGCAATTTTCCCCATCTGTTAATAGAGAGCAAGTTTAGGATCTATTATTCCCAGAAGGAGACTTACCCAGCTGGACATCTATAACACTTGGCTGATTCTCCATGGGAAACAATGGCTTGGGAGGCTTGTCTGTGAGTAAAGCTAGAAAGAGAAAATGAAAGAAAGTAATGGAAAAATTGAGATAAATTATAGAATAGGAAAGATTCTATCATTGTATGATATTTAATGTTTGTATACTTGATGGTGTGTAAACATTTATTAGTGTTCTTATTTGGGTTGCTACTCTATCCATACAATATCCATTTCCCAGCACATTTAAAACACTGATGATTCACTTTAAATAGGCCATTTCAACATCTAAATCATCCAACAAGATAAAAAATGGACTATTTTGCTGTTTTTAAAAGCTTGTGTAAAAAATAGATTTAAAGAATATAATCAGAGAAACATTAAATCCTTATATCTGCTTTGTAGCACTAACTATTCTCAATGAAATATAACCCTAGTAGACATTTATGGGGGCATGAAACTTTAAGACTCTAAATCATCTCCTGTTCTCCACCTCAACTTCCAGAATATAATAAAGCACTGGTACCTTCATTAGTAATTGATTAAAAATACTAATTTGTGTACCAAGTCCTGTGCTAGGTGTTAAGGGAGAGAAGGTAAAGTCTTTTTTAGGGCCTTCAATTTATAACATAATAGCACATGAAAATAAAGAGAGAATTGAAAACAGAATATAATCTTATGGAAGATGCAGCATTTGAGGTATAAGAATATATGTTTGTGTGTTTGTGTGTGTGTGTGTGTGTGTGTGCACGCACGCACGTGTGTATAGCAAAGGAATACAGAGAAGTCAATATTGGTTATTATGATGATAGGGAACGTTTTATAAAGAAAATTGGATCTCCCTATGAGCCTTAAGGGATGGAGAAGATCTGGAAAAGCAGAGAGTAAGGAAAAAGAAATTCAGGAAAATTTAACATAAACCAAGGGACAAAGGTAGAATTTAGCAAACATAATATGCTTAGAGGAGAATGGTCTGGTGAAAGGGGGTTGGATGGGATAGGTTTGGGTGGAGAATTAGTCGCTCCTAATGTATGCATCAAGAATTGGAAATAAAATTCGATAGATAGGATGAGGCTCAGTTCTGGAGGACTGCAGGAAACAGGAATTTGGACCTGATGTGGCAGGCTACAGTATCATTTCAGATTCTTTGGACAAAAGAATGACTAATATGAAGTGTTATCTAATGATGATTGGCTTGAAATATGGGATGGCTAGAGAAGAAAAGTAGCTAAGAATATACAGTTAAAATGTTTTGAGGGCTGGGGTTGTGGCTCAGTGGTAGAGTGCTCATCTAGCACATGTGAGGCCCTGGGTTCGATCCTCAGAACCACATAAAAATAAATAAAATAAAGGTATTGTGTTCAACTACTTCTAAAAAATAAATTTAAAAAAATGTTTTGGTTATGAAAGAGCTAGGAGTCAGAGCGTGGTAAAGTCTGGGAAAATGAAAAAAGGAAATATCAAATCAGAGTGATACCTGGAAGAAAGAAATGAGAGGAACTGGCATACAATGTCATATGTATTTATATAAAACTATTATTAATAGCCTGAATTCCTTTTAATTGTTCTTATATTTATGCTTTGCTTCAACTATCCAGCTGAACTCTTACCTAATAAAACAAAATGTTTTATCCTGCTTTATAATTCAGTCGGCTTAGTGTAGGATTGGTCTATAAAAGATAATCATTATACCATCATTAATTGACTGGCTTAGGAATCCCCTGTGAACATAAGAGAAGTTTTTCTTATATTTGTGAGGATGTTTAGAAGAGACAGAGAAAAATGAGAGTTGATAACAGAAGGGTAAGTTTAAGAAACATATAAATCTGGAGAGATTTCCAAAAATAGCTTATAACAAACAAATGCACCAGGAATATTTTGAATGGTATTTGCATAATAACACCTTTTTCTTCCTATAATCTAAATTATTTGAGGGGATGTGACTCAAGCAGTAACGCGCTCGTCTGGCATGTGTGGGGCACTAAGTTCCAGCCTCAGCACCATATAAAATAAAATAAAGATGTTGTAGTGGCAGGCTATAAAATCAACACGCATAAATCAAAGGCATTCCTGTATATCAGCAACAAATCCTCTGAAATGGAAATGAGGACAACCACCCCATTCACAATATCCTCAAAGAAAATAAAATACTTGGGAATCAACCTAACAAAAGAGGTGAAAGACTTATACAATGAAAACTACAGAACCCTAAAGAGAGAAATAGAAGAAGATCTTAGAAGATGGAAAAATATACCCTGTTCATGGATAGGTAGAAGTAACATCATCAAAATGGCGATATTACCAAAAGTTCTCTATAGGTTTAATGCAATGCCAATCAAAATCCCAACGGCATTTCTTGTAGAAATAGAGAAAGCAATCATGAAATTCATATGGAAAAATAAAAGACCCAGAATAGCAAAAACAATTCTAAGCAGGAAATGTGAATCAGGCGGTATAGCTATACCAGACTTCAAACTATACTACAGAGCAATAGTAACAAAAACAGCATGGTACTGGTACCAAAACAGGCAGGTGGACCAATGGTACAGAATAGAGGACACAGAAACCAATCCACAAAACTACAACTATCTTATATTTGATAAAGGTGCTAAAAGTATGCAATGGAAGAAGGATAGCATCTTCAACAAATGGTGTTGGGAAAACTGGAAATCCATATGCAACAAAATGAAACTGAATCCCTTTCTCTCGCCATGCACAAAAGTTAACTCAAAGTGGATCAAGGAACTTGATATCAAATCAGAGACATGGCGTCTGATAGAAGAAAAAGTTGGCTATGATCTACATACTGTGGGGTCGGGCTCCAAATTCCTCAATAGGACACCCATAGCACAACAGTTAATAACTAGAATCAACAAATGGGACTTACTCAAACTAAAAAGTTTTTTCTCAGCAAAAGAAACAATAAGAGAGGTAAATAGGGAGCCTACATCCTGGGAACAAATCTTTACTCCTCACACTTCAGACAGAGCCCTAATATCCAGAATATACAAAGAACTAAAAAAATTAGACAATGAGATAACGAATAACCCAATCAACAAATGGGCCAAGGACCTGAACAGAAATTTCTCAGAGGAGGACATACAATCAATCAACAAGTATATGAAAAAATGCTCACCATCTCTAGCAGTCAGAGAAATGCAAATCAAAACCACCCTAAGATACCATCTCACTCCAGTAAGATTGGCAGCCATTAGGAAGTCAAACAGCAACAAGTGCTGGCGAGGATGTGGGGAAAAGGGTACTCTTGTACATTGCTGGTGGGACTGCAAATTGGTGCGGCCAATTTGGAAAGCAGTATGGAGATT
This sequence comes from Callospermophilus lateralis, assembly GCF_048772815.1. Lineage (NCBI taxonomy): Eukaryota > Metazoa > Chordata > Mammalia > Rodentia > Sciuridae > Callospermophilus > Callospermophilus lateralis. Next base: position 84,346,222 of record NC_135325.1, on the reverse strand, counting down.
TCTTGGAAAGCTCGGAATGGAACCACCATTTGATCCAGCTATTCCACTACTCGGTCTATTCCCTAAAGACCTAAAAAGAGCACACTATAGGGACACTGCTACATCCATGTTCATAGCAGCACAATTCACAATAGCAAGACTGTGGAACCAACCTAGATGCCCTTCAATAGACGAATGGATAAAAAAAATGTGGCATTTATACACAATGGAGTATTACTCTGCATTAAGAAATGACAAAATCATAGAATTTGGAGGGAAATGGATGGCATTAGAGCAGATTATGCTAAGTGAAGCTAGCCAATCCCTTAAAAACAAATGCCAAATGTCTTCTTTGATATAAGGAGAGTAACTAAGAACAGAGTAGGGAAGAAGAGCATGAGAAGAAGATTAACATTAAACAGGGATGAGAGGTGGGAGGGAAAGGGAGAGAGAAGGGAAATTGCATGTAAATGGAAGGAGACCCTCAGGGGTATACAAAATTACATACAAGAGGAAGTGAGGGGAAAGGAGGGAAAATATAAGGGGGAGAAATGAATTACAGTAGAGGGGGTAGAGAGAGAAGAGGGGAGGGGAGGGGGGAGGGGGGATAGTAGAGGATAGGAAAGGCAGCAGAATACAACAGACTCCAGAATGGCAATATGTAAATCAATGGTTGTGCAACTGAAGTGATTCTGCAATCTGTATATGGGGTAAAAATGGGAGTTCATATCCCACTTGAATCAAAGTGTGAAATATGATATATCAAGAACTATGTAATGTTTTGAACAACCTACAATAAAAATTAATTAAAAAAAAAAAAAGAAACTTAGGGGAAAAAGTTAACTTGGTAATATAGGTAACCATATAGGCATGTGACCTTTTAGGTAACCTTTGCTTCTTTTTGCCATCAAGCCCTTTTTTATCTTTTCCTCCCATCATCACTGCAAGAAATACCCATTGCAGAGTCATCCCTTAGGGAAAATGTAATCTTGAGGTAGAAACAATAGAGGATGGAGACAAGAAAAAAATTAAAAGCAAACAGGGACAACGGGAGGGATTTAGTGGTGTGTAGGCATAGAAAGTGCTGCATTTGTGGCTCAGTAGGACAAGTCAGTGTTTTGAGCTCGATAGAAAAAGCAAGCTTTGAAGGCGTAGTGTGTTGACCTTATAATCAGGGACATCTCAGCCTAAACAACTCTTTCAGTACAAGGGATATTAAAAAGGCAAAGCAATCGGCAGAGTGGCACTCCAAAGTTCCAAGGGTTCAGAGATTTCCCTCACACCTTCTTAATATTTCCTCTTCTTCATCTCTAGTAGTTTCAAAGATAAGAAGTCACTTTAGCACTCTCTGTTTCAATCTATCTTCCTTGGTTTCTGGACATCCACTCTAGGATACCAAAGTACCATAGTGTTCTTCCTAAACTGACCTAGATATGCACATTATCTCTTCAATCAAGTCCACAAATATACTTGCCCTGAAACTTTCTTGTCAACTAGCTACTGGACAGAATAGAAGCTAAATAAATCTCTCTCTACTAAGATGTTAAACCATTTAAAGACAAATCTCCATAATCAGAAGTAGAGTCTCCAAGCACAGCAAGAGCCACATTAAGACTATTAATAAGGAAGAAGAGTTTGGAGGGAAACAAGAAAGAGTGTTGTATCCTATCCTACTGCTCAGGCACCCTTGGCACAATATTCCCCAGTCCTGGAAATACACTTATCAAAAAATAACCTATTGAGAGGAACCCCTGGTCCGTTCAACACACTTGATCCTCTGCCTTGCTCATCATCAAGAACTGGACTTATGATATTAGGTTATGAAAGACATTGCAGTTCCCTGCTTGCTACCTCTCTTGGATGAGTGGCTGTGGAGAAAGTCAGTTACCATGTCCTAATGATATTCAAGAAGTCCTTGGAAAGGTCGACAATCAAGGAACTCAGCTTTCCTGCCAGCAGCCATGTCTGTGAACTATCTTGAAAGTGAATTCTCTAGCCTCAGTCAAGCCTTTATATCATGGCAGCTCTGGATGACATCTTGATCGGAACAATAGAAGAGACCCTGAGTAGAACCATCCAGTTAAGCTGCTCCTGAATTGTTGACATGCAGACACTGTAAGAGTATAAGTGTTGTTTCAAGTTGCTAACTTCAAATTTTAAGTTGCTGGATAACTAATAAAATAAAAAATAATTCTACACACAAAAAAAAAATAAAAAAAAATAAAGATGTTGTGTCCACCAAAAACTGAAAAATAAATATTAAAAAATTCTCTCTCTCTCTCTCTCTCTCTCTCTCTCTCTCTCTCTCTTTAAAAAAAATAAAAAATAAATAAATTACTTGAACTGGTAAAATTGTAGTGAATTAATTGTTCTCATGTTCCAACAAATCTTTACTGATGTCCGGCAACATGTATTATACTTACAGAATTCAATGACATTTTTTAATTAAGCTGATTTGAGCATAATTTAGACAGATCTATAAGTAAAATACTAGGTTTCATTATATTTGAAATAATCTTAATAATATGACCTTTAAATATTATTTGAAATATAAAGAATAAGTAAAATTTAAATATTTGAATTAAAAATCCATTCACATCAGATGTTCAATTTTTTGCTATTGTTTGTTAATGTTGGTAATAAAAAGTATTTGAAACAACTTATATATCCATCAGTAGGAGAATGGTTATATAAAAATATTGTAATTTCATATACTGATATATTAAGATACAGCTTTTTAAAAGAATTGGGTACATCTGTACATCTGTCATGAAAATATCTATAAGATATACTGTTTAATAAAAAGCAAGATTCCAAATAGCTGGTATATATAAGCTTATTTGTGTAAGCATGGGAGTTTCCTGGAGAAAAACATGTGTAATTGATAATAGTGTTTTCCTCTGGGGATAACTGGTGGTTGAGGAATGGTGGGAAGAGAAAGACAGTATGGGCAGATAGCAGGAAGATAAAATCTTCACTATATACATTTTGAACAATATACAGTGCTATATTTAAAATATGATTAAAATTAAATAAAATATAGCCATTTTATCTTTTATTTATAAAAATGTAATTTTGGTTTCTTTATGGAATTATTGTCAGCTTGCCTTACACATCCAAATTATAGATATTTACCCTGCTGTAAACTGTTCTTCATATTTTTAAGTATGTCTTGCTACCAGATGAACTAACTGGAATGTGAATAAGTGGAAAGTAACTTTAAGTAATATTTGTTGTATAGAAGTGCTGTTCTTGTTCTATTTTCAGGAAGATATGAATTTGGGGTCTTTATTACCTTATCTCCCACCTTTGACTATGGATATATTAATCCTGATTTTATTATTGTTAAATGTTATTATTGAAGTGATATTTATTAATATTAAAGTTTATTTTAAGTAATGTTATGATTTTGATATGAAGTGTTTTTCTAAAGCTCCTGTTGCAAGAATATTCAGAGGTGAAATAATTGGATTATGAGAATTGTAACCTAATCAGGTCACCTAGTTTGAAATGTAGGTAGATGGGTTGTAGCTAGAGGAAGTAGGTCACTGGGAGTATTCCTGGAAGGGTATATCTTCCCTGTGGTCCCTTCACATCTCCCCTACTTCTTGACCCCATCATTAGCTGAGCTGCTTTCCTCTGCTGGGCCATTTCCCCATGATGTGCTGCCTTATCTTGGGCCCAGAGCAATGAAGTCAGCCATCTATGGACTGAGACCTCTGAAACCATGAACCTCAAATGAACTTTCCTTCCTCTAAGTTGTTCTTGTCAGGTATTTTGGTAAGAGTAGTGCAAAAGCTGACTAAAACAAGTGCCTTAAATTTGCAGGTGGTTTAAAATTTTCAAAGTGCTTTTGAATTCATTAGCTTATGTGACTTGTGCAGTTACCTTGAAATATAAAGAAGAAAGTTAATGTTTTGGGCAATACAGAGATGACACTAAATGAACCTTACATTGTCCTATTTGGTGTCCCCTTGTGACTGAAAGCCCCTATTTGCAGAATGGATACAAATATACGTTTTAGGTAGAAGTCAGGTAAAATAATGAGTACTGAAATCAATAATTTTAACCTCTTTGATTTTTGATTCCACACTAATTAACTGAGCTAAGTTGCAAAAGCCAATGTGAGTGGCTTCATGGGAAATATCCAGTTGAAACATAATTTCTGTAGGACACTTGACATGCATATACATTTTATTCCTAAACACATGAATAGAATGGAAAAAAATTTTCACTTACCCCAATGCATTCTAATGGGATGCATGGGTGTGGAGCCATATTAAATTCCAATATTATGTTTAGGCCTGGAAATTGCCAAGAAGTGCAGAATATTTATGATGATAAACCAGCAACTGTAGCAGTTCAATGGGATCCTGACTACCAGCCCAGAGACAAATGTATCAGCACCCCGTATAATTACAACATTTGCAGATTAGCTGGAGCAAATGCTGTCATGGACAGGCAAACTTGATTTCTTATATTTTTAAAAATTCTCATCTGAAACTTATAGTTACTATGTGATAAAGGAAGTGGGGGGTACTCTCAATACCAAACCCCCTGAATGATAGGGCAGAGATTTACAATTTTATTAGGAAACTTATCCCAGACTTTGAAAGGAACTAATTGGGATCTGAGCGAGACCCCAGTGGAAATTTGTTGCTTAAGCTTCATGTTTTGATTGAAAGAATGGGAACATGGGATGCTCTTTGTTACTAATATTTCAGTCTACAATCCCTCCCCTGTAGTTCTTTCTGTAGCTGCTTATTGTTTAATTATCCTTAAATATAATTGTTCTACTGAGTATACCATGATGCTAATCAATGTGCTAGTGAAGCTACTATGGTTACTGCCAGCCTATTCCTAAAGGTAGATTTTAAATATTTAACACTAATATTCCCTGAGAAGAATGTCCAATTTAATGTTTTCTTTTCTGTTTCAGGCAATGGTTTGTGTCTACTTGTATAAACAAATCAATCAATGTGATTGAAATGAATTTTCAGTTTCCATGAATATAGTGTAAAAAATCAGTAGAATTATTTATTGGATTGAATAAATAATGTTACACAAGTTTTGTATATTGTTGTTATAATTTTTGTTGCTCCCTTTTGTTGTTTACTTGTTTATTTTTGGTACCGGAGATTGAACTCAGGGGCACTCCACCACTGAGCCACAGCCCCAGCCCTATTTTGTATTTTTATTTAGAGACAGGGTCTCACTGAGTTGCTTAGCACCTCACTTTTGTTGAGGCTGCTTTGAACTCATGATCCTCTTGACTCAGCCTCCCAAGCTGCTGGGATTACCAGCATAGTCACGGTTTATTTATTTATTTATATTTGCCAGAAAGACCAAGTGGAGGAATATGAAAGGCCAGTACTCATTAATTTCAGTGAATGAAGCCATTTTTGAATTTGTATATTAAGGTTAATGAAATATATCTTCTAAAATCTATTCAAAACACTATTTGAAATCACATTTCAAAATCAGTGTTTTCTCATAACATTTCACCACTCAAACCTACCAATGTCTCCTATGTATAATAGAGGTAAAATATGAACTTATCAACTAGGAACATAAAAGCAACTGCAAAATAATCTTTAAAACTTTCCTGCCTTTTCACCCACCTTTTATTTTATCAGTGCTATAACCAAGTTACTTTGCACATTTTCCTTATTAACATGTTGCTTTAATTTCCAAATCTGCATCTTGGCTTAAACTCTTCTTCCAAGTTTGGAAACAAATAGTAATAGCTACCACATTTATCATTTATTATTTACCATTGCTAGGCACTGTTGTAAGTTATATTACATTTTACAAATAATTTGTTCAAAGTCAAGTAACATTTGAATCATAAAGTAGGAATCTGAATTGAGTTCTATTTAATGGCAAAACGTCCTCAATGCTCTGAAACCTCCCCTTTCTTTTTTGCCATCACAAGACCTATACATTCTCTAAAAAGCCTTCTATAATAACATCCTAAACTAATATTTTCAATCTCTGAAATCCTAAATCATTTACTAGTCTTTGACCCACTTATTTGGTTCATAGCATACATCACTATTAGTACAAATTAATCCTCACTTTACATGGGTATGTCTAATTTTTCCAAGTAGATTTTAAGCTCCTGGAGGACAAGGGCCATGCCTCATATAACTCAGGAAATATAATAGTGCCTGGCATTGTGGTACAAATAAACACAATCTCCAAATTAATTTTCTCATTATATTCTTTCTCTAAAAACAAGTGCTTCCAGTAGAATTCTTAGATTGCAATGAACAAATAAAATTTGCTAATTAAAACAAAAGGAGAACTTATCAGAATGATATCTCAAGGATGTTCAGAAAGTCTGTGAGAACTAGGTTTAGGAACAGATAATAAACTAGGCCATATTTAGATGCACAATCAAAAGATACTACACAATGATCTCATCTTGACCCTATTATTTGATTAAACTTGTTGATTTTCTTAAATGTGTTTTCTATTTATTCTAGCTTAAAATTTTATTTGGAAATCACAGATTTTATTAAAAAACAAATATTTATCCAGGATGAATTTTTATTTAAGTTTTCCCCTAAGAACTCCTTAATTTTCTTTTTATTATAAAAATTAACTCATATTGATTGTACAGATTTGTGAGTTTCATTGTAATACTTCCATACATGGATGTATTGAACTTCAATCACATCAACCCTCTTTACTACCCTTTTTTCCCTCCCTTCTCTTCTTCCTCCTGTCTGTTTCTTTCCCCCTCCCTAATATAGTACCCTCTTCTACTTTCAGGTCATCTTTTTTTTCCCAGACATATATCTGAAATATTGTTCTTTTTTTGTTGTTTCTAAATATGAGAGAAAACATGTGATACTTGTCTTTCTATGTTTGGTTTATTTCACATGTCATGATGATCTCTAGTTGCATCCATTCTCCTGCAAATGCCACGATTTCATTCCTTTTTATGACTGAATTTAAATTTTTTTGTCCTTATGTCACTTTGATCAAGATTCAAATCCCCAGGAAAATCATGCTGAGTAGATAAATTTGAGATCTGGCCTTAGTCAAAACTGTATGCATATTATGAAGAGAAGAATCCCATAAAAGCCAGTTTTCTCAACCTCAGCATTATTAACACTATTAGATAATTTTTTATCATGGATGACAGTCCTGTGACTTGTTGGATATGTGGCAGCATCCCTAGCCACTACCCAAGTAAACTCCAATAATTCCCTGCCCACGTTGTAAGAACCGAATATTGAGCATTGGTCAATGATCCCAAGGAATAAAGCCAGTCCTGATTGAGAACCACTGCCCTAAAGGAAATTTAAACTGCTGTTGGAAAAGAAATGAATACTAGATAGCCAACAATAACAGGCAATTGCACCTCTGCCGCAGTCTGGCTGGGCACAAAATCACGAGCCACTCAAGCAGGAACAAATTTTATTTCCAAAACTCTCGAGAAGGCCATGCATGCAGCCTTCATGCAGCCTTCTCCCAGGACACACCACACCAACTGCCCATCTCTCCTCTGGAAATCCCTCCAACCAATGGGAACTCTCCGGGAGTCCCCACAAGAGCTCCAAAGTAGCAGGCCGAGGCAGACAGCAGGGGTCTAATATCCAATTGAATGCACATCTTAATATAATCATTATCATCTCAATGGCTTGCTGGCGTCTCCTTTCAACCAAAAATGCCATGCGTCATTCCTACTTGGCTATGGCTCTTAGCACACCTCTTTACCCAACTCCAGGGTGGGGTTATACTAATTTCTATGTAAATTACATTCCTTGGGGCACATAGTATTAATAGGAGGTCTTGGAGTTGTGCAAATAGATGGCCTTGACACAGATTCACTATTCTAGGCATTGTGTTTTATTGATTTAAACAATGATTTTGTTATGCCAAATACCTGGCAAATTCTGAAAGTCACTGGCATTTGTCAATTGGTAGCAGCTGTTTACTGGGATATTGCTCCTTCCAAAACACCTAGACTCACAAACTAACTCTGAAAATGGATAATAGCAGCCCTGTGGCACTGCCCCAAAGTGCCCAGGTGCACAGTTATTAGTGATTTCCTGATGTTCTGAGGGAATTGAGGGTCTTGGAAAGAAAACTTGGAAATAACATCCATGTAGGAAAGCATAAGGAGGTTCTTACTAAGCAAATTAGATTTAGGGAAAGCCTTAAAAGTTTTCTGTAATCATGAAAGTAGATTTGCCAATACTAACTCAAGCAGTTGAATGGTTTGAAGAACAGAAAGAATCCGGAAATTGCTAAGTTCTGAACATATCTTAAGCATTATTATCTTTTGAAATACTTGCATTTTCTTACATTATTAGCTAATTGCATGAGGCAAGGAATAACTCCTTCTGAATTAACTACATAGATTTCTTAATTCTAAATTATGGAGTATATATTTTACTGGAAAGTTAATGTAAGGTCTCATATGTTTAAAATATTTTAATTTATAGGTTTACTAGGCTGAGTCCCCTAATTTAAGTGACTATTCAAGAAAAAAATACATAATTCCCATAACTGTTCAATATCATCCTTAATCTTATAAAACAATAACTCCAAACAGGATCAGTCTTGGGTACAAAGTGTCTCCTATACCCTATGCTCCCTCATTTTGTGTTCCCTACTTCAGAGAATTTTCTCCTGCAGTATGCTTTTAGGCACTCAGGGTTGTATTGACTCTCATCAAAACTAATTGCAAAGAAGTCTTTGCAATTTAAACTTATTAGGAATTTAAGACACTGTACTTCTTCCCATAAAGTGTTTTTGAAGGCTTGTTTCTTAATGTGGAATGGAACACTTTATTCTTTTGGGTGAGTTAATCAGCAATAACACATTGGACTCCAAGGCCCTTCCCTGAACTTTTATCTTCACGTTAATGTTGGCCAATAAACACGGTGTACTTTAGCAGAAGTCCATGAGGACAGATACAATTATTTTTTCCCTCAAGATTCCAACCAGCATTATTATGAGAGATTCCTTCACTATGTAACCATTTTGGAAAGAGAGCCCAAACATATTTTAAATAGACCCATAAATGCCTATTAAAAGTCAAGTTTTGTTTTCACTTTGGCTTTTTATTACCTCCATCAACTGCCTACTGTAACAATTAGTTTTATATAATTAATTTCTCTGCCTAAATTCTAATATTCTCTTATATTTGGAATAGGACACAGAATGACATGGACTTTTTTTTTTCCTTTTGTACCATGGATTGAATCCAGGGATGCTTAACCACTGAGCTATACACCCAATCCTTTTTATTTTTATTGTGAGACAGAGTCCACTAGGTTGCTTATGGTCTTGCTAATTTGTGGAGCCTGGCCACAAACTAGATCCTCCTTCCTCAGCCTTCCAGGCTGCTTGGATTACAAGTGAGCACCAATGTGCCTGGCACATCAACCATTTATTAAAACTATCTAGAAAATGATGTATTCTCTAGGTGTCCCAGTTATAATAGCAAGGTCATGATTTGTTAGGGGGAAAATTGTCAATAATTTTCAGAAAAATTTGGAGATTATTTTTCAAAGCCTTGATCATTTAAACCTTCAGATATTTTAATATTTATCTCCTGCATGCCCCATTAATAAAAATTCCCTTTATTAAATAATTGTTACTGATGACAATGGTTCAGGTGCTTTATATAGCTATTTGGAAGATAAAATTATTGAGAACCACTAAAAGTCAAACAGGAGGTCATAATCAGGGGATTAAATTGCTTTGAAAACACACATTCTACTTGCTCTACAAATACTCCTGCCATCATCTAAAGCAATTGCAAGCATGTGTCTTTTTTTAGCCTAGAACTTAAAGTCAGTTACTGTCTTTGAATAAATAAGTGATCCTTTAACAGACAGATGCTGTTTCTGGAAATTCTGGGCAATCTACCTGACTGTTGCCCCTGCACAGCTCAGGGCCTCCCTACCAACTGGCTCAGAGCTTGTGCTCTGACTTGTAATTCAGTGGATGTGCCCTGAGGGTGGTGAATGGTCAGGGATACTGTGAACTTGCCCTGAGATGCCCTTTTCTCTGAATACCATATTTATTTTTACTAATATTTGAGTTTTGAGCAATGCATAGGCTTTGGGAAAGCTTGCACAAAGGCAGGGCAATTTCTTCTAGATGCCATTTGACACAGGGCCCTTCTCTGGAGAGCAGAATGTTTATCCAGCACAAATCGGCCAGGCATAAAGCAACTTCTTCAAACTTGAAAAGAAAACAACCTTGGGGAAAATGGAAGCTTAAAGAAAGGTTATGATCATAGTTTTCCCCTCTTTTTCTTCACAGTGATTTTCTTTCTACTCTTACCTTTTTTCTCTTTCAAGTAAGATTTTGCCTCCTTTCTCTAAAATAGTACTCCCAGGATCCTTATGTTGGTGATGTCAAATTCCATATGTGGTTACTATCAAATAAATTACATAAGATACTACCGGCTTCCACACAGTATTTGAGATGCAGTTAACATTAAAATAAATGAGAGGTTAAATATAGGATAAAGGCCAATTTTACCTTGCATCAGGATCATCATTTGGCTCTCTTGTTATTGATATATTACATTTTAGAAATTTGGCCTTGATAGTGATGCCTAAGAAAACAGGAAGTTGAATACAGAAGGATGAATGGTTTGGGGTTAGATAATCCTTTATAGGTTTTATTCTTCTAGTTATTTTGACAGAAGAAGAAAATGAAAAACAGAAAAGAAAGGATGCATTCAATATCATATAGCAAATTAATGATAAATCAAAAGAATAAAACCAAAGTTTCTTGAAGTCAAGATACTCTTCTTAATTCTTAAGGGATTAAGTAAAGTTTTAATTATGCATAGGGTTAAAAGGATTCGTAATGAATAAATACCTCACATCAAGAAAACATCACACGGGTAGGAAGTAGGCTGATTTAAAAAAATATTTTTTTTTTAGTTGTAGACAGACACAGCACCTTTATTTTATTTATTTATTTTTATGTGGTGCTGAGGATCAAACCCAGTGCCTCACAGATGCCAGGTAAGTGCTCTACCACTGAGCCACAACCCCTAGGCTTATATTTTTAAGAAGTTGCTGAAGATAAAGCAGATATTGACAATCTTTAGAACATTAGTTCTATGTTAAGGCCCAGTATTCTTGTCACTGTACCATGGCTAATCTTGACCTATTAGGATCCAAGTTTTCAATTCTGTGAACTTAACAGATATTCAAATATTATTTCAAATTGGTATATTATGTGCTCCATTTAAGTTTTTATAGGTGTTCCACATCTGCGATGATTCAACAAAATGGTTTAAGCACACATTTTATGCCAGACGCTTTTACACTAATTTTCTCATTAAATTCTCACAAGGATGTATAACATGGCTGCTATTATTATCAACATTTGACAAGTGAGAAAATTGATGCTTACATCAAATAATTAGCTCAAAGTCATATTGCTGATGAATATACTATGGGTCCAGGATTCAACCTTAATCTATCACACCTTTGAGATGAGATCTTATATGATTTCTTTTTAAAATTCAAAATAGATCCTATGTTTCTATACAAGTGTCACCAAAATAAAAAAGAAAAGGAACTATATAACAAAATTGATGAGGTGGAGCGTGAATTGATTAAATAGTTGTAGTTGTGTCTACATAATTCTATGGGTCAGAGTGGAATGAAAATTCAATTCATTCTTTCACTCAGTTAATACATGTTTATATTCCTATTATAGATATTATAGAAAAATATTCTGCCAAATAATGTGCGTAATCCAGTGTGAAGTACAGATCTGAAGAATACATAGAATATCAAAAGGGTTAGTCTTGTAGCACAGATATACACACATGGATATAGTAAATAACATAAAGTAGCAATTACTTCTTTTAGTTTTTATTATTACTATAACAACTTCCCCAAGAACTTAGGTTAAATTGACATTTTTAATTATTAATTACAGTTTGGAGGGCTGGGGATGTGGCTCAAGTGGTAGCGCGCTCGCCTGGCATGCGTGCAGCCCGGGTTCGATCCTCAGCACCAAGTACAAACAAGGATGTTGTGTCCGCCAAGTACTAAAAAATAAATATTAAAAAAAAATTCTCTCTCTCTCTCCCTCTCTCGCTCGCTCTTTCTTTAAAAAAAAAAATTACAGTTTGGAGGAGAAAAATCTGACGTGGGTCTTTCTAGGTTAAAATTTAGGATGTGTTCAGGTCTGTGTACTGTTCTGAAGGCTCCAGGAGATAATTCCCTTTCCTTTTCCAACCTTTAGAGGCTGTTCACATTTGTTAGTTCTTGGCCTTCTTAGTCTTCAAAGCCAGCAATGAAAGTGTGGGTCCTTCTCACATCACATCACCCAGGCCTTCCATTCTGCCTCCCATTCCCATATTTAAGGACCCTTATCAGATACTGGACCCCCACATGCAGAATCCAGGATACTTTCCCTATTTTAAGGTTAGCTAATCAGCAACCATAATTCCATTTGCCATGCTAATTTGCTTTTTCTATGGATTTTAATATGTTCCTGACAGATTAGGTTGAGGACAACTTTGAAAGGAGGCCTCAGTCTGCCTAGCACCATGCCATAAGAGGTAATTAAATAACATATAAATAGAACTTAAAGAGGGGAATATGTCATATGGAACTATGTACATTACATATGTTGCATTTTCATGAAATGAATTTTTCTTTATTCATTTAATTTGAGCCGAATTAGTTTGTAAAAATAACTTTTGTATTTCAAACCAAAGCTTATTAAGGCAATTATTTGAGTAGAATGGGCTAATATTAATATTCTGTTTTCAACCTAATGGTTTATTTATCTGTGGTTGTCAAATGCCTTAGGTGTTCATATTCTGTCAACATAAGCTGTTATAATACAAAAGAGTAAGAGAAAGTAAAATATCATGTAAGCAAACTTAATTATTTAAGATGTACTAATAATCCCCAATGAGGACAACAGACAACTATGGATATTAAATAAGCAATTTATGGACTGGGGTATGGCTCAGTGGTACAGCACTTGCCTAGCATGTGTGAGGCACTTGATTTGATCCTCAGCACTACATAAAGATAAATAAAGGTATGTGTCCATCTATAACTAATTTGTTTTTCAAAAATTGACAATTTACTTAGAATAAAATGTTTAATGACAAAAATAATATATTCTAATTTACAGAATATTCTTTTAGTGGACATTCAACATGGTGTGATATTTAGAACTCAGGAAAAGTTGTTCTAATTAGAGACTTAGTTTATGGTCTGAAATGGAAAACAGAATTGCTGTCAATCACAGGACATTATCATTTTATACTCCTCTCTGTCAGTTATTTCCAGATTTATTCTGATGATTGCCAGTAACACATTTATTTGAAGGAGAATAAACAAACTGCATGGTCATCCAATACCCATAAATTGAAAGGTATTGTTTTGCTTTTAAAATGAGGAAACTGAATTTCAGAATATTATTTTGGAGGACATTGAACATGATGTGATACTTAGAACTCAGGAAGTAATTGTCCTCCTAAGTAGTGAGTCATTCTAATATAAAGACATTCAGAATGTGTAACTGATGTGATTCTGCAATTTGTATTTGGGGTAAAAATGGAAGTTCATAAATCACTTGAATCAAATGTATGAAAGATGAAAAAAATAAAATAAAATAAAATAAAATAAAATAAAATAAAAAAAGACATTCAGAAAACTTAAATTACTCAAGCAAGGACTCACCTCTGGAGACTAGAGGCCAGAATCAGGATTTAAATCTCAAATAATAACTCCTGTACTATAGTCCCTTAGTCTCATTTGATCTTCACAAAATTGCTGTGAGGTAAAAATCACTATTAATTTGTTTTATCATTGAGGAAATTAAGTTTCAGAGAGGTTAGGTAACTTGACCAGTTTTACCCAGATAGCAAAACTGGCAGAGCTGTCATTCAAACCTACATTGATCTCACCTTAGAGCTGGGATCTTTCCCTCTGAATCTCTCCAGGATGAATATATAATAGTATTTCAAATGAACTCAATTGTACTAGAAAAAAATGGAAGAAAAAAAAAACATTGCTTTCCATTTTCATCACTGAAGTCAGGACCTGGTCCTTAGAAATCTTGATTAATTTCCCACTTGATGGCAGCTCTCTGGGAGGTTTCCAAGCTTGTTCCCTGTCTTCATAACACTGATGAGCACTAATTTAATTAATTAAATATAAGTTGATGATCTATGATGTTGAAATTGATTTTCAAATGAAGCCAATTATAACTGCTCACAGTTCCAAGAAGAAAATATAAGCTAAGTGATTTTAAGATGCAATTATTGGATGCAGTAGAATCAGAGGAGAAAAAATAAACTGAATTTACAAAGCACTCTCTTATTTCCATTATTATCCCATTAATTCCAACTGGGAGGCTAGGAAGACAAGGATTGTTGTCTCCAGAAACTAAGATATGAAAACTCATGATTTTTTTCCAATTATGATGCAAGTCTCTCAAAACAGGTGTCCCGCCTTTTAAAATCAACTTCATAATCTTGCCTTCTAACTACGGAACTTGAAAGGTGGTCCCATATTTTCTGATAGTACAAGCATTTCCTGAGTTGTCATTGTTCATCTCCTATTATAGCTTTGTCAGGAAAGTAAGTCCAATGCTCAGAAGGAGATGCTGAGACTTTAAATAAGCCAAATTTGAAATTCCATAAGGCAGGCTAATGGTTTGACAGGAAAGCCATTCCCACCACAGTCTTATCTATATAGACTGACATGAATCAGTTTCCAAGTATAGTCTAATTCACCTAAGAGTCTGCACATGTCCCCCTGCCCTACCCACATTCTGTCACCCTCTGGTCTGGACTAATACTTCCTTTATAGAACATTCCAGTACAGGTGGAAATTCAGGTGTTCAGGGCTGCTCTGGCCTTCAACCAAATTGATCTGGTGCCACTGGATGTTTCTACAGCAAACATGCACTTTCTCTGAGAGTGTCTTTAGTCAAGAAGTGCTCAGATCATTTCTGAAAGAACAAAAGGCTTTTCAGGAAACTCTTCTGTTGGGGTGGTTACCTGGGGTTACAAACGAGGGAAAGTACTACAGGTAGATGTTGCTGCATTGTGACTCAGTATCTACTGTTCTGTTTTTAGTCAGACAGGTTAGTTACATGCCTGACTAAAGCTCAGCTCTTTAAGATCTTTGTCTATGGGCTGATGACCCATCAATGTGTTAGTATAAATCTGTCAGCTGCAGCTTACTATCATATAACCATTTGGTCTCAGATAGTATTGAAGAAGAAAAGGGCATTGCTTAGTTCTAGTTCTTGAGAAGAGAATTTCAAAAGCTCCTCATTCTTGCCTGTTTTATGTCTTTACAGACCTTGGGAATGTCTGTGATATTCATCAGCATCAGGCTGATCTCACCCTAATTCAGAGCAGATGGTTGCTTGTATATTATGATTTTATAGGGGATGTCTCTCTCAACTTTCAAAAACACCTGCCACCCACTATGTAGGTCACAAAACTCTAAAATGTTGCAGTTGAAAGGATAGGCTCTGGATTAAGAATACCTGAGTTTGATTTCGGATGCTGCCATTTGCTGTGTGAATTTGCTCATGATTCTTAACTCCTCTGGGACTCAATTTCCTTAATGTGTAACTATGGATGATAATAGTACCCACTTTTTAGGATTTGTTATGGTTTGGATCTGAGGTGTCCCCCAAATGCTCATGTGTGAGATAATGCAGGAAGGCTCAAAGAAGAAATGATTAGGTTATGATAGCCTTAACTAATCAGTAAATTAATTACCTGATGGGATTAAATGAGTAGTAACTGAAGACAGGTGGGGCGTGGCTTTGGGGTATATATTTGTATCTGGTGAATGGAGTCTCTCTATCTGCTTCCTAATCATCATGTGAACTACTTTCTTCAACCACAGTCTTCCACCATAATATCTTGCCTCACCTTGAACCCCAAGGAATGGAGCCAGCTGCATATGGACTGAGACCTCTGAAACTGTGAGTCCTTAAATAAATAAATGTATCTTTCTTTACAGTTGTTCTGGTCAGGTCCTTTAGTAACAGCAGTTAAAAAGCTAATTAAAACAGAAATTGGTACTAAGAAGTGGGATTGTTGCTATGATTAACCTGACCATGTGGTTCAGAAGCTTTTTGAGTTTTTTTTTTTAATTTGGTGGGAGGAATTTTGAGATCCTTAGCAGTGCAAGCTGGAAATGCTGTAGGTTGTAAGCAGAGTTTGATTGGCTGATTCTGGTGGTAGCTCAGAAGACCAGAATGCCAATAGGACCACTGACAGTGGAGACAGAGCTCAAGAGGGTTCAGAAAAAGAGGACACTATTGGAATTTGGACTAGAAAACTTTCCTGTTATGTTCTGGCTGAGAATTTTTCTGCATTGTTCCTATGTCCTGACACTTTCTGTGAAGTTGATTTTACAAGCAATGGACTTTATAATCCTGCAGAAGAAATGTCTAAGCAGCATGGCATTCAGGAAGTGGCACAGGTATTGCTGGTGGCTTTTACCAAGTTGATTTTGATATTCAGAAGCAGAAAGATTTGAAAAACTTGGACTTATAAGGCAGGAGTAAAACTGGGCCTAAGGAAGTTGCAGTTGTTAAAGACATTATTAACACTAAAGAAATCCTAAAGAATTTGCCTAGCGTCAATAAAAAAGATGGCTTTAGGGCATTTCAGGAGCTGTCAAGACCACACCCATCTCAGGATCAAGGGAGTAAAAGTGAAAATTCTCTTGAGAAGAGACCAGTGGGGAATCCTTCTTGCATAAGGGGGGCTAGGAATTTTTTTCAATATGCTCAGCCACTTAGACACTCAGAGGCTGCTGCATCCATGGTCTCTGGAGGCTTGGCTACTGTTCAAGATGGTAGCAGACCTTGGCATCAACCACATGGTTCTGGTTCTGTAGGAATGCAGGATGCTGGAGTTAGGGGATCATGGATGCTTCCAAGAATTCAAAGGAAGGCCTGAGAGGCCAGGCAAAGTGCAAGAGGGTTGGAGTCCCTTCAGGCAGCCCCTAAAAACATGAAGATGTTGAGGAGGAAGCCAAAGCTGCAGTGAAAACCCCCAAAATAAAAATAAAATGCTAGTAATATGGGACATCATCCTAGGAAAGCTACAGGAATTGAGCAGAGAAAAGCCAACAGAAAGGCCACATACACTGCAACCAATAAGGCCACAGGGGCAGAGCTACACAAGCCTTTTGGAGAGGACATCATGCCATGTGCTCCAGACACCAAACTATAGGGCAGGTTTGCCCAGGTGGATTTTGGTCTTGCTTTTGTCCCATCCTTCTTTCTATGGCCCTATTTTTGTAAGTAGAAATGTTTATTCAGTACCTTTATATATTGGATATTTGTAAATTGCTTTTAATTTTATAGGAGCTCACAATGCGAGACTGCCTTGAGCCTCAGAGAAGACCAACCTTAGAACTGTTGAGATGTGGGGGACTCTTGGAAATGGACTACATGTATTTTGTACTGTTAGATGAGTGTGAGCTTTTATGGGCCAGAGGCAGAATGTTATCATTTGGATGTGAGGTGTCCCCCAGATGCTCATGTGTGAGACAATGCAAGAAGGTTCAGAGAAGAAATGACTGGGTTATGAGAGCCTTAACCAGTCAGTGAATTAATACCCTGATGGGATTGATTCAGTGGTAACTGAAGGCTGGTGGGGTGTGGCTGGAGGAGGAAGGCATTGGGGTGTGGTTTGGGTTATATATTTGTATCTGGCAAGTGAACTCTCTCTCATCATCATGTGAGCTGCTTCACTCTACCACACTCTTCCACCATGGATGTCCTGCCTCACCTTGAGTCCCAAGCAATGGAGCCAACTATCTATAGACTGAGACCTCTGAAACTATGAGCCATTCAATAAGTTTTTCTTCTCCTAAAATTGTTCTGGTCAGATCTTTTAGTCACAGCAGCAAAAAAGCTGACTAAAACAGGATTGTTCTGAAGATAAAATAATATCATGCTTCTAATATGCTAAGCAGAGGATTGCTTCATAGTTTAGTTCTCAATAAACGGTAGCAAATATTACAGTGCCAATTATAGTGTATATTGACTATATTTTCACTTTGGGAGTGATCTAATTAATTATCTATAGTGAATGAATGACTGAGAATAGTTATGACAAGCAGAGGATGTTTGAAACAACAAAGGTGATATATTAAAGAGAATAGGTGCAGAGTAATGTTATGGTTTAGATGTGAGGTATCCCCCAAAGCTCATATGGGAGACAAGATGGTTTAGAGATGAAGTGATTGGGTCATACAAGCCTTATCCCAATCAGTGAATTAGTTCCATCATATGGATTAACTGAGTGGTAACTGAAGTTAGGACTGTGTGGCTAAAGAAGGTGGGTCATTGGGGCATGCCTTTGAGGTATATATGTTATCCCTTGTAGGTAGAGTCAGTCTCTCTCTCTCTCTCTCTCTCTCTCTCATTCCTTGTGCCATGTTCTAAACTGATTTCCTCTGCCACACACACCCACACACACCCACACACACACCACACCCCCACACACCCACACCACACACACCCCTCAGGCCCTGAGGAATGGAGTCAGCCATCTATAGACTGAGACCTCTGAAACTATGACTCCCAAATAAACTTTTCCTTCTCTAATTGTTCTTGTCAGGTCTTTTGGTCACAAGCAGCAAAAAAAAAAAAAAAAAAGCTTACTAAAACAAGGTGATAAAGAACACCAGGATCATGGAGACAAGTCTCGCTCACTTCAATAATTCAGTTCTTCAATACCAAGAGCCACCGCAACACTTGTCCATAGAGGTCCAGGTTTAAAACTCACACAGGCAGCCCCTGCCTTGGTAAGGAAATCAATGTTTACTCAACAAATTTAATGAAACACCTACAACAATGCAAAGAAACCGGATGAGCTTGCAGATGTGTTTCAATAGTATCTCCATAGATAATTCACTCAGCATAAGTCACTGCTTTTATTGAGCCTCCTAGATTCTGCAAAACCAAAATAAGATTAACCTGGATAGCTTGAATTTCAGCCCAATATAAATTTGACTAAAAAGCAAATTATTGTTAGAATAATGGAAGCCATTTAATCAGCTTAGTGTAATGTCTTACATAGATTGGATAGTCTAAAAGCATCTCATTAACTATATGGTATATCTATGAGCTCTGAGCTAAAATTTAAGAGATATGGGTTCTAATCCAGTCTCCATTAATAATTTATAGCATGACCTTGGGCAATTCAGTTAATTTTTCTATTGCTTCAGTTCTTCATCTTCAAAACAGGGATGGTGGTTGCCCTTTGTTGTTGTAGAGCTAATAAGAGGAGCAAATAAAAATTTTAAAAGTATAACAGTGCTAATAGGTATAACAAAGAAACCATACATATATGAACTACAAATATAGAAATTTCCACCCAAAAGTCACAACTTACAAAAATGCATCCCAAAGATACAGCTGTCTTTTGCCATTGTTAAGGGTCCCTGAGTAGAATATGTCCATGATCATTTCAATTGTTTCTTCAGTGTTTTAAAATATTTTCCCACAATAGCACTCTATTTATGTTTAGTATAAGTTGATCTAACTCTAATGAAAGGCTTTTTTTCATTTAAGAAAATGGATAAGAATCATTAACTACATTTATGGACAACAAAAATATATACCACTTATATAGCATTTGTTATAAGTAAAATATTATTCTAAGGACCTTGATATTAATGCATTTAATGCTTCCTGCAACTGTGTAAAAGATACATAGTATCATTATCTCCATTTTACAGATAAAAACTGAGGCATCAAGAAATTATATGATTTCAAATGTATGAATTGCCAAGATCATTGTAATGTCATGTGTAGCTAATAAAAAAAGAAAAAAAAAGAAATTATATAATGTTCCCAAGGTTATATAACTAGTAAAAACAGCTGAGTTGGGAATTTAGGTCATCTGATTCCAGAGTCCTTGTTAAATATAAGCTTAACAGTATCTTGATCAATTTAAATCATTTCAACAGTATTTAGTCTTACAGAATCTTGAAATTATAAAGACTTTAGTTCTTCTACCTAGTATATGAGTTTTCTCTGCAGAGTCCCCAGCGTTCAGCTTTGGCTTGAAAAATCTTTCTATAAGCCAATCATTCTATAAGGTCATCATTTCAATTTTTTAATAACTCTATTAATTTTTTTCCTTTATATTCAGCCAAAATGTGTCTCTGTATATTTTACCAGTTAGTCCTACTTCTGTTCCCTAGAATAACATGGAATAAATTCAATATATCTTCTACATACCAAGGCCTAAAATATCTGCGGACAAATTTCTCCATCTCTTTCACCTTCTGCCCTTCTGACAATCTTCCCCTCTCCAGGCTAAACACTCTCAGTTCCTTCAATTGTCCATTGTCTTTTAAGTGACATGCTTTCCAAAATCCTTTCCCATCTTAGACATCCTTTTTTGGGCACAATGCAGTCTGTCAATAGGCCTCTTAAATATGGCACAATAAACTTAACACATAATTTAAGATGTCATCTAAAGTGCACTGGAACCAATACTTCTATTGTTCTGATCCTAGCTTTTAGTGACGTGGACTAAGTTGGAATTAGCATTTTTGGCAACCTAGACAACCTGTTCATGCTCGTAGCCAAATAAAATCCCAAGAATATGCTTTTGCAATTGGATTTTTAGACATGAATAAAAAGCTTTACATTTTTTCCTATTAAATGTCATCTGGTTAGTTTCAACCCATCATTCCAAACAACTGAGATCTTGTTATATGAGAATTATGTCCTCCAAAGAATTAACTGTCCCTCCCAACTTCCCCACATCTGACACCATGATATGTATAATTTATATACCATCTAAGTCACTGATAAAAAATGCAGAACAGTACAGCACCCTGGGAGAGGGCTCTCTGGTGGTCAGCAATGGTTCATTAATGAATGCTTAAGTACAGGGCCTGTTGCCTGATCAAATTCCCACACTGTACCATCCATATTTCTTTGGGTCTGCTTCACATTCTGAGATATTCTTCCCCAAACTGATCAGCTATATAATTTGTGTGGGGGGGTGGTAGTGCAAAACAAATGCATAGGACCCCTGGTTAAAATTATTAAGAATTTCAAAACAGTAATAACAAATAGTTAATTAAACCAATTTGGGGTCCTTCTAAGTTCAGGACTCTGAATAACTGCACAGAACATATACCCCTGAGGCCAATCCTCTCCACATACTTTCTTGTGACAGAGACTACTAACTATTCATCAAAATCTGTTCCCTTATTCTTTCTGAGGACATACCTAGACTTCATACTTGCCAGCTTTCTTTGCAGTTAGGTGAGTGGGAGTGATATGTACCAGTTCCAGATCTGACCAGAAAAATCTCCCACACAATATTTTTTATGTCATTTTCTATTTCACAAGCTTGATGATGATGGTGACTTTGGAAGTCATGTGCTACCAGGTAAAACTCCAAGAATGAAGGAGCTCGGGTTCTTAAATTAAGAACAATTGCTAGGACTTAGGACAAGCAAAAAATAAGTTTCTATCATATCTGTACCATTATGTATATACCTTTGGGTTTGCTTGTTACAGTTGCTAGTATTGCCCTAAATAATACATTGCCCTATCAGAATTATCCAAAGGACACATTGAAATTCACATTTCTAGGTTCCTCTATCAGCACATGGAATCTAGTGGATCTGGAGTGGGAATAGGAATCTATATATTTAACAAATCCTACACAGCTGATTCTGATGATAAGAAGAACTTGAGGGTCTGCTGATCTAGAGTTTTCCTTACTTTTTCCCTATCACAATGCTCCCTGGTCTATGCTCCATTTCCTCCTGTTTGTTTCCAAGGTGACATTAACTTCAGTTTGTTAATTAATATACGTCATAGAATACAATCTTTATGTATGGAGCTCCACCAGCATTATTATAAATTTAGAATAGAAGTAAAATTAAATGATGGAGGAGCAGAAAATAGAAGCCTACATCCCTGATGAATTTTTGAAGTTGATATACTAATTCTGGTTGTCCCACTCCTTTTCTTTTTGTTTAAAGAATCAACATGAATGTGTTTGAACAATAAATAAGCAGGGTTTTCTGTTATATGTAGTTGAATCCATTTCTTATCCACAGGTAATTATGTTGAAATATGGTGCCCATTCAAGTCCATGATATAAATATAATATATATGTATATATACATATATAGTATATATGTTTGTGTGTGTGTGTGTATATATATATATATATATATTTCTCTGTGCTTTTAAATGTTCTCTGTTTTCACATAACATCAGGATTTCCCTGAGTAACTTGTTCAAGCAACTGAGTCTCAAGTTCAAAGTGATAGAAGTCAATATTTCATTTTGTTTGGATCTTAAATCATATTGTGTTTTTCCTTGGTTAACTAGAACTGTCTCATAGAAGGCTAGAGAAATCACTGTTAAAGTCTTAAAAATCTCAGAGAAAATATCCAGTGTTTGATATTTTTCAGTGAATGAAGACTTCATCTTATACCAGTTCACATACTTCTTAACACAATAAAGAGTAAATCAGTGTGCTTTTGAGAAGCAGCAAGATCATTGAGGCACCCTGTTTGCTTCAGGGCAATTTTGTGAAGCATGTTTGAGCATGGTTCTTTCATTCTCTTTCTTTTTCATCTATTAAAAAGTAAAGAGCGATGGATGAAGCAGGATCTGATCATTCATCTTGAAGGGACAGTTGAAGTTTTGCATACAAATGAAAACTATCATTCTTGTCATTCTTAAATTGGAGCTCTAAACACTATGTCTTCATCCAATTAATATTCCATGACCAATCAGAGCACTCATGCAGACTATCCTGCCATTCTGAAACATAATCCCAGTACCAAGAATTATTAACTACAGAAAATAGAGTAGTTTTAACTTGTGATTTCCAACCATGAGACAATATATTATTCATTTGTGCTAAAAATATGTATTTTACAAAAAATATTTTGACCAAAATTTGCCAATGAAAAGCAGCTGAATCACAGGGCTAAATTACATGGGATTAGGCACTCTGTAATGTCACCAAAGGGTTCAGTTCCACAAAGTTGAGCTTCATAAAGGTCATACACATGAAGGGGAGGCTTAACACAGTTCTGATTTCTGATTCAGGAGACAAAATCATCATTTGGCTGGGTGATTTGACCGTCATTTCTGAATTTCAGGAGTACCACCACTATCCCTTACAAATCCTCAGAATATGCCAATTTGGATGTTGTAGAAAGATATATGTGCAACATCAATAATGTCAGGGGTAAAATATTTGTACTGAGCATGCCCAAGGGATCATATGCCTTTAAAAGATACAAAACCTAAAGAACAAAGACCAACAGGCTTATTGACAGCTAACAAGATGCCACAGGCAGCTCTAAAACTGGAGACAGAGGAGTATTTTGCTTAAAAGCCCATTGTACATGAACAAAGAGAGAAAGCTCCTTGTACAGAAGAAAGACAGGTCAATTTTCCCATTCTGAAATGTTGACAGTACTTTCCTTGCTGGTTTTGCTATCTATCAAGTTGACTTCCTTACCCCTTGAGTTTGAAAATCTACCTATAGGAGGCCATTTCTGGCTATTCAGATTCAGGTTATAGATCAGGAGTAGGTGAAGCAGTTCTTATCAAGATGAATTGATTACTTGCCACAAATATAGAGTTCATATTTATAAATGTTGAAATTCAAGAAAACAATGTCCTATACATTTATTTCAATGTCTTTGAAGTAAAAACACATCTATTTTTAAGTGATCACAGAGGAAAATAAATAAACAATAGTGTATAGCATAATCTATTTTAAAACATAAGATCTGGTACTCAAACTCAGAATTATGCATATCTGTGATTTGATAATACAAAATAAGAACATGTCCTCTCCATTCAAAGAGATTATTGATACTAAATGTACTGTATGGGCTCATAAAAAAAGATTTTATTTAGAGTCAATTTCAAGAAAAAAATGCATATTTTTTTCAAAATTGAGCCTTGAAAAGGAAGTGTATGTTATGTTATCTTTTTCTTTTAGATGAGAAGGGAACTATGGATACTGTGGAATTATAACATGGATTAGTTCATAACAAAGGGCTTTCCTTTATTTACAACTAGTCATTACAATAGCAGTCACAGGCTTTCTAGAAGACATGGGTTCAAATCCTTGCTCCACTACTTCTTAACTACATGACCTTATGAAAACCATTGAACCACTCTATGCTTCAGGTTCCCCAGCAGTAAGAAAAAATAGAAGTATTTTAGTTGGTATATAGTAAGTACTTGTTGATGTGCTTTTGATCATTAGTATGTTCTATAAAACAAAGTTATAATCTTTTAAAAAGTCAAGAAGGAACGTCCAAACATTAGTGTCATACTCTAATGTAATTGTCCAAAGATAACTTTGCCAGAAGGTATTGATTGACTATTATGTATTAAGTACTGTAAAGAAACATATGAAGATTTTACAGTCCCTGCCTTCAAGGAATATACAGTCAAATCTGAAGTATGTAAACTATTTTTGGTGAAATGCAATAAATGGTCTGTGACAGAAGCTAGAAATGTTTAATCTATAGCAAGTAATATAAGCACAAGACTAGAATATAATACTATCTCAAATTCCTTTTTTGTATGCAGAGGCAAAGTGGGAGGACAAATACTAAGATCATGCCAAGAGTGATTTATTAATAGATTTTAGATAAAACAGAAACTTCAGGTAAGGAAAAATTTCTCAGCACAACCATCACCCTATACACTTAAGAGATTAAATTAAATTTAAAGCTTCCCTACTAGAAGGAGCTTTAAATGACTCACTACTAACTGCTTGCATGACTTCTTTGTAGGTACATGCATGTGGGGGGGGGGGTGAGAGAGAGAGAGAGAGAGAGGACATCAAATTTCTAGCCCAAAACATACCTTCATGATAAAAATGCTGAACAAATTAGTTATAAAAGGTATGTACCTTAATATAATTAAAGCCATTTGTAATAAACAACTAACTACCATACTGAATGGGGACATGCTGACAGCTTTCTCTCTAAGACCTAATGATAGGCAAAGATGCTCACTTTCATCACTTTTAACATAGCGCTGGAAGATCTAGCCAAAAAAAATTAAGCAAAAGAAAAAATAAAGGGCACCCAAAATGGAAAAGAAGGAAAAAGCTATAAGATTCTGAAAATTTCCCTATAAAGAAAGCATAAATGTTTGGGGAGATAAATATGTTTAATCTAATTAAACCATTATTCAATGTGAACATGTACTAAATGTTACATGGTACCCTGCTAATATATACAGTTTGTATATATTTCTGCATCAGTTAAAAATGAATTTCCTAATTAGATTAAGATATACTCTGTTTGTATCAATATGTCAAAAATAGACTCTACTGTCATGTATAACTAAAAATAACAAATAAAAAAGTAAAACTAAAAAAATATATATCCCAATTCCTTTTTATATGAATACCAAAAGATGTATTACTCTTTGCTTAAAGTCAAATATGTGATAATTAACAAATGATAATTAAAACCCTAATCTTGAACTATCTAGCATCTTTCTAGATCCTGGGAAGATTATCACACCAATACTTTAAAGGAAGCCAAGAGCTTATTCTTGTGTTTATGAGACAGATCCACGACTTCAACATCCTTTGCTTCAATATTTTAATGTTCATTAAAATATTCCTAAAATGTTCTAATCTGATAGCAAATAGTTAGGGACAAATAGCTCTCTAACCACTTACTCTCCATTGGACAAATAGCATATTGAGAGCTCAATAAATGCTTATTGATGGTGATTTGATTCAAAATTGTTGGAAAATAATCCATAGATTCCCTTATTCCACAGAAGTTAAATATATTGTTGCCAAAGGGAGGAAAAAAAAACTGTTATACTCAATGTGTCAAATTCATAAGATTATTATCTGTTCTTCTATCAAATAATTATGCTTCAGAGAATGCACCATTTAAGAAAGTATATTACTCAATGATTTTCATGTAAGAGTTCTGTGCCATAAGAGAAAAAGCTGAATGTATCTAATAATTGCCAAAAGGAAAATAAAATAGGGGTCAGGGCTTCAGATGACATATCAGGAGAGTGTTCTAACTATTTGAACCAAGGGAAAGTAGCATGAATAGGGTTGGACAAAAGACTGTGTATACTGGGACAGGAGAATTTAAGCTCTTAATTTTGATTAGGGGTTAAATGATTTATATTGGAAAAGAAAGAAAGGAAGAAAATATGGGAAAGCATTGATGTTAAAGCACCTGGGCTGCTTATCTCAGGGGCCAACATTTGATGAATTGCCAGGTAGTATGTAAATTCATTGATTTGTCTCTGAGAACAATCATTCTGACCTTAACTTTTTCAATAGCTATTTTAACAAACTATTCCTAAAATGTTCTAAACTCATAGCAAATAGCTAAGGACAAAAGGATATATTTTTCCTCTCTTCATACAATCGCAAAGTATAATTAAAACCACCAGCTTAAAAAAAACACAGCAGCAGCTATTTCAAGAGCCTTCTGTAATAAATAAGGCCCAAACACAAAGCTGTTAGTGTATAAATTCCAAGCATTTCTCATAATAAATAAAATGACACAAAGAATGCAAATCCATTGCTTCAGCAAATTTTCTCTTTCTGAAAGTGATTTATCACCATCAGATTACATTGCAATTTCATGAAATGGGCTGCGGTGGCATTTTGAAAAATTAGGAAGGGGGACTGCAACCAGAATGGAATAAAGAAAATATTACATAACCCCAAGTGCAACATTAATTCCATCTAGATGGCCATTGTGCTTTCATTATCAGGAAACAAGATGTCACATAGCTCCTTAAGAATCCAAATTTTGATAGCACTCAGAAGCCCAGTAATGAGATAATTTGGAGATTATCCCTAGGCAGGAAGAATTAATGATGTAGTATGAAACTCTTGCATAGAGGAAACAGGTAGTAGGAAGAGAGGACTGTGAAACCAAAAATACAAATGAAGGTGGATGGTTTTCAGTGGCCTGTTTATTTGGGAACCAAAGGAGTAACAGGTCTAAGATAGACCCTGCTTCTTTCTTTATGAAGTATCCTTTTTATAAATTACATGTATACACACACACACACACACACACACACACTTACATTCCCCCCCAGTTTTACACATTCCCCCACATACATAAATACTCTAATATGTACAGACAATACACATATATCTAGATATTACATCTTTCCTCTGTATGTTGCATCAAGCATTTGCAAACACTATACCTGCAACCTCCTTTTTTTGCTATTAAACTAGATTTTGCTATTATTTCTTATTTAATTTTCAGGGCAGTGAGTTTATGACAGGATATGATTGTTCTCCAAAATGAAAGGAAGTACTTCTCATGGAATGTTCAGTGATTTTTCTTAAAAAAATAATTGTTTAAAAAAACTAAAAGCTTATTTTTCAGACAGCCTGAGACTTCAGGGGAAAAAGTGGGCTAATATTAATTTATGCAGATGTGTATGGATTTGTGTTTGGAATGGCCTAATGTACTCCATTTGGTAATAATAGGAAGACATAAATGAAAGTGTCCCATTGGTGAAAAGCCATTAACACTAGCTGCTTCTTGCTCTAATCCCTAATCCTCTTTCTATATGTACTTCAGCTGATGGGAACTAAGCAAATTCCACCATCGACTGACACCACAGAATCAACCTGTAAATTTGTGGAGTGGTCCCATTTAGTCCTCCACAGGACTTGGGACCCTGAAAACTCCCCTTGAATATTAGCATCAGTTGGCAATAATCAGTGAGTGCTTCCTATGTGTCAAGCACAGTGTTGGCATTTTGCATGTATTATTTCATTTAATCCTCTTGACCTCAATCACTTCAATATAACAGGAAATTCACATTTTATACAGAAGGAAACTAGCAAATACATAATAGAGCAAAATGCAAGCCTGTCTCACTTAATCACCTATGTTCCTTCAAAGATTCCTCTTTAACAACAGACTAAGTTCCCAGTTCCTTAATGTATGTACCACATGGTTTATTTGTTTGTTTCTGGGTAAATGAGTGAATTGCTGTCTTTTCTTCCATCTGGATGGGTAGGTGACTGAGTTTTAGCAGCACATCTTTGTAAGTGTTCATGATTTGCTTAATACAAATGGTTTCCCAAGAGGAGAATTTTTTTTAAATGAATATGGAAGAGACTAGGGGAACTCATCTTGCCTATTGCTAACTAAACATAGATTTTTCAGTATGCTTAGACTATAATATTCTACTCACAAATCCCTGCATTTCATTTCAGGGTGAGGGAAGGAAAAGGGTTATAGCAAATTCATTATCTAGCTTGCTAACCTCCATTACTTGGAAAAAATCCCAGATGAAGAGCATGTCATTTTTATGTGTTTTTGCAAATAATATTCCTTATTTGAAAGAAACATTATAAAAAGAAGTGGTTCACATGTGCCCAGAAGGAAAGAAGAGGACAAAGAGAAAGGGATAATGGGAGGAAGAAAAGAAAGACTTTAAGAAAGAAAGGGAGAGAGAGAGGAAGATATAAGGGACCATTAACAGCATTTGTTTTACAGAGAGACATATAAGATTGGGGCTGTATTCCCTGTTGTGGATTTTTGTCTGTTTATTTAAATAAGACTGTTCTTAAAATAATTTTGTGGTCATTTGGACAGCCTTATACAAAGCAGGGTTACTGCCTTTATGTATTATAAGAGAAGAAACATAGGAACTGAATCAGTACATTTGTGGGCACTAAAGATATAACTTTACCTGCTTAACCATTTTATCAAGATGGGTACAGAGAAAATATGATTAGACAAACTGAAAGTAAAGAATTATTTAATATTCCAGGGGTATCAGTGACATTTTGATTTAGTTTGTACTAAATAAGTGAAGTATGGGATTATATTGGTAAATTGTATATATTGACACTTAGCCTAGTATCATTTTACCAACAAAAGGGACTTCTATTATGAATTTGCATAAGAATACATCTCCTTGTGGCTAGATTATATGGCTAGATTATATGTTTGCTGGTCAATGATTAAACAATAGCTTGGAATGCCAAACAAATCTCATCTGATTTGAAGTTTTGCACATAACAAAATCACAAAGATGTAAATTTTAGCTAGATCATGTGATTTGCCTTAATAATAAATACAACTGAATAAATGACTTGGATTACATTTAGAATAAATGGTCAGAAAGAATGTGTGGACCTTGGACAACTGATTTGACATAGAATATGCACAGCCTAAATTATTTTGGAACTCTGAACCTAAAACTCCTGATAAAGTGAGTTTTGTGCATAAGCGAAAGTGATTAATATAGGCCAAAGGAACTTTCATCCTCACAATTAGAATACTTAAAATTCTAAGATGTGGAAGATTGAATATGTGCTCTTGGGTCAGCATGAGGCATAAGATACTTAGTGACACAGGTTCACCAAATATAGTTGGGAAGGAGGGATTCTAAGAAACATTCTTAGGCTATTTCTCAATTTTGCTTCCCAATGGAGGCAGTTATATTGAATATCTTGTTGTTTCTCCTCAAAAGTAGATATTTATCATTAAAAGACTTTCCACAATGTTCAACTTGTATTTTGCAGCCAATGTTCACCATACATCATCTTAGTGTCTTTGTTAAGTTACTTCAAAATTCCGTTTTACAGGTTTTTAAATATATATTCAAAATTCCAATAAAAATGTTAATTGTGGGGCTAAGGGTAATGAAGTATAAACTTCAACATCAAATCTCTTAGAATTTCCCTTTTCAAATCTTTAGTGGAATGGACAATTGACATCTAGAGTTGAATCTGGAAAAAATTTTCAACTGATAATTTTGGGTGTTTGAGTGTTTAAAAGTATTATTTATAACATTGAGAATCTTTGAAAAAATTAATGACCTTTTCAATGTCTATTGGATGAGAATGCAAAAGAAAACTCACTCTCTCTCTCTCTCTCTCTCTCTCTCTCTCTCTCTCTCTCTCTCTCTCTCTCTTCTTGTTCTCCCAGGAGCAATAGACAGAAACTGATATTTTGGAAACATCAACAAAGCTAGATCTTACCCAAAATGTTTTTCATGATAGTTCTGCCATACAAAGGGTCAAAGGAGATTTGTTATGTGGAGTGACAATCCTTAGAAAGTCCTCCATATAGGAATTTTACTGTGTCTTTCAAAAGCACTGTTCCCAAATTATCAGTTAATTGTGCAAATTTATTCACTAGTTTGTGAAGAAAGTTGGATATGATCAGCCCTAAAAATTATCTTGAATTTGAAGTGTATGATTTCTAATAACTGTAAAATTTTATTTTCCACTTCATCATTAGATAACGGAAAGTTACTAGTATGGTATTATGTAAAAATGTGGATGTGTAACCCATGTGATTCTGCAATCTCTACTTGGGGTAAAAAAGGGAGTTCATAACTCACTTGAAGCTAATGTATGCTAATGTATGAAATATGATATGTCAAGAGCTTTGTAGGGTTTTGAACAACCAATAAAAAAAAATAAAAAAAAATAAAAGACCAATAGTAGCAAAAATAGAAGAAAGTTCAGTTTGTTTCTAAAATTGGCCAGAAATGCAGGAATTTCATTTTTTGTATATGAACTGTTTTTTCCACTCTTTATTTTAATGTACACATTAAGTTTAGATCATTGCCAGATGACACAAAACTTTTTCAACAGTATTATTTAGTATAACAAAAAGGATTCAACACTGGATATTTTGCCAGGGATAAAGCATACTTTTAAAGCACCTCCTATGGCAAAAGGTACAATTGAAAAATGTAACTTCCGGAAGCATCTAAAGTGTTATAGGGGGCTTTTTTAGGCCATATGACTATATTTGCATTAGTAATTATATACTGGAGGACTTTTCAAAGGGTGATCGGGAGACATCTGTAAGTTCATAATTATTACTGGGGAAATACTCTACCCATAACTCTATTGAATGTAGTTAATAGGTAATTTACCAAATGTATTTGTTTTCTTTTGGTAACAGGGATTGAACCAAGGGGTGCTTTATCACTGAGTGACATCCCCAGCCCTTTTATTATTTATTTATTTTAATTTTGAGACAGAGTCTTGCTAATTTGCTTAGGGCCTCACCAAGTTGCCAAGGCTGTCCTTGAATGTGTGATTCTTCTGCCTCAGCCTCCTGGGTCACTGGGATTACAAGATTGCACCACTGTGTACATCACCAAATGTCTTTTTACCTTTCCTTCAACATATAGGCAAAGACAGTATCAAACTGGGCTTGATCTGGGTACCTGCAACTAATAGGTATGCAGAAGTTGTTTTAACATTTCTTTATAGACACTATGCTTGCACACATACCTCATCTTTTCACAGATGTTATTATGGATAGACTAATCTGGGAAACCAGAATGTTTATGTAATCAAAGCACAGATGTTCATGGAAGGAACAGTAAAAGCATGGGCATGCCTGCCTAAAATCAAAGGGAACCACTATCAAGGCTAAAATAGATTTAAAACACTCTTTCCTTTCTCTTATGCTAACACTTTAATATATGTCCTATATATTAAGAGCTACCATTTATTAAGTGCCTCATGTGCCAGGAACAATGCCAGGCACTTTTGCATTTATTCTCATTCAACCCTCATAGTCGCATAAAATGGTAACTATAATCTCTATCTTGCAATCAAGAAAACTAAGAGAAAGATAAACTTGACTCTTTCCCAGTAGAGGAATCAGTTTGAGCCCAGACCATCAGATAAGTCCATGGAGTAAGGAGAGAGGTCAAGAGATACAGAGGTTTAGAAAACATTTATACAAAGAGAGTACTTTCTGTTTTATTCTAACAGTTCTTTCTTTGAGGGGGGCAGGGTATGGGTAACTGGAGATTGAACTCAGGGGCACTCGACTACTATGCCACTTCCCCAGCCCTAATTTATATTTTATTTAGAGACAGGGTCTCACTGAGTTGCTTAGCTTCTCGCTTTTGCTGAAGGTGGCTTTGAATTTGTGATCCTCTTGTCTTAGCCTCCCAAGCCACTGGGATTACAGGTGAGCGCCACTACACTCAGCTAACAGTTCTTTCTCAAAAAAAAAAAAAAAAAAAGAAAAGAAAAGAAAGAAAATCAGAGTAAGATTTAAGTGCTGGGTTTTCAAATATAAACTAGAATTTCTAAGGAAAGACAGATCCATGACAGAATCAGAGAAGGCTTCATGGAGGAGGTAGTTCTAAGAGAAAATGGAAGAAACATTGTGAGTATGAAAACACACTATGAAAGTATGCAGAGATACAACTGAGCAATGAAATAAATTAATCTGTATCATTAAAAATGATAGCAACACTGACAACTGTAATTTTAACAGAGCAATAAAAAAAACAGACCTAGGATTAAGTTGTACGTACTTGACAAAGTTCATTACATTTCTTGATTTGTAAAATGGAAATTATGACATCCATCCTTTCATCACAAGGCTTTTAATAGAAATTAAATTCACTAATATATGTAAATACAGTCTTATAGATTTACTCAAAAGAAAGAGATTATTTTTCCATGTTATGCAAAGTTGATTTTTCCTCACAAACATCCATTCTTGGAAAAACCCCAGAAATGTAACTGAAGACTTTAAGACAAATAGTTTTACTCTTTCCTCTTAGAGTTCTTCACTGCAACTGTCTATAAGGTCCTCCATGAGAACACTTAGGGGACTGAGACTAGCCTTCAGATAAGCA
Source organism: Callospermophilus lateralis (assembly GCF_048772815.1). Classification (NCBI taxonomy): domain Eukaryota; kingdom Metazoa; phylum Chordata; class Mammalia; order Rodentia; family Sciuridae; genus Callospermophilus; species Callospermophilus lateralis. The sequence goes on along the minus strand of NC_135325.1, from coordinate 84,313,561 downwards.
GTCTGTTTCCAGTTTCATTGATTTGTTGACTGACTGTTAGACGGAATTAGAAACCATGCAAAAAGATTTACATTGTCAGTCCAATAAAGAGAGTACCTATAAAGTGCTCATAGGCTATGATCTACCCTTTGAACTGAAGACATTTTGTCCTTACTCAAAGAGAAGGTATCCAGCTTGTGAACATATTCCAAATTATTGGAAGCATAGAGCTTCTGGTGCACATTACAGGGCAATAAAGTATGAAAATACTTCAAAGACGGGGTAGTAATAATGGAAATGTAGGGATAACCTTATATGTGCTTCTGTCTGTGTTGAAAATTATCCATGCAGGAGATGGGAGGTTGGTATCATTTGGGGCCATTAGAGGGCAGAAACAGCTTTTTAAAATATACTGTCATGTTTCTGGATAATAGGGAGTTGACCTTGTAGGTAGTATTATAGGGTAGTGCTAAAGGGATTAAACAGAGTTAGCACCTCATGAATTTTTTTCCCTGGATCCAGGATAAGAAAATTGCATATTCTTTTACCCAATTCATAATAATGAACCTTTTTGTAGTTGTAATTTATGAATGCTATAAATAAAATATTTACATGGAAAAGTAATAGTATTAAGAATGTACTTCAAACCTGTCAGAATGATCAATCAATGTACCATTATCCCATCAGATAAATGTCATTAAAAAGCTATCACTTGCAATAAAACCCTGTCTCTCACTCCTGGGTGTCCTGTTATTTTCCTCTAGTTGATAAGATAACATCCAAAGACTTTACAGAAAGATACAGAAAAGATTTGGATAAGTTTAGACACTTATAGAATCAACTTCATACACACACACCACATACCAGATGTTAAACAGAATGGAAGCTAGTATAGGCTGAGCATTTCTAATCCAATAATCCAAAATCTAAAATTTTTTTGAGAATCATGCTCAAAAATTTTGGATTTGGGAACATTTTAGAGTATGTGTTTTTGGTATAGAGATGCTGAGCTGGTAAATTTTATGCAAATATTCCAAAATCTAGAAAAATCTGAACTACTTCTAGTCTCAAACATTTCATATAAAGGACATTCAGCCTGTACCTACAAATAAGATCCAGCTCCCTGCATATTCATAAGTCAGGGTCATGTTTATGTGCCTTTGGGAGCCTGCCATGTCTTAGTTTGATATTAACAAGCTATGTATTCCTCAGTTCAAGGCTGCTTCTCAGTATGAGACAATGGCTTATATCTTGTGAATATAATCTATATGAGTTGGCATGTTTTAGGAGAGAACTGGGTTCATTTCATACTAGAAATTTAAGAATTTATTTAAAGGCCTAGAGGATGGAGACATACTCTATTAGGCAGCACTACTTAGAATCTCATCTTTTATCAATTAATTTCCAAAGTTCTCTTTCTCCTTCATTTACAAAATTTAGCTGTCAACATTCAGATAACTTTGAGCATCCTATAATAATATGTGGTAGTCACAATAAAGGGAATTACATGGATAAACCCTTGTATTTTCTCCCCCACAGTGACATTGACTAATAGCATAATCTATTCTTCTTTAGTAAAAGATAGAGTAGAAAATAATATTTAGTTGATATTCTTTCTTCTAAAGATTTAGGGTACCCTTAATCTGATACACATCAGATTCTAAGTAATATTACCTATGGTAAAATAGCAGGCTGGAAGGCTTCTGTAATTACTAACACTTTACATTATGCACAATTATATTAATAAACCTTGAAAGTGCTTGAATATTTCATAGCCAGGAAATATTTTTACAGAACCTGGTGTTCTGGGAAAAAAATCTATTCCTTTAGCTCTGTTTATGTTAAAACTGTAACTGTTGGTGATTATTTTCCCTTCCATAACATGTTTGGCTGCAGCTATACAAACCACTTAAGTTACTTTTAGTGGCATATACAGATTTTGCCAGGCATTCAAAACTCCAAAGTTATTTCATATCAAAGCAATGTAGCCTTTAGCTTCTGCATCTCTGAAGGATAAGCAACATTACTTTAAATGACATCTTTTTGTCAAGTTGCTTGGGCTAAAGACAGAATGAATCCATTTATATAAATTGTGGCTTCACTATTGAAGGATTATAAAAATATATTGTGCTACACGTAAACCTAAAACTATTAATATAGTTAAAATATGCCATCTTTTCACTAAAAATCTAGCAAGTGCTTAAAATAATATCATCAATCACAAGTAATTCACTAAATACACAATTGAAGCAGCAATAGAAGAAAGAAAACACTGTTGAGCAGATCATCTGTCACTAAATCAAACATCTCCATTTTTTCATTGGAAGAAGTGACTAAAGATTTTCAAGGTATATAGTATAGATAATTCAAAATTGAATTCCTCTTCCAAGGGGACAACCCTTCACATATTGTCATTTGGGGGGATGTTTTCTGGGTTGGTATATGAATTTATTTTGAAAGGTAAACCTTCATGACTTTTTCTACGTAAGTCTGCATGTTTCAATTTAGCTGTGAAAGATATTCTCCGAGACAGTTCTCACACTGTTTCTGTAGTCACAAACAGTTGACAACAGGGAGGTAGACTTAAGGACTCTTGTTCCTAATATCCCAAACCATCTTTAAGTCAGGTTTAATTTACTAGTCCGCTAAGGTTACCAGATGTTTTTTTGTTACACAAGATAATCTTGTATTCTTTTTTTATTTTTTTTATTAGTTGTTCAAAACATTACAAAGCTCTTGACTTATCATATTTCATACATTTGATTCAAGCAGATTATGAACTCCCATTTTTACCCCTATACAGATTGCAGATTCACATTGGTTACACATCCACTGATTTACATACTGTCATACTAGTGTCTGTTGTATTCTGCTGCCTTTCCTATCCTCTACTATCCCCCTTGCCCTCCCCTCCCCTCCTCTCCCCTCCCATCTTCTCTCTCTACCCCATCTACTGTAATTCATTTCTCTCTCTTGTTTTTTTCCCCTTTCCCCTCACTTCCTCTTATATGTAATTTTGTATAACAATGTAATCTTGTATTCTAACTTCCTATCCCATTTTCATTGATATTTTCTGTCCTCATTGAGTCCTGGCTCCTCTCCAGCCGCACTCGACACCACTCTGCAACAGAGCAATTATCTCCCCTTGGCAGTATACAGTTTTCTCTGACCTGTACTAAAATATGTTTTATAGGAGAACATGTTTTTATTACTTGTGGGATAAAATATAAAATGATAAGTATGGTCACTTTCAATACTTCCCCTTACCCCATTTTTTGTTTTTTAAAAATTAAATTACTGAGGCAAGGATATTGGACAATTTTGACTGATGCACTCTAGTGGGATTAATATGAATCCTGGTAGCATTCAAGTAAAAATAATGCCCAAACTAGGCAGGCAATTAGAAATTATGGTTGAGGTTTTAGTTTCAGAACCATAGGATCTAATTAGAATCTGAAGTAAAGCAGATGCAGCAAAAAGGAAGTGAAATCATAAACATAAGAGCAGGGCAAATAGTCACCACATCAGAAAAGATAGGGTTTAAGCTTACAAATGCAATAGAGACAGAAATTCAGGACACTAACCAACAGGCAAGAGTGTCTTCTATATGAACTTGAGGTCTGTATAACTTCCTTTATGCCCGGTTGTTTGTCTACCCTGCAATGTGCACCCTCTGATGAGTTGAAAGGTTATTGTCAGCTTTGCTTAAAAGCCAGCCCATGTGACAGGAACAAAAGCTGCAATGATGTCAGTTTAGTTTACATTATTGTCACACAAAGGGATTTTGTATTTCCATGACTCTTTTCCCCAGTATACCTCTACTCTCTGATGCACACAGACATTCAATCTCTAATTCACCTCTCACCCCTGAAAAAAGTTTTCAACAATTACTCCTTTAGATCATCAAGTGTGGCCTTTTACTGTTTGTTTTGTTAATTTCTTCCTGATTTAGTATCCCTGATATCCTTATCTGGAGCTGGATGCTTCAGAATCTTATATCTTAATGCCAATTCAATCTTCCTCTTGTTTCTAGCCAAAGTCTCTCCTTAATCCTTGGCATATACCTATTATCTGGTAATTAACTATTTGCTTATTTCTCAAGTTGTCTACCTCTGTGCCATTGCTGGAATTTCCATTTAATTGTAAATGTTTCCCTAGTTGAGGGGAATGAGTGAAGAAGGTAGAAGTTTTGTTTGTTTTTGTTGTTATTTTAAGTAATATAGTAGAACCAGAATGCCTGGAAGGACAAGGATATGAAAATATCAATATTAAATATCAAATTACAGTCATTTTATTTTGATGTAATGGAAACATTTAGGCTTGCCATGGCTGTTAATTTTGATGATTTATTCTCTTTCTCAATTTGAAGCTGTTCCTTAAGTATATGTACTGGCCTCTGTGATACTGGGTATTATTAATCTTCTACTTTTAAACACTACCAATGAACATTGATTAAGCCATTCATTTACCATATAGTCATGCTGAAAACAAAACATTCTTCCTCAATGAAAACCATTCAAATTGAAGGTTAATGGCTCTTACTAAATGTTCAGCCACTCAACTATTTTCTAACCTACTGTAATGTAGTGTTTTATTGTTGTTCACAGGGAAAATCTCAGACTGGATTACTTTTAAATGGAATTAATCAGTGAGATTGGGATTGATTAAATTAAACCCAAGATATGGAGCTCCGGCTTCTGGATGAGTAATAATGTAATGTTATACTTTTAGTAATCCCTTATTTTCAGTGCATGTCATATGCATAGTCGCAAAAATAAAGACAATTAGGAACATATGCCTTATGCACCCATAAATTTGACATGAAAATTCAAATCAATATAGGTAAAATATTCCAATTAAGATACATTGTTATGTGGGTTACTTTGGAAATAACTGCAAGTCTAATTTATTTTGAGTAACTTTATTACTTTTACGGAGAGCTAATAAACATGAATTTATATGATAGATGTAGATACTTAATACACTGTTTGTAATATTGCTTGTAAAGTTTAGTTTACCTGTATTTCATACCAATAAGAATGAAAGGGAAGTAAATTCTGCTTTTCTCAAAATCTCCCCATTCTTGACAGGTAGACCTAACTTTAAGGAAATCTATCCTGCAAATTTAGCTTTTTAAAATGGATAAATTACTGGATGAATTTCTTCTTTAGCATACTATATATTTTACAGAAAGATTCTCACTATTAAACCAATTTATATGCAACTATACTTACCCAGCTCTCAGAAAGTGACAATAAAAATAATATATAGATAGATTTTAAATGAGCTTGTATAGTTTCAGAATTTCAATGTAAGAAATCAATCAATTGAATGATTTCTTTTATTAAGAAGATAGGATTTCAAGACACTTATTTTCCTTGTCCCATCTAGGGTTTCCCTTCCTAGTCTGACCATGTTCATTATTTGGGAGAGTCATATACATATCTATATATTAAGACTACACCACATTTTTATCTAATCTCCAAAATAAAATTGGAAAGCTAAGCAGATATACCTTCATTTTAGTGATGTAAGAAAAGGCTGTTCTGATTCTTTCTCCCTACAATAGCTCCTTTATCCCCTGGCCAATGCTTGGAATCTCACTCACGGCTGGAGATATATTTCTTTAACTTAAGAATGAGGAAAATACTCAAGTGAAAATGACAATATAGTGGAAACATATGTAGCTATTCTTAGTCATTTTAACTTTTTGTGTGCAGTGGTTATCAAATCATATCCTGCAAGCTGAGAGAAGAAACCGAGGGAAGATGAGATGCCTAGAAGAGAATTGCTGATAAAATAAAAGCAAAAGAATTAAATTCAAACATCACCTATTTTTGAAATTTTGGCTAATATCAACTTTAACTATCAGGATAAATGCATAATAATTATCTTTGTAACATTTATGGATATAAGACTCTATGAGTTTTAACACATACACAGATGACTGTGACAGGAGTTTAGGGATACAGAAAAAAAAACTAACATTGTGTTTTGAAAGAGAAAAACCCAAGAACCATTGGAACACAGAAACTACATATGAACCACTGGAATATACAAGAAGCAACTCATGAGCAACTTGTCCCTTTTTCTTGTGTGGGCATCCTTGCCTGCAGTTTGCCAATTGTTTGAAAAAAGCCAAAAAAACAACAACAACAACAACAACAAGACAACCATAAAATATCTGGAGGAAGTGTTCTTTTAGGTAATATATGCATTAAAGACTTTGATTCTGAGAAATGGCCATAACCTCATTATAATAGTAAGACATACACTCCTGGGTAGAGATTTAAGACACTAATGAGACATGCAATGTAGGAAGTAATTCAATGTACAAGTAAGTACAAGGAGAACTGGTATGAAATTATGTAATTCTGCTATGACTCCATCTCTAGTCCAGCCCCTTAGCAACTCTATAAATAACAGAACCCCAGACCAAGGCGTTCTGTGCTCTCATGTGCTCTTGTGCTTGTCCAATTGCTCGCACACATGCTTGCGCTCTTCACATCTCTCTCTCTCCCCCCCATCTCTGCCTATACTCCCCATTTTCAAGTGTACTTTCCCTTTATGACAATTCTCTTACTCTGCTACCCATACCTAACTTGTCCTTGGATTCTTTACTGCAGTAAGAATCTGAAAGGTCCAAGTAAAGTTCTTCCACTCTTGAGGACCTCCTTGGATCCCTGTGCAGTGATAATTATAATTATTAACATCACAGCAGGACACAAAAGAATAATAATACCCCTGAGATTTCACTCATGCTAGCTTTTGAAATCAGCCTCTATCATTTCTACTAACCTCTTGGTAAACATTGATTTCTTTTCTCTCCCTATGGTTTTGTCTTTTTCAGAATATCATCAAATAACGTCATGTAGTATGTGACATTTTGTGTTTGGCTTCTCTTTTACTCAGCACAATGCATTTGAGTTCATCTATATTGTCATGTGTGTGAAGAGTTCATTCATTTTCATTGTTGAGTAGTGATTACTTATACTGATGCACCATAGTATCATTAGCCCTTCACCTGTTGGAGGAAATTTGGACTGTTTCCAGTATTTTGCAACTATGAACGGTGGGGATATAAATACTCATGTATGACTTTTGTTGTGTGCATTTTAAGATTGTTGTGCTGGGGCTGGGGTTGTGGCTCCGTGGTAGCATGCTTGTCTAGCATGCAAGATGCACTGGGTTCAATTCTCAGCACCACATACAAATACATAAAATAAAGGTCCATCAACAACTATATATATATATATATATATATATATATATAAAGATTGTTGGGCCATATGATAGGGTTTGTTTAACTTCATGAGGACCTACTAAACCATTTTCTAAACATTACACCATTTTACATTCCTACCAGGAGTATATTAGAGTTCCATTTTTCTCCATAATCTTTCCAATGCATAGTATTGTCAGTGTTTTTTTTTTTTTAAATGTTACCTATTTTAACGGGAGTTAGTGGTACCTCATTGTGGGGTTTTTTTTGGGGGGAGGGGCATACTGGGGATTGAACTCTACCACTGAGCCACATCCCCAGTCCTATTTTGTATTATTTTAGACAGGGACTTACTGAGTTGCTTAGTGCCTCACCATTGCTGAGGCTGGCTTTGAAGTTGCCATCCTCCTGCCTCAGCCTCCTGAGCTCATTGTGGTCTTAATTTGCATTTCTTTATAACTAGTGATATTTTAACATGTATTTATCTCATTGTTTGCCATCCAGTATATATTTGTGGGTCATTGTCTATTCAACCTATTTTTAATTGGGTTATTGGTTTTCTTATTGAGTTTTGAGAGCTCTTATAGTCTGGATTTTTGTGCATATAATTTGTAAATATTTTCTCCAAGTCTGTGACATGTCCTTTTATTATTTTATCATTATCTTTCACAGAAAAAAGCTTAAAATTTGGATGAAGTAAAATTTCTGTTTTTCCTTTTATGGGTCATAATTTTAATGTTATATTCATGTCATTAATATTTTAATTTGTCTGGTCTGTGTACTCTTATATAAGAAGCAGAGTGGAAGTATCAATAGATTAAGTCAACAAAACTTGGAATTTGTGTCAGCTCTACAATTTTGACTGTTTGTCTCTAAACATTGTGAGTCTTCAATTCTCTTTCTCTAAAATAGGGATAATAAATCCTGTACTGTCCAACTCAACTTTATATTCTCAGAGACTAATGACATTGTAGATATTCAGTAGGAACTGAATGAATAGGTAAATGATAAAATAATTAAAAGGCTAAATTAAGCTCACATAATTAAATTAGATTACTATCAGGTATAAGGCATTATTGTTATGGAAACAAATTAAACATGGATTCATGGATGAAATTTTGGAGAACATGTCTATGGCACTTTATATTCATCTTACACAATTTCATAGATGCAGCAATTAACAAAATAATTTAATTTGTTTAGGTTTGTTTTACTCCAGTAAATTGAACTGGGGATCCCTACCATATGGGAAACAGTTTTAATAAGCTAAGAGAAATGGTATCAGCCAAATATTTTATGACTTTAAATTCTTATGGGTACAAACGTAGCCATTGTAAGGGAAAAATTGATAGCTGCTATACTGTACCCAATAATACACATGTGTGTCAATTTCATAACCAAGCATAGCTGGACTAGAACACTAAACCCTGAATTACATGGAAAGTAATAAAAAGCATAATAAAATGTATCATATATACTAAGGAGCAAGTTACTTATTAAAGACAAGAATAGTTTTGTATATTAAAATTCAAGTTGATCTAGTGACTAACATTCAGGCATGATCTATAACATTAGAAGGGTTAGTTTTCCATCTGTCACTAAGCCAAAAAAATCAATTATCATATCCATTGCCAGAGATTGTTTGAATAGTGAAAATTACCTGATGAGAAATAACATTGGGTTAAAAACAACACATTTGCCATTTGTTTTAACATGGTCTCCTCGGGTGTAGCTTTCCCACAACTTTGCAGGCACTCTAATTATCCATGTGAATCAGAATAAACATAAGAGGAAATGTTGGCTAATTGGAGATTATTATCAAATAATTATCAAATAATTTCTAGCATTTGCCCTGAACATTGAATGTTCCCTTATCCTACTCCCTAAATAATCTTGTATTTTAAAAAATACACATTGTGGGGCTGGGGTTGTGGCTCAGTGGTAGAGCACTTGCCTAGCATGTATGAGGCACTAGGTTTGATTTTCAGCACTGCATATAAAAAAAATAAAATAAAGGTCCTTCAACAACTATAAAAAATATTTTTTAAAAATACACATTGTTTTTCTAGGAAATATTAGATTCAATATTCTCCAGAATTCTTGTTGGAATCCCCTTAAGAAAAAAAAAAAAACCTAAAAGAAAACCAAAGCAAAAACAAAACAACAATAACAAAAAAGAGCTTAATGATAGTGTTAGATCAAACACTTGGAGATCCAGCTTCTCCTCACTTCCCTACCTAAATTTCTAAATTTCCAGCCACAGGAAAAACTTGAAGTTTGGCCAGAACACTTTTGACCAGAACATGCCCCAAATAACTGATTTTTAAGGTATATTCAAAGTTCTCATCACAGATTTTTTAGCCCCGTTGTCAGGTCTACAAATGTCAAGTTTATAGCATACATACATTAGACATGTACTTGTCTGTCTCAAAGATAGACATCATAACAATAAGTGTGGGGAACATGTTATTTCTGGAGACAGCTCTCCCTAGAGCCTCTAACAAATGCCCTCTCTGCCTAAAGCTAATCAAGATTTGTTTAGTAATTGGAAGACATTTTTCATGTTTTACAATAAGCAAATTGGTTAAAATTAATATAGTCAGATTATGTTATGGAAATTTGGAAATATTAGAGGTCAGATAATGTCCCCTAAAGCTGAACAGGGGCCTTTAGGAAAAGGCTAAAAAATGCAAAGGTTATCAATAAGGGAGGTTTTGGTGCTGAAACAACAATACTAGGTATAAAGAATTCTCACTGTCCAGCTGCTTCATTTTAATGTGAGCTTCTGTCAAATTTGCTAGATGAAAAGCTGGGTATCTGATGAAGATTACCTCTTAGATCACATGCCACTGGAACAGACCCAGTTACCGGATGTTGTATCCTATAAACATTGGAGGACGTCACCAGGTAGGACTGTATTAGTCCTCTGTATTTAGCTTTTAATCCTATTCAATTTGAGTTTCAGGTCAAATGTCTCTTCATAACCAGCCCTGCCAATAGTAAAGCACTTTTACCACCTCAGTAAATATTTAGATAAAGTCATATTACCACATAAGCTTTATTTATGTATCAAGATGGAATTGCAAATGCTTTGAAAATTACTTTGCTTTGTTAAATGGTATTTTTATTCAAGTTTTACTAAAATAGCTAGTATATGACTTCATGAGTTTGCAGAGTCAGTATTATGCTATGTAACAGAGTGTATTTAATGCTATAAACTACATTGTACTGAGTAAGCAAACATTTTGATTATGCAGTCAAATGATTCTTTAACAGTAAATATTAACCTAAATATATTTAAAATGCTGTATCAAATAATATGCCATAGTTTCATAGGTACTGGATCATAAAATAGACCATAAGTATTTTCAATTTACACATTCCCAATAACACCAACTTTTATGGTTTCAAATATTCTTTAATTAGGTAACTATTAGCAAAAGTTTCAGTATACCAAAGATACTATACCCATGATGAACACTGGCATTTTAATTAGAAAAGATACTGTATAAACCTGGTAATAGGTGTTTCTGAAATGATCTCAGAGATTAACATGATAAACTAAACATAGTCCCCAAACTTGAAGTACTTAATTAAGTTCTAAAAGAAAGACAATCACGATCTATTAACATACATACTATGAAAATCCATTAAGCAAGTCTCATAATTGCATGGATTAAGATGAAGTAGAAGTAATTCTATGTGTTCCCGAGTAGAACAAAACCACAGAAAGAAAAAAAAATATAGTGAGTCTAATTTTATTAAGGAATGACACAGAAATTCCATCTCATGTGTAAACTATTCCATCATTTAATAATGAAAATTTGGATTTTTTTTGAGAAAGATTTTGGGGCCAAATATGTACTCAGAAGGAAAGAGTACCACCAATGGTTGGTAATGTCTGCCAAGGTTATAGGAAATGATAGCACAAATGTCAGGTATTTTCCATCCTAAATTCTATCAAAATATCATTTTTCAATGTGGTTGCCTAAATTAATTTTATTGTCATAAAGAGTTTGAGAATTATCCATGTGAATCAGAATAAACATAAGAGGAAATTTTGGCTAATTGGAGATTGGGCCTGGTTAAATCAAGAAGATTTTCTGGAGAATTTAGGTCATGAGAATTCTTTATTTTGTGCATACAGTTAATGAAATTTTGTTCTACACCTTATTTGTTATTCACAAAAGTAAATTGGAATGAACTTCAAAACAATAGTTGACCAATAGATGTTTTTTCCTACCATAAACTGGTATACCAGCTACAAAAAATCCTGACTAGAGGTTTTACGTTCCACAAAGAGTTAATTATTTAGAGGTATGAAAACTGTGCTCACTACCTTTAGCCTATGGATCAAATTCAGCTTGAGTTCTTTATTTGGATATAAAGTTTTATTCGAATATAGTCACTTTTGTTTGTTTACTTATTATCTATGGTAGATTTCATGCTACAATGGCAGAGTTAAGTAGCTATGACAGACTGTTTGTCTTGCAAAGTAGAAAATATTTTCTATCTGGCCCTGTATAGAAAATAATTGCTGATGCCTGGGTTATTAAGTTATTTTTTGCCAAAGTCTATGGTTACCTAGCTTCAGAATTACCCATCTTCTTGTTGAAATGAAGAATGTTGAGACTATACTCAATTCACTGTGGCTCTCTTTAATAAATGGCAAAGGATACACATTTCATCAAGCATGACAGTTGATTCTGAAGCATATAAAATGTTGAAAAGCACATTTTGTATAACCAAATTTGATAGGTTTAGATTCTAAATCAAATATCCTGACAATGAGGGATGTCTGCAGTATCTTTAATCTGTCAGATTAACTAAATGCTCTCATGGTGTTCCTAGAGTTATCTAATAGAAATTCTATTTTATTTTGATCTCTTTAAACATTCAGCATTCCAACTTTATTGAGAGTCAGCTACAACTTGTTAATGACTTATATCTGATTTGCATAATTTTTCAATATACTAATTTATGTAATCCTATTCTTATTTATAATTGGCATAGCATTATGCCTAATATCAAATGGTGATCCATTTCTGTGATCAAAAGTAAGATTTAGTAGAAGATTCTGGGATTCTTACTCTAAACTTATCTTCATATTCTAAAGCTTTCTTCAGTTGAATTCTGGCGTATGGCATTCATTTCAGATCAAGGTATTTCTGGGTGTTCTTAAGATTTTGTCTTTGGGGCAGAAGAGGTCGCCATCTATGTCAACAGATTGACTCCAAGAAAGGAAATTTGAAGGTTTTTCATATTTTTCAGGGTGGAGGGAAGGATGCTAAGCTAAGTCCACCTAATTTTCAAGTCCATCAATCAGGTTTGAATTTTCAAGGCAATTGACCTTTGTGTTATTTTAATATAACACTTGGTGATCCTTGGGATTCAGAAAATAAATGAGGTCTAAGCAGCATGAATAGCTAGTTCTAGAAAAGGAACACAATATTCCTGAAGTGTCCAGAGTAGGAGACTCTATAAATACAAAAGAGATTTAGTATTGGCTACATTGTAAAATTCTATTTTACATCCTTTCTGCTTTGATGATCTCTCAATAATTCATATTGAAAATCATAAATATTACTGGTTGCTTTCAATTACCAAATGAAAAAAAGAAGGTGAGCAAAGTTCACATTTATTAAACTGAATAGAAGGAGCAGGAGCTAGAGAGTGGTGATGGAGTCAGATGACCCCTAGAGACCTAGTAGAGAGAAACAGACAGAGCTGGATATTGTCAGAAACTCTAAAGGAAATGGCGTCTGAGATTGTCAAAGCAAATCACATTTGAACCAAGTGTAAAGTCTGAGTTAGCAAAACCTAGACTTGTGAAAGAGAATAAATCTGAGCATTTGTGAAATTCACTTTCAACAAAGAAAGGGAAAGTGACCATATTTATCTGGGTCCCTCAAGTTGGAATCTGAACAGTTTTTATAGCTTGCACAAATTTTAGATCACTACTATTTATATATAAGACATTTCAGGCATTTGGAAATACTTTGATAGTTCAATTTCTATAGTACAACAAATATTTTGTAGTTTTATTTTTCTTTTAGGTGTTATTGTTTTCTTCATTTTTATACAACTTTCTAAAACTAAAGAAACCTAAATATTACTAGATGATTCAGGTTTTTTTTCATTTGTAACATTAAAATTTGTTAATGATTTTTATTTTCCTTATATGCTGTTTAAAGTTAATGTATATTGAAAGTTTACTTTTCAATATTTTAAACCAGAATGTTTTTGGAATATTTCAAATTGCTAACATATGCTTATAATGACTTTGAATATTTATTATTTTAAATGTTTTCAAAGAAAACTGAATCAGAAACTCAAAGCACATATTTGCCAAATGTCCCTTCTTACTGACAACGGCCAATAGTTAGCACTTATTCTTATACCACAATCTAAACCTCATCACACATGTGCCCACACAAAGGTCTCTTTCAAAATGTCAAAGAAATGAAGATGTTTCCTTCCAAGGAAGGCATTCCTTCCCCTAATGACATCAGTAAGCTTTCAGATTTGATCCAATTCAATTAAACAATAGTTAATGTGTACTAAACACAAGGATCAGTGCCAGGAGCTAGAAATCAGTAAGGTCTGTATGTAATACGTGCATCTGCTGCATATATAACATGACTCCAGAAGGTTTAGAGACATGACATTTGCTAGGAAAGAGAGGGAGTCAAAGTGATACATCCTAAAGTAAATAAAATGTTTGAGGTGGCTCCACTTGGGAAAAATCCCTCTTAAGGTCTAGTTATATAAACCCCCTGTTGTACACATGTCTGACTCAGATGCAGAGACAACAGCTGCTGGAAGTCATAGAGTGTTAGAGAGTTCCAGAACAGGTGGAAGGATGAAGAATCAGAGGCAAGGAGACAGCCTAGGGCTGGCAGCAGGAGGCCTGATCAGGAGCCTGCACAAGCCCCACCCGCAGCACAAGAGAAAGAATGGAGCCTGGATAGCAACTAATCCAAGGTGATCAGATTACAATGCCTTACTGGTCTGAGCTAGCCAAATTCCCAAAGGACTCTGTGGCACCCATTAGGGAATTTGCTACTTGTGATAAAAATAACAGGGTATATTTTGATGTTGCAAGTGTGGTGTATTTATAAAGAAAATCCATCTTTGGACACAAACTATTTTGAGCATAAGAAATGAAAACAAAAAAAAAATTTTCCTTTCAAAGAAATTATTCTTGTAATTTTCATTTGAAATCATTGAAGTGGCTTGGAGTTACCCAGGCTTTGCTAACTTAAGATTTCTTCTGGTATGGTTTTAGAGTACACGGCCATGCCAGCAGTATCACAAAAACATCAGACCTCAAGATGGTATGCCTGCAAACTGAAGGGTGAAAGAAGGAATACTATAATACATTTATTCATTCATTTATTCAGTTACTCATTTAATCATCAGATATTAAATTGTCAACTATATATCAAAGATTATACTGAGAACATAAAGTAAGTAGAGACACAGTTATTGTCCTTATGGACGTCACAATGGAGATGGGAAGACAATAAAAAAAGTAAATAACATAACTACAATCACCAAAAGAATGCCTTGAAGGAAAGGAACTGTGTACAATGAATGAGAAGAATGAGGCATTACTTAGATGGGACAAGAGGAATTGGCCAAGGTGTTCTCACCAAGCTGTTTCTTAGAAATGAGGACTGAAGGATGAGACATTGCTTAGCCAGAAAAGAACAACACAGGTAAATGAAATGGCATGTGTGACACCCGGAGGTAGATACAGCATGGTGAATGAGAGTACTCCAAAGGTCAGAGGGAGAGTTGATCATGAAGTTGAGGTGGTAAACAGGGGTCAGGTGGCATAGGAATCTATAGGCTAGTAGTTGGAATCTCTCCTAAGGGCTTGTTCAGCTTGTTCAATGAGCATTACCATTCATTCATTCAATATATGTTTATTGAGTGTCTACTATGTGTGGGGACTCTTCTATCTTGTGGAAATTTAAAATTTGACAACAAAACAGTAATTCCTATCCTCAAGATCTGACATTCTACTGTAAGGATATAGTCAAAGATAAAATAAAAAGCAGGAAATATATACAAGATAATTCCAGATTGTGATATGTGCTGTGGCAGAAATAGACAAGTGGTGTTACAGAGAACAACAGGTAGTTATGAACCATTATAATCAAATTCAACTTCTGGCAGGGGTTTTGAGCTTAACTGGGTTTTTGTTGTGCTTTCTTTTCTGTATGAGACAAGTTTGTCATCACTGTGAGCAAAACTACTTGACAAGAACCACTTTGAAAAGGAAAAGTTTATTTTGGGGTTCATGGTTTCAAAGGTTCAGTCCATGGTCTGTCAACTCCATGGCTTTGAGCCGAAGATGAGACAGAACATCATGGTGGAAAGGCTTGGAAAACTACTCAGTTTATGGTATCAAAAAGCAGAGAAAGAGAGAGAGAGAGAGAGAGAGAGAGAGAGAGAGAGAGAGAACACACAGAGACAAAATATAATCCTCAAGAAAATTCTCCCAACAACTTACTTTTCCACCATACCCCACCTGCCTCAGTTACTACCCAGTAATCCATTCAAATTATTAATCCATCAAACAGATTGATCAACAGATTAGGTTATGGCTCTCATTATCTAATCATTTCAAAGCCAGAATTAGACAGGCAGTCAGGGTAGATAGGTAAATCCAGTCAGGTTAGATCAAGTAGGCCAATTTTGAGTGAGTCTGGGAAACTGGAGTCTGTCCCCTGAGGGATTAAAATGTTAATTCCTTCAGAGCCTTTCCTCCACCCTTATCAAGAACCTGGCCCCTGCTCCAACCTGTTGCCAAGGTAACCTGTCCCAGGAATTGCCCCTCCTCACAGGGAGCTGTGTAAGGTTGTTAAGGTGTCTTTGGCTGCTCCATCCTGCCCTCCCCCCTTCAGCCCACCTGTTTCCTACCTTTGGGCCATCCCACCAACTATTCCTGGGCCTAGTCACGTAGGCAAGAAGGAGAAAGATAGAGGCGGGGGAGGCAGGAGAACAAAGGAAGCTTAGGATGTAAAAAGGGCAGAATACCACCCTTCTTGGGATACCAGGATACCAGCTATGGCCCCCTTCTCCTCTATGTTACCCCCTTTTAAATAAACCCTGCTTTATATGCTTGCCTCCGCGTGCTTCTCTAATGTTCAAACTTCAACATGTAGGGAAACAGGACTCGTCACCCATAACTGGTGGTATCAATTTCATCTCTGAACATTCCTGCATTGCCTAACACGTAAGCTTTTCAGGGGATGCCTCATACCTAAACCATAACAGCTAATATTTTTAGCATGTTTTATTAAAATAAGCTAAATTATATCTGGAAAAAAAGTATTTGTGTCTCACAGACAGCAGAATAGTAATAATAATAATAATAATAATAATTCATAGTTCTCCAATTTAATAAAGAAATTTAAACTTTCAGTCCTACAAAGACCTCATGAGAACAATTAAGAGTTGGAGGAGGCAAGGTTAGTAGACTCTGTCAGTTCCCCTTCTCCTAGATAATGAACCTGCTCACAAATCATCAAAGGAAAACAAAGGTAGGACAGTTACAGGGAATAAAAAGCTGGTTAGTGTCATTTAATTTCAAACTTCCTAAATCCTATCCATAGAAATCTACTTAAGGAAAGAAAAAATTATTAAAATCTCAGCTACAGTACTAACAATTCCTGGGATACTCCTAGTAACCTAAATTAAATCTCTTTTCTATATTCTCAATTTACCTTTTCCTGATTCTTCCTTAATCTCATCTTTTTGTTTTTCTCCTCCATATTTCTGAGAGAATTATCCAATACAGCATAGCCATTTCTTTCCTTGCCTGTTTTTGCCTCAGGTCTGCCAGGAACTTACTCAGAAGGTGACATCTGCCTTCCTGATTGCATTCAATGTGAACAAAGTTACTCTGCCCATGTCTCTCAATGGTGTGGTCATGACATTGTTCATAATTAGGGACATGGAGTGATAGCCACTCCTCAGCAAGTTGAGATTTAAACTTCCCTTATCCAGGTTAGCTATTCTCTGTAACTGAAGACTCCAGTAATCTGTCAGGGCAGACTCTTAACTGCCCTGGATTTCTTTCTGATCCTGCTCTGCTGGCTTAATTGGATGGAGACCCAGAGTAAACAGCCTGTCCCTCCAATCCCAGCTGTTCACCAAAATAGGACTACCTGGGTGGTGTCCCAAAGGATCATGAGGCACAGCAGTACTGGGAACAGAGCTAAGCAAGAGATAAGCTTACTGGGAAGGAAGACAAGGTGGAAATAAAAGGCTTGTCACTATACACTTAGTCCTTTTGTTCACCTTTCAAATAGCTTCCCCATCATGCCCTAGTCCCCAGTTTCAATGTAAATCCTCTTTTATCATTCCACTTCCTACTCCAATTGTGTACTATTCTTATCTCAGCGGTATGATTATCTTGGCACAGTTTCCCAGTTCCGCCTGTCTTTCTTTCTTCAGAAAGTTCAGAAGATGTGGTCTTTCTGTCCAGTAGCAGCCTAAGGCTGTGGTTAAATTCAATTGTAAATTAATACTTTGAATATGTTAGCGGGGTTTTTGATTAAACTTCTCAAACTTCCCAGTTATAAATGGACTGTTACTATTATTGGTTACAAATCTTAATGTTAACCACTCATCTAAGATTTGCTATCAGAAGCCATTTCTGAGAGAATTATCCAATAGGCATGGCTATTAGTTAAGGGACATAAACCTATTTATGTTTCATCAATGTAAATACAGCTTACATTACGATTTTGCTTCTTGCTATGCATAATCCTTAGGTTTTAAGATAGACAAAAGAAGGAATTCCAGATTAGCCAACTACATATCTAAACACAGTGAATGGATTATGGCACTGATGGATATACAGTATTGCTAGAGGTGAAGGAGGGGTTCTAGAACTTTGGTTTAACATGCAAGGACTTTCTATTAAAGTTGTCTCCAATTTTAATAAAATGGGCTCCCTTTATTGATTGAATAACCAAATTTTAAAGATTTCATAAAGATCAAGGAGTCAGATTAGATCAGCAGTTCTGAAAAAGTGCATGAACCAATTACATTGAAAGTATTCAGTAGGTACTTTCAGATCTTCTGAATCAAATCTCAGTAGAACCTCTATTATTTTTTGTCACTACAATGAAATACCTGACACAGGTTAACTTTAGAAAGAAAGGATTTTTTTTTTAGCTTGTAGTTCTAGAAGTTCACATCCAAATGGCATAGCACTGGCTATGTCAAGGACTACTGTTTGGCTATATCACATTATGGTGGATATCAATGGTGGGATTGCATGCAGAGAAAGGATTGTAGTTTGAACTAGGAAGCAGAGAGAGAGGTAGGAGTCAAACATTCTCCATTTATAATACCCTTTTCTCAAGAATTCAAAAGTCACATAAGAAATACCTTAATTAATTTTGAGGTCAGCTTCTGTAATTACACAGAACCTCCTATTAGGCCTCACCCACTCAAGGTTTCTACCAACAATGCAACCCTGGAGACCAAACCTCTAATCACATAGACCTTGGGGAGCACCCAAACCATTAACAGAGCCTAAGACTGCATTTTCAATAACTGTTTTTAAATGTTTCATAACTTCAGGACAGATTTGGGAATCAGTGAACCAAATAACTAAAAATCCCTCCAAAATTAAGTTTTTCTTTAATTTGTTGTAATCAAAAGCAAAACAAAAATTGTTTTTTAATTTTATCATGTCAACATTATTTTTTAATATGAGACTTCAAAACACTGGATCATACATACTATCATTTATTAGTAAAAAAATATTCATTTGCACTCGTTCCCTTCTTTTACTACTGGCCTTGCTTTACAAACTAAAGACTAAAAACAAACAAACAAAAAATACCTGCAGATAATATTTCATATTAATTCTGATTTATAGTCTACCAAAAAAAGGAGTGACAAGATTTTAAAAAAGTATCTGATGAAAGAAGATGTAACTGGTATTAAAACTCCTACTTGATTTCATTTACTGAATCAAATATTATCCATCAGTTTGGAGTTGCCTCTGTGTTAGACTTGCTGATTCTGCACTCCAGCAGCTTTGTAGACCAAGCTGTCAGCAAAAGAACATATATAATCGTTGGCACAAATTTGCAGTGATACTTGCATTGCTCTCTGGGTTTAAAATAAATATAGCACATTTTTCTTTACATCTGTTGCCTTCTCATGCGGATGTGTTTGTGATCATCTGCCCAAAATATAGTAGCATGCAAGTCTATTTCTGGAAAACAACAAACAACATCTCCACTCTCAATTCAGTAGAATTCTGGCTTTGAAGGGGGTTTATGGAAATAGATGTGGAATCCTTGGTAGATAAAGAATGAAATACTCAAAGTAATTATGTATGTGGTGACTGTAAGATACTTATTATACTGAGAGATATTTCTACCACAAGTCCATCCAATTCTTAGAAAATCAGGAAAATCTAAATTATAAGCTTTTTGAGTTTAACAAAGATTTTATTGTCATATTTTAAAGTAATAATAGATTCATAATACTGGCCTAACCCTATAAAATCAAGTGAAATTTTCCTTTGCAACAAATGGATTTCAAATATGTAACTGCTGATGCACTTTTTTGGCATGGATTTTAACAAAACCATATCCCTGAACAATCAAACATTGTAGATGGCTCCTTATCAAGGGTTATAATGAAATTTGCTATGTGTTATTCTGAATTGTTTAAAGCACTCAGATACAGAGTGGTGGTAACTAGGTGATATAATTCTGGATCTTTGTTTTCAAACTCCCAAGTCTATGACTACAGAGATTAAGGAATCTTCTAATGTTGGCAAAACAAACCACTGCTACTACTAAGGATGATGTAGCATATGACCTTTCATAGACTTTAGTCTGTTAAAATTGAGCCACTTTCAAAATGCTTGATTTTATATCTCCAAATAATTGGACTGTTTTCTGCTCTTGACTTGAATAATAATAAGTTAAGTGATAAGTAAGCAAGTTGCCAGGTAAGTTTTGAAAGGAAAAATCCTCATCTGCATTTTGGGATTAGTATAGATTCAATCTTTACCATCTACCATATATGCCATCCAATGATTACAGAAGCCTGAACTAATAACAGAGCAAAGATACACCTATGTTTAGTATAATTGTAGTGGTGAGCATGTACTATTGCACTTTAATTCCAATGATTATTGGAATTAAATGATTATTCCCTGCAAAAGGATTAATAAAATATGCAATAAATTAAATATCCTATAATTAATTATAACATGTTTAAAGTGATATAATTTCACATATTTTTGTTTGATTTTATGTACACATCTGTATTTTCACCAAGTCTTCTTTATGGTGATGACAAAGGCAGCAAGGACAGACAAAAGGTAGAGTAATTGACAAAGGTAAAGGAGGAGTGGCATCAAGGTGGCAAGAAATTTAACCAAGAAAAGGGGAATTCAAACTTGGCACTTGAGAACATATTGTATAATTTAATAATCATTTATATATTAATTTTACCTCCTTTAGGATATTTGCCATAATTATTTATGGAGTCACTGATTCATTGATCCATTTTCTTCATTCGACCATATATTGAGCACTAACTATATACCACACTACTGTTGGCCATACACATACAAACCTCAATTAAAATTCTGGTTTTTTAGAGTTTACATTAATGCTGAGAGATAATAAATAAGTAATTATGGCTCCTTGTACTATGTGTTAAGAGAGGCATATGAAAATTACTACAAATGAGCAGAGGAAGAAGGATTCCTTCTGTTTGTGTGCAGGATACTCAGAGATTTAATATATTATTAGAGTTGTTCTTTAATAAGTGAATAAGAGTTAATAAGCAGAATACTAGATAAAGATTTTCTAAGCAAAAGGAACCATGGAAAAGAAGTATAAGCATAGGGGACATATTCTATGTGGACTCTACACTTTGTGGACTAGAGGGAATTGGAGACTAAAACTGGAGGCTCAAATATTACTGGTATTTATATACATATGCAATTCTTTCTAATAGACTAAGTTTCTTAAAGTTAAGATGCAGGTCTCATCCTTTTTTATCCTTCCATTACTTATTTGATAATTATCTTCTGAGTGTCTCCAAGACAGGAATTAGGGTTGATAGATGGTATTACTAAAGTATTGATCTTACCATGAAGGAACTCAGATTATATTGATAGAGAAAAATGTAAAAACATAATTGCAGTATGTATGATGAATTTTGAGCAAATAAAGACTCTTTCTTACCATATTTTCTAATATTTCATAAATCTCATGCAAATCTAACTTTCTGTTTGTTTAAAAATAGAGGCAACACCACATAATTTTCTTTCTTTTTATCTATTTAGTATGTTGGGTATGAAACCCAGAGTTTAGTGAATGCTAGGCAAGAACTCTAGCACAGAGATACACCGCCCAACTCTGATTTCTTAAGAAACATAAAATGCTTTCACTTCATAAAATACTTGTGGATCTCAACTGAAATGAACTAAATCTAGAAAAAAAGAAGAAAGACAGTACTCCAACTTACAAACAAAAGTAGCTTGGCAAGATGGTATAGGCGACAAAGACAGTGTATGAAAAAACACTGGCCTGGGCTGGGGATGTGGCTCAAGCAGTAGCACGCTCACCTGGCATGCGTGCGGCCCGGGTTCGATCCTCAGCACCACATACAAACAAAGATGTTGTGTCCGCCGAAAACTAAAAAATAAATATTAAAATTCTCTCTCTCTCTCTCTCCCTCTCTTAAAAAAAAAAAAAAAAACAAAAAACAAACAACAAAAAAACACTGGCCTACATATTGGGACGTGAGGGAAATAGAGGAGTAATTGGAAAACAAGCTCTGATGTGTTTTTAACATGTTGCTTTTAGGGTTTGGATTACATTAGATAAAGACATACTGCTGCTAACATGGTTGGTCTCTTTATTTTATTGATTTTTTTAAAAAGCAGAATGCATTACAATTCTTATTACACGTATATACCAAATTTTTTCATATCTCTGTTTGTATATAAAGTATGTTGACACCCAATGTGTGTCTTCATACATGTACTTTAGATGATGATGTCCATCACATTCTACCATCCTTGCTAATCCCTTGCCCCCTTCCTTTCCCTCACACTCCTCTTCCCTATCTAGAGTTCATCTATTCCTCCCTTGCTCCCCCTCCCTACCCTGCTATGAGTCAGCCTCCTTATATCAGAGAAAACATTCTCTGTTATTTTATTATTTGGGGATTGGCTAACTTCACTTAGCATTATCTTCTCCAGCTCCATCCATTTACCTGCAAATGCCATGATTTTATTCTCTTTTATTGCTGAGTAATATTCCATTGTGTATATTTGCCACATTTTTTTATCCATTCATCCACTGAAGTACATCTAGGTTGGCTCCACAGTTTAGCTATTGTGAATTGTGCTTCTATAAACATTGATGTGGCTGTGTCCCTGTAGTATGCTTTTTTTAAGTCCTTTGGGTATAATCTGAAGAGAGGGATAACTGGGTCAAATGGTGGTTCCATTCCCAGATTTCCAAGGAATCTCCACACTGCTTTCCATATTGGCTGCACCAATTTGCAGTCCCACCAGCAATTTATGAGTGTGCCTTTTCCCCCACATCCTCACCAATACTTATTCTTGTTTGTCTTCATAATAGCTGCCATTCTGACTGGAGTGAGATGAGTAGTTTTGATTTGCATTTCTCTGATTGCTAGAGATGATGAGCATTTTTAAAATATATTTGTTGATTGATTGTATATGCTCTTCTGAGAAGTGTCTGTTCAGGTCCTTGGCCCATTTGTTGATTGGGTTATTTGTTTTTTTGGTGCTTAGCTTTTCGGGTTCTTTATATACCCTAGAGATTAGTGCTCTATGGTCTCTTTCTTATAACAATGAGAAATAAATAAAATTGAGGAAAAGATTAGATGAAGTAAAAGCCCTTATCTTTCCTCTTTTAATATGGGGAGAATATATGGGAGGAGGAGGCTTTAAGGAAATAATTTAATAAATGTAGGGTATTTAGAGAGCTAGTAGTAGAAAAATAGTAGCAATAAGTATTAAGAGCATACTTTAAAATAATGAAAATATGGCTTATATTTATTGCTAAAATATGCCAAAATACATGGATTATGTTTCATCTTCATAAAAATCCTATGAAGTAGGACCATTATTATCTTTATATTACAGTTATAGATACTAAAGTACAGAGAGAGCAGGTGACTTACCAAGACCACAGAACTAGTATGTGGTAAAAGGAACATTCGAACTTAGTAGTCTGATTGGTGATACCATGATTATAGAAACTGCAGAGACTGAGGTAAGAGCACCTTGGATGCTATGACAGAAATAAAATAGATATGTTTGTGAGGCAGAAATAAGAAGGCTGTTTCCCTACCTCCTCCAAGGCTTTCATTCATGACATAAGCTGTTTTAAAAAAAATGTTTCCACCTATGACCAAGTTTAAGAGCTGCTGACTTCCTCCAAAGCTTGTGAGTGATTTTCTTACAATCTCCACATGAAAAAAAAAAAAAATGCCCAGCCCTGACTGATATAGAATCTTCCTGGGGTGGCAGTAGTAAGCACCTCCATCATCATTTGCAAGCCAGCACAGACAGACCCAACTTGTCTGGGCAGGAAGCTATGTAAAGTATAAACCTTGGTGGGAGGAGCCAAAGACAGAACATGTGCAGGAATCCTGAGTTGTGTACAACCACTGCCAAACATGCTTCTCCTAAAGCCTTCTCAGAGAGTCAGTCTGGGAGCCCTGTCCCATGTGCTGTCTTCCTTGTGCACAAGCAGAAGTACCATAAAAGCCTTATCCAATTGGTATTGCTTCCTTAGTCATGAATTCTTTTGCAAATTGAGAGGAAAAGAACTCTGGGCTAATTAGAAAGGAGTATGGGTGGAGGGAGAAATGGCAGCAAAAAGTAATGTTTGAGGGCTGGGGATGTGGCTCAGTAGTAGAGCACTTGCCTAGCACATGAAAGGCCCTGGGTTCAATTATTACAGGTGGAAAAAGAAGATTGATATAAGGCAAACAGCATAGATATACAGGAATCATGTAATATGACTTTTTATTCTCTAAGCAAAATATAAAAAGAAAATCTAGACAAACAACTTTTCCAACACAGGTGACTTTTTATGTTGCTCTTTTAAGACATTTCTATTTAAATGCAGATTGTAATGTGCTACTAAGTGTGAAGTAGTTTTTTGGCTATTAAAATGCTAATGAGAAGGTTAACTTTAAGTCAGAAACTATTGTCAAAAAGGCAGAAAGTAAAATCCACTTTAAGTCATTGAAAAAAGGCTAAATTTAAGCCCTGACTTTGGCAGGGAAAAAATAAATTTCTTATTAGAAAAAGTAATATGAAGAAAGCATAGTGTAATTATACTTGTTCATAACAATACCATTGAGCATTACACTATGGGACATATGATTTCATTTTAATGTTACAAAAACTAACAGTCTCCAGGCTGGGGTTGTAGCTCAGTTGGTAGAGCATTTGTCTTGTATGTATGAGACACTGGGTTGGATCCTCAGCACCATATAAAAACAAATAAATAAAATGAAGGTATTGTGTCTGTCTACAACTTAAACAAACAAACAAACAAAAAAAGAAACAAACAGTTTCAAGTGGACACACATCCCAAACAGTGAACTGACAGACCATGCAAGTATTTGTTTTTACTGCATCTACTCTCTTAAATGTTATGAATTTGCACAAGGCCCTAGTACAGTTGATATAGAATGGCTTCAGCTAGATTTGATGCTTCTTGAATTTCCAAAATGCTTTATCTTCTCCAATAATCAATTCCATTGTTTATGGCCAGAAAATAGTGACTCATGCCCTACTGCATATCCCAGTAGCTTGCAAGGGCTTTCCCACACCTTCTGTTTATCCATAATTACCAAATACACCCCACTGACTGAATTCAATAAAAAGTTCTTGTGAATATTATTGCCAGTTGTTAAAATGACCAATGGATGACAGAATAAGAAAAAGAGAGACTGGACAAGTAGAAAATTGAAGGTAGAAATGTTTATTTTTGTTTTCACTGATCCATTTATGCTGACTCCAAATTATATGAGAACTATTCCCCAAATATTCTTGTCTTAGTACATTTTCTGCTATTATGACAGAATACCACAGGCTCTGTAATAATTCCATTTGGCTCATAGTTCTGAACTTTGGGAAGTGCAAGAGCATCTGGTGAGAACTTTTGTGCTATATCATAACATAATAAAAGGACAAAAATGAGCACGCATGTGACATGGAGTGGATGGGAACTGAAAATTTATCCTTTTGTTATGGTTTGGATGTAAAGGGTTCCCCAAAAGGCTCATGTGTGAGACAATGCAAGAATATTTAGAAGTGAAATTATTGGGTTATGAAAGTCTTAACTTAATCAGTGAATTAATCTGAGTGGTAACTGAAGGCAGGTAAGGAGGAGGTAGGCATTGGGGACATGCCTTTGATGTATATGCATTGTGTCTGGCGAGTGAAGTGTTTCTCTGCTTTCTGATCATCATGTGAGCTGCTTCCCTCTGTCACACTTTTCTGCCATGGTGTTTAGCCTTACCTCAAGCCTTGAGGAATGAGCCTACTGCCTGTAGAATGAGATCTCTGAAACCATAAGCCCCCAAATAAACTCTTCCTCCTTGAAAATTGTTCTTGCCAGGTCTTTGAGTAACAGCAGCCAAAAACCTGACTGAAACACCTTTTATCAGGGGTCATTACTTCCAATAAATAACTATTCCTGTGATAACTGGCATTTTCCATTCATGACTAAATCACCTCTTAAAGATATCTCAATACTCTCACAATCATACTTAAATTTCAACATTAGTTCTGGAGAGGACATTCAAATCACAGCAATTCCAATGCTGTTTGTGCTTTTCTTTCTCCAGTCTCCATCTCCCTTTCCATTCCCATGTGCCCTCCACTATGGAAATAGAATTATGTATTAGAGAAGGCAAGTGGGAACTTGAGTCAAAACCAAACAGTTTAGCAAACTTCCTTTAAGAAGAAATTAGAATATGCCCTTGGAAATAGTAGGACTTATTTTTTCTTCTGAAGGCAATTTACTATTGTGCTATTTATTCCCAAAGGTTTAAAGAAATAATTCAAGTCACTTGGGAAATCTACTTAAAAGTTGACTCCTGGCAAAAATTTTAAGATAACTTCAACTTCTTTTTTTCCTCCCCATCTTCCTACTTCTCATCACTACCTATTACATCTGTATAGTGCATTACAGTTTACAATATTTTTTTTGTCAGCTCTATCACTGCTGTAACTAAAAGACCCCACCAGAACCCTTATTTAGGGGCTCATGGTTTCAGAGGTCTCAATCCATAGATAGCAGACTCCACTCATTGGGGCTCAAGATGAGGCTGAACATCATGAAGAAAGAGTGTGGCAGAGGTAAGCATCTCATAAGATGATCAAGAAGCACAGATAGAGATTCTACTCACCAGATACAAATATACACTCCAAAGCCACAGGCCCAAAGCCCCACCTCCTCCAGCCACACCCCACCTGCTTTTAGTTACCAAGTAGTTAATCCCATCAGGTAATTAATTAACTGATTTGGGTTAAGGCTCTCATAACCCAATTATTTCTCCTGTTAAACCTCTGATGTTTTCTCACATGTGAGTTTTTTGGGGACACCTCACATCTAAATGATAACATATTTACAAAGAAATTCCCTCATTTGATCTTTTTTTTTTTTTTTTTGTACTGGGGATTGAGAAGCCAAGGAATCTTCACCACTGAAGTACATCCCCAATTTTTTTTTGTGTTTTTTAGAGATAGGGCCGAGCTAAATTGCCGAGAGTCTTACTGAGTTACCGAGGTTGGCCTCAAACTTGTGATCCTCCTGCCACAGCCTCCTGCACCACTGGGGATTACAGCCATGCACTACTATACTTTTGGTTCATCTGAGCATTTTATGTTCATTTAGGTCTTGAGTATATAGTGGTAATTAAAACATAAAACGTGCTTATCATTTTCAAAGAGCATTTAAAAATAAACTTATCATACAAATTGATGTCATTATCCTTAAATAAAAGAACATGGTGTTATGAATAAGAGCACAATGAACCTAATTTACATCAGGACACCAGAAAAGGGAAAGGATGAAAAGTCCTCAATCAGATGAAAAATGGGATAAAGGATTTCTTGGGCCTACTGAACAACATTTAGAAAGGCCTGTGCAGAAATTAGTATGGCACATTAAAATAGAATGGAAAAGGCAAAAGACAAACATAGATATCAGAAACCAAATGATGGTTACAATTAAGTTAAGGATTTTAAAGTACATTCCATGTATAGTGGGAAACTATTGAAAGATTTTATAAGATTTTACATGAGAGTAGCCTCTATACTGGTACTGGGTAAAAGATATCGCTTGTCTAGCATGTGCAAGGCATTGGGTTTGATCCCTAGTACCACCAAAGTAAAAATTGAATAAATTTAGTAGCAAAATTAAAAATAAAGTGAAAAGGTGAAATTAATTTTAACATTTTATTTAACTTTAAATATCCAAAATATTATTATGTGAATATGAAGTTAAAATTAAAAATTACTAAAGAGCTATTTTGGATTTTTTATATGAAGTCTTCAAAATCCAGTGTGTATTTTACACATACAGCAGGCCAGCCATTTTCATGCATTTGTTTGCCAGATGGCAGCTAGAGGCTACCATTCTGGACAATGCTGGCCTATAAAATTCACCGTGGCTGCTGTATAGAGAATAAACTGGAGAAGGGTAAGTGAAAGCAAGTTATTAGTTTCCTGTAGCTGTTATAACAAATTACCATAAATTCGGTAGCTTAAATTAACTGAAATGTACCACACTACAGTTTTGTACATCAGAATTCTAACCTGGGTTCTGATGGGTTAAAAACTCTTAGCAGAGTTACATCCTTTCTGAAGAATATGGAATAGAATCAATTTCCTTGCCTTTAATTAATATCCTCTAATACATTTTAGTGAGGAGAGAATCTTAAAATAAAAGAGTCCAAGTAACTTAACCAAATCAAAGTATGTTATTCTTCTGTTTTCCTTCATAGGTTCTCTTTTTCATGGTTCATAAGTATTATTTTTATCCCTTCCCTTTTCTCCTCCAACCTTCTACATCTGCTCATTTGCAAGCTAGATCTTTAATTTCTGACCTTGCCATAATTCATTGAGAAAATGACAGTAATCAGAGAGGAATCCTCCAACTAGTAACCTAAGAAAATATGAATGTTCATAGGCTTCCTTCATTCTAATTGTTATGAATAAAACTTTCTTCTAGTTAAAGGCAAACATCTCTGTGCAATGGATTCCACTGCTTTGATAGCTTCATCAACTCTTCTACAATTATCTCCTTTCTTTCCTGTAGCATAAAATTTTCCTTCTTTATGGATTTATTTCCACCCACAAATGTTGAGCTCTAGCATCTCTAATCTTGAAACAAAACAAAAACCATCCATTGATACATCCCTCTAGCTACAAGTTCATACATCTCCTTGCATGGCAAAATTTCTTGAGTTGTAAGAAGTGCCAAAATTCATTTTCTCATTCCACATCCTCTCCTCAATGAACATTGATTTTGTTCCCTTTATCACCACTGAATTATCTCCCTATTGCCAATTCTGATAATCATTTCTTGATTCTTATCCTACATATCTTTTCAGGAACATTTTACATAGCTTACTACTCCTTCCCACTTAAAATGCTTTCCTTCTCTTACTTTTCTTCACAATCTCTACTCCTTTTCTCCTACCTGACTGACCATTTCTTTTTGCTAACTCTTCCTCCTGTTTAACTTAAATATGGAAGTGTCTAAGATTCTGTTCTAGAGTTTCCACTCTATGTATACACTCTATGTGACTTCACCATATCTCATGACTCTATATAGTATATATGCACTTGTGACTCTCATATATGCATTATTGCTCTGATTTCTACAAGGAAAATCAGTCTCATGTATGCTACTACCTACCAATATCTCAATATGGATGGACAATTAACATCTCAAACTTGATAAGAAAAATTAGAGTTCTTGATCTTTGCTACTTTAAACCCTGCCCAAACTACTTCACCACAGTCTTCATTATCTCAGTTCATGGCGCCTTTATTTATCTAGATGATCAAGCCAAACATTTAGGAGTTTTCCTAATTTCTCTCTTTCACTTGCTGTCCAAATTTATTCTCATTAACAAGTGCTGTTAATTCTAAATCATAAAGATACTCCAAATGTTTATTGCTCCCTTTTAGTCTATCTTCTATGTATCAGAATGATTATATTTATATATGCATACATATATATGTCCACACACATATATAAGTAAATAAGGTGACTGGCCCTGACCTACTTCTCTGAAGCAATTTCCTACCATCCTCTACCTCTTCCACTAAGTTTCAGCTTCACAAATAATCTTTTACCTCCTTAAACATGCTGAGATCATTTTCACTTTGGGCCTTCACATCACATTAGCTTGGCATATTCCCCTACCCCCATCTTCATGTGGCTGGATCCTTTGTGACATTCAGACCTCACTTTTCCCTTACTATCTAATGCATCCCTATTCTAACATCACATATATGTTTTGTTTATGGATGACACTTGCCAGTAGTTGATATCATTTTCTTGTTTTGTTTTCTTATTCAATTTCTATATCCCTGTAAGAACAGTCTCTGTAAGAGTAGAGATCTTATCAGACAGTTTTGAATCATTTTCCTCTAAAACAATGCCCAGGACATTTTGAGGTAGGGGCTCAAAAAAGAACAATTGCTAGAATTTTAAAGAACTTCTAATCTATAGTATGTTTCATTGACCAATGGTAATATATCCTGAATTTGACATATGTATTCACAACTTCACTATTCATATAAATTAATTTTACTGGTTTAAAGCATTAGTATTTAAAATTACAGCTCTGTAAGTAAATAAGAATGTTTTACTTGACATTTTAAACTATGTGTTTATATACATACCCAGGCATTCCAAAAGAGAAATATTTAGAAAATAACCCTCCTATTAGACATAAGAAAAAATTTTACTTTTGGGCTTTGACTTAAATGATCTATTTTAATATTGCATTTTATAGATAGTGGTATTGGGACCCAGAGAAGAAAAAATGTGCCTACGACCATGTGTATAAGTGTTACAGGTATATCTAAAAACCTAGGTTATATCACTCCTAACTTTCAGTGCAAGTTCCAAATAAAAGCTACATGGTGTTCTAAAAAGATACTAATATATTTTAATTTCTGAAATCTCATAAGTTTTCACTTAATTACAGGATGTTAATGCAAGATTTTTATCTTAGTGGTTTCAATTAATTCCTTCTCTAGAGGAACCCAAATTTATATCAGTGTTAATCTCATGCTACCAAATCAAATCAAAGTGAAAACTAGTTATGATAAAGAAAGAATGCTTGAATGTTTATATGTTCTGTATAAGTTCTGTATAGACTTATGAAATACATCTAGATTTTGTTATCTCTTTATTATTCTGAACAAA
This sequence comes from Callospermophilus lateralis, assembly GCF_048772815.1. Classification (NCBI taxonomy): domain Eukaryota; kingdom Metazoa; phylum Chordata; class Mammalia; order Rodentia; family Sciuridae; genus Callospermophilus; species Callospermophilus lateralis. The sequence continues at coordinate 84,282,850 of NC_135325.1, read as the reverse complement.
AATATTTTGGGAAGCTTTAAAACACCAAGAGTTAAACTAAACACATGCACAAAATCTAAAAATATAATGTGATAACACTTACATGGATCACACATCTTTTATCAAAAATAAATATATCTATACCTATATCTGTATCTTTCCATGTGTAAAAATAAAGTATAAATACTACTGGCTTAGAATGTTTTCAAAACATGCAAAAATGCTGCTTGCATAGGAAATATGTAAGTTTTGTCACAGAATTTTTATTGGATAGGGTAGTATATCATATATATATATATATATATATATATATATATATATATATAATAGCACTTAATATTTGAGGAAATATGGTAAATTATATTAATATGCATTGATAACATTCCATAAACCAAAGTAATTTTGTCTTTTTGAGGAGTACAGATTGAATGTATATGGAGAGTCTTGCTTTAATTTCTCAATCTATGAAGACAGGAACACTATCAGTTGACATATCACCAGTGCTAGAAACTACAGGATCCAGTCCTGTATACTTGTTGCACCACTTGAATATAAATAAGTAAAATATAACATTGTAAGATAAGAAGATCTTATCATCTCTTCCAACCATCATATCTCCTTTCTTTGCCAGGAATAAATATGTTACCTCTCTCTTATCCCTGAATGGAAGATAAAAATAAAAATAAAGAAAGAGCAGAAAATTTCAGGGAAGATAAAAGCACCATCTTGCATGCAGTGATAATGAATTACATATTAGAAATCATCTGTCACAAAAGCAACAAATACCAATATTCTAATCCATGGTGGAGAGATTAGGTGATTTTTCCTCATGAGTAGGACAAAACAAAACAATTAAATATAATGCTTAAGACTAGCTGAGTGGCTAGCTACAAGGATCAATCAATAATTCTTCGAGGAATACCAATGTTATATATACTTACAAGCACAGTGTGAGGCAGAAGAGAAGAGAGACAAGAGAAGACAAGATTGTATAGCTATACATAAGAAGCTCTCCATCTAAAACACTTCATGTATACACATAATAGACTAGGTAGCAACACATTTTTTCTTAAAGAAAAATTACCTAGGATCAGGCATGTTGGCACCCCCCTATAATTCCAGCAGCACAGGAAGCTGAGACAAGAGGATCACAAGTTCAAAGCCAGCCTCAGCAACTTAGTGACGCTCTAAGCAACTTAGCAAGACCCTGTCTCTAAATAAAATAAAAATATAAAAAAAGGGCTAGGGATGGCTGGGTGCTGGGTTCAATTGCCAGTATGAAAGAAAGAAAGAGTAGAGCAGCTAGTAAATGTAGTAAATGGTAAATGTTTCCTCTTACAAGGAAGGGACTAGATAAAGACTGGGAAGAGGAGAGGGGTTAGAGTTTAAATAGCAGATATGGAAATGTAGCAAAGTTATGAGGAATTAGTATAAGTGCTTTTTTATTCTTTTTTGGTACCAGATACTAGGGATTGAATACACAAGCACACTGAGGCACATCCCAGACCCTTTTTTATATTTTATTTTATTTTGAGACAGGGTTGCCAAATTACTTGGGGCCTCAATAAGATGCTGAGGATGGCTTGGAATTTGGGATCCTGCTATCTCAGATTCCTTAGCCACTGGGATTACAAGGTGTTACAGGTGTGTACCACCATGCTAGCTTTTTTTTGATATTTTTTTTGCAGTTTATTATTATTTTATTTCTTTTTTTTATTGATTGTTCAAAACATTACAGAGCTCATGATATATCATCTTTCATACATTTGACTCAATTGGGTTATGAACTCCCATTTTTACCCCAAATACAAATTGCAGAATCACATCGGTTACACACTCACATTTTTACATAATGGCATATTAGTGACTGTTGTATTCTGCTACCATTCCTATCCCCTACTATCCCCCCTCCCCTCCCTCCCCTCCCATCTTCCCTCTCTACCTCCTCTGCTATTGTTCAATTCTCTCCCTTTTTTCCCTCCCCCTTGCCCCTCACAACCTCTTATAATTTTGTGTAACATTGAAGGTCTCCTACCATTTCCATATGCTTTCCCTTCTCTCTCCCTTTCTCTCCCCCCACTACTACTGATGTATATCCCCAGCCCTTTCATTTTTTATTTTGTGACAGGGTCTCACTAAGTTCTCAAGGCTCACTCAAACTTATGATCCTCCTGCCCCAGTCTCCTAAATCACTGGGCCATGGTGGCACATGCCAATAATCCCACCAAGTTCTATAGCACAGCAGGGTTACTATACTTTACCATAAATTGTGGTATATTACAAAATAATTAGAAAATGAAGGTTCTCTATACATAAATATGATAAACATTTAAGGAAATCAATATAAATTAGCCTAATTTGATCTTTACACATTGTACAGATGTATTAATTATCATATTGTAGTTCATAAATGTATACACATATTATATATCAATTAAAATAATTTTAAAAATCAAAAAGTAAAAAAAAATGTATGTAAGAAAAACAAAAGCCATGAATTTCAGGCATTTAAGTTGCATACACTATTTTTAGCACAGTAAAATATAATGATATGGCATAAATCCTAGGACCAAAATTAATAAATAAGCAAAGGTAAATAAATAAGTAAACAAAGGAGACAGCAAAGAGCTTGATAGCAGTAGAATTTCAAAACTTTGGGTCTTTTTTTGAGATTTGGAGGTTTGGAGAAATTTTTTAGGGGCAAGAATGTGAAGAAAATCTCAAATCTGGCAGGCTGAAGGGGGGAGTACCAAAACCTTATTACATAAGCATCTTCTGGGAGTTTGACCCTGAACTACTCTGTAGATATCTGAAGGTCAGATATCATGAATCCCTGACACTCCCCAAGACATTAGCATTGAACTAAAATGACAAAAATATGATGAATGTCATGTGCACTGCATGTGAGTTACCTAAAGTCTTTGTTTTGGTTTTGGTTCTTTGTACAGATTCTGTCTATTTCTATGAGCTTTTCTATACATCACAAACATCTGCAACCAAATTGCACCAGTAAATCTCATAAAACAGCTTCCCTGAGACTAGATGTAAGATGTTAACACAACAAGAATAGTTTCCTCATTTTATATAATGGCTGACTGAATCTTTTATACTTAAAAAAATAATATTTCAAAATGTCATTTACTTGGTGGAGAAGCACCAGGAAAATGGTATTGCTGAATATCTTTAATAAACTGTGTATTTGTAGTTGTTCTTAGAAAGCATTTGGAAAGAAAAATGTTACATTATCCTCAAACCATTTTACCAAATCCCCAATTGTAATAAACAAAACAAAAACCCAAACAACACAAACAAAAAGATGATATTTTCTTTTCTTTTTTGAACATGCATTTTATTTATGTATTTATTTATTTATTATACCAGGGATTGAACCCAGGGGTGCTTAACCACTGAGCAACATTCCTATCCTTCTCATCATATTTTTTTTTTTGAGACAGGGTCTTACTCAGTTGCATAGGGCCTTGCTAAGTTGCTGAGGTGGTTTTGAACTTGAGATCTTCCTGTCTTAGCCTCCCAAGCTACTGGGATTACAGGGGTATGCCATAGTATGCTGTCACATACTGTTGAATATATACTTGCAAATACAGAGTCCAACTGAAGAACTTATACCCTCTAACTGTTACAGTAAGTAGGTAAAGTTGGCTGGTATAACAAATCAGAGAAGAAAACTATAAACTCAGATAACTCATACAGTTCTCCACAAACCACACAATGCTTTTGTATTCTCTTCACTAAGTTGCAGTAAACTTTAATTGATGAAGTCTCTCCTTTAACATTTGTAGGATTTTTAAGATTTGCAAAGCATTGAGTAGAACAGGTAATAAGAGAAAGATAAATAAAATAAGCTCAAAATATGAACAGCTTGAGCCTCTGTTATGAGTTCATAAATGCCTTAAATTAGGAAGAATTACAGTGGGATTTGGAGCTATTGGGATATATTTGCATCTTGAGCTAGTCTTTTTACCACTAAGTACAGCAATTTACTGACTCTGTTCCTTTGTAGAAAACAAAGGCATATTGTTACCTACTATAATCTGTTAGCATAAAATATTTCGAATGCACTATAATATGGGCACATAGAGTTTGAGACATATGTTCAGTACTGGAATCTGTACAAAATTTTAATTTTAATCAAAGTCAAAGCAGCTCATGACTTGGGTCACCGTCTGTCCTCCAACAACAAAGACAATGTAGATATTCTCAGTGGTTTTGTTTCATCCCATTTCATGATATAAGTGTATGGATGCTATGATGGAGAAATAAAAGATATGAACAAAAAGATAACTGAAATAAATTCATTCAGGGAATAGCTATAATAATACATTCTTAAAATGCTCCTCTCTACCCTTGCTAAAATTTATATATACTTTGAAAACAGGCAAGGAAAGCAAGTTTTCTTGTTAGCCTTATCTCACTGAGTATTATCAGTATTTGAAGTACAGATTTTATTCATAGTAGCTCTGGCTTATTATTGCTAGTATTTCAACCCCACCATATCACAGTAGGATGGTATACCCTTTATAAAGATTCTTATAATTTAAGAATAATATCTTGTGACTCTGTATTACTTCAAACAATATAACTGAAGATTTGGGTGGGAGGATTCCAGGTATTAAACTCAGGGACACTTTAAACACTGAGCCACATCCCCAGCCCTATTTTGTCTTTTATTTACAGACAGGATCTCACCGAGTTGCTTACCACCTTACTTTTGCTGAGGCTGGCTTTGAACTCATGATCCTCCTGCCTCAGCCTGTTGAGTTGCTGGGATTACAGGCCTGAGCCGTGGCGCCTGGCTATATAACTGAAGATTTTTTTATAAAAAGATTTTTAATGAATGTTAGGCTATTTGTACATTTTACCTTCATTTCTGTAAGTTTTATTGATTACTTCTCTGTGAGATTTTAGGAAATATATATTGATATGACATCTCATTCAACTAAAACAGTCTAATTTTAGGAGTACTTTTCTTTAAATATCAATTTTAAAAAGCCTAATTTTTTTTTCAATCACCAGAACTTTGCTAGTTACCTTCAGGATGCTTATAAAGATATGCTAATTAATATAAAAATTGGCTTACTCTGTGCCTTCCAACAGTACAAGGGCTTTAGTTAACACCAGGAATTAGGATTAATAATCTGAATTATTAATATTTTTCCAAATATATATTTGGCCAAAATGTGTTTTTAAAGCTAATGATCAGTGTCTGATTGAGGATATCTACTTGTAGATATCTTTGTAACTTGTTAATAGCACCACAAAGGGTACAATTAACTTCTAGGTGTCCTGGCTCTGGATTGCCTCACATTTTAAGCAAATTTATCTGGTCTTATTGAAAAATATAGACAATTCATCTCTATAAAACTCTCCAGTTCACGTTACCTGTACAGTGCCTGGCAGTTCAATATTATGAACTATAATAATTGTGGAGGAAATTATTTTTCATATTTTTATTAGTGCTTTATAATTATGCATTATAGTGGGGTTCATTTTGACAAATTCATAATGAATGGAATATAATTTGCTCCATTTCAATCCCTAGTGTTTCTTCTTTCCCTCTTCTCTTTCCTCCCCATTCCCTTTCCTCTACCCTACAAATCTTCCTTCTTTTTAGTTATCATTTTCTTAATTGGCATTTTATAGATATACATAAAGGTGAAATTCATGTGGAACATTCATGTGAACATAGCATAATTTAGTCAATTTCATTCCCCAGTTCTCCCCTTTTACTGCCCCCCCCCTCCTTCCCCTCAATTCCTTTCCTCTACTCCACTGATCTTCCTTCTATTTTCATGGGATTCCCCCATTATTTCCCCTTTTTTCACCTTAGCTTCTTCATATGAGAGAAAACATTTGAACTTTGACTTTCTGAGTCTGGCTTGTTGCTCTTAGTATGATATTATCCAATTCCAGTTCCATCCATTTACCAGCAAATGCCATAATTCTATCCTGTATGGCTGAGTAAAACTCCATTATGCATATATACCACATTTTTTTATCCACTCATCTGTTGATGAGCACCTGGGCTGGTTCCAAAACTTGGCTCTTGTTAATTGTGCTGCCATAACCACTGGAATACCTAAATCTAATGCTAAATTCATCCTGTAATATCTACACTCTGCATCCCTAATCTTATGGTGATGCTATATTTCCTTTGAAAAATGAAATACATCTTTTCCAAACTTCTTAAGGATTCTGTCAATCAATCTCATATAACCATTTTGGCAATTTAAATGTACTTATTTTTAATAGTTTTGAGTTTTGTGATGGTTGCTATGGCTTGAATATTTGCCTATACCAAAACTCATGTTGACATTTAATTACCATCATAACAGTATTAAGAGATGAGTCATTTAAGAGGCGATTAGGCCATGAGGGCTCTGTCCTTATGGATGGAATGAATGCTATTATAAAGGGATAATTTTGATCCCTTTTTCTCTTTTTGCCCTTCTGTCTTCTGCAATGTGAATGTGAAGCATTCCTTCCCTTTAAGGAATGTAGCATTCAAGACATCATCTTGGAATCAGAATCTGCAAACATGCTGGTGCACTGATATTGGATTTATAAAACTCCAGAACTTTGAGCCAATAAATTTATGTTCATGGTAAATTACTCATTCTCAGATATTCTGTTACAGCAGCACAAAATGGACTAAGACAATGGTCAAGGCCATATTATATTCAATTTTTAGTCCCCAGAAACTACCTGCAAAGTGACTGCTTTATTAATATGCAACTTGATATATGAGTCTGAATTTAAAAAAAAACAGATTGGTAAATTAGTTAAAAGACAATTCAAGATAGTAAAATAATTGTCATTGAAATGAAAAACTAGTTATATCAATTGGTTTTATTGGATGCATTATATATCTAATAAAACCAATTGATACAACTAGTTTTTCATTTTCAAATGGTTGTTTTTGTGTCATCAACAAGTACATTAGTGTCAAAAGTATTTCCCTTCACCTATTCTAAGATTTGGCTTGTGTCTGGTTTCATTGTTCAATATATCTTGAGAATGCAGTGTGAATAAAGACTGAGCTATGGAAATTTAAGAGGGATTCAAAAGATAAATATTAAGTAGTCTCATGAGCCAAAAGCTTTATATGCAACTATTATAGAAATATAAGTTAGGATGATACAAGTACCCTCATAATAAGTATATGAATAGAACAAATTTGTTCCATACAACTTGAAAGGTGATTCTATGTAGACTGAGGTAATCAAGAAGTAATCTTAGAGGACATAAGATTGAACTAGACCCGAACAACAAAGAAAATTTCAATTTGTGGGAAAGTATGGTGGTTGTAAAATAAGTAGAGAATAGAAATACATAGACTAAAATTTGTAGTTTTATTGGACAACACAATGATAAACAGTATGGATATATACATATTCTATTGCTTTTATGATAAAGACACAAGTACCTTATCATGGCCTAAGAATACTTGATTTAGCACATGCCTAGTTTTCCAGCTTTACCTCTCCCTTTTTTCTACCTCTGATTCAAACTCAGAGGGCACTATTTTCATTTCTTGGAAAATTTCCTTTTGCTTTCTATATAGGCAATGCCTATTTATCACTTAGATATTAACTTAAGGGCTGGGCTAGGGGAATAGTTCAGTGGTAGAGTGCTTGTTTAGCATACATGAAGCCCTGGGTTCAATGGCCAATACCAGAAAAACAAACAGATTCCAGCTTATGTTTCACTTTCTCTTAGTTTAGGTCAACCTCTCATCCTGTCTCTTTATTAGCTTTTACAGTACCCTATACTCTCCCTCATGACATATCACAGTTACGATTTTACACTTATTTGTATGATTACTTGCCTTCTCCACTGAACTATTGTTACATGAGCATGGATCATTTCTACTTTCATTCACCATTATATGTACAGTGCATGATAAATATGATAAATACCTGTAAATAAATTAACTGGCTTGGATAATTAAAATAGGATCAGATTAATGAAGTCCTTGAAAGTAGGCCGGCAAATTTGGCTACATTAGAGCATCATACACTGATTCATCCAACAAATGATAATAAATATTTTGTTATATGCAAGATTTTGTTATGATATGTAAAAGATAGAAAAATGGTGGGAAAGCCAGACAAAAATAAAAGTAATTATAAGATAGGATAATCAGTGCTGTAATGGAAAAAAATATAGAGTATTTTGGAGCATTAATGAAGGGACTTCTAAAACAGGGATGATAAAAGGTGAGACTTCCTGGTATGTGCTAGCAATATTTATTTGCTTTTATTTATTTATATATATAGGTACTAGTGATTGAAGCCAGGGCCACTTTACCACTGAGCTACATCCTCAGGCCTTATTTATTTATTTATTTAATTGTTTATATTTTGAGATGGGGTCTTGAAAAATTGCTTATGCACTATCAATATTTAAATTGATTTTGACCTGGCACAGTGCTTATAAGGACATACACACATTTAATCCAGTCAAGTGACATTAGTATATAGTAACAGAATGTCTTTTAAAGTTTATAAGTTTAAAAAAATAGAGAGGAATAAAAGGTGTCTCAAAGAATTGGAACTCTTACTGGACACAGGATGATGAGTTTACCAGCTTCTATTTTTGTGGTCTTTTCAAGAGAATTTCTGTGGAATATACAAATTACCTCATCACTTTTCTAAATTTTTATTCAATATTCATATGAACTATAATGAGCATATGTTCCACAGATATAACCTTGTCTCCAGACTTAGACAAGAATCTGTTTTCTAAATATATGGTTGACAGGAATATGCTCAAGGAGGAGCTAAAGGACAATATATTTCTGTAAATTTTGAAGTCAACGGGTACAGACTAAGTTTTCATTGCTTCCCTTGCACTATGTTAGGTGCTGGGAGCCACAGCCAATTAATATGATGCATGGCATTTTTGATTGAAAGGTGATGCCAGCTAGCCATTGAGATGATATGATTATGTTAAAAATTACATTCATATGGATACCGGACTCCTGCTGCGGGACTCCTGGAGAGTTCCCATTGGTTGGGAAAGTGCAGTAGGAGGGAATTCCGGGGAGGCGCTGGCGCTAGAGTTCCGGGAAGGAACCGGCAGAACGCCGCGTGGGTGGATCGGGAAGCTTCCCGGGCGGACGTGTTATTGGCGGTTCTTTCAAATAAAGTTTGTTCCTGTTTGAGTGGCTCGTGATCTTGTGCCCAGCCAGACAGCGGCAACTGGTGGCCCTGTACGGGGAGCGCCTGAAGCTTGGAGGTGAGTAAAATTGCTCGCCCCTGAGGGAAGGCGACAGAATGGGTGACCATTTCAAAAAACAATGTGTTCTTCTTTTGATTTATTTTGTTTTTGTTTCAAGCTGCCTATCCCTAGAATTTTCTCAGGCAAACTGGGAAAAATGGTTGGCTCAAGGCTTGAAGTTGTTTGGCCCGGAGAAAGAGAAAATTGATACAACTATTCTTTGCTCCGTTTTTGTTTCATTCTGTTTCGGGTTTGTTTTATGCTACCTAACTGGGTTGCGTTACCTTTATAGTAGATTAGAAACTAGTAAAAAACAAACCGAAAAACTGTTAAGTAAATTGTTAGAGGTCCAAACTGTGGTAGAAAACATGTCAGGTCAAGCAAAAGAGAAGGTCTCTCCAGCTAGTCAGACAGAGGAAAATTTGAAGAAAGAAAGCTTAGAGGAAAAACGACCATCAGTTGGGGAGTTACAACAGGAGGCTGCTACTAACTCCGTTCTATCACCAGAGGGCGTAAGAGCTGAGCGGCCCTCAATTCCTGTAGTTAATGCACAAAATCCTAAGGCAAGATCCCAAAGACTAGCATGCCCTGTACTTGAGCAGGCAGGAGGGCAACGAATTCATCGCGCTCTAGATTTCAAAACAGTAAAGCAATTAAAAGAGGCTGTAACAACCTATGGCCCGCAAGCACCCTTCACCATAAGCATGGTTGAATCTATTACCAACTTAGACATGACACCAGCAGATTGGGCTAACATGTGTCGATCTGTGCTAAATGGAGGACAATATTTGTTATGGAAGGTTGCCAATGAGGAATTCTGCATGGAGACAGCTAGGCGAAATACAGCAGCCGGTTACCCTCAAAGAAATCTGGAGATGTTGTTAGGAAAGGGACCTTATGAGGGTCAACGGCAACAAATTGAATATGATCCTGGTGTATACGCACAAATTGCTGCAGATGCAGTTAGGGCATGGAAAACTTTACAGGGGCATGGAGATTTACAAGGACAGTTATCTAAGGTAATACAAGGAACTAACGAACCTTACGCTGAATTTGTAGATAGGCTTATTCAGACAGCTTCTAGGATATTTGGAGATGTAGAACAAGCAATGCCATTTATAAAACAACTGGCTTATGACCAAGCAAATCGTTGCTGCAGAGAGGTCATTAGACCATGGAAACATGAAGATTTAAACACATATATTAAATTATGTAGAGACATTAATGAACAAGGACAAGTCTTAGCAGCAGTACAACAGGCTTTAGATGCCAGGCCAAAAACATGCTACAATTGTGATCAGACAGGACATTTTAAAAGGAATTGTCCCATAGGAGGAGGGTTTAACAAAGCTAGGTATCAAAGAAATAGAATACCAGGTATTTGCCCACGATGCCGTAGAGGGAGACATTGGGCTAATGAATGCCGTTCTCAAACTACCATAGAGGGCACTCCGTTATCAAAAAACGGACAAGGATCAAGTGTTTACCCACGATATCGTGGAGAAAGGCATCAGGCTCCATTGCCAAAAAACGGACTGGAGGGCCCAATGCTCCGGGGCCCAAAACCACAAATATACGGGGCAATGGAGGAACCCAACAGCACCATCAAGGTAGTGCCCAGGACACATTATCCATTAAATCCCTCATCAGACAAACTAGAGGGAGCGCAGGGCTGGACATCTGCGCCTCCGCAAGAGCAGTACTAACTCCAGAGATGGGAATTCAAATTATTCCCACAGGAGTAAAAGGACCTCTTCCCCAAGGAACGGTAGGCTTATTATTGGGACGCAGTTCTTCCACACTAAAAGGACTTATGATAAGTCCCGGGGTAATTGATCCCGATTATGAAGGTGAAATAAAAATTATAGCTAGTTCTCCAAGAGGCATATCAGTTATCTCACCAGGGGATAGAATAGCACAGTTACTAATAATACCCAGCCTACATGATAAATTTTCTAGTCGTACTGTAGAAAGAGGTACCAGGGGATTGGGCTCCACAGGTGTAGATTGGGCTATGCTGTCTTTAAATTTAGATTCTCGCCCCATGCTAAAACTAAATATTCAAGGATACGACTTTAATGGGCTACTGGACACAGGTGCAGACCTTAGCATCATATCTAGTCAGGAATGGCCAAAACATTGGCCATTACAACAAGCCACTCAAACGCTTCGAGGCCTAGGAGTGGCTACTAATCCCCATAGAAGTGCAATGGTATTAGATTGGAAGGATCCTGAAGGATGTGAGGGAACTATACAGCCATATGTATTGGATCATCTTCCTATAAATTTATGGGGACGAGATGTCCTAGATCAATTAGGTTTAACGTTAACAAATAACATCAATCCTAATGCGCCCACTACTAGGGCTAAACAAGGTTTTAAAAAAGAAAAAAGATTAGGAAAACAAGGACAAAATATAGCAGCACCAATTCAAATAGATCAAGGAACAGACAGACATGGGTTGGATTTTCAGAAAGGGCCACTGAGACAATAAAAATTACTTGGAAATCAGAAAGACCAGTGTGGGTTCCTCAGTGGCCCCTGACTAAAGAAAAGATACAAGTAGCCCATGATCTGGTTAAACAACAATTAGCGAAAGGACATATACAACCTTCCATATCTCCCCATAATACTCCCATTTTTGTTATTAAAAAGAAATCTGGTAAATGGAGATTATTACAAGATTTAAGAGCCATTAATAATGAGATGGTTATTATGGGACCTGCTCAATCAGGGATTCCCCAATTGTCTGCTTTACCAAAAACCTGGTATGTTTTAGCTATAGATATTAAAGATTGTTTTTTTTCAATTCCTATTCATCCTGAGGATAGTCCACATTTTGCATTTACTATCCCTGCACTAAATCATGAAGGTCCTGATCAGAGATATGAATGGAAAGTACTCCCTCAGGGGATGGCTAATAGTCCAACTATGTGTCAAATTTATGTTAACAAAGCAATCCAACCACTTAGAAATCAAAATCCTGAACTACAAATATTTCACTATATGGATGATGTATTATTGGCACATAAAGATAAAAACATATTGCTGGAATGTTATGCCACACTTACAAACTTATTAAAAAATTATAATCTAGAGATAGCAATAGATAAAGTACAATTAAATCTTCCAATTAATTATCTAGGAGTCCTGTTATCCTCAACCATGGTCCGTCCACCAAAAATTCAAATACGAGTAGATCAACTCAAATCACTTAATGACTTTCAAAAGTTATTGGGAGACATAAATTGGATAAGGCCTTATCTAGGCATACCAACAGGAGAGCTAGGACCTTTATTTGATATCCTAAAAGGTCCATCAGATCCAAATTCACCCCGCATGCTAACGCCTGAAGCAAGAAAGGCATTAAAAATCATTGAAACATATATGGAAAATATGCACTTGGATAGAATTGATATAAGTTTGCCTTTATTATTTATTGTACTACCAACAAAAAATATTCCTACAGGAGTATTTTGGCAAGAAGGTCCATTATTGTGGATACATTTATCTTATTCTCCTAATACTATTCTTACTAGATATCCTGAGGCTGTAGGACAATTAATACTCAAAGGAATAAAAGCAGCAAAGGGAGTGTTTGGGATTTCTCCCAATAAAATTATTACTCCATATACTATGGATCAAATTGATGAGTTAGCCAATGAGTTAAATACTTGGGCAATAATCATGTGTAAATCTAATGTTTCATTTGATAATCACTTGCCATCTAATCCTTTGTTGTCTTTTTGGTCTAAGCATCCTGTAGTTTTTCCAAAAATGACAAGAAAGACCCCTATCATGAATGCTCCAAATATATTCACTGATGGGTCAAATAATGGTACAGCAGCAGTAGTTACCCCTGATCAAACTTTTACATTTTTAGTACCCAAACAATCAGCTCAAAAGGTAGAGCTTAATGCAGTATTACAAGCTTTTATGATGTTTAAAGATTCTGTATTTAATTTATTTTCTGATAGTCAATATGTAGTTAATGCTATAGTATCCCTTGAAGATGCAGGTAGGATTTCCCCTTCTTCTACTGTTTTCTCTTTGTTTTCCACTATACAAAGTCTAATCTGGGACAGAAAAGATCCATTCTTTATAGGACATATCAGGGCACATACAGGATTGCCTGGAGCCCTTAGTTTAGGCAATGAATTAGCAGATAAATCTACACATGACATACATATTTTCTCCACAATAGAAGAAGCTATAAATTTTCATAAAAGGTTTCATGTCAATGCTAATACTTTACAAAAACGTTTTAAAATAACTAAAGAACAAGCCAGACATATAATAAAACAATGTCAAAATTGTGTGACATTTTTACCACAAGTTAATCTTGGAGTCAATCCTAGAGGACTGATACCTAACCATATTTGGCAGATGGACGTCACACACTTGCCAGAATTTGGAAAATTAAAATATTTGCATGTTACAGTTGATACTTCTTCTGGATTTTTGATGGGCTCCCTTCATGCCGGAGAAAAAACTAAAGATGTTATAGCTCATTGCTTACAAAATTTTGCCACTGTGGGCGTTCCAAAACAGTTAAAAACAGATAACGGTCCCGGTTATGCTTCTACCTCTTTTAAACAATTCTGCTCATCATTTGACATTACTCACATAACAGGAATTCCATACAATCCACAGGGACAAGGCATAGTTGAAAGAGCTCATCAAACTATTAAAATGTACTTATTAAAACAAAAGGAGGGAATTGGAAAGGGGTATATATCCCCCAAAGATAAACTTAAAATAACCCTCTTTACTCTAAACTTTTTAAATTTGGATTCATCAGGACTTAGTGCTGCGGAAAGGCATATGTATCCAAAAAATGTGCATAAGCCTAAAGTTCTTTGGAAAGATATTCTAACAGGACAATGGAAAGGTCCTGACCCAGTAATTGTCTGGAGTCGGGGCTCTGTTTGCGTGTTTCCACAGGGAGAACAGCAGCCGATTTGGATTCCAGAAAGACTAACTAAAACGATTTCTACAGATCAAAAAGAAGATAATTTGACTCAAATCCATAACAGCTGATATCCAGAACTCCAGCTTGGCCATTCTTACATCTGCGACTGATTAACCAGGATGCTTTTTTCAATATCTATTTTATTATTGCATTTTTCCATATCATAGGTTCTATTTTATTTTTGAGCTCATACAGACCTAGGTTGATGTTTTTCTGATCAGTTTTATTTTTTAACTGTGGAGTTTTTAACATTGCAATGGAGATTTCACCTAGGTGAAACTACAAGGCCTTTACTATTGTCTTATGTGTTGTATGTTATATGTGCACACTTCTGTTTTGTGTTATGTGTCTATATGTGCGTATGTCCATAGATCATATATGAGGAGTGCTCAAAAAAAAAAAAAAAAAAAAAAAAAAAAAAAAAAAAAAAAAGGATCCAAGTACTTTTTATTATTCACGTAATTTTAATGGTTTAATTTAAATTGGGTAAACAGCTGTTAAAAATTATTTTAATATGTGTACAAATAAGCAGGTTAACAAATCTGTTTGTTTATTTTCATCTTTCCTTTTCATTATATTTAATAATTCTGTTCAAGATAATGTAAATTGTTCTAAAAAAAAAAAAAAAAAAAAAAATGTTTTCTTAGTACCTGTTAAAATGTTACATTTTTTTTTTTTTCTTTTTCTCTTTAACATCATTGTCAGAATTCTTATTTTTCATCCCAGTGCCGGTGAAGACAAAGATGAAACCAAACTACAACTTCTTCGATAATTATCACAACAAACTGTATAAACTGATATATCAATGATCTTGGGAGGAAATGGACATATTGATAGATTCCTCCACTTTGAACTGCTTACAAAACTTGCCTGGACTATGTATCACTTGTATGCACTGTGATCTATCTGTTGATACAACAAATTATGGTAATGCTGGCGTATCTTTGCTGATGTGTCACCAGTGATGCAATTTTCCCTAGGAGTCGTCAATTGATGTGGTGTTGTGGCATTTCTGTATCCTCCTCCCTTCTACTAGTAATGGTCTAATTTTGGGGGCCAACAGAGGTGAGGCAAAGAACCTCACCCCCCCACTGGCACCAAGGCCAAATCTGGGGGCCAACAGAGGTGAGGCAAAGAACCTCACCCCCCCACTGGTGCATAGGCCTATCCACAAGTATGGCTATTTGCTGGACCGGTAGTCAGTGACGGGTATGATCCAATTGCAATGGTATCAACCTAAGACAGGAGGCTGACGCCTAAAGGTCAGTTTTCCAATGACGGGTAAGAACCATATGTTGAATTGGACAAACCTAACAGGCACGGTCCCTAGCCACATTACTTGTTTCTTAATTAAACAGAAGGGGGGAGATGCTGGGAGCCACAGCCAATTAATATGATGCATGGCATTTTTGATTGAAAGGTGATGCCAGCTAGCCATTGAGATGATATGATTATGTTAAAAATTACATTCATATGGATACCGGACTCCTGCTGCGGGACTCCTGGAGAGTTCCCATTGGTTGGGAAAGTGCAGTAGGAGGGAATTCCGGGGAGGCGCTGGCGCTAGAGTTCCGGGAAGGAACCGGCAGAACGCCGCGTGGGTGGATCGGGAAGCTTCCCGGGCGGACGTGTTATTGGCGGTTCTTTCAAATAAAGTTTGTTCCTGTTTGAGTGGCTCGTGATCTTGTGCCCAGCCAGACAGCGGCAGTTAGGCACTGCAGAGAAGTTACAAGAAAGAAGACTAGAGGAAGATTAATGTGTTCTGTATAATATATGGCATTCAAAATCATCTTCCAGTTGTTACAGAAAGGTAGTGAAAAGGAAATAGTCTTTTTTGTTTATATTTAAAATGTATTTCATTCACAGATAACCATTAGAATGTTCTAAATCAAGTACAGAAGGGTTAAAAATTAAATCCAAATCTTCCTGAAACATATTGGTTCATTTCCAAGATTTTCCTAAAATTAGCCATAGAGTCTTACTTTGTAATAAATATAGCAAATTACTAGTTTTGAAATTGGGCTTTGGGCATCTATGCTTCAGTTTCAAACGGTCATTCCTAATTACATACATGAAGAAAATCAAAAGTATCTTTAGATCAGATTTTTCTCCTAGAACAAAAATACTTATTGTATTTCAATCTCTTCTTTTATTGTGAAGCTGCTTATAACTTTCAACAAATGATAGGCCCAAAATATCAAAACAAAGGAAAGTTTACTGAAACAAACCAACAGATCTGATGTATGTTAGAATCATCATAAAAACAAAAACAAAACAAAATTTCTCTAAAGCTCTTCCCAGCATAAGAGGGTATGTAGGAAGGAATACTTCTGCTGAAAGAACTAAACAGGTATGAAAGTTTCTAAGGTTGGAGGGCTAGCAGGAAGACAAAGTGAAATGGCATCCATCAAGTATCTGCATCACATTGGAACAGGAACACAACCCTCAAAACCATTCCAATTCTACTTACTACAGTTCACGAAGAAGGCAAACAGGAAAACCAGGGATAGTATGAAGAATTAGTCAGCATTACCCTAGTAAGATCTAGTCAAAACTCAGCCTCTCCTGTCTCACAAACAGTAACTTTGGGTATTGCTGAGATCTCTTTGAACTATTAAATATAGTGGTGAGAGAGCTAAGGCAAGAAAAAATGGGTGAACCCCAGTAATGAGTAAGTAAGGAAAGAAGAGGTATAAAAACAAAACAAAAATGGTCTTCATTCATTCAACAACCATTTGCTGAGCCTTGTATACTAGGGCCTAAACAAGAGTATGTCCGTTTATTTGTGGAATTATTCACTTAGATAGGAGAAGCAGAGCCATTAAAAGACAATAATAGTATAATATTCAAAATTAATACTTCCTCCTATGCACTGGATCTTTTTTCCTTGCATTTCCTATGGGACTTTACTCCATCAAGTTTTTCTTCTTTCTGTGTATACTCAAAACTTCCCTTATTATCTTTTGGTCTCAACCTGGCTGTTACTCTTTTCTTTTTTTCATATGCAATTGTATTTAAAATCTCAATTTCTCTATTGAAATTGACTCAATTTATTGCTATCTTCTGCTCTCATAACATCCCTGAACCTGTGATTGTTATCAACGATGACATATCGATAAACATAATTAATTCTTATTTTGACTCACATATGGAATTTAATGCTGTTCATCTCACTGAAAATCTAAACTCCTACTTCCATGATATCAGTTTTTCTTGTTCTCTCCCTTACTATCTAGCTTTTTCTCAGTCCTCTGTGAAGGTCTCCATTAAATATGGGTGTTCTCTAGAACTTCATCTTTGATTCTCTTCTCCCCCTCAGTATTTGCCCATGTTATTCAGTCTATTTAGACAATATCTATTATAACCTAGTATACTGTTGGCCCTAAAACATTTACCTATAGGCCTAACCTCTCTCCTGAGCACCAGACTCAAACATCCAACGTTTTTCTAAATATTTGTACCCAAATACCCTAAACTCTCCTCAACTTTATGAAAAAAGAATGAATAAAAAGA
This sequence comes from Callospermophilus lateralis, assembly GCF_048772815.1. Classification (NCBI taxonomy): domain Eukaryota; kingdom Metazoa; phylum Chordata; class Mammalia; order Rodentia; family Sciuridae; genus Callospermophilus; species Callospermophilus lateralis. The sequence goes on along the minus strand of NC_135325.1, from coordinate 84,265,146 downwards.
AGCACTCATTATTTTTGCCAAACCATGACCATTATATTTACTTCCTCTGCAAGACCAGAAACTCACTAATTCTTGCTTTAAATCTTATTTTTTCAAATAACATAAATCAATGAATTCTAGCTCATTAATATCTTATAAATCTATCTTCTCTCATTTTTATATTTTGTAAATATTCTACTAACTGGTTTTGTTACCTTAAGTTTTGCTAGCTTTTCAATCCATATTCCATATTAAATACCAGAATGATGTTTGTAAAATTAAAGTCTTACCCTGTCACATCCTAGTCTTAAGCCTCTCAATGATTTCTCATTTCCTGGAGTATTGGTTTACAATTTTTGCATGCATAAAAATCACCTGGATACTTGTTAAAACAGGGATTTGGGTTCCACCCCCTGGGTTTTTAGTTTATTAGGTGGTACTGAGTCTCAAAATTCATGTTTCTAACAATTTTCCAAGTTGATTAGGATGCATAATTGGCAGAAATTAGCATTTGGTTGTGCAGGAGACAGGAAAAGGGAAAGTCAAAGATGACAGATTAAGTTTTGGCTTTAGAAATTGGGTTGCTCATGGGAACAGTCACTATGAAGGAAGATATAAGAAATTGAGAAGTGGACAGCTAATGTGATGAGCTCAATTTTAGACAAATTGAGGTGTGTTTTTTTTTTCCTAGACTACATCTTCTATTTCCCTATTCTTACGCGCTTTGAACCTACTCTATGTCCCTGCCTTATTGTGCTTTTTATAAATAATTGAATGGACTGAAGATACAGCATGTTTCTCCTCCAGGGATCTATATAGCTGGAGTAATATTGCCTCTCACTTTTCTCTCTCATGAATGATCCAGCTTAAGTGTTTCCCACTCATTTTAATCTTCCCTTCTCAGCTTTCACTTTCTCATCTCTAAAAGGAACTTCAGAATATCTTTTCTTTATGATGGTTACATAAGTTTGTATGTAAAAATGTTTAGCCTCAGAGAAGGCAGACTGGAAAAGTAGTTTTTAGTTTCTTCTAGAACCAAACTTCCAGTGCTTGAAGAAAGCTCATACATGCATGAATGAAAAAAAATGCAAACCACCTCATACACTGTGCCTAAGTCCTTAAAGTCACAAAAGGTAATGTTCAATTCATAGATGTTCTACACTGTCTAGCTAATAAATAAATAAGAATTTAATGATTTATTAGGTGTTTACTTTGTGGTATTCTTCCATACTTTCCATAGAGTTACAATCTGTTCATAGAGACAAAACCAACAGATATACAACTGCAGAGCAATTAATTATTAAATGTATGTTATAATTCTAATAGTGTAATCAGAGGGAAAGAAAGCTGAGTATTACTGGAAATGATACGGAAAACTTCATAGAGGACTCAAGGTCCTCTTGATCTAAACGATGATGGCTGGTAAGAATTCGGATAAATCCTGTGTCAGGATAATAGAAAGAGCAAAGTCCTGGAGGTAGAATTAACATAGTTTGTACAGTAAACAATGAGAAAATCAGATAAACCCTAGAAAAAAGATTTGGGACAGATTGAAAAAGAAACTAGATAGGTAGGTAGAGGTCAGTATTTAAAAGATCCTGAAAATAATATACACAGGGATTAGGTCTTGAAATTGTAATGGGAATTCTTTACTGGTCCTCTATTGGAGAAGTAGAGTTTTGGTAAAATAAATCTTTAAATATTATTTGATTAAATTAAAAGAAAGGAAAGATTAGAGAAGGGAAACTAGTTATGAAGACTGCTACAAATGATACAAGTCAGAGATGATAAGCTGCTTCTTGTGGCTATCCCCATGCTTTAAAAATATTCATTAAGATTTAGAGATATCCAAAGTTCCTCCATTCTTCCCTTGCCCCCTTGCCCTGCCCCATTATGGATTAGCATCTACATATCAGAAAAAAGGATTTGGCCTTTGTTTTTTGGGGATTGGTTTATTTCACTTAAACATGATATTCTCCAATTTCATCTATTTACCTGAAATGCCATAATTTTATTCTCTTTTTATGGTAATATTCCATTGTGTATCACGTTGTGTACAACCAGACAAATGAAAAGCTGTGTTCCATTTGTGTACAATGAATTAAAATGCATTCTGCTGTCATGTTTAACTAATTAGAACAAATAAAAATTAAAAATTAAAAAAGAAGTGCTCATCAGAAAAAAAAGATTTAAAGATATCTATGAAATGCTAACACCATAAGCACATGCATAGCTTATCCGTTAGGCAATCCAGAATCGCTAGTAAATTTGGAAAATGACAACAAATCTCTCATGGTGTTTCATAGTATGCAAAGGTCATTTCACAAATATCATCTCATTAGATCAAACAATACTGTGAAATTGGTTATAGTGACTTTATATAGAAAAACACATAATTATTAAATGCTTTATCAAAGTCCTTTTGATCAGAGATAGGTCATTTTAATTTTTCAAGTCTCAATTTCTTCATCTCTGAAATAGAGAGGATAATAATAATGCCCTCATAAAGTAGCTGTAAATATTAAATGAAACAAGGTATGTCTAAGTGCCTTATATAGTGATATATATTTTCATACTCAAAACATAATTATTGGTTTGAGATTATCCTAGCATCACCAGAATCTTAGAAAATCTTCTAATTAGTATATTAGTTGTAATTATTTCACAGCAAGTATTTCAATTTTAAATTAGATGCCAAAAAGAATCTTAAATATACTTAATAGACTTAAATAAAGAGTAAAGCCAACAAGTATGCTATGATTTGTTAACCTGAAACTAGGTATATTAGAGATTTTGTGTGTTTTCATCAAAGTCAATATCTGGCAGAAACTTGTGTATTCCTCCACACATTCACTCACTCAGTCAACAACCATTCAACATGACCAATGGGAATACTAAAGGTATACATATATCTCCATATCTGAACCTGAGAACATTACTTGCACATTGCCATGGCTGATTTATGAGACTCTTTCACTAAGAGGGATAAATGTATTATTAGGACTACTGAGAATAAGGCTCATAACTCACAAATATGCCATTTGTACCTTTAAAAATATGTCACTGTCAAACTTCTTCATCTTCTCCTGGGATCTGTGACATGTTGTACAATGTCTTAAATGTGAAAAATACTTTATATACATTTTGGTGACAAATCAGTAATTCCAGTACTGGTAAAATGCCAGGCAATCATATCTGGTGTAGAGTTCTACTTAGTTTTTATCAACTGAGGTCAAGATTAGAGGGTTATCATTCATTCATCCATTTATCTATTCATCCATCCTTCCAGCCATCCACCCACACATCTATTCGTTTTGTTTGTTTGTTTGTTTAAGAGGTGAGAATAACATAAGATTGTTCCGTACAAACTCTCTTTCCTAAGAATTTTACAAAGTAGCTCTATGAACTTTTACTGATGAGCAGTCCTAAATGAACAACTGAATAAGACTTCATTGGCTTCTGATTTTGCCAATTAGGTATTCAGAGTAAATAGCCAACAGGAGTTGGCTAATAATAATCTTTACAATCTTCAAACACAGTCAATCTTCTTCAAGTCTAGTGGCTTATTTTTGCAGATCAGTACATTTTAATTAAACCAAAGTTATGCTAAGGACTGAGACTCCTTAGATGTCATTAATTTCTTGGAGCACCCTATAATATGATTATTATTCATCCTGGAGTCTCATAAATAATTGAAGCCTAACTACATTCACTCAATAAATGAACAAAATATCATAAGCTAACTTCCCCATGTGTAAAATATGTATAACCATAACTACTTTGCCTTGCCTACCTCAGAATCCCTGTCAAAAAAATGCAGGGATTAAATGAAAAAAAAAAAACTTTGTTAAATGTTTCACATACTATAATGTAGAGCAACATTGTGAGATGAATGATAGTGATCCCAAATCTTTAATCTACTTCATCATGAATTTGTTTTTTTAAAAAATATTTTAGTTATAGATGGACACAACACTTTTATTTATTTTATTTTTATGTAGTGCTGAGGATTGAACCCAGTGCCTCACACATGCTAGGCAAGCACTCTACCACTAAGCTATAATCCCAGCCTTACTTTGTTTTTTTTTAAATTTATTTATTTGTTATAAGCAGTTATACATGTCAGCAGAATGCTCTTTGATTCATTGTACACAAATGGAGCACAATTTTTTTACTTCTTTGGTTGTGTTATCAATGGTTCTCTTACCCACTTGACTTGCCTGAAGAAAGAAACAGGCAATCTATATGGATCTGGATGGAATAAGTAAGTATTTACAAGGTGAGTTTTTCGTTAGATGTATCAGAGACCCAAACTTATGCCTTCTATACTTTAATTCTGTGAGGATGTTTCATACAGAATTTCCAAGAATGAAATTAAGGCTAAAGGAAATGGTTTCCTTTTATTTATACACTAACTTTCCTTAAGTATGTTGAAGGCCCCATAGTGGAGAATATTATCTAATGAAGCAGTATTTCTGTTTTCCTTTTAAAATCCCCAAATACAGGAAACTCATATCTAAGCTAATCCTTATTTAAGGATGATGGTTTCAATATTCCCATTCATATTACAAATATATTGTCTTAAAGCTCTCTGTGGGGAGCTTTAAGACATTCTTAAAGCTTTAAGACATTCTTTAAGACATTCTTCATTCATTCCTTTAAATATACATTAAACACCAGTTTACATCAGGCACCATGCTAGATGATGAGACCATTTTGTTGTAATTGCAGATCCCTTATCATCTAGAAAGTAACAATATGAATATTGATATATTGTTTTAATGCTAACTATGAATGGGGGAAATTCTTGATTGGTGAAAGGAGAGAGGTGGAGAATGGTAGGATTGAAGGCAGGAATCAGATCACAAATGCCACAGAAATGGGGACTCACTGAAGTGTTTTACATGGTGGAATGATGTGATTCAACTTTCATTTTAGAAAAAGCATAGTATTGTCTTCTTTTTTTCTCTGAGAGTCTGACCACTAAAGGGGCACAACAGCAGAGGGGGGAACATGGAAATAAATATATGTTGAAAATTTTTCTTTTGATTGATTAGAAGCAGAACATGTTTATTTTTAAATGATGTCTGACAGAGGAACAAAAATTAATATGATTGAAGGAATGATGATTTATGTGCATATCAGAACATTTCCAAATGCTAGAGGTGGGGAATAGGATAGAGAGGATCAGGCTGGGAAAAGCAGCATGGTAGGCAAGTCTCCATGTTATTCCTAAGTGAGTAGACCATTGGATTTAGTTTGCCTCTGACAGTCTCAATTTATGAGACTATTCTCAACCAGTTGTCCTAGAATAATTATTAATAATCACATCTTTCATACCAAAACCTTTTTCATTTTAGCTGACAAATTATATTGGTCCCCTACATTAATGTAAATACTCTGCTAACAAGATATTAATTCATCACCTTGGATTTTTATTTATTTATTTATTTATTTAGCAGTAGCTGGAATCCAGGGGTCCTCTACTACTGAGCCATATCCCCAGCTCTCCACCCCTTTCCATTTTTAAATTTATATTTTGAGATAGAATCTCACTAAGTTGGGCAGGCTGACCTCAAAACTGCAATTCTCCTGCCTCAGTCTCCTGAGTTGCTAAGATTGTAGGCCTATGCCACTCTGCCCACTTTAGAAGTTATTGGAAAAAGAACAATCTTGGAGATCCCAGCTTCTGGTATGGAGAGAGCAGTGTGAATCATCTTCTACTTTAGACTAGTAATTCCCCAAACAGAACAATATGAGATAAGCAATTCGATGTTTGTCAAACCTATGTCTGACTAGTCTCCAGTTATTTTCCTGAAAAACTGAGCATAATTTTTCTAAGGAAACATTCACAAATCTTGAAGGGCACATATATAGTCAAATTCAAACCATCACAACAATAGCATTCTATAATTATGAGAAGGACTAATGTTTACAGAAAAAAGGAAATTTAATGCTTTTAAAATTCTTGGCCATAGAAAGGAGGGAGAAAACCAATAAACAGGAATATCTATAGACTGGATGATTAAAAGACAATTGTTGATAGTAAAATCATAATTTGATTTCAAAATGAACAGAAGCGAACTCAGTGTGAAGATCTATTTTATGTCAAAGTAGTTTAAAATTATAAATAAATTAATCTGTAAATTTTCAAAACTAATACAATTATAAAATTCTATCATTTCTGAGCAAGCGGTATATCTTGGAATCCACATTAGGAACCGAGTGGGAAGCACAAAATAATCTACCAAAATTAAGTAGGAGAAAATAATTCCTATGAGCATACTTTAAAAACACATTAAAATTAAAATATAATAATTTATGCTGATAATATATCATGGTAAGAATTACTTCGCAGCCAATTATTTATAATAAAATATATAAGCTTGCATCTCAAGCTTCAAAATCTCAAATTGACTTTAATAAAAAACTAATTCCCAAAGATTAGTACTTCTTTGATGTAATAAGACAGAAACCAAGTCAAGACAAAATGATAACAAGTTGCAATCAGGTTATATGAAATGAAGCTAAACTGTGGATTAGAGAGATATGCAAAACTCAATCTAGGCAAAAGAAAATGCATACTTTGTCCTAATTAAAGAGTGATTTCAAAGATCAAACTAATCACTGACTGAAAGATTGAGATATACAAGCCTTACATTATTTTAAATGATAGATTAGACCACTAGTGCATCGGCCTTTTCACTGACTGTACTTTATTGCTCTTTTGCCTCTCCTTTCCCAAAGACCAAATTGGCTTGTTCTCAAATGAGGTGTTATGCTATCCACCAATAGATATAAAGAAGCTTATCTTAAAATAATATTTGCATAAAATCTGTGGTCACAACAATTCATTTTGTTTTATTAATGGTATAAATTTTGAGTCATTAGTAGTCAATTAAAAGCATTTCAGCTTTGGTAATTTTTTTGTTTTGACCCAAAACTTCTTGCATTATTTCTCAATTTGTTCATGGATACTCTAAATGCTTTCTTTAGGCAAGCAAAATTGTAGCAGCTGGCAGGGTCAAAGAAACCAAAGTAACTAATCTATGTGTTTATAGAACACTTGTTTTTTGTTTTTTGTTTTTTTACCAAAACATTCTCCAGAAATTCAAGCACAATATATGTCAATCATTTTTTGTTTTGTAAATTAACCTAAATTCTTTAGAATCTGAAAAATTTCATATGTTCAAAAGTACATTACAAATGTCAAATCTTGCATTTTCTAATGTGAAGATAATTCTCTATTAGATTACATGTCACAATGAAATAATTATATACTATAACTACATGTTTCATTTACAGTGCAATTTTATGTGTTTTACAGTAAGGAAAAGGTTCTGATTACTATGATTGCACAAATAAGATACAACAGAACTGCATATTCATAACCACTAGACACATTTTTACAGAAAATGTACATGATTAAAGTTGTTATGAAAGATATGTAAATAATAAGGCCAAACATTTATTTTGTTTTTAACTGATACAAAAAACATGAAAATTATACACATAAATGGGGAACCATGTTATTTATATATGTGTGTGTGTGTGTGTGTGTATTTTTTTTTCTAATGTTTAAGTGAGATCAATCAGATAAAATAAATCTATCACCTCAAAATAGTTTCTTATCATAGGCCCAAACAGCAGCAAAAGAATATTTTTATAATGGTTTTGGAGCCATGCTGTGCCTTGGCAAATGAATTGAGATTCACATATGCATACATTTCCATGTATATAAACTCAATCTCAAAAGAATATTTGACTTCAAAACCAGAAGGTACCATTAGAGATCATGTAGTCCATGCTATCTCTTCTCCAATTCCCATTTTATGGGTGAGAAAATTAAGGTCCAAGAAGGTAAAGCACTTTTGTTTATGACCTATAATAGAATACTGACAGAACCAGGTGGAAAATTCATGTCTCCTAAATTCCCATTTTTGTCATGTGAACATATAGGCAGGACAAAATTTAGTAGTGCTCAGATAATATCCTAAATTATGGAGCCATAACAAACCTGTGTTGTATCCTTTACCTTCAAATCAGTAATTTTTAACTAGAGTTTTAGGAAGGCAAGCTTTTCTATAAGAACATTTGTATGTGTATATTTCAACCATTGTGTTTCAACTAAAATTAATCAACAGAATATACTTTGGATATTCTAGGTGATCACTTTATAACTGGGTATTGGCAAATGAATTAAGTGCCAATTTTTGCGTATTTTATGATTTTACTAGCATCAAGTTGTATTGCCTTTAACCATATTCAAACAAGTGTATGTAAGTGATGACTTCATGTCAAATGACAATCAAGAGACATTATGGCACAGTGTAGTTCATATAATTAGAAGCTGTGTGTATACTGACATACCTCACAATGCACAATAACCCAGCCACATGCAACTCAAAAGAACTTACACTAATTACTCAGTTTATAGCTATATTTCACAGAGTGATTTATTTCTGTAAAACTTAAATAGTTAACAAGACTTTTAAAGTTATTACTTTTGTGGTTTTATTTATATTCCATTTCTACAAAAGTTATATATGTGTATGGGTTTGAAGCTACTTCATTATCTGTGTGTAATTTTATAAAATGTATAATAAACATAATTTAGAACAGAGTAGAGATCTACGCAAAGTTTTCTTCACTAAAAGGTTTAATTTGCTAACTGGTTCTTTTCATGTTATAGCTTGATACTGATAGATAAAACACTGAGGAAGCAAGGAAATATCCTTACTAGGCCAGAATAAGTTAAATCTAAGATTGAATCATATTGCAATACTAGTATCTTAAGAAAAGAAAAAGGAGGGGCTGGGAGTATAGCTCAGTTGGTGGAGTGCTTGTCTCAAATGCACAAGGCCCTGGGTTCCATCCCCAGCACCACAAAAATAAAAGAGGAAAGTGTTTCCATGGTGTAAGCCTTTGCTCCTTTTAGGTTCTCACTATCATCTCTTCATACCTCTTTTCTGCTTCCAATCATTGTTGTCTTGAAATCTGAGATTCAATCCCACAGCTTACTGCTTGATAGCTCTTTCTTCCTGGACATTTTACCATCAACTCAATCTCCAAATGCCAGAAACCAGATTATTTTCCCTCCCAATAATTGACCTCTTTAGAATTAAAGATAAAAATCTCTCCAGGTACAGTGGTGCCTGCCTATAGTCCCAGTGGCTCCAGAGATTGAGGCAGGAGGATTGTGAATTCAAAGCCAGCCTCAGCAATTTAATGAGGCCAAGAGTAAATCAGTGAGCCTGTCTTTAAATAAAATATTAAAAATGGCTGGGGATGTTGCTCAGTGGTTAAGTGATCCTAGATTCAATCCTCTCTCCCCCACCACCCCAACCCATTCCCCCACCAAAAAATTCCCTATCAATTGTGTAATCACTCTTTTTGACATTCTGATTGGAGACAGCAAATTCACTTCCTTCTTTCTTTAAAATGCCTACTGCATTAACATCCTCCTGTCTATTCTCATTGCTACTGCATTTTCTTTTTTTAATATTCTCACACCTGGATTTTTAATAATTAATTACTTATAATACTAGTACTATATTGTATGCATTTTCCTGGTGAATATAAACACAAACTTAAGAAAATTTCTGGGTTTTAATCTCAGTTCTGCTCCTTATAATCTGAGAGTTCCTGGAAAATTATTTAACCTCTATGTCTCTTAATTTCACTATCTAGATAATGGCAATGATAGTAATAACAAGACTTATAAGGTTGCTGTTAGAATTAAATGTATTAAAATGGATTGAAAGAATATTAGTTGACATATAATCAGTATCAATAAATGTTGTCCATTAAAATAAATGTCTCCAGCTGGGTACAGTGGCATATTCCTGTAATCTCAGCAGCTCTGAAGGCTGAGGCAGGAGGATTGCAAGTTCAAAGCTAGCCTCAGCAACAGCAAGGCTCTAAGTAACTCAGTAAGATGCTGTGTCTAAATAAAATACAAAATAGGGCTGGGGATGTGGCTCAGTGGTCAAGTGCCCCTGAGTTCAAATCCCTGGTTCCAAAAATAAGTAAGTAAGTAAGTAAATAAATAAATGGCTCCTGTCTCAGCTCTCCAAATCAAACAATTTCTACATAGTGACCTGTTTAGAGTGTGAACAAACCCATGTACATCTCCCTTTATCAACATTTACCTCTCTTTCATTTGCTAACCCGCCTGTTTTCAGCATTATGACAGAAAGACATAATTGGATACAAGGGAAAAGGCTGCTGAGAATAATGTCAGAAGAAAATTATCTGAAGAGGTAATGTGGGTGAAATAAAACTCGAAAAAAATAATCCTAGAAAACAACATGCATTTATGAGTCACACAGATCTTGGTTCAACTTCCAAATTTAATATTCTTGGCTGTGTAACCATGAGCAAGTAAATTACTTTGTTTCCACTTCCTCATTTGTAAATTGACAATGATAACAGTAACAGCCTTGTTAAGCTGGTGTGAGAGAATCCATGTAAAAACACTTAGAATGATAAAATGTAAGCTCCACAAGGAGTATCAGGATAACTTCTGAAATTAGTACCTGGTCCATAGTAGGCACTCAATAATTAGGAATTCATAAATAGTGTTTCTGGCCATGGGTACTTAGCAAATGATAGCTACTATTATTGGTCATTCCCTTCTTCCCTCTGTACCTGATATTTTTATATTAGTTCTGAAAAGTGGAACCAGAGAATTCTCAGCACATCTTCAGAGCAGAAAATGATGATCTGTACTGTCAAGTCAATAAAGAATCCAATCAATAAAAAGGAGACATATGTATGTTTGCTGTCTTCAATTCCCTAACTGCATTTTCATTCATCTTCTAACAAGTGTTTTCTTGTTGACTAGAATAAGTCAATATTAAAATAGGTGTGAGGCATCGTCATTGTGGACATTTTGAAAAATGCAAGGCAAGACAGACAAGATGGCTATATTTCTTTTTTCTTGGTACCAGGGATTGAACCAAGGGACACTGAGTCACTGAGCCACACCCTCAGCCCATTTTCAATATTTTATTTAGAGATAGGGTCTTACTGAGTTGCTTAAGGCCTCATTAAGTTGCTAAGACTGACTTTGTACTTGTGATGCTCCTGCCTCAGCCTCCTGTGCCACTGGGATTACAGGCTTGTGCCATCATGCTATATTTCTTTGGAGTGGAGGGAGCTAAGGAATAAGGAGCAACAAGTCTAGGTTGAAATATTGACTCTGTCACGAGATGCTTCTGTCAGTTTGACCAATTCCTCATCCCTCTTTAGGACTCAATTTCATCATCTCCTTCTCATAGGAGAAAACTACACATTGTGTTCTCATTTTAAGTAGGCTTTATGTGTAAAAAATCTATCTTTAAGCTCTCAATCTCTAAAATCTCCTCTGATCACAACTTATCTTTCTATCTTTTTTATCCTGCACTCACCCCGAGTCTGAGAAGGAAACATGGTAAAATACTATGCTTCTCAATCATTTCAGCAAAAAGAAAAATTTTATTTTTCCTCCATGTTCTCTCAAGCTTTAAAAAAATTCTAGAGCAATTGCATTCATGATATAAAATGCATTTTCCCCGTTTCTATTCCTGAAAGACATATATAGCTGCCAATCAGTTTCCTATCATCATGAGATAGCCAGTATTACCAAAATGAGTTGATATAATTTCAGACAAAAGCAAAGAAATTTGACATTTTAGCCAAGTTGTGTAATTTATTTCAAGTAAATGAGTGCTTTCTCTTAGGCTCCTTTCAAATATTGAAAATGACTCATAGATTCTCATTATTACCTTCACAGATCCCCTCAGGGAGAGGGTGTGGGCAGAAAACTCAGGCTGGGGTCATTGGTATAATACAAAGAATACTAGATTCTAATAAAAAACACCAATTCTTAGAGCCTCAGTTTTGACTTTCTTTTAAAGAGAAAGAACAGTACCTGACATACTATCTTGTAGCTAACATTTTTAGTACATTCTATGTATCAATCACTTTGCAAGTACTTTATATACATGATCTTATTTTAACCTTATAGCCATATGATGAGGCAGTCATTATCCAATTTTAAAAATAAGGAAACTGAGGCATACAAGGACAAGTGACTGTCCAAGATTACATCACAGGTAAGTAACAAAGCAGGAATAGAAATCCAGGTCTACTAGAGCCCAAAGCCATAGTCTGAACAGTTATACCATACACTCATATCCTGAGGATATACAATATTGAAGCAGTTTTTGCAGATTGTTAAGCATTATATATAAACATATGCAACAGTTCCTATCCGCATTTGTGGAGGAATTCCACTCTTATGGTCTCTCCCTATGCTTGCCAATCCATGATCTTCTTTTTATATTGACTGTCTGCAGTGCCTCTCTGTACCTGTCGGCTAATTACTTAAAAATACACACTGATAAAAATCTTTCAGAGGTTGACTTTCTGCCACCTTGGCTTTGCCAGTGACAAATCCTGAACAATATGCAAGATGGAAGATGTCTATAAAAGGACCCAAGTGGATTCTATGACTTTTATTTCTACCTAACAAATGACTAATCCTTCAAGGCCACTCTTTCCATGAAGCTAAGGGTATCATCCATGCCCTTATTCTGATATGACAGATCCTTCCTTTGAAACCCTATATCATTATGTTTTTAATTTTCTCTCTCTTGAAATTACTACTATCATTCTGTTTTATCTCATGGTTATTTCTGTAATAGTCTCCACCCCTCACATACTACTACAAATTTCTAGGGCATACAAATTATTTTACTCATTGGATTGGGCAACAATGTGGCTGAAAGGGGCCTCAGAAATCATTGTATTTCAGAGCCTAACTCTAAAACAAGAAGTAAATCTCTAAGCTATGTAGCTATTAAGTGGTCCAGCTGAGATTAGAAACAAGGTTCCTAAATCTAATACCACTGGACTGTCACTTCAACTTCCATTCTCCACAATTCCTACTGTGTCACCTTGCACATAATAGCTGTTTAAAAATGTTTGCAGAGTGGAGTAGAAAAGTGAAGAAAACATAACATTATTGAGAAACTAGTGTGTTTTGTACTTTATTAAATGTTAGAGCACATGCTCCTAGTTGGTAAACATGCTACACTGAATAGGAGGAAAATGGCTGATTGAAATATTTATTTGGAAGAAAAATAAAATTTTCTCAAAGTTTTACAATTCAGATACAAAATCTGTTACAGGGAAACATTATTTTCCTATTCACTGCTTTCATCATAATTAAATATACTCTGATAGCTGCTCTTTGATTCTATTTCCACAACACGTTTTCCAAAAATCTGAATACCCAATACAGCATGCTTTCCCCAGGTATATTATATCATGTTTTATCACCACTTAATTTTGTTCAAATGATCGTGATAGTACAAGGAAAATCATCCAAGTCTATGACCTACCAAAACACTGGATTCTAATCTGTAATTTTTCTTATTTCAAATTTCCTAAGTTCCCAGTTTGAGAATACAAGCTGAAGGACACAAGTTAAACAAAACATTCTTCATCAAGAAAAAATAATGATCTGTGGTTTTCTCAATCCTTTAAAATCATAATTTTCTTATATAATAATTCAAACATTGAAAATCTTTCTCCTACCTCAAATATTAGCAAGTAACCAATATTAACTCATCTATTATTTTTCTGCTTTGGTTCTCTAAACAACACTTTTCAGTGAAACAAGTAGAATGCCCTTATGAAAACAAATTAGAGTGGTAGTGCCTCTGCATCTATAAAGCATAAATAAACTCATATCCATACACTTTAGAAAGAGTATGATTCAGTTTTCCTGAGGGCAAACTAGCCTTGTTATAAATATTATTTCAATTTGTAGGGTTTTTTTTTCCCAGATTTATTTACCTTCTATAAAGCAGTTTCTCTGTGAAGAAAGTATCCTTGTTGTCTTCAAAATTTGTCTGTGGTCTAGAAGTTGAGTTTAGGTTAATCCTCAGATGCCCCTTAAAGGCAGGCCATTTTCCCAGTGTGGAATTTTTCAACAGGCCTCCACACACAGCCTTCTGCCATTCTGGGAGTCTTCTTGTTTATGTTGAACTCCTAACTAAGTTCATACCAGAGCTTTTTTTCAAGGGCACCTAATCTCATGCTTTTCTCTAATCATTTCACTTGTGTAAACCCAATCCTCTAAAATACAAAATAAAATATACTGGTGTAGAAACTTTGTCTTATAACTCTTTAATATACAGCAGTGTCTGTGTCCCACACAGTACTAGAAACAGAATAAGCCTTCATAAATATTATAGAATTGAATTAATTTTTCCAACTGACATAACTTCCAAATATAAAAAAATACATTAACAAATTGTCAATTTAATCTGGTTAATTCATGCAATAAGAAATAGAATATTTGAGATTATCTCAGGTCAACCATGTATATACACATGCATACAAATAAAAGTTCATTGATGGAGGAACTGGTAAATATAGTTATGGAACATCATATGATGAAATTTTATGCAGTATATTAAAAAAGATAAATATGCTGAAATGGAATTTCTAAGCTATATTGTAAAGGGGGTAAAACGCAAAGTATATAGCTTCATATTAAGTTGGTCCCTATTTGTGTAAAAGAAAAAGAAGAGAAGAATAGACTATACAGAGTCTTTCACTAATAAATGTAGAAATATGGGGGGAGTTTGGACAAAAAATTCTTGAATTATTGCCTCTCAAAGCAGGACTGAGAGTGTAAGGCAGCAGGTAGATATATTTTAGTTACCTACCAGATTATACTGATTGAACATTTTATTGACTATATATATGCATTCAGTTTTCCATTAATAAAAACTAAAATTAAAAATGTTGATAGATTAATGTGTCAAATGACTAAGAGCATATATGGTTTGTAAATATTGTCCATAATTTGACAGTCAACTTGCAGAACTTACAGATTGTTCAACAAGATAACAATAATGCAATTGTTACTTTAAGAATTTCCTACAGGGCTGGGGATGTGGCTCAAGCGGTAGCGCACTCGCCTGGCATGCGTGCGGCCCGGGTTCGATCCTCAGCACCACATACAAACAAAGATGTTGTGTCTGCTGAGAACTAAACTAAAAAATAAACATTAAAAATTAAAAAAAAATTTCCTACAAATTAATTTCATAAAATAGGGCATTTAGCCCATTCAAAATATTTCTTTAATGAATAGCTAGCTTTCTTTGCACACACCTACTTCTAATATGACTTAGAGTATAATGGTTAGAGTACTTATTTTTTTAATACCCAGATGAGGAACATTTTCGTGGCTCTTTTAGAGTAGTGGCAACTTCTAAAAAAAATCTAAGGGTTTATCTTCTACCATGAAGAACAACAAAATTTCAAATAATTTGAGAATTGCTGAGTGGTAGATTTAGAAGCACCAGAATAAGGTGGCTGCCATTTTCCAGCCAATTGAAGTAAAAGTAGCAGAAAAAGGGATTTTCTTCAGTAAAGATTGAAAACTAGGTTAATATAAAATCTTCATGACTTGAGACAAATTTTATATTTCTTACAGGAAGGAAAAAGAAGAATACTTGCCAGGAGGAAGACTAAATCTCTCAAAGTAAACATGTAAGACATGACTTGAGGGAACAGTTAGCCTAATTTGTGAACATTCAATCAGTAGTCTACAAAAGAACATGTTAAGGCTTCAAGTTCAGACTTAAACTTGCAAGGAGCAACCAGCCTTAATAAGTGCACTATCTGTATGAGCTGAGGCATTTTGAATCTTAGTAGCAGCACAGTAATCATTTTAGATATTTTTCAAACCATGAGTCTTGGCTTTTCTAAATAATTTAAATTACCCAGGCCAGGACCACGTGACTAAGGTCTTCCTAGAAAGCTGGGTGGGGTTAATGGCCCAAATGGGAATGCTAAAATAGAGTCAAGATAGAAAGAACATATGCAGATATTGTCTTGTTAAGAATTATTTATTAAATTTTTACTGTACTAGATATTGAGAGGAAATTTTAAAAAACCGTGAAATAAGTAGAAGACATGAACCTTGGTTTCAATAGCTTATGAAACAGTTGGCAAAACAAGAGTTGCTTACATGAAACAACTGAAGAACAATAAACACCATCATATAACCAAATGCTGTTTTGTAAAGAACATTACAAATAATTAAAAATAACTGGTGATGAATTTTAATAAACTGAACTAGTTTCTAATATCTTATAAGGGCAGATGGCAGTTATTTGAAAAGCAAGCAATGTGGCAATAAATGGTTAATCTATTTCTTTCAAGCAAGCTGACTAATTCCTAGAATGCCAGGTCTAGTTTCAGTGAATGAATGTTACATTTTGTCTTTTTCTGAAACACTCTGAAAAATACAGAAGGTAAAGATGGTTGTTCTTCAGGGCATTTGGCATAAGCATGACTATCCTTTGGGACTCTGACTTTGTCAGAACAGAGGAGTCTTTCAGGTGGTATTCCCTATATGACTTGCCAGGTCTCCTCTCTATAAATATTCTGATAATGACTGACACAATAAGAGGAATTGTTAGGAATCTAGTCTCTATAAATTAAATTAATTTAAATTTTATAAAGAATTAATGAGATCCTTGAAATTTAGTGAAAAATCTAAAGTTGAAGAGGACTCCCCCCCCCAAACTCTCTCTACAATAGGTAAATGCAATGAAAAGATGGTGCAATTCTTTGTATGATTCAAGACCATTAGTATCAATTAAGGTAGCAATAGCTGGCTCTAATTGAACCTCAAAGAAACTAAATTCTTTTTAAAATGGTATATTAGTTTTATACTAAATGTTTTTCATTTATGGGTATGTTAATATCTGATATATTAGCAGATTACATTATCTTCAGAGAGGTTTCCAAAGATGATCAGGGGCCTGAAAACTATGCCATAAATATAAACTCTTTTTAGAACAAGATGAGATTTGACTGTGGGAAAGAAATATTTAGAGTCAAGGTAGGGCTCTTCATATATCAGGAGGATTCATGTATAGAGAAGGAAACAAACAGATTTATCTTCTGTGGCCCCAAAGAGTAGAAATAAATCTAATGGGTAGAAGTTATAGGAGAATATATTTAAGTTTCTAAGAAGTCGTTTCTAATTGCTCATTAAAAATATAGATTGTGGCTCATGAAGTAATGAGTACTCTGTTGTCAGAGATATTCAAGTATGAATTTAAAATCCATTGACAATGATGTATATAGAGAATTCCAGAATAAAAGACATGAAGGGAAACTAATTCATGGAAAGCCTTGCGATTTAGGGGATATACAAAATTTAGAAATGATCTACTATACCTTCCTTGGTTATATCCATTTCCTGAACAGTCAACTCACACATAATACAATAAAGGCAATAAAGATTTTAATTATAATACTCTGTGTTAACCCAGTTTACTAGTTTATTATACAAAAATCTAGAACTGTACTACCATGTTCTTTCCATGCCAGGGATTGAAACAAAGGGTGTTTCTTTTTTTTTTTTTTTAATCTTTCTATTTACTAGAAAACTTCTAACTTGAACCTACATTCCATTGAACAGTCTTTCATTGTGTGAAATACAAAAAACAATAAATAATACTGATATAGTATCATTACTATAAAAGTATTCTAATTGTATCTATCTACCTGGCAATCTACTACTTACCTATATGTCTGAGAGAATTGCCTAGAAGAATATGAACAAAAATATAATTGAGGCTGACTCTTGGTGGTAGATGTATAGATGGTTATATGTTGTTTACTTTTAGTTTTCTAAATTTACAAATTATTTTTTTGGAAAATAACCATCTTTTCCAAACTTAAATGCTATAGGAGACAGCCTACCAATATCAATGAATAAATGGGCCAGTGTAAGATATGACATGTAGAACATATTCCCTTTTGAAACAGGTTGGTTACTATTAGTTCTTGCTATTAATAACATAGGGAATTCATGAAAATCATACAGATTTTTATGTTTCTTTTAGATGCCTAAATTATGGCAACTAGTGCACAATTTAAAACATGAGAGATCAAACAAAACAGGTATCTGGGCCTGCATATGGTCAGTTTACCAATTTTGAAATGAACAGACACACTGCAAATAAAAATAAAACATATAAAGTCACGATTCTGAAGCTAGCATCACAATAATTACACCAAAATTAAATGAAGTTGATATAACTAAAAACCCCAGATAAAGAAACTGAACTACAGCATAGTTAAATAATTTCACAGAGTCATATTTCCAGTATCATAGGCTTGGATTCTATATAAGATCATCCTGCCTTCAAAGTTTATGATCTCCTTCTTAGTATTCCTTTAGAGATAAAAAATTTAATGGAAGACATAATAGACCAGAGGCCAGGAAAACTTATCTTTAAACCTAATTCTACTTTACTAACTACAATGTGACCTTGGGCATGTTACTTTACTTCTCTGCACATTGTTTTTTCTAACTATAAAAATGAAAGTAATAATAGTGCTTGCAGTATAGGATTACTATGAAACTAAACGTTCAGCACAGAGGAAAAACTTAAAAATTCCAACTAATATTATTTTTGTTATCACTATTGCATTGATTCTTTTCTGATTGAAGATGCCGTGGAGTCTCAGGGTCATGAACAAGGGAACACAACACTTGGGAAAGCCTACAGATGGGGAAAGAAAAACTGAAGGCCAATCTTTACATGTATTTAGTCTGAGTCATGCTAGAAATTATTGATTGACATTAATTGATATTATTATTATTGATATTTAAATTGATAACTTTGGACTTTTTTGGACTCCATTCTGTTCACTAAAATGAAATACTATACATGAGGAAGTTTGTAAACAACAGAAATCCTTTTCTTATAATTCTAGAAGCAGAAATGTCAAGATTAAGGTGCTGCAGATTCAGTATCAGGTGAGGGCCCATTTCCTGATACATAAATGGGACCTCCTTGATGTTTCCTCACATGAAGGAGCTCCCTAGGGTCTCTTTTTGGAGCACAGATGCCATTCATGAAGACTCTGCACTCACACACCTCTCACAGACTCTACCTGCAAATATTGAGTATTAGGTTTCATCCTCACATCTAGTATTAGGTTTCCTCCTCTGAATTTGTGGTGAACACAAATATTGAGATCATAGCACTATGACTCAATAGTGGCTTAATCGAGATGTTAATAATTAAGGGGACCAAATATGTGATGCCAAATTAGGTTTCATCCTCACATCTAGTATTAGGTTTCCTCCTCTGAATTTGTGGTGAACACAAATACTGAGGTCATAGCACTATGGACTCAATAATGGCTTAATTGAGATGTTAATAGTTAAGGGGACCAAATATGTGATGCCAAATTATGCCACTTTCACGTAAGGATTATTTTGAGCTGAAGACAAATAAAAAATAACAAAAGAAGTTTCTGCCCTTTCCCTATTTGCCTAAAAGTAGGGCATAAATTTTCCTTTATGATAGTATCCTCCCTCCCTTTACCCAAACAGAAAAAAGAGAACAACCCTACCATAGGAGACAAAAATTCATGCCAAGTTGTTTCTGCAAAAACAAATGTTACTAAAAAAATTCTATCTTCCATTAGTTTTTCCATATATTTACCTTCCAATAATTTATAACTCTTACAAGCTACAACCCCTTTTCCTTTGTCTTTTCATGTCTCCACACTTTATCACCCTTTGTTAACATGATATATGAGCTCTCAAGCTGAACTACTACTTCAGTTATTCACATATTTTTACTTCCATTTTTCACTTCTTTTCTGTGAAACTTCCATGTGCATATGGAACATACATTTTCTCCTGTTAATCTATCTTTTGTCAGTTTAATTTGAAGGCCTTTACAAATGAATCTTAAGAGGGTAAAGTATTTTTCTTCTACACTAATTTGGGGACATTTAGATGCAAACCTATTAGCTTGGTGAGGAATAAAATCACACAAATCCTCATGCTGATTTGGTCATGACTTCTAAGACTATTATCCTGAACAAAATAACTGACCATTTCAGTGCCAAATAAATCACAATTATTATTACCTAAACAAAATGTTTAGATCGATTTTTGTTTTTATTACTATAGTCAGCTTATTTCCAAAATATATTTGTTGGAGGGCTGAGGGTGTGAGCAATATTTTAATGAAATAACAGGCCTGTTTAGTCAAATATATTTTTCCTCATTGATGACAGTGTAGGGTTGCTTATTGCCTCTTAGGAGGTGGGGTTTATAAAAGTCCCCATGTTCTTAGGCTAGGAAGTAGTAAAAGAGGTAGCCTTCTCTGTGGTATATAACAGTGAAAATTGTAAAATATGTATTAAAATTTGATTATATACTTTAAGAGAATTATATATTCCCATAAGTCTCCTACATGACAAAAGTATTACTATGTAATAAAAGCAGTCCTTTCCCTCTTACATTAAATGATTCTCTTAAATAGAGGCTGTGGGTTTTATCACACTGAATTTCAAAACGAAAGTCATTCATCCACCCTCAAATTTTCAAAGATACAACAGAAATAGACTGGCAAATGATGAAAATGCTAGGCAGGGAAATCATTCTGTTTCACATATACTAAAGCAAAGACAAAAAGTATATTTGTTAATTATAAGTTGAAAAGCTTTAAAGACATTCTGAAGATCAATGAGGATCTTGCATAATTGTTTTTGAACAGATTATGTGTCTGTTGATAAAGAAACTTAGCAAATGACATTGTTGTTTAGTAGTCAGTAGAGTAATTACACACTCTGTAAAAGCCTGAAGTGTTCAAAGTGCAAAAGAGAGTCCTACATAGAAGATGACAGACCCTATTCCAGAAAATTTAAATTCAAAAGCCAATGCACAGTTGACACATCGTGGAAGCATGGAAGGTCTTTCAGGGACCTTAACCAATCACATTAGCTTATTTATCCTGCTTATACATACCTGTAGTTAACTTCTCTGTGAGAAATGAAGAACTCTATGGAAGTTAGTTCCCAAGCTTCCCTAGGACACTTATTAGAGTGACATCTGAAGGATGGTTTGGAATAGAGCTTAGTGGCTTAAAACACATTTATTGTCTCACAAGTTCCATGATTCAGGAGTCCAGGCACAGCTTAGCTGGGTCTGCTGCTCTCAGGCTATAATCCAGATGTTGTCTAGGGCTGTAGTCTTC
Source organism: Callospermophilus lateralis (assembly GCF_048772815.1). Lineage (NCBI taxonomy): Eukaryota > Metazoa > Chordata > Mammalia > Rodentia > Sciuridae > Callospermophilus > Callospermophilus lateralis. Next base: position 84,244,084 of record NC_135325.1, on the reverse strand, counting down.
TCAGAGTTGACCTAAGACATATATCCTTATAAGGACATCTATGTTCTTGGAAGAATTTACCTCCATGTTGTTGTAGGACTGATGCCCCATTTTCTTAGAGGTTATCATCCAGAGGCTACTCTATGATATGCTGGACTAAAGACTGTGCCTTCTCATGTGGCCCTTTGCATAGGCCATATCACAACATGATAGCTTACTTCTTCAAAGCCAGCAATGGAGAGAGTCTCTAAAGTCTGCAAAGACTATGTCTTTTGTAACAATATGACACTGGAGTAGAAACCCCTCATGATTGTCATATTTGATTGATTAGAACCGAGTCCTGGGTATACTCATACTCAAGGGGAAGGGTTTATACAAAGGCATGAACATTAAGAGGTAGGAGATTGTTGGGGGTCACCTTTGGGTATACCTCTCTCAGTCACAAAGAGGATAAGGAAATTGAAGGGATATAAATAGGAAAATAAGAAATCAAATTATCTCTGCAATTTGATTGCATGATCCTATATCTGGAAGACCCAAAAAACTTCTAGACCTAATAAGCAAATTCAACAAATAGCAGGATATAAGATCAACATTCAAATATCACTAGCTTTCTTATACATCAATAGTGAATCTGCTAAGAAAGAAATCAGGAAAACTATCCCATTCACAATAACCTCATAAAATAAAATACTTGGGAATAAATCTAAACAAGGAAGTGAAAGCTGTCTACACTGAAAACTACAGAACACTGAAGAAATAATTTGAAGTAAACCTTACAAGATAGAAAGACCTCCCATGTACTTGGATAGGCACAATTCAAAATGCAACATTACAAGAGTGTTACAAATATTCAATGCAATCCCTAGAAACATATTAATGACACTCTTCATAGGCCTAGAGAAAACTGTCCTAAAATTTATTTGGCAAAATAAAAGACCCATAATGACCAAAGCAATCCTGAGCTAGAAGAGTGATGCTGGAAGAATCATAATACCTGATCTTAAATTATACTACAAATATATAGTAAAAAAACAAAGCAAAACCAAACAACAATAAGAACAACAAAACAAGCAGTACTGGAATCAAAACAGAGTAAAGAGCAGAGGAATAGAACAGAAGACAATAAGACAAACCAACATACTTATAGCCCCTTAATACTTAATAGAGGTACCAAAAATATTTGTTTTAGAAATGATTGCCTTTCTAAAAAATGCTGAGAAAACTGGCTGTCAAAATGGAAAAGTATGAACTTTGTAACTACTAGAAGAAAATGTAGAGTCAATACTGACTGCAACATGTGGTAGGCACCGCCTTCTATAACAAGACACCTTAAACTCAAGAAACGAAACCAAGAATCAATAAGTAAGATTCCATCAATTAAAAAGTTTAATTTGTATTTGGGGTAAAAATGGAAAAGCATAACTCACATGAATCAAATGTATGAAAGATGAAAAAATAAAAAAAAATTAAAAAAAAAAAGTTTATGCACAGCAAAGGAAATGATTAAGAGCATGTAGAGAAAGCCTACAGAACAGGAGAAAATCTTTGCTAATTATTCTCTGATAGGGGCTAGTAGCTAGAATACATTAAGAACTCAAAAAACTCAACACCAAAAAACCCAAATAACACAATAAAAATGGCGAAATACACACACACACACACACACACACACACAAAATGGAGTTTTACTCAGTTAAAAAGAAGAATGAAACTATGGAATTTGCTGGGAAATGGAAGGAGCTGGAATATCATACAAAGTGAAATAAGCCAGACTCAAAGTAAAAGTCAAATATTTTCTTTCATATGTGGAAGGTAGAGAAAAATAAAAAGAAAGGAGGGATATCCCACAAAACTAGAGGGGAAATCAGTCAAGTATAGAAAGGGGATTGAGGGGAGGGAAGAGGGATGAGAAAAGGGAGGGAAAGCACCATGAAACTGACAAAAATTTGCTAGATACATACATGACTACTCCACAGTGAATTCACCTATATTTATATCCATAAACACCAATTAAAATCAATCAATAAATAGAAGATAAAGCAGTAGAATGGCAGAAGAGAAATGGATGAAAGAGGATTAGGCAGGAAGAAAGGAAGTACATGGGACTAAAATAGAGAAAATGAAATTCTATGCATGTATGATTATGTCAAAACGAACTACACTATTATTTAGAACAATAATGCACTAATAAAAGCACTAAAAATACAAAGGAGCCACCAATTCAATTTTGTTTCCTGTGGTGCTAGGAATTAAACCTAGAGCATTGTGCATAGTAGGCAAGTGCTCAACCACTGAGCCAAATCCCCAGTTCCTAAAACAAATAACCCAATCAATAAATGGGCAAAGGAACTGAGCAAGCACTCACAGAGAAGAAATATGAATAGTCAACAAGTATATGAAAAAATATTCAACATCTCTAGCAATTATAGAAATGCAATCAAAACATATTCCTGTTTTGAACAACCAGACATATAAATCCTCTTTTGAGCAATAAAAATGATACAGTTTCTTCAACAGGAATATGTATAGAAAGAAATGTATATGCATAGAAAAAGAGTTAGAAATAGAGATGGAGATGGATAATATAATTGCCAGCTTTGCTCTCAAGTTGCTTGCAAGCTCCTCAGTTATGCATACTCTGAGTCAAACTTGTGGCTTCCTATGTTTCATCATGTCATTTCTCTCTGGGAGAGGGGAATTAACTTACACTTTAAAAAAAATCTCTATCTTCATTCTTTTTTTTTTCAGTTCTTTCATAATATAGTTCATTCACTTGAAATCATTTCTTCAGACTATTTCAACCAATAACAATCTTCAGGCACAGAGAATATGCTGTTTGTGTATGACTTCCAATCTATTGTAACTGATTTTAACGATAGATGATTAAATGTTTTCCTTAACAGCACACTTAATTTTTAATTCTAATCTATATAAATACTTATTTTTACATTAATTCTGTAAATTTATTTATATTTTATATCTAGATAATTCTTTCAAATTTTAAAATAAATTCTGAAAATTAAAAGTCAATATAATGTAATAATGAGAGTACTGAGTAATAAAAATATAAGTAAAACACAATCTCAAAGTTCAGCAAAAAAAAAAAAAAGAAATGCAATCAAAAACTACACTGGGATTCCATCTCACTCCAGTCAGAATGGAAATTATAAAGAATACAATAATATATGTTGGTGAGGATGTGGGGATAAAGGTGCTCTTGTACATTGATGGTGGGACTGCCAATTGGTGCAATCACTCTGGAAAGTAGTATGGTGATTCCTTAGAAACTTGGAGTGGAACCACCATTTGACCCAACTATCCTTCTCCTCAGTATATACCCAAAGGACTTAAAATCAGCATACTACAGTGATGCAGCCCACATCCCTGTTTATAGCTGCTCAATTCACAATAGTCAAGCTATGGAACCAATCTAGGTGCCTTACAACAGATTAATGGATAAAGAAAATGTGGTATATATACACAATGGAATATTACTCCACCATAAAGAAGAAAGAAATTATGGCATTTGCTGTAAATGGATGGAACTGGAGATTATCACACTAAGTGAAATAAGCCAGTCCCCCCCAAATCAAAGGCCAAATATTCTCTCTGATATGTGAATGCTAAACCACAACAATGGAGGGGGAGACAATAGAAGTTCATTGGATTAGACAGAGAGGAATAAGTGAAGGGAGTGGGGAGGGGAATTAGAAGGAAAGTAGAATTAATCAGACATAACTTTCCTATTCTTTTTTATACATTTATTTATTTATTCATTTTTATGTGGTGCTGAGGATTGAACCCAGGGCCTCACATGTGTGAGGCAAGTGCTCTACTTCTGAGCCACAACCCCAGCTCAACTTTCCTATTCTTGTATTTTAATACACAACCAGGGTAACTCCACATCATGTACAACCACAATAATGGGATCTTAAATAGAATGTTATATTCCATGTATGCATAATATGACAATATACATTCTATTATCATGTATATCTAAAGAGAGCAAATAAAATATTTTTAAAAAAATAAAAGAAAAAGAAAGTGGAGATTAATTCCATTCTTTTTCTTTTTTATTGGTTACTTTTAGTTATATGTGACAGTATAATCCATTTGCATATAATAATACAAGCATGGAATATATCTTATTCTAATACTCAATTCAACTTTTTTATTTTTCAAAATGTCTCACCTGTTGAATGACTTCAACTACCCTGTTTCCTCCTGCCACCCTAAATAATTCTTATGTCACCAGAGGTCACATTCTTTGGACTGATTCCTAGTTTGTACCTACCTCCTTAGAGGATGGGAATAACTTAGTCTTCAGAAGGCTATTCCATTGCTCCTTGAAAATCCTTGTATAAAATTGCTATAAATAGCCATTAAATATCCCATTTTTAATTTATTTTTTCTCAATGAGTTAATTCCAAACACTTTAATCATTTCCCATTAATTGTATTCTCTAAGTCTTTTCCTTTACACACTATCTTCTCTAGGGAGAAACACATAGCCAACTTTGGGAGAGGGCTTTTATATCTTCTCTATCACTGGTGAGTAATTTGGCAAAATACTATAATAATGCCCCACTAATTAGATTGTGGCAGTCCTCAAACATGGCAGAAGAGCTCCTACCCTTGTGCCTTCACATTTGCTCTTTCTTCTCCGTGCCTACAATGCTGTTCCCCAGCATATCTGCATGGCTCATTTTTGTTCCCGCAGATCCCTGTCCTTGTCTACAAGCCTCTCCTGAACCCCCTCTCCAAAATATCAATACTTTCTTTCACTCTACTATTTCTTTCCCTCCTTACAAGGCTTTAATATTTCTCCAGAGCCCTTAGCATCATCTTAGATACCACATATTAAACTATTTTTTGTGAGTCACCTCTCTAAAATATAAATTCTATGAGGACAGCAACTTTGCCATTTTTACCACCTTGAATCATGTTGAAATGTGACGAGCATAAAATAAGACTGAATAAATATTTTTGCTCTTAATATTGTTTAATAAAGGATAAATAAAGAGTGGGCATGAAACCCTGAATAAAATTAATCCAGTTGATGTAAACTATTACTGAGTAAGCTGATTACTGAAGCCCTAAAGTAATCAAGTAGAGGCCCACTCCTTGGGATTACTCAATACTCTCTGGTCTCACATAATATTCCTGTTAGCCATGTGCAGATATTGCTCCATATTATCAAAGTCACTTATCTCTGGGTGATAAATAAACATAATGTGGTCAGTGATATACAAAGGACTATCCAAATATAAAGAAGAAAGCTTAAAGCATACTGCTTAAAATCGTGGACTTAAGGAGTCAAAGAGGTCTAGATTTAATGTCAGTTTTGCCACATTATAGTTATACTGTCTAAGTTTCAATAACCTTATCCATAAAATAAAAACAATGATTCTATACATTTCTCAAAATTTTTTGTGATGAGTAAAAGCAGAGAGGGCAATTTTAATATACTATTGAATATAATAATAGACACTACTAATATCAATGAATATATTATTATCTTTATTATTATTATTATTCTAAAATTATAGTATATCTCTGAGACAACCAGAGACCAATACAATAAAGTATGAGAACAAGGACCAGAATGTGTCTTATGGACTTTCTACAATCTACCACTACCAACTGCAAGCATATTTCTTTATTACCAGTGTCATAAACATAGTGTAATAGAAAAAAGCATCTTCTTTTTAAGCAAGGAAACTTGGGTTAGAGTATCACCTCTACTGTATTTCTCATGGGTAACTTTGGGCAATTCATAACCATGCTGAGATACATTTTTCTCACTTATAAAGCGAAAATCCTTTTGAACTCAAAGAGTCATAATAATGATGAATGAGGTATTATATTATAAAACTACCCAGCACAGCATAGCACCTTTACCAAGTGGGAATTAAATAAATGTAAGTTAAATCAAAATCTTATATATTTGCCAACTCTAGATTACAACTTGACCATACTATTCCCTGCATAGAAAGGCAAATCTCTCAATTGTCTTCTTTGTCTCTTTAAATACTGTTCAAACTTCAAGGGCTAGCTGAAGTTACACTGCCTTACAGGTGATGCTCTAATACTTGGTCCACAGCACTGAATATGAGCTGTAGCTCCTGACAATATCAGGATGCTAACCCTCAAAGCTAAACCCATATTGGGCATTACCCTTGGTTATGAGGAACTGCCAAGCTCAAGGTTAACACTTTTACAGGAAGTGGTCTATGACCCCAAACTATCAATCCTAAAGAGAGACTAAAAAACACAAATTCCTTGCTGAAATTGGGGTAAATCTGAAGGCTCACCCCAGCTTCAGATATCCTTGTAACATTTACTGAGGCTGTATAGGTCATATAAACAACACTGTGGGTCAATTTCTACTTCTACCCAATCCTATCCTTCACCTTTCTTATCTCTTTACAGGAATATCTTCCAAGAGCACTCTTCAATATACCTTATTCACATAACTCCTCATTTGAGAATCTGTTTCCAGGGAACTCCAACTAAGAAATTTGGACCTAAGAGCTCATAAGACATCTTCTCCCTCTGAAGTTAAATATACATTTGTCAATGTAGAACATTCAGCCTTGTAAGATGAACCATATTCTAAAGTATTTATAACATACCTCCTTGCTAGATATTAGTTTTTGGAAGGCAGAATATTATACTTAATCCCTTGACTCAAATAGAATAGAACACATAGTAGGTGTTACGGATCCTAATTTTTTGCAGAAATTTCAATTTTTAAAAATTTAATTGATAAACAATAATTATAGGGATTGTAGATGTATTTCAGTGGTAGAGGACTTGTCTAGCATGTACAAGGCCCTGGGAATCAATTCCAAGCACTACAAAAAAAGTTCAGATTTATAGATTGCAATGTGATGTTTCAATATATGTATACATTGTTGAATGATCAAATCGTAGGAATGAATCATCTATAACCTCAAATATTGTCATTCATTTTCAGTGAGAATATGTAAAATCCTTTATTCTAGCAATTTTCAAATACACAGTGTATTATTATTAACTGTATTCAATCTGTGATGCAAAAGAACACCAGAACTTATTTCTCCTAACTACAACTTAGTACCTATTGACAAATGCCTCCCCTTTCCCTGTCCCCTTACCTGCCATTTCTGGCTACTACTATTGTATCTTCTTTTAGTTCAACTTTTACAGCTTTTTATAAGTGAGTTCAAAATACTTGTCTCTTTTTACTTGGTTTAATTCACTTAATATAATGTTCTCTAGGTTCATTCATACTGTTGCAAATTACAAAATTTCCAGATTTTTATTTTTGTGTTCATTTTGAGACTAGACAATATTTTATAACAAAATTTTACAGTTATACACACACACACACACACACACACACACACACACATACAACAAGGTTTTTAAATCCATTCAGTCAACAGATACATAAAAAATGCAGAAAGATTGTGAGTTCAAAGCCAACATCAGCAAAAGTGAGGTGCTAAGCAACTCAGTAAGACCCTGTCTCTAAATAAAAATACAAAATAGGGCTGAGGAGGTGGCTCAGTGGTTAAGTGCCCCTGAGTTCAATCTCCAGTATCCGCCCCAAATTTGTATACTGTTGAAATTCATTTAATTAAAATAGCGTAAAATTACTATATTATAATACTTATAACTAACAATTGTTGAATATTTATTATTTCCCCAACATTTAATTTCATTTCATTCTAACAACAAAAATAGCAATAACTTCTTTTTCTAGAATACTCTTTGCAAGACATTACTCTAAATACATTAAATGTACTGTCTCATATAATCCTCACCATCATCTTGTGAGGCTGGTTTGATGTGATTTCCTTTTTAGAGACAGAGAAAGCAATGCTCTGTGAGGTTAGAAAATACTTCCAAGTTCACATTGAGTGGGATATGAACCCAGGTTATTTTATTCCCAAAGCTATGGTTTAAACATACATATGGTCACCTAATTATACAAAAAAAGAAAACACTAATTTTATAGTCTGTATATTTTGACTAAGAACACTAAAAGGTATATGATTTCAAATTATTCATTCTTTTTTAAAATATTTTTTTAGTTATAGATGGACACAATACCTTTACTTTTTATTTATTTTTATGTGGTGCCTCACACGTGCAAGGCAAGCACTCTGCCACTGAGCCCCAGCCCACTATTCATTCTTTTAATAAATATTTATTTGGAGCCTACCTGACCCAGATAATAATACAGAGGTTACAGTGGCAAAGACATTCTTGATTTCTCTTTCCTTTCCTTCATTCACATTATCCAATCTGTTGTCAAGGTCTATAGGATTTGATATATTACCATAAATGGGGGAGAGAGGAATACTGACTTGTATTGGAAGGTCTGAGAAGATTTGTATGCAAGAGGAATAAGCTAGTCTTGAGGAATGACCTGTAAAATAAATATCAGCAGTGCTAAAATTTGGTCAAATTTTACAAATAACATTATCTGTTTTGGTCTAGGTTTAATCTATTGAAAATAATAATTAAAAACAACAGAAGAGAAGTTGCATGCCTTATGGGTTACTTTTTGAACAATTCAATTATTTTGATACAAAGAGACTGAGATTAGAGCTTATTATGTGCAAGACAAAGGATCTATGACTGATGACATCTTGGTATGTTCTGGAATTTGAAAGGATAATCAATAAATAAGAAATTAAAAAAATGTCTTCTTAATAGAAGTTATCTCCCCCCCCAACCTGGACTTTTTATGGTAAAATTAAAATATTTGCTTTCGAATATGATGCTATCTCTCTAAACAGTGCTTACTAGAAAATGGAGTCAGAATTTAGTTTGTAAAATACAAAAGCTCTCTCTCTTTATCTTTCTCATCTCTCTCACACACACTCACATACACAGAGGCATGCATATAAGGATTCTAGATTACTTTAAGACTTTTGTATCTTTATTACCTTTAAATGCAGCAGAATCCCTATTTGAAAAAATACATTTTACATTTATGAAGTTATAGGGTGTTTTCGAATTTAATTCAAGTTAAGTAAGGATATTTTATGATTAAACAATACCTGAAATACAAGGTTAAAAAGAGTCAGTAATAGTATCAGCCTAAGGGGCTGGGTCTGTGGCTCAGTTGTAGAGCACTTACCTAGCACACACAAGGCCCTGGGTTCAATCCTCAGCACCACACAAAAATGAATAAATAAAATAAAGATATTGTGTCCAACTACAAATAAAAAATATTTTTAAAAAATAGTATCAGCCTAAAATCCTTAGATTGGATAGCTTATTTCATTGTACTGTATTCTAGGCTTATTTTAAATAAGTACTATAATTCTTACCCTGACTGACTCCATTCCCTAACCCTGAGAAAAAAAATAAGCTAATTATGTATTTGCAAAATATTTACTAGCAACCTATAATATGTATAGTAGTATCAAAGGGTTTTAAATCATGAAAAAATGTCTTTGACTTATAAAAATTTATAATTGAATGAAGGAACTGACACAGGTATGCAAGACTCAACAGAATAAAAGGAAGTAGAGATGAGACTTTCATTCATATCACAGGCATTCAATGAATATTACCAGAGCTAACAGATAGTATATAATGGTGTTCATGATAGATATGATCATGATATCATACTTCATGCGTCTAGTTAGAAAGAAAATTAATTAAACAAAAAATTACAATTAAATGTGCTGAGTGCTTTGGTAAGGGAAAGTTCTCTGCCATAGGGCACCCAATTGAAATTTAGGGCCTCAAAGAATGTTTCTTAGAGCAAGAATATAGCAGGCAGTGTAATTAGCATGTGGAAAGATACAGAGAGGTGAGAGGAAATTAAAGTTAACAAGCAAGAGTATGCAACTGTGAGAAAGAAACATTTTAAAAATTGAAAGTTCAGTAAGGCCAAAGCAAAGCCTGCAAAGAAAAAAAAAAAAAAAAAACAAGAGAGAAAGACTAGAACGGTGAGTATAGGCACTTGTATAACATTTTAAGAGTTCAGGTTTTATCCTGAAGGCTATGGAAAACTCTGAAGGATTTTACAAGAGGTGGTGGTAACAGAACATAAAGTGAACTACAAGGTGGAACAAAGAGAGTCAGGACGATCTGTATAGTAGTTTGGTGAAAGGATTAAAGTGGACAAAAGTAGGATGGATTTGGGAGATAAAGATAGCAGGGTTTTATGATCCATTAGTTGTTGGTATAGGGAGTGGTAAGGGATGATTCTAGGTTCTCCAGTTTGAGCAACAAGGTATACGGTTATGTCATTTACTGAGGTGGAGAACATAGAAGGGGGTAAAGGCTATAGATTATGACATTCAGGGCAAGATATGACGCAGTATAAGTTTATAGATGCACATTTAAATAGAAGAATAGTGAGGTACTGTAAAAGAGGCAGCATTCAACTTGGGTGGGATTTTAGGAGAGTAGGTAAGGTAGTGAAAAAATGTACATTCAGGGAATGGTAAATGATCATGACTGTAGAACATGGGGTTTCTTTTAGGACATCCCAATGACAGAGATGCAAAGGCATAGAGAAAATTAAATACAGTTTTTTAAAAATATCATGGTAAAGAGTAGAGACTAGCTAACACCAGGGTTGGCAATCCAATAAAACCATTATCAGTATGACTTTAGGTAAGTCATTTAATACTTCCTTCATCAGTTTTCTCATGCATGAAGTGAGTGGCTCCCAGAATCTCAGACTTGATGGGTCAGTAAAATTTTAAAGTGAGGAGGAGGGGGCATGAAGCAACAAAGAACTTCCAACTTTATTTCTCCAAGTTTTCATATTAAAACCAACAAATGGACAAATAAGAACTCTACTACCATCTATGAATCCTATCACTTAATAAAATAAAGATTTTTCAAAACAAAAAATACAAGACACTTTCAACAAATTTTCAAATGGATAAATTTAGTTTTATGGAATGCTTACTTCATTGTCCTTGTTTTTCCATTTCCACTGAGAATTGATACAAACTTCTGGCACTGGCTAGAGACCGGAGTTTGGCAAACATTGAAGTATATTCCAGGATTCCTTCCAGCAATACCATTCTAGAGTTTTTATGATTTCTAGGAGTTTGTTTATCAAGCAATAGGGAGCCATTGACAGTTTTGGGGGATTAAAATGAAATGAATAAATCTGTTTAGAAAGTTATATAGGAATTATTGGAAACAGAAAGGCAAGTAGTCTGATCATGTGAATACTATCAAAGCTGAGCAGATAACAAGACATAAACTAGGGGATTATCAATAGGAATAGAAAATTGGAATAAATGTATCCAGTGCCAGAGATTCTGGTAGGACTTATAGTGTGCTAAATCAGAACTTTAATGGAAAGGTTACCTTTTTTAGCCAAAAATCCTACCTTGCCTCAGAAGGTCTATTTGCCTCCTTTCTTCTAGGAGACTTTTCAGGAAGTGAACTAAAAAAAACCAAAAAAAAAAAAAAAACCAACTTTTTTTTTTTTCTGACTCAACATAACTAAACCAAAATTTCTAATGTCTCTGGAAGGAAAATAGTATATTATTCATACTGTGCTGAACAAACCAAGGAATGAATAGCTTGAATAGGGTGAATCATAAAGAGGAAACATATGCTAATGAGTTGCTTAAAATCGGTGCTTGGAGAGGTCACAAATGAAAAGAGCCCTATGCCATAAAATCAAAGCTGCAGGACTCAAACAGAAAATCAGAGAAAGCAGCATTTTTTTTGTAGCCTGAGCTATTTTTTCCCCAACCCTTTACAAAGATAATCACAAATAGAAAGTGTGGGTCATCATGTGAAATTGGATGGAAGAACTGCTGTTTTCTGATGTTGTTGGATTAAATTCTCATGTCTCTACACTTGTGGAAGTTGCCAGATTCTGAGGATTTAGGGGGAAAATGTATACATGTATAAAACTTCATGTTGGTCAACAGAAGTTGCTATTGATTTGTTGTATTTTAACTAGTACATAGAAGAAAACTACAAGACAACTGCAAGTCTTGAAAGGACCATTGATATAGAAGGTGCTGGAATGTTAACTTGACAAGACTGGAAATCAGAATTTCTGACTAGGTCATTATTTGGAGTCTTTTTCCTTTAATTTTGATGTGCCTGATACCAAGTTTTCAAACCAGAGTTCTATGAACCACAGCATGACATGCAAAGACTACACATAGCTGAGATATTGATTTCCTTGGTCCTCAAATGTTCGGAGCCTCCTCCCTTTACACTAGTTTTCTGCACAAATAAATACAATTTTCAACCTGCACTATGACATGAAAAAAGTTAGTGTACTTAAGTGGACACCAGAGATGTTAACTATATGCTAATATTTCTCACGTGGGAATATTTATGAGAATAGTAACAATGATAGTTTACCCTTATATCATCTTTACCATGTACCAGAGAGAGTTATAAGTATATTTAACCCACCTTATCCTACAACAGTCCTATAAAGTAGTGGCTATTAATATTTGTATTTTATAAATGAATGAAAGTGGAAAGATTAATATTAAGGTCACTAAGTCAATAACTGAGAGAGCTGGGATTCCAACTCAATATGTCTGGCTCCAGACTCCTCATTTCAACTTCACTTTAAAGAAAAAAAAAAGAAAGAAAGAAAAAGCTATTGTGAAAAGCCACTGGTTTAGTACTAGGAATTGGCAGATAAGTTCTGGGAGCCCAAACCTGGAAGAAGAAGCTATTGACATATTAAGGCTCTTAAATGGATGTCAGAATTGGTGGTTTAAAGACAAGGATTTACGCTCAATAATTAAGGCAAAAAACAGGGAACAGTGAAAAAGAAAAAAGAAAAAAAAGGAAAATTCAAGGTTATAACCAAAGTTACCAGACAAAACAAGAGTGAAGCTAATGAAGAGTGATAACTTGAAAAATGGTAGAAAGGCAGATGTTTTTCATGGAAAGTTATTAAACCAGAAGGCTGCTTAGAGTGATGGTTCTCAACTGGGAAACAGTTTCCCTGTGGGGACATTTAGCAATATCCGAAGAAAGTTTTGATTGCACAGTATGGTATGTGGGGGGTATATAAGATATTGGTATCTAGTGGTTAGGAGCCAGGATTGCTGCTAAACATCTTCTAATGTATATGATACCCTCTTCTTACCCATCCAAGAATTATCAGGTTCAAAATATCAAGAACACTGCTCTGCTGCTCTTGCCATGTGAAAAATTAGTAATTATATGAGATGATGGGTATGTTACTACATAATGGGTATGTTACTACATATATGTATCATGTATTTCTTAAACATAATAAAATTTATATTTTTAAAGAGGACTTCTACTGAGAAATGGTTGGCCTGGAGGCATGATTTTTATTGCCAGCCCTGGCCAGGAAACTCCTGTAAAGTGATTCTGGCTTATGATAATGATGATAATAAAGAAGAAGAAAAAGAAGAAGAAAATGACAACAACACAGATAAATTATGAATTATAAAGCCCCAATAAACAATAAAAGCAGAATCTACTATTTTGGAGTGTTTCCTAAATACTGTGCCAAGCTCTTTATTATACTATCTTGCTTAATCCTCAAAGCAAACCTATGAGATAGGTGCTGTTATAAATCTCACTTTACACATGTGCAACGTGATGCTCAGAAAAATTAATTACCTTGTCCAGGATAACATAGCTAGGAAGTGACCCAGTCAGACTTCATACCAAGTTTACTGACCACAGGGATATAGATCATTGTGCTCTATACCATGGATGCAATTGACTAAGGGTCAGAAGCAAGAATTAGGCATGGAAATTAACTCTTCTGTACTGTGTGTGTGTGTGTGTGTGTGTGTGTGTAGGATGCTATGAAGGAGAGTTTGAGGGAATAACAGTGATATATAAATCAATGAATTTTAAAAAATATTCTGCATCACTTGACAAGAAGGGTCTCTATGCCATTTTATGAAAGGGACCATTGGGAATCAGTTTATTTCAAACTTGATTCCATATTCACATTCCTTTTGGATTTGGCAGTTAGCTTTCCTTCTCACCAAGGACAACCTGTGTGTTATCTGTGCTAAAAGTGGAGAAGGTTGTTTAAAATTGTCCCTTTCAACAATTCTACCTGGAGAAAAATAGCTACATTTACTATTTTTTTCAATGCTAAATTAATACACAATGAAGTCCTTTAAAAAATGCTTTTAAACTAGAGTAGTGCCCCCCTTAATACTCAAACTGCCTATGATATCCAGAGGCCAGACTGCATCTTAGAAATATAACAGCTCCATTCAGTCAAAGCCAGCTCTATTCCAGCTAGCTTTTGACACTGATGTTAGTTCTGTCTCCCAAAACCAGCAATACAAAGGCCTGACAGTCTTCTTCAGGGCCTTTCAAGTCAGATCCTATTTTCCTGCTGTCACAAAATGTAGCTTCAGTCAGTATGACATCTACTTCCCCATTTGGCAGAAGGCTCTTTGGTGACAATGAAAATGAAGGTACTTTCTTTTCTGATAGATTTTAGAGCTTATTCATAGGCAGAGCTTTTGTTTCCTCATGGCTTATACTACTAGAGGAAAGTGAGTATCTCAGCACTACAGTAGTTTTCTTTTTTGTTATTTTTATGACAAAAAAATCGCTGCTCATAGAAATCAAAAGTGAAATGCCTGGAATTCATCCAATGCATTGTGTGTTCAAAGTTCTCTATTACCTAACCCTTTTCATTTCATTTTATTTTCCTGGGACATGGAATCACTGACTCCTGGTTTATGGGAGTTAATAAATTGCATTTCCTAATACAATCAGGGTTTATTAGGCCTAAGTGAGAGGCAGCTGGTTCAAAAACCTAACAGGCTTCACACTCATTTCCACTTAAAATAAAGTTCATGTGTGTGTGTGTGTACATTTAACTTTATAGCACTACATAAGTAATGGGTAGTTTAGGAAAAGCTTAGAGTAAATTTGAGTGATGTCAGAGATATTAAGTACACTTCTAACCTTTATAGTCCAGATAATAACTTCCTGTCTGGAGCCTACAACAAAAGGGACAGGAGATATGCCCTGAGATTCAAATGCCTCATTACCCTGTTGGTGTGGTTTTCATATTGCTCCTTGGAATGAAAATGACAACAAATGGTTTAAGTCTATTTCTGTGCTTATGCCATGTCTAGCATACACCAGTAGGCAAGCAAATTAAATTCCTAATTCCTGAGGATATATTCTGTGGTGTGTCCCTGGGTATGAAATATAAAAGATGAAACTTCAGTATATTGAGATGTTTACTTACTTTTCTTCTTTCAAAGAATTAAAGCATCAAAAGGCTAAAAATGACTGTCATGGATCTCATAAGGGCAGGAGGCCCTTGTGTTAAGAAGACATTATCTATGTAGAACAGTAACAGTATATTATTAATTGCATATGTGAAAATCCTGAGCTTAACTGACAGATAAAATAATGATTATTAACTGCAAGAACTAATATCTCTGATGATTCTTAACATAGTGAGCTTCTTTAGTATATGTGTTTGTTTATATATTGCTATTAGGAAGTAAAAAGGTACAAAGTAAATAATTGAAGAGTTGTCCAGAAAATAATTTTTAAACAGAGGTGATTGTGATAAAATGCATTGATTTCTTATATACATTTAAGAATTTATAGGTTATTTTCCTGAATTAAATGCGTCTATAGATATAGTATGCATCCTGAAATTTTATTAAAAAATAAGCTTACTTCTCATTTTTATATTTACTGGCATATTATAGCTTGTAAATCTTTAGTATATATGACAGTAAACAGAACATTCAGTGTTTTGCAATGTTTGATGAAGTAAGAAAATCAATTCTACTTTGGGGAGAAAGCCAGCTTTGAGAATTATAGAGATTTGTAGCAAAAATACACAACACTTCTACACATATTCAGATTTATATTTCATGGCATTATATCTAAGTTCAGTGCCAATCATAATTAAAATTGTAAGGATTGTGAAGATTTTCTTTGAATGTTTGCTTCATAATTTCTCATTGTCCAAGCCAGGACTAGTTATAGCATATAACTAGGAGAAATAATAATCCTGAGATATCCTGGTTTTCCCTTCAATGAAACTATTCTGGAGAGCAGAGAGAACAGTATATACATATAGTATGATCTTCAGATGCTGCTTCTCTTAATGACTAAGTACTTCACTAATCTGTTGAGACTGACTTTGAACTCAAGATGCTCCTGCCTCAGACTCCCGAGTTGCTGGTATTACAGGCATGCACCACAACGCCTCACTCCTAATATCATTTCTTAACTTAAAAAGTAATACATATTTATTGTAGAAAATTTAGATGACAATATAAAGTAAAAAAGCAAAGCAATTATGTATTTGCAAATTTACAAGAAGAAGTAATTACTATTTAATTTTAAGTTCATATATATCTTTTCATAAATACATATCCACACATACATTCATTTTGCAAAAAAAGTGCAACATTAGTTTATAAAAGAACTTACCCTTTGATCCAATTATTTGATTTCTGGGTATCTACACTGGTGAAAAAAATATTCAATTATGCAGAAATAATTATGTGGGTATATAACCACCATATAGTTCTTTATGCTGGCTTAAATTAGAAGGAATCCAAATGTCCATCATGGTACATTTATGGAATGAACCATTAGATAGTCATTACAAATCACAATTATGAGAACTTTGAAGCAGTTTGGAAATTATTTATAATGTAAGAGGTTCTAAAATATAGCATAGACAATTATACTAACAGTACAATTGCAAATAATTAACCTTTATGAGTAGGAAAAAAGTCTTAAATATATCAGATTGTTAATCAAAGTCTTATATGAATAGTCACATTGAGTAAACCTTTTAAAACATATTCTATATTTTACAAGTGTTTGCAATGTAGCTTTCCTAATTAATTGGTTGCCATTTAAAAGTCATAAAAGAAAAAAAATACTTCAAGGAACACATTGCCTACTTATAAGGCCAGCCTTGCCTCGCTGGATGGAGTCAGAAATTCACTAGCTATGTCTAATGACTTTCGGAGGATAAATAGTCCTTCCAAGGACTATGACTCTTCAACATAGCTACTGACCAAACTTGTCTAGATTGTGTTCTATCTTCGAGGATTCCTCATTTTTTTCCACCTAGTAGTTATGTCAGATCTATTTCCTGGGTTTCAGAACACAGCCAATTGCCATACATTCTTGTTTTTCTTTTAAGATAAAATATGATATATTTGACCTTGGAAGATAGAAATGAGGTCTTCCTTATCATGGAGTAGGAATTTTCAAAATTTATCCCCCCAAATAACAGTGTCAGACCAAATTGCAGGGGCCCTCTGATCAAAATAGTTATGTTTAGTTGCAATATGTATTTTCTTATTTCTCTTTAAATCAATATGTGTTTTGCTGTGCTCTAATTGAGACTAAGAGACAAATTTAATCTTACTTCAAAATTGATCATTTCAACATCCCCACTCAGAGTTACATTTTGTTTTGATTGCCAGCTTAAGTTTTATTTATATAGCTGGATTTTCTGGTTCATTAATTGTTAAAACAGAACAGAGTTTGCCCTAAGGTAATATTCCCCATACCATTCTACTGTGTCCTAGAAAGTTCCCCAGTTATCTTCTCCTCTCCTAGGCAAAAGCTTTGGGGGACAATTGAACTCTATGTGGCTAAAAGCATCAGCAAGATCTCCTTGTGGAAAGTTGTGAAGAAAATTTGGAGAGAAAACCACCAGTATTCATGGAAAATAAATACAATATAGATAATTTAAATATTTATAATGAAGTAGGCCCCTCTATGAAGTTACTGAATTACACCTTCTGGCTGC